>NC_082651.1:27865910-28465910 GCF_028023285.1 Balaenoptera ricei
CTTCCCATTTTGAATACTCAATTCATGCTGCCTTGAAACGACCTAAATAACAGTTTTAGGACTGGTCTCTTGTCACTGTAGGCAGGGCTTTGGGAAGGGCACGAGTGTTCTCTACATCAACAGGGTGCTTCCATAGCCTGGGAGGGAGCTCCTCCTGAGACGCTCTAGAGTTAAAAGGAAACTTGACGTGAGTCCTTTCCTCAAGGTAAAGCCTCGAATAGCCTGCCGAAGCGGAAGCTTGGAGCAGAGTCCTTGAAGCATTAGCTTTAGGTCTGTTTTCTTTTAAGGTTAGTAAGCTTTCAAGACACCGAGGACCTCGCGTAGGCACCCTATTCCCTGCAAGAACACCTAGTACCGGCAGGCTGCACTAGGCTGCTAAGAAACATCCAGGCCCGGAAACCTTTCCCAGTCACTCTGTGTATGCTGAGTGTAGGGCAACACACTGCACTCTTCCTTGGGAGAGCTGGATTTCCTCTGCACTCCAACATCTCCAGGAAATCTGTTCTCTCACGTCCTACATGTCATGCAAATCTGCCTCATAGCCCTAGGCTGAGCGGCACTGAGAAACCAAAACTGCTTTGCATTCCTCGTACAGAGTCATACCTTAAGACCCCATACTTACAGGAGAAAGTCGGCTTTCATTCCTGCCTTAACCACAGCACAGATGTTCCTCTTACACTGCAGGGTTTTAAAAGAAGCTAAGCCCCGATAAGGTACCTAGAGCGTTCCTTGGGAGAGGCAGTTGGCTACACGGAGAACTCCGTGCCAAGAAAACTTTATTCAGGGAAGGGACCAGTGTGTAGCTAGAGTGTATATTTACTTAGTAGAAATCACAAGGAGGTAGGCTGCGTGTTCGCTGCAAACGGGGACCTGATGGCACAGGCCTTGCCTTCCCATTTTGAATACTCAATTCATGCTGCCTTGAAACGACCTAAATAACAGTTTTAGGACTGGTCTTTGTCACTGTAGGCAGGGCTCTGGGAAGGGCACGAGTGTTCTCTACATCAACAGGGTGCTTTCATAGCCTGGGTGGGAGCTCCTCCTGAGACGCTCTAGAGCTAAAAGGAAACTTGACGTGAGTCCTTTCCTCAAGGTAAAGCCTCGAATAGCCTGCCGAAGCGGAAGATTGGAGCAGAGTGCTTGAAGCATTAGCTTTAGGTCTGTTTTCTTTTAAGGTTAGTAAGGTTTCAAGACACCGAGGACCTCGCGTGGGCACCCAATTCCCTGCAAGAACTCCTAGTAGCAGCAGGCTCCACTAGGCTGCTAAGAAATATCCAGGCCTGAAAACATTTCCCAGTCACTCTGTGTATGCTGAGTGTAGGGCAACACACTGCACTCTTCCTTGGGAGATCTAGGTGTCCTCAGCACTCCAACAGCTCCAGGAAATCTGTTCTCTCACGTCCTACATGTCATGCAAATCTGCCTCATAGCCTTAGGCTGAGCGGCACTAAGGAACGAAAATTGCTTCGCATTCCTTGTACAGAGTCATATCTTACGACCCCATACTTACAGGAGAAAGTCGGCTTGCGTTCTGTCCTTAACCACAGCACAGATGTTCCTCTTACACTGCAGGGTTTTAGAAGAAGCTAAGCCCCGATAGCGTACTTAGAGCGTTCCTTGGAAGAGGCAGTTGGTTACACGGAGAACTCCGTGTCAAGGTAACGTTATTCAGGGAAGGGACCAGTGTGTAGCTACAGTGTATATTTACTTGGAGAAATCACCAGGAGGTAGGCTGCGTGTTCGCTGGAAACGGGGACCTGATGGCACAGGCCTTGCTTTCCCATTTTGAAAGCTCCATTCATGCTGCCTTGAAACTACCTAAAAAACAGTTTTAGGACGGGTGTCTAGTCGCTGTAGGCAGGGCTCTGGGAAGGAAACAAGTGTTCTCTACATCAACAGGGTGCTTTCATAGCCTGGGTGGGAGCTCCTCCTGAGACGCTCTAGAGCTAAAAGGAAACTTGACGTGAGTCCTTTCCTCAAGGTAAAGCCTCGAATAGCCTGCCGAAGCGGAAGCTTGGAGCAGAGTCCTTGAAGCATTAGCTTTAGGTGTGTTTTCTTTTAAGGTTGGTAAGCTTTCAGGACACCGAGGACCTCGCGTAGGCACCCTATTCCCTGCAAGAACACCTAGTACCGGCAGGCTGCACTAGGCTGCTAAGAAACATCCAGGCCCGGAAACCTTTCCCAGTCACTCTGTGTATGCTGAATGTAGGGCAACACACTGCACTCTTCCTTGGGAGAGCTGGATTTCCTCTGCACTCCAACATCTCCAGGAAATCTGTTCTCTCCCGTCCTACATGTCATGCAAATCTGCCTCATAGCCCTAGGCTGAGCGGCACTGAGAAACCAAAACTGCTTTGCATTCCTCATACAGAGTCATACCTTAAGACCCCATACTTACAGGAGAAAGTCGGCTTTCATTCCTGCCTTAACCACAGCACAGTTGTTCCTCTTACACTGCAGGGTTTTAAAAGAAGCTAAGCCCCGATAAGGTACCTAGAGCGTTCCTTGGGAGAGGCAGTTGGCTACACGGAGAACTCCGTGCCAAGGTAACGTTATTCATGTAAGGGACCAGTGTGTAGCTAGAGTGTATATTTACTTAGTAGAAATCACAAGGAGGTAGGCTGCGTGTTCGCTGCAAACGGGGACCTGATGGCACAGGCCTTGCCTTCCCATTTTGAATACTCAATTCATGCTGCCTTGAAACTACCTAAATAACAGTTTTAGGACTGGTCTTTGTCACTGTAGGCAGGGCTCTGGGAAGGGAACGAGTGTTCTCTACATCAACAGGGTGCTTCCATAGCCTGGGAGGGAGCTCCTCCTGAGACGCTCTAGAGTTAAAAGGAAACTTGACGTGAGTCCTTTCCTCAAGGTAAAGCCTCGAATAGCCTGCCGAAGCGGAAGCTTGGAGCAGAGTCCTTGAAGCATTAGCTTTAGGTCTGTTTTCTTTTAAGGTTAGTAAGCTTTCAAGACACCGAGGACCTCGCGTAGGCACCCTATTCCCTGCAAGAACACCTAGTACCGGCAGGCTGCACTAGGCTGCTAAGAAACATCCAGGCCCGGAAACCTTTCCCAGTCACTCTGTGTATGCTGAGTGTAGAGCAACACACTGCACTCTTCCTTGGGAGAGCTGGATTTCCTCTGCACTCCAACATCTCCAGGAAATCTGTTCTCTCACGTCCTACATGTCATGCAAATCTGCCTCATAGCCCTAGGCTGAGCGGCACTGAGAAACCAAAACTGCTTTGCATTCCTCGTACAGAGTCATACCTTAAGACCCCATACTTACAGGAGAAAGTCGGCTTTCATTCCTGCCTTAACCACAGCACAGATGTTCCTCTTACACTGCAGGGTTTTAAAAGAAGCTAAGCCCCGATAAGGTACCTAGAGCGTTCCTTGGGAGAGGCAGTTGTCTACACGGAGAACTCCGTGCCAAGAAAACTTTATTCAGGGAAGGGACCAGTGTGTAGCTAGAGTGTATATATACTTAGTAGAAATCTCAAGGAGGTAGGCTGCGTGTTCGCCGGGAAAGGGGACCTAGTGGCCCAGGCCTTGCCTTCCCATTTTGAATGCTCCATTTATGCTGCTTTAGGACGGGTCTCTAGTCACTGTAGGCAGGGCATTGGGAAGTGCACGAGTGTTCTCTACATCAACAGGGTGCTTTCATAGCCTGGGAGGGAGCTCCTCCTGAGACGCTCTAGAGCTAAAAGGAAACTTGACGTGAGTCCTTTCCTCAAGGTAAAGCCTCGAATAGCCTGCCGAAGCGGAAGATTGGAGCAGAGTGCTTGAAGCATTAGCTTTAGGTCTGTTTTCTTTTAAGGTTAGTAAGCTTTCAAGACACCGAGGACCTCGCGTGGGCACCCTATTCCCTGCAAGAACACCTAGTACCGGCAGGCTGCACTAGGCTGCTAAGAAACATCCAGGCCCGGAAACCTTTCCCAGTCACTCTGTGTATGCTGAATGTAGGGCAACACACTGCACTCTTCCTTGGGAGAGCTGGACTTCCTCTGCACTCCAACATCTCCAGGAAATCTGTTCTCTCCCGTCCTACATGTCATGCAAATCTGCCTCATAGCCCTAGGCTGAGCGGCACTGAGAAACCAAAACTGCTTTGCATTCCTCATACAGAGTCATACCTTAAGACCCCATACTTACAGGAGAAAGTCGGCTTTCATTCCTGCCTTAACCACAGCACAGTTGTTCCTCTTACACTGCAGGGTTTTAAAAGAAGCTAAGCCCCGATAAGGTACCTAGAGCGTTCCTTGGGAGAGGCAGTTGGCTACACGGAGAACTCCGTGCCAAGGTAACGTTATTCATGTAAGGGACCAGTGTGTAGCTAGAGTGTATATTTACTTAGTAGAAATCACAAGGAGGTAGGCTGCGTGTTCGCTGCAAACGGGGACCTGATGGCACAGGCCTTGCCTTCCCATTTTGAATACTCAATTCATGCTGCCTTGAAACTACCTAAATAACAGTTTTAGGACTGGTCTTTGTCACTGTAGGCAGGGCTCTGGGTAGGGAACGAGTGTTCTCTACATCAACAGGGTGCTTTCATAGCCTGGGTGGGAGCTCCTCCTGAGACGCTCTAGAGCTAAAAGGAAACTTGACGTGAGTCCTTTCCTCAAGGTAAAGCCTCGAATAGCCTGCCGAAGCGGAAGATTGGAGCAGAGTGCTTGAAGCATTAGCTTTAGGTCTGTTTTCTTTTAAGGTTAGTAAGCTTTCAAGACACCGAGGACCTCGCGTGGGCACCCTATTCCCTGCAAGAACACCTAGTTCCGGCAGGCTCCACAAGGCTGCTAAGAAACATCCATTCCCGGAAACCTTTCCCAGTCACTCTGTGTATGCTGAGTGTAGAGCAACACAGTGCACTCTTCCTTGGGAGACCTAGGTTTCCTCAGCACTCCAACTTCTCCTGGAAATCTGTTCTCTCACGTCCTACATATCATGCAAATCTGCCACATAGCCCTAGGCTGAGCGGCACTGAGAAACCAAAACTGCTTTGCATTCCTCGTACAGAGTCATACCTTAAGACCCCATACTTTCAGGAGAAAGTCGGCTTTCATTCCTGCCTTAACCACAGCACAGTTGTTCCTCTTACACTGCAGGGTTTTAAAAGAAGCTAAGCCCCGATAAGGTACCTAGAGCGTTCCTTGGGAGAGGCAGTTTTCTACACGGAGAACTCCGTGCCAAGAAAACTTTATTCAGGGCAGGGACCAGTGTGTAGCTAGAGTGTATATTTACTTAGTAGAAATCACAAGGAGGTAGGCTGCGTGTTCGCTGGAAACGGGGACCTGATGGCACAGGACTTGCCTTCCCATTTTGAATACTCAATTCATGCTGCCTTGAAACTACCTAAATAACAGTTTTAAGACTGGTCTCTTGTCACTGTAGGCAGGGCTTTGGGAAGGGCACGAGCGTTCTCTACATCAACAGGGTGCTTTCATAGCCTGGGAGGGAGCTCCTCCTGAGACGCTCTAGAGCTAAAAGGAAACTTGACGTGAGTCCTTTCTTCAAGGTAAAGCCGCGAATAGCCTGCCGAATCGGAAGATTGGAGCAGAGTGCTTGAAGCATTAGCTTTAGGTCTGTTTTCTTTTAAGGTTAGTAAGCTCTCAAGACACCGAGGACCTCGCGTGGGCACCCTATTCCCTGCAAGAACACCTAGTTCCGGCAGGCTCCACAAGGCTGCTAAGAAACATCCAGGCCCGGAAACCATTCCCAGTCACTCTGTGTATGCTGAGTGTAGAGCAACACACTGCACTCTTCCTTGGGAGACCTAGGTTTCCTCAGCACTCCAATATCTCCAGGAAATCTGTTCTCTCACGTCCTACATGTCATGCAAATCTGCCACATAGCCCTAGGCTGAGCGGCACTGAGAAACCAAAACTGCTTTGCATTCCTCGTACAGAGTCATACCTTAAGACCCCATACTTACAGGAGAAAGTCGGCTTTCGTTCCTGCCTTAACTACAGCACAGTTGTTCCTCTTACACTGCAGGGTTTTAAAAGAAGCTAAGCCCCGATAAGGTACCTAGAGCGTTCCTTGGGAGAGGCAGTTGTCTACACGGAGAACTCCGTGCCAAGAAAACTTTATTCAGGGAAGGGACCAGTGTGTAGCTAGAGTGTATATTTACTTAGTAGAAATCACAAGGAGGTAGGCTGCGTGTTCGCTGGAAACGGGGACCTGATGGCACAGGCCTTGCCTTCCCATTTTGAATACTCAATTCATGCTGCCTTGAAACGACCTAAATAACAGTTTTAGGACTGGTCTCTTGTCACTGTAGGCAGGGCTTTGGGAAGGGCACGAGTGTTCTCTACATCAACAGGGTGCTTCCATAGCCTGGGAGGGAGCTCCTCCTGAGACGCTCTAGAGTTTAAAGGAAACTTGACGTGAGTCCTTTCCTCAAGGTAAAGCCTCGAATAGCCTGCCGAAGCGGAAGCTTGGAGCAGAGTCCTTGAAGCATTAGCTTTAGGTGTGTTTTCTTTTAAGGTTGGTAAGCTTTCAGGACACCGAGGACCTCGCGTAGGCACCCTATTCCCTGCAAGAACACCTAGTACCGGCAGGCTGCACTAGGCTGCTAAGAAACATCCAGGCCCGGAAACCTTTCCCAGTCACTCTGTGTATGCTGAGTGTAGGGCAACACACTGCACTCTTCCTTGGGAGAGCTGGATTTCCTCTGCACTCCAACATCTCCAGGAAATCTGTTCTCTCACGTCCTACATGTCATGCAAATCTGCCTCATAGCCCTAGGCTGAGCGGCACTGAGAAACCAAAACTGCTTTGCATTCCTCGTACAGAGTCATACCTTAAGACCCCATACTTACAGGAGAAAGTCGGCTTTCATTCCTGCCTTAACCACAGCACAGATGTTCCTCTTACACTGCAGGGTTTTAAAAGAAGCTAAGCCCCGATAAGGTACCTAGAGCGTTCCTTGGGAGAGGCAGTTGGCTACACGGAGAACTCCGTGCCAAGAAAACTTTATTCAGGGAAGGGACCAGTGTGTAGCTAGAGTGTATATATACTTAGTAGAAATCTCAAGGAGGTAGGCTGCGTGTTCGCCGGGAAAGGGGACCTAGTGGCCCAGGCCTTGCCTTCCCATTTTGAATGCTCCATTTATGCTGCTTTAGGACGGGTCTCTAGTCACTGTAGGCAGGGCATTGGGAAGTGCACGAGTGTTCTCTACATCAACAGGGTGCTTTCATAGCCTGGGAGGGAGCTCCTCCTGAGACGCTCTAGAGCTAAAAGGAAACTTGACGTGAGTCCTTTCCTCAAGGTAAAGCCTCGAATAGCCTGCCGAAGCGGAAGATTGGAGCAGAGTGCTTGAAGCATTAGCTTTAGGTCTGTTTTCTTTTAAGGTTAGTAAGCTTTCAAGACACCGAGGACCTCGCGTGGGCACCCTATTCCCTGCAAGAACACCTAGTTCCGGCAGGCTCCACAAGGCTGCTAAGAAACATCCAGGCCCGGAAACCTTTCCCAGTCACTCTGTGTATGCTGAGTGTAGAACAACACACTGCACTCTTCCTTGGGAGACCTACGTTTCCTCAGCACTCCAACATCTCCAGGAAATCTGTTCTCTCACGTCCTACATGTCATGCAATTCTGCCACATAGCCCTAGGCTGAGCGGCACTGAGAAACCAAAACTGCTTTGCATTCCTCGTACAGAGTCATACCTTAAGACCCCATACTTACAGGAGAAAGTCGGCTTTCATTCCTGCCTTAACCACAGCACAGTTGTTCCTCTTACACTGCAGGGTTTTAAAAGAAGCTAAGCCCCGATAAGGTACCTAGAGCGTTCCTTGGGAGAGGCAGTTGGCTACACGGAGAACTCCGTGCCAAGGTAACGTTATTCATGTAAGGGACCAGTGTGTAGCTAGAGTGTATATTTACTTAGTAGAAATCACAAGGAGGTAGGCTGCGTGTTCGCTGCAAACGGGGACCTGATGGCACAGGCCTTGCCTTCCCATTTTGAATACTCAATTCATGCTGCCTTGAAACTACCTAAATAACAGTTTTAGGACTGGTCTTTGTCACTGTAGGCAGGGCTCTGGGAAGGGCACGAGTGTTCTCTACATCAACAGGGTGCTTTCATAGCCTGGGTGGGAGCTCCTCCTGAGACGCTCTAGAGCTAAAAGGAAACTTGACGTGAGTCCTTTCCTCAAGGTAAAGCCTCGAATAGCCTGCCGAAGCGGAAGATTGGAGCAGAGTGCTTGAAGCATTAGCTTTAGGTCTGTTTTCTTTTAAGGTTAGTAAGGTTTCAAGACACCGAGGACCTCGCGTGGGCACCCAATTCCCTGCAAGAACACCTAGTAGCAGCAGGCTCCACTAGGCTGCTAAGAAATATCCAGGCCTGAAAACATTTCCCAGTCACTCTGTGTATGCTGAGTGTAGGGCAACACACTGCACTCTTCCTTGGGAGATCTAGGTGTCCTCAGCACTCCAACAGCTCCAGGAAATCTGTTCTCTCACGTCCTACATGTCATGCAAATCTGCCTCATAGCCTTAGGCTGAGCGGCACTAAGGAACGAAAATTGCTTCGCATTCCTTGTACAGAGTCATATCTTACGACCCCATACTTACAGGAGAAAGTCGGCTTGCGTTCTGTCCTTAACCACAGCACAGATGTTCCTCTTACACTGCAGGGTTTTAGAAGAAGCTAAGCCCCGATAGCGTACTTAGAGCGTTCCTTGGAAGAGGCAGTTGGCTACACGGAGAACTCCGTGTCAAGGTAACGTTATTCAGGGAAGGGACCAGTGTGTAGCTACAGTGTATATTTACTTGGAGAAATCACCAGGAGGTAGGCTGCGTGTTCGCTGGAAACGGGGACCTGATGGCACAGGCCTTGCTTTCCCATTTTGAAAGCTCCATTCATGCTGCCTTGAAACTACCTAAAAAACAGTTTTAGGACGGGTCTCTAGTCGCTGTAGGCAGGGCTCTGGGAAGGGAACAAGTGTTCTCTACATCAACAGGGTGCTTTCATAGCCTGGGTGGGAGCTCCTCCTGAGACGCTCTAGAGCTAAAAGGAAACTTGACGTGAGTCCTTTCCTCAAGGTAAAGCCTCGAATAGCCTGCCGAAGCGGAAGCTTGGAGCAGAGTCCTTGAAGCATTAGCTTTAGGTCTGTTTTCTTTTAAGGTTGGTAAGCTTTCAGGACACCGAGGACCTCGCGTAGGCACCCTATTCCCTGCAAGAACACCTAGTACCGGCAGGCTGCACTAGGCTGCTAAGAAACATCCAGGCCCGGAAACCTTTCCCAGTCACTCTGTGTATGCTGAATGTAGGGCAACACACTGCACTCTTCCTTGGGAGAGCTGGATTTCCTCTGCACTCCAACATCTCCAGGAAATCTGTTCTCTCCCGTCCTACATGTCATGCAAATCTGCCTCATAGCCCTAGGCTGAGCGGCACTGAGAAACCAAAACTGCTTTGCATTCCTCATACAGAGTCATACCTTAAGACCCCATACTTACAGGAGAAAGTCGGCTTTCATTCCTGCCTTAACCACAGCACAGTTGTTCCTCTTACACTGCAGGGTTTTAAAAGAAGCTAAGCCCCGATAAGGTACCTAGAGCGTTCCTTGGGAGAGGCAGTTGGCTACACGGAGAACTCCGTGCCAAGGTAACGTTATTCATGTAAGGGACCAGTGTGTAGCTAGAGTGTATATTTACTTAGTAGAAATCACAAGGAGGTAGGCTGCGTGTTCGCTGCAAACGGGGACCTGATGGCACAGGCCTTGCCTTCCCATTTTGAATACTCAATTCATGCTGCCTTGAAACTACCTAAATAACAGTTTTGGGACTGGTCTTTGTCACTGTAGGCAGGGCTCTGGGAAGGGAACGAGTGTTCTCTACATCAACAGGGTGCTTTCATAGCCTGGGAAGGAGCTCCTCCTGAGACGCTCTAGAGCTAAAAGGAAACTTGACGTGAGTCCTTTCCTCAAGGTAAAGCCTCGAATAGCCTTCCGAAGCGGAAGCTTGGAGCAGAGTCCTTGAAGCATTAGCTTTAGGTCTGTTTTCTTTTAAGGTTGGTAAGCTTTCAGGACACCGAGGACCTCGCGTAGGCACCCTATTCCCTGCAAGAACACCTAGTACCGGCAGGCTGCACTAGGCTGCTAAGAAACATCCAGGCCCGGAAACCTTTCCCAGTCACTCTGTGTATGCTGAGTGTAGGGCAACACACTGCACTCTTCCTTGGGAGAGCTGGATTTCCTCTGCACTCCAACATCTCCAGGAAATCTGTTCTCTCACGTCCTACATGTCATGCAAATCTGCCTCATAGCCCTAGGCTGAGCGGCACTGAGAAACCAAAACTGCTTTGCATTCCTCGTACAGAGTCATACCTTAAGACCCCATACTTACAGGAGAAAGTCGGCTTTCGTTCCTGCCTTAACTACAGCACAGTTGTTCCTCTTACACTGCAGGGTTTTAAAAGAAGCTAAGCCCCGATAAGGTACCTAGAGCGTTCCTTGGGAGAGGCAGTTGTCTACACGGAGAACTCCGTGCCAAGAAAACTTTATTCAGGGAAGGGACCAGTGTGTAGCTAGAGTGTATATTTACTTAGTAGAAATCACAAGGAGGTAGGCTGCGTGTTCGCTGCAAACGGGGACCTGATGGCACAGGCCTTGCCTTCCCATTTTGAATACTCAATTCATGCTGCCTTGAAACGACCTAAATAACAGTTTTAGGACTGGTCTCTTGTCACTGTAGGCAGGGCTTTGGGAAGGGCACGAGTGTTCTCTACATCAACAGGGTGCTTCCATAGCCTGGGAGGGAGCTCCTCCTGAGACGCTCTAGAGTTAAAAGGAAACTTGACGTGAGTCCTTTCCTCAAGGTAAAGCCTCGAATAGCCTGCCGAAGCGGAAGCTTGGAGCAGAGTCCTTGAAGCATTAGCTTTAGGTCTGTTTTCTTTTAAGGTTAGTAAGCTTTCAAGACACCGAGGACCTCGCGTAGGCACCCTATTCCCTGCAAGAACACCTAGTACCGGCAGGCTGCACTAGGCTGCTAAGAAACATCCAGGCCCGGAAACCTTTCCCAGTCACTCTGTGTATGCTGAGTGTAGGGCAACACACTGCACTCTTCCTTGGGAGAGCTGGATTTCCTCTGCACTCCAACATCTCCAGGAAATCTGTTCTCTCACGTCCTACATGTCATGCAAATCTGCCTCATAGCCCTAGGCTGAGCGGCACTGAGAAACCAAAACTGCTTTGCATTCCTCGTACAGAGTCATACCTTAAGACCCCATACTTACAGGAGAAAGTCGGCTTTCATTCCTGCCTTAACCACAGCACAGATGTTCCTCTTACACTGCAGGGTTTTAAAAGAAGCTAAGCCCCGATAAGGTACCTAGAGCGTTCCTTGGGAGAGGCAGTTGGCTACACGGAGAACTCCGTGCCAAGAAAACTTTATTCAGGGAAGGGACCAGTGTGTAGCTAGAGTGTATATATACTTAGTAGAAATCTCAAGGAGGTAGGCTGCGTGTTCGCCGGGAAAGGGGACCTAGTGGCCCAGGCCTTGTCTTCCCATTTTGAATGCTCCATTTATGCTGCTTTAGGACGGGTCTCTAGTCACTGTAGGCAGGGCATTGGGAAGTGCACGAGTGTTCTCTACATCAACAGGGTGCTTTCATAGCCTGGGAGGGAGCTCCTCCTGAGACGCTCTAGAGCTAAAAGGAAACTTGACGTGAGTCCTTTCCTCAAGGTAAAGCCTCGAATAGCCTGCCGAAGCGGAAGATTGGAGCAGAGTGCTTGAAGCATTAGCTTTAGGTCTGTTTTCTTTTAAGGTTAGTAAGCTTTCAAGACACCGAGGACCTCGCGTGGGCACCCTATTCCCTGCAAGAACACCTAGTACCGGCAGGCTGCACTAGGCTGCTAAGAAACATCCAGGCCCGGAAACCTTTCCCAGTCACTCTGTGTATGCTGAGTGTAGAGCAACACACTGCACTCTTCCTTGGGAGACCTAGGTTTCCTCAGCACTCCAATATCTCCAGGAAATCTGTTCTCTCACGTCCTACATGTCATGCAAATCTGCCACATAGCCCTAGGCTGAGCGGCACTGAGAAACCAAAACGGCTTTGCATTCCTCGTACAGAGTCATACCTTAAGACCCCATACTTACAGGAGAAAGTCGGCTTTCGTTCCTGCCTTAACTACAGCACAGTTGTTCCTCTTACACTGCAGGGTTTTAAAAGAAGCTAAGCCCCGATAAGGTACCTAGAGCGTTCCTTGGGAGAGGCAGTTGTCTACACGGAGAACTCCGTGCCAAGAAAACTTTATTCAGGGAAGGGACCAGTGTGTAGCTAGAGTGTATATTTACTTAGTAGAAATCACAAGGAGGTAGGCTGCGTGTTCGCTGCAAACGGGGACCTGATGGCACAGGCCTTGCCTTCCCATTTTGAATACTCAATTCATGCTGCCTTGAAACGACCTAAATAACAGTTTTAGGACTGGTCTCTTGTCACTGTAGGCAGGGCTTTGGGAAGGGCACGAGTGTTCTCTACATCAACAGGGTGCTTCCATAGCCTGGGAGGGAGCTCCTCCTGAGACGCTCTAGAGTTAAAAGGAAACTTGACGTGAGTCCTTTCCTCAAGGTAAAGCCTCGAATAGCCTGCCGAAGCGGAAGCTTGGAGCAGAGTCCTTGAAGCATTAGCTTTAGGTCTGTTTTCTTTTAAGGTTAGTAAGCTTTCAAGACACCGGGGACCTCGCGTAGGCACCCTATTCCCTGCAAGAACACCTAGTACCGGCAGGCTGCACTAGGCTGCTAAGAAACATCCAGGCCCGGAAACCTTTCCCAGTCACTCTGTGTATGCTGAGTGTAGGGCAACACACTGCACTCTTCCTTGGGAGAGCTGGATTTCCTCTGCACTCCAACATCTCCAGGAAATCTGTTCTCTCACGTCCTACATGTCATGCAAATCTGCCTCATAGCCCTAGGCTGAGCGGCACTGAGAAACCAAAACTGCTTTGCATTCCTCGTACAGAGTCATACCTTAAGACCCCATACTTACAGGAGAAAGTCGGCTTTCATTCCTGCCTTAACCACAGCACAGATGTTCCTCTTACACTGCAGGGTTTTAAAAGAAGCTAAGCCCCGATAAGGTACCTAGAGCGTTCCTTGGGAGAGGCAGTTGGCTACACGGAGAACTCCGTGCCAAGAAAACTTTATTCAGGGAAGGGACCAGTGTGTAGCTAGAGTGTATATTTACTTAGTAGAAATCACAAGGAGGTAGGCTGCGTGTTCGCTGCAAACGGGGACCTGATGGCACAGGCCTTGCCTTCCCATTTTGAATACTCAATTCATGCTGCCTTGAAACGACCTAAATAACAGTTTTAGGACTGGTCTTTGTCACTGTAGGCAGGGCTCTGGGAAGGGCACGAGTGTTCTCTACATCAACAGGGTGCTTTCATAGCCTGGGTGGGAGCTCCTCCTGAGACGCTCTAGAGCTAAAAGGAAACTTGACGTGAGTCCTTTCCTCAAGGTAAAGCCTCGAATAGCCTGCCGAAGCGGAAGATTGGAGCAGAGTGCTTGAAGCATTAGCTTTAGGTCTGTTTTCTTTTAAGGTTAGTAAGGTTTCAAGACACCGAGGACCTCGCGTGGGCACCCAATTCCCTGCAAGAACACCTAGTAGCAGCAGGCTCCACTAGGCTGCTAAGAAATATCCAGGCCTGAAAACATTTCCCAGTCACTCTGTGTATGCTGAGTGTAGGGCAACACACTGCACTCTTCCTTGGGAGATCTAGGTGTCCTCAGCACTCCAACAGCTCCAGGAAATCTGTTCTCTCACGTCCTACATGTCATGCAAATCTGCCTCATAGCCTTAGGCTGAGCGGCACTAAGGAACGAAAATTGCTTCGCATTCCTTGTACAGAGTCATATCTTACGACCCCATACTTACAGGAGAAAGTCGGCTTGCGTTCTGTCCTTAACCACAGCACAGATGTTCCTCTTACACTGCAGGGTTTTAGAAGAAGCTAAGCCCCGATAGCGTACTTAGAGCGTTCCTTGGAAGAGGCAGTTGGTTACACGGAGAACTCCGTGTCAAGGTAACGTTATTCAGGGAAGGGACCAGTGTGTAGCTACAGTGTATATTTACTTGGAGAAATCACCAGGAGGTAGGCTGCGTGTTCGCTGGAAACGGGGACCTGATGGCACAGGCCTTGCTTTCCCATTTTGAAAGCTCCATTCATGCTGCCTTGAAACTACCTAAAAAACAGTTTTAGGACGGGTCTCTAGTCGCTGTAGGCAGGGCTCTGGGAAGGGAACAAGTGTTCTCTACATCAACAGGGTGCTTTCATAGCCTGGGAGGGAGCTCCTCCTGAGACGCTCTAGAGCTAAAAGGAAACTTGACGTGAGTCCTTTCCTCAAGGTAAAGCCTCGAATAGCCTGCCGAAGCGGAAGCTTGGAGCAGAGTCCTTGAAGCATTAGCTTTAGGTGTGTTTTCTTTTAAGGTTGGTAAGCTTTCAGGACACCGAGGACCTCGCGTAGGCACCCTATTCCCTGCAAGAACACCTAGTACCGGCAGGCTGCACTAGGCTGCTAAGAAACATCCAGGCCCGGAAACCTTTCCCAGTCACTCTGTGTATGCTGAATGTAGGGCAACACACTGCACTCTTCCTTGGGAGAGCTGGATTTCCTCTGCACTCCAACATCTCCAGGAAATCTGTTCTCTCCCGTCCTACATGTCATGCAAATCTGCCTCATAGCCCTAGGCTGAGCGGCACTGAGAAACCAAAACTGCTTTGCATTCCTCATACAGAGTCATACCTTAAGACCCCATACTTACAGGAGAAAGTCGGCTTTCATTCCTGCCTTAACCACAGCACAGTTGTTCCTCTTACACTGCAGGGTTTTAAAAGAAGCTAAGCCCCGATAAGGTACCTAGAGCGTTCCTTGGGAGAGGCAGTTGGCTACACGGAGAACTCCGTGCCAAGGTAACGTTATTCATGTAAGGGACCAGTGTGTAGCTAGAGTGTATATTTACTTAGTAGAAATCACAAGGAGGTAGGCTGCGTGTTCGCTGCAAACGGGGACCTGATGGCACAGGCCTTGCCTTCCCATTTTGAATACTCAATTCATGTTGCCTTGAAACTACCTAAATAACAGTTTTAGGACTGGTCTTTGTCACTGTAGGCAGGGCTCTGGGAAGGGCACGAGTGTTCTCTACATCAACAGGGTGCTTTCATAGCCTGGGTGGGAGCTCCTCCTGAGACGCTCTAGAGCTAAAAGGAAACTTGACGTGAGTCCTTTCCTCAAGGTAAAGCCTCGAATAGCCTGCCGAAGCGGAAGATTGGAGCAGAGTGCTTGAAGCATTAGCTTTAGGTCTGTTTTCTTTTAAGGTTAGTAAGGTTTCAAGACACCGAGGACCTCGCGTGGGCACCCAATTCCCTGCAAGAACACCTAGTAGCAGCAGGCTCCACTAGGCTGCTAAGAAATATCCAGGCCTGAAAACATTTCCCAGTCACTCTGTGTATGCTGAGTGTAGGGCAACACACTGCACTCTTCCTTGGGAGATCTAGGTGTCCTCAGCACTCCAACAGCTCCAGGAAATCTGTTCTCTCACGTCCTACATGTCATGCAAATCTGCCTCATAGCCTTAGGCTGAGCGGCACTAAGGAACGAAAATTGCTTCGCATTCCTTGTACAGAGTCATATCTTACGACCCCATACTTACAGGATAAAGTCGGCTTGCGTTCTGTCCTTAACCACAGCACAGATGTTCCTCTTACACTGCAGGGTTTTAGAAGAAGCTAAGCCCCGATAGCGTACTTAGAGCGTTCCTTGGAAGAGGCAGTTGGTTACACGGAGAACTCCGTGTCAAGGTAACGTTATTCAGGGAAGGGACCAGTGTGTAGCTACAGTGTATATTTACTTGGAGAAATCACCAGGAGGTAGGCTGCGTGTTCGCTGGAAACGGGGACCTGATGGCACAGGCCTTGCTTTCCCATTTTGAAAGCTCCATTCATGCTGCCTTGAAACTACCTAAAAAACAGTTTTAGGACGGGTCTCTAGTCGCTGTAGGCAGGGCTCTGGGAAGGGAACAAGTGTTCTCTACATCAACAGGGTGCTTTCATAGCCTGGGTGGGAGCTCCTCCTGAGACGCTCTAGAGCTAAAAGGAAACTTGTCGTGAGTCCTTTCCTCAAGGTAAAGCCTCGAATAGCCTGCCGAAGCGGAAGCTTGGAGCAGAGTCCTTGAAGCATTAGCTTTAGGTGTGTTTTCTTTTAAGGTTGGTAAGCTTTCAGGACACCGAGGACCTCGCGTAGGCACCCTATTCCCTGCAAGAACACCTAGTACCGGCAGGCTGCACTAGGCTGCTAAGAAACATCCAGGCCCGGAAACCTTTCCCAGTCACTCTGTGTATGCTGAATGTAGGGCAACACACTGCACTCTTCCTTGGGAGAGCTGGATTTCCTCTGCACTCCAACATCTCCAGGAAATCTGTTCTCTCCCGTCCTACATGTCATGCAAATCTGCCTCATAGCCCTAGGCTGAGCGGCACTGAGAAACCAAAACTGCTTTGCATTCCTCATACAGAGTCATACCTTAAGACCCCATACTTACAGGAGAAAGTCGGCTTTCATTCCTGCCTTAACCACAGCACAGTTGTTCCTCTTACACTGCAGGGTTTTAAAAGAAGCTAAGCCCCGATAAGGTACCTAGAGCGTTCCTTGGGAGAGGCAGTTGGCTACACGGAGAACTCCGTGCCAAGGTAACGTTATTCATGTAAGGGACCAGTGTGTAGCTAGAGTGTATATTTACTTAGTAGAAATCACAAGGAGGTAGGCTGCGTGTTCGCTGCAAACGGGGACCTGATGGCACAGGCCTTGCCTTCCCATTTTGAATACTCAATTCATGCTGCCTTGAAACTACCTAAATAACAGTTTTAGGACTGGTCTTTGTCACTGTAGGCAGGGCTCTGGGAAGGGAACGAGTGTTCTCTACATCAACAGGGTGCTTCCATAGCCTGGGAGGGAGCTCCTCCTGAGACGCTCTAGAGTTAAAAGGAAACTTGACGTGAGTCCTTTCCTCAAGGTAAAGCCTCGAATAGCCTGCCGAAGCGGAAGCTTGGAGCAGAGTCCTTGAAGCATTAGCTTTAGGTCTGTTTTCTTTTAAGGTTAGTAAGCTTTCAAGACACCGAGGACCTCGCGTAGGCACCCTATTCCCTGCAAGAACACCTAGTACCGGCAGGCTGCACTAGGCTGCTAAGAAACATCCAGGCCCGGAAACCTTTCCCAGTCACTCTGTGTATGCTGAGTGTAGAGCAACACACTGCACTCTTCCTTGGGAGAGCTGGATTTCCTCTGCACTCCAACATCTCCAGGAAATCTGTTCTCTCACGTCCTACATGTCATGCAAATCTGCCTCATAGCCCTAGGCTGAGCGGCACTGAGAAACCAAAACTGCTTTGCATTCCTCGTACAGAGTCATACCTTAAGACCCCATACTTACAGGAGAAAGTCGGCTTTCATTCCTGCCTTAACCACAGCACAGATGTTCCTCTTACACTGCAGGGTTTTAAAAGAAGCTAAGCCCCGATAAGGTACCTAGAGCGTTCCTTGGGAGAGGCAGTTGGCTACACGGAGAACTCCGTGCCAAGAAAACTTTATTCAGGGAAGGGACCAGTGTGTAGCTAGAGTGTATATATACTTAGTAGAAATCTCAAGGAGGTAGGCTGCGTGTTCGCCGGGAAAGGGGACCTAGTGGCCCAGGCCTTGCCTTCCCATTTTGAATGCTCCATTTATGCTGCTTTAGGACGGGTCTCTAGTCACTGTAGGCAGGGCATTGGGAAGTGCACGAGTGTTCTCTACATCAACAGGGTGCTTTCATAGCCTGGGAGGGAGCTCCTCCTGAGACGCTCTAGAGCTAAAAGGAAACTTGACGTGAGTCCTTTCCTCAAGGTAAAGCCTCGAATAGCCTGCCGAAGCGGAAGATTGGAGCAGAGTGCTTGAAGCATTAGCTTTAGGTCTGTTTTCTTTTAAGGTTAGTAAGCTTTCAAGACACCGAGGACCTCGCGTGGGCACCCTATTCCCTGCAAGAACACCTAGTACCGGCAGGCTGCACTAGGCTGCTAAGAAACATCCAGGCCCGGAAACCTTTCCCAGTCACTCTGTGTATGCTGAATGTAGGGCAACACACTGCACTCTTCCTTGGGAGAGCTGGATTTCCTCTGCACTCCAACATCTCCAGGAAATCTGTTCTCTCCCGTCCTACATGTCATGCAAATCTGCCTCATAGCCCTAGGCTGAGCGGCACTGAGAAACCAAAACTGCTTTGCATTCCTCGTACAGAGTCATACCTTAAGACCCCATACTTACAGGAGAAAGTCGGCTTTCATTCCTGCCTTAACCACAGCACAGATGTTCCTCTTACACTGCAGGGTTTTAAAAGAAGCTAAGCCCCGATAAGGTACCTAGAGCGTTCCTTGGGAGAGGCAGTTGGCTACACGGAGAACTCCGTGCCAAGAAAACTTTATTCAGGGAAGGGACCAGTGTGTAGCTAGAGTGTATATTTACTTAGTAGAAATCACAAGGAGGTAGGCTGCGTGTTCGCTGCAAACGGGGACCTGATGGCACAGGCCTTGCCTTCCCATTTTGAATACTCAATTCATGCTGCCTTGAAACGACCTAAATAACAGTTTTAGGACTGGTCTTTGTCACTGTAGGCAGGGCTCTGGGAAGGGCACGAGTGTTCTCTACATCAACAGGGTGCTTTCATAGCCTGGGTGGGAGCTCCTCCTGAGACGCTCTAGAGCTAAAAGGAAACTTGACGTGAGTCCTTTCCTCAAGGTAAAGCCTCGAATAGCCTGCCGAAGCGGAAGATTGGAGCAGAGTGCTTTAAGCATTAGCTTTAGGTCTGTTTTCTTTTAAGGTTAGTAAGGTTTCAAGACACCGAGGACCTCGCGTGGGCACCCAATTCCCTGCAAGAACACCTAGTAGCAGCAGGCTCCACTAGGCTGCTAAGAAATATCCAGGCCTGAAAACATTTCCCAGTCACTCTGTGTATGCTGAGTGTAGGGCAACACACTGCACTCTTCCTTGGGAGATCTAGGTGTCCTCAGCACTCCAACAGCTCCAGGAAATCTGTTCTCTCACGTCCTACATGTCATGCAAATCTGCCTCATAGACTTAGGCTGAGCGGCACTAAGGAACGAAAATTGCTTCGCATTCCTTGTACAGAGTCATATCTTACGACCCCATACTTACAGGAGAAAGTCGGCTTGCGTTCTGTCCTTAACCACAGCACAGATGTTCCTCTTACACTGCAGGGTTTTAGAAGAAGCTAAGCCCCGATAGCGTACTTAGAGCGTTCCTTGGAAGAGGCAGTTGGTTACACGGAGAACTCCGTGTCAAGGTAACGTTATTCAGGGAAGGGACCAGTGTGTAGCTACAGTGTATATTTACTTGGAGAAATCACCAGGAGGTAGGCTGCGTGTTCGCTGGAAACGGGGACCTGATGGCACAGGCCTTGCTTTCCCATTTTGAAAGCTCCATTCATGCTGCCTTGAAACTACCTAAAAAACAGTTTTAGGACGGGTCTCTAGTCGCTGTAGGCAGGGCTCTGGGAAGGGAACAAGTGTTCTCTACATCAACAGGGTGCTTTCATAGCCTGGGAGGGAGCTCCTCCTGAGACGCTCTAGAGCTAAAAGGAAACTTGACGTGAGTCCTTTCCTCAAGGTAAAGCCTCGAATAGCCTGCCGAAGCGGAAGCTTGGAGCAGAGTCCTTGAAGCATTAGCTTTAGGTGTGTTTTCTTTTAAGGTTGGTAAGCTTTCAGGACACCGAGGACCTCGCGTAGGCACCCTATTCCCTGCAAGAACACCTAGTACCGGCAGGCTGCACTAGGCTGCTAAGAAACATCCAGGCCCGGAAACCTTTCCCAGTCACTCTGTGTATGCTGAATGTAGGGCAACACACTGCACTCTTCCTTGGGAGAGCTGGATTTCCTCTGCACTCCAACATCTCCAGGAAATCTGTTCTCTCCCGTCCTACATGTCATGCAAATCTGCCTCATAGCCCTAGGCTGAGCGGCACTGAGAAACCAAAACTGCTTTGCATTCCTCATACAGAGTCATACCTTAAGACCCCATACTTACAGGAGAAAGTCGGCTTTCATTCCTGCCTTAACCACAGCACAGTTGTTCCTCTTACACTGCAGGGTTTTAAAAGAAGCTAAGCCCCGATAAGGTACCTAGAGCGTTCCTTGGGAGAGGCAGTTGGCTACACGGAGAACTCCGTGCCAAGGTAACGTTATTCATGTAAGGGACCAGTGTGTAGCTAGAGTGTATATTTACTTAGTAGAAATCACAAGGAGGTAGGCTGCGTGTTCGCTGCAAACGGGGACCTGATGGCACAGGCCTTGCCTTCCCATTTTGAATACTCAATTCATGTTGCCTTGAAACTACCTAAATAACAGTTTTAGGACTGGTCTTTGTCACTGTAGGCAGGGCTCTGGGAAGGGCACGAGTGTTCTCTACATCAACAGGGTGCTTTCATAGCCTGGGTGGGAGCTCCTCCTGAGACGCTCTAGAGCTAAAAGGAAACTTGACGTGAGTCCTTTCCTCAAGGTAAAGCCTCGAATAGCCTGCCGAAGCGGAAGATTGGAGCAGAGTGCTTGAAGCATTAGCTTTAGGTCTGTTTTCTTTTAAGGTTAGTAAGGTTTCAAGACACCGAGGACCTCGCGTGGGCACCCAATTCCCTGCAAGAACACCTAGTAGCAGCAGGCTCCACTAGGCTGCTAAGAAACATCCAGGCCCGGAAACCTTTCCCAGTCACTCTGTGTATGCTGAGTGTAGGGCAACACACTGCACTCTTCCTTGGGAGAGCTGGACTTCCTCTGCACTCCAACATCTCCAGGAAATCTGTTCTCTCACGTCCTACATGTCATGCAAATCTGCCTCATAGCCCTAGGCTGAGCGGCACTGAGAAACCAAAACTGCTTTGCATTCCTCGTACAGAGTCATACCTTAAGACCCCATACTTACAGGAGAAAGTCGGCTTTCATTCCTGCCTTAACCACAGCACAGATGTTCCTCTTACACTGCAGGGTTTTAAAAGAAGCTAAGCCCCGATAAGGTACCTAGAGCGTTCCTTGGGAGAGGCAGTTGGCTACACGGAGAACTCCGTGCCAAGAAAACTTTATTCAGGGAAGGGACCAGTGTGTAGCTAGAGTGTATATATACTTAGTAGAAATCTCAAGGAGGTAGGCTGCGTGTTCGCCGGGAAAGGGGACCTAGTGGCCCAGGCCTTGCCTTCCCATTTTGAATGCTCCATTTATGCTGCTTTAGGACGGGTCTCTAGTCACTGTAGGCAGGGCATTGGGAAGTGCACGAGTGTTCTCTACATCAACAGGGTGCTTTCATAGCCTGGGAGGGAGCTCCTCCTGAGACGCTCTAGAGCTAAAAGGAAACTTGACGTGAGTCCTTTCCTCAAGGTAAAGCCTCGAATAGCCTGCCGAAGCGGAAGATTGGAGCAGAGTGCTTGAAGCATTAGCTTTAGGTCTGTTTTCTTTTAAGGTTAGTAAGCTTTCAAGACACCGAGGACCTCGCGTGGGCACCCTATTCCCTGCAAGAACACCTAGTACCGGCAGGCTGCACTAGGCTGCTAAGAAACATCCAGGCCCGGAAACCTTTCCCAGTCACTCTGTGTATGCTGAATGTAGGGCAACACACTGCACTCTTCCTTGGGAGAGCTGGATTTCCTCTGCACTCCAACATCTCCAGGAAATCTGTTCTCTCCCGTCCTACATGTCATGCAAATCTGCCTCATAGCCCTAGGCTGAGCGGCACTGAGAAACCAAAACTGCTTTGCATTCCTCATACAGAGTCATACCTTAAGACCCCATACTTACAGGAGAAAGTCGGCTTTCATTCCTGCCTTAACCACAGCACAGTTGTTCCTCTTACACTGCAGGGTTTTAAAAGAAGCTAAGCCCCGATAAGGTACCTAGAGCGTTCCTTGGGAGAGGCAGTTGTCTACACGGAGAACTCCGTGCCAAGAAAACTTTATTCAGGGAAGGGACCAGTGTGTAGCTAGAGTGTATATTTACTTAGTAGAAATCACAAGGAGGTAGGCTGCGTGTTCGCTGGAAACGGGGACCTGATGGCACAGGCCTTGCCTTCCCATTTTGAATACTCAATTCATGCTGCCTTGAAACGACCTAAATAACAGTTTTAGGACTGGTCTCTTGTCACTGTAGGCAGGGCTTTGGGAAGGGCACGAGTGTTCTCTACATCAACAGGGTGCTTCCATAGCCTGGGAGGGAGCTCCTCCTGAGACGCTCTAGAGTTAAAAGGAAACTTGACGTGAGTCCTTTCCTCAAGGTAAAGCCTCGAATAGCCTGCCGAAGCGGAAGCTTGGAGCAGAGTCCTTGAAGCATTAGCTTTAGGTCTGTTTTCTTTTAAGGTTGGTAAGCTTTCAGGACACCGAGGACCTCGCGTAGGCACCCTATTCCCTGCAAGAACACCTAGTACCGGCAGGCTGCACTAGGCTGCTAAGAAACATCCAGGCCCGGAAACCTTTCCCAGTCACTCTGTGTATGCTGAGTGTAGGGCAACACACTGCACTCTTCCTTGGGAGAGCTGGATTTCCTCTGCACTCCAACATCTCCAGGAAATCTGTTCTCTCACGTCCTACATGTCATGCAAATCTGCCTCATAGCCCTAGGCTGAGCGGCACTGAGAAACCAAAACTGCTTTGCATTCCTCGTACAGAGTCATACCTTAAGACCCCATACTTACAGGAGAAAGTCGGCTTTCATTCCTGCCTTAACCACAGCACAGATGTTCCTCTTACACTGCAGGGTTTTAAAAGAAGCTAAGCCCCGATAAGGTACCTAGAGCGTTCCTTGGGAGAGGCAGTTGGCTACACGGAGAACTCCGTGCCAAGAAAACTTTATTCAGGGAAGGGACCAGTGTGTAGCTAGAGTGTATATATACTTAGTAGAAATCTCAAGGAGGTAGGCTGCGTGTTCGCCGGGAAAGGGGACCTAGTGGCCCAGGCCTTGCCTTCCCATTTTGAATGCTCCATTTATGCTGCTTTAGGACGGGTCTCTAGTCACTGTAGGCAGGGCATTGGGAAGTGCACGAGTGTTCTCTACATCAACAGGGTGCTTTCATAGCCTGGGAGGGAGCTCCTCCTGAGACGCTCTAGAGCTAAAAGGAAACTTGACGTGAGTCCTTTCCTCAAGGTAAAGCCTCGAATAGCCTGCCGAAGCGGAAGATTGGAGCAGAGTGCTTGAAGCATTAGCTTTAGGTCTGTTTTCTTTTAAGGTTAGTAAGCTTTCAAGACACCGAGGACCTCGCGTGGGCACCCTATTCCCTGCAAGAACACCTAGTTCCGGCAGGCTCCACAAGGCTGCTAAGAAACATCCAGGCCCGGAAACCTTTCCCAGTCACTCTGTGTATGCTGAGTGTAGAACAACACACTGCACTCTTCCTTGGGAGACCTACGTTTCCTCAGCACTCCAACATCTCCAGGAAATCTGTTCTCTCACGTCCTACATGTCATGCAATTCTGCCACATAGCCCTAGGCTGAGCGGCACTGAGAAACCAAAACTGCTTTGCATTCCTCGTACAGAGTCATACCTTAAGACCCCATACTTACAGGAGAAAGTCGGCTTTCGTTCCTGCCTTAACTACAGCACAGTTGTTCCTCTTACACTGCAGGGTTTTAAAAGAAGCTAAGCCCCGATAAGGTACCTAGAGCGTTCCTTGGGAGAGGCAGTTGTCTACACGGAGAACTCCGTGCCAAGAAAACTTTATTCAGGGAAGGGACCAGTGTGTAGCTAGAGTGTATATTTACTTAGTAGAAATCACAAGGAGGTAGGCTGCGTGTTCGCTGGAAACGGGGACCTGATGGCACAGGCCTTGCCTTCCCATTTTGAATACTCAATTCATGCTGCCTTGAAACGACCTAAATAACAGTTTTAGGACTGGTCTCTTGTCACTGTAGGCAGGGCTTTGGGAAGGGCACGAGTGTTCTCTACATCAACAGGGTGCTTCCATAGCCTGGGAGGGAGCTCCTCCTGAGACGCTCTAGAGTTAAAAGGAAACTTGACGTGAGTCCTTTCCTCAAGGTAAAGCCTCGAATAGCCTGCCGAAGCGGAAGCTTGGAGCAGAGTCCTTGAAGCATTAGCTTTAGGTCTGTTTTCTTTTAAGGTTGGTAAGCTTTCAGGACACCGAGGACCTCGCGTAGGCACCCTATTCCCTGCAAGAACACCTAGTACCGGCAGGCTGCACTAGGCTGCTAAGAAACATCCAGGCCCGGAAACCTTTCCCAGTCACTCTGTGTATGCTGAGTGTAGGGCAACACACTGCACTCTTCCTTGGGAGAGCTGGATTTCCTCTGCACTCCAACATCTCCAGGAAATCTGTTCTCTCACGTCCTACATGTCATGCAAATCTGCCTCATAGCCCTAGGCTGAGCGGCACTGAGAAACCAAAACTGCTTTGCATTCCTCGTACAGAGTCATACCTTAAGACCCCATACTTACAGGAGAAAGTCGGCTTTCATTCCTGCCTTAACCACAGCACAGATGTTCCTCTTACACTGCAGGGTTTTAAAAGAAGCTAAGCCCCGATAAGGTACCTAGAGCGTTCCTTGGGAGAGGCAGTTGGCTACACGGAGAACTCCGTGCCAAGAAAACTTTATTCAGGGAAGGGACCAGTGTGTAGCTAGAGTGTATATATACTTAGTAGAAATCTCAAGGAGGTAGGCTGCGTGTTCGCCGGGAAAGGGGACCTAGTGGCCCAGGCCTTGCCTTCCCATTTTGAATGCTCCATTTATGCTGCTTTAGGACGGGTCTCTAGTCACTGTAGGCAGGGCATTGGGAAGTGCACGAGTGTTCTCTACATCAACAGGGTGCTTTCATAGCCTGGGAGGGAGCTCCTCCTGAGACGCTCTAGAGCTAAAAGGAAACTTGACGTGAGTCCTTTCCTCAAGGTAAAGCCTCGAATAGCCTGCCGAAGCGGAAGATTGGAGCAGAGTGCTTGAAGCATTAGCTTTAGGTCTGTTTTCTTTTAAGGTTAGTAAGCTTTCAAGACACCGAGGACCTCGCGTGGGCACCCTATTCCCTGCAAGAACACCTAGTTCCGGCAGGCTCCACAAGGCTGCTAAGAAACATCCAGGCCCGGAAACCTTTCCCAGTCACTCTGTGTATGCTGAGTGTAGAACAACACACTGCACTCTTCCTTGGGAGACCTACGTTTCCTCAGCACTCCAACATCTCCAGGAAATCTGTTCTCTCACGTCCTACATGTCATGCAATTCTGCCACATAGCCCTAGGCTGAGCGGCACTGAGAAACCAAAACTGCTTTGCATTCCTCGTACAGAGTCATACCTTAAGACCCCATACTTACAGGAGAAAGTCGGCTTTCATTCCTGCCTTAACTACAGCACAGTTGTTCCTCTTACACTGCAGGGTTTTAAAAGAAGCTAAGCCCCGATAAGGTACCTAGAGCGTTCCTTGGGAGAGGCAGTTGTCTACACGGAGAACTCCGTGCCAAGAAAACTTTATTCAGGGAAGGGACCAGTGTGTAGCTAGAGTGTATATTTACTTAGTAGAAATCACAAGGAGGTAGGCTGCGTGTTCGCTGGAAACGGGGACCTGATGGCACAGGCCTTGCCTTCCCATTTTGAATACTCAATTCATGCTGCCTTGAAACGACCTAAATAACAGTTTTAGGACTGGTCTCTTGTCACTGTAGGCAGGGCTGTGGGAAGGGCACGAGTGTTCTCTACATCAACAGGGTGCTTCCATAGCCTGGGAGGGAGCTCCTCCTGAGACGCTCTAGAGTTAAAAGGAAACTTGACGTGAGTCCTTTCCTCAAGGTAAAGCCTCGAATAGCCTGCCGAAGCGGAAGCTTGGAGCAGAGTCCTTGAAGCATTAGCTTTAGGTCTGTTTTCTTTTAAGGTTGGTAAGCTTTCAGGACACCGAGGACCTCGCGTAGGCACCCTATTCCCTGCAAGAACACCTAGTACCGGCAGGCTGCACTAGGCTGCTAAGAAACATCCAGGCCCGGAAACCTTTCCCAGTCACTCTGTGTATGCTGAGTGTAGGGCAACACACTGCACTCTTCCTTGGGAGAGCTGGATTTCCTCTGCACTCCAACATCTCCAGGAAATCTGTTCTCTCACGTCCTACATGTCATGCAAATCTGCCTCATAGCCCTAGGCTGAGCGGCACTGAGAAACCAAAACTGCTTTGCATTCCTCGTACAGAGTCATACCTTAAGACCCCATACTTACAGGAGAAAGTCGGCTTTCATTCCTGCCTTAACCACAGCACAGATGTTCCTCTTACACTGCAGGGTTTTAAAAGAAGCTAAGCCCCGATAAGGTACCTAGAGCGTTCCTTGGGAGAGGCAGTTGGCTACACGGAGAACTCCGTGCCAAGAAAACTTTATTCAGGGAAGGGACCAGTGTGTAGCTAGAGTGTATATATACTTAGTAGAAATCTCAAGGAGGTAGGCTGCGTGTTCGCCGGGAAAGGGGACCTAGTGGCCCAGGCCTTGCCTTCCCATTTTGAATGCTCCATTTATGCTGCTTTAGGACGGGTCTCTAGTCACTGTAGGCAGGGCATTGGGAAGTGCACGAGTGTTCTCTACATCAACAGGGTGCTTTCATAGCCTGGGAGGGAGCTCCTCCTGAGACGCTCTAGAGCTAAAAGGAAACTTGACGTGAGTCCTTTCCTCAAGGTAAAGCCTCGAATAGCCTGCCGAAGCGGAAGATTGGAGCAGAGTGCTTGAAGCATTAGCTTTAGGTCTGTTTTCTTTTAAGGTTAGTAAGCTTTCAAGACACCGAGGACCTCGCGTGGGCACCCTATTCCCTGCAAGAACACCTAGTTCCGGCAGGCTCCACAAGGCTGCTAAGAAACATCCAGGCCCGGAAACCTTTCCCAGTCACTCTGTGTATGCTGAGTGTAGAACAACACACTGCACTCTTCCTTGGGAGACCTACGTTTCCTCAGCACTCCAACATCTCCAGGAAATCTGTTCTCTCACGTCCTACATGTCATGCAATTCTGCCACATAGCCCTAGGCTGAGCGGCACTGAGAAACCAAAACTGCTTTGCATTCCTCGTACAGAGTCATACCTTAAGACCCCATACTTACAGGAGAAAGTCGGCTTTCGTTCCTGCCTTAACTACAGCACAGTTGTTCCTCTTACACTGCAGGGTTTTAAAAGAAGCTAAGCCCCGATAAGGTACCTAGAGCGTTCCTTGGGAGAGGCAGTTGTCTACACGGAGAACTCCGTGCCAAGAAAACTTTATTCAGGGAAGGGACCAGTGTGTAGCTAGAGTGTATATTTACTTAGTAGAAATCACAAGGAGGTAGGCTGCGTGTTCGCTGGAAACGGGGACCTGATGGCACAGGCCTTGCATTCCCATTTTGAATACTCAATTCATGCTGCCTTGAAACGACCTAAATAACAGTTTTAGGACTGGTCTCTTGTCACTGTAGGCAGGGCTTTGGGAAGGGCACGAGTGTTCTCTACATCAACAGGGTGCTTCCATAGCCTGGGAGGGAGCTCCTCCTGAGACGCTCTAGAGTTAAAAGGAAACTTGACGTGAGTCCTTTCCTCAAGGTAAAGCCTCGAATAGCCTGCCGAAGCGGAAGCTTGGAGCAGAGTCCTTGAAGCATTAGCTTTAGGTCTGTTTTCTTTTAAGGTTGGTAAGCTTTCAGGACACCGAGGACCTCGCGTAGGCACCCTATTCCCTGCAAGAACACCTAGTACCGGCAGGCTGCACTAGGCTGCTAAGAAACATCCAGGCCCGGAAACCTTTCCCAGTCACTCTGTGTATGCTGAGTGTAGGGCAACACACTGCACTCTTCCTTGGGAGAGCTGGATTTCCTCTGCACTCCAACATCTCCAGGAAATCTGTTCTCTCACGTCCTACATGTCATGCAAATCTGCCTCATAGCCCTAGGCTGAGCGGCACTGAGAAACCAAAACTGCTTTGCATTCCTCATACAGAGTCATACCTTAAGACCCCATACTTACAGGAGAAAGTCGGCTTTCATTCCTGCCTTAACCACAGCACAGATGTTCCTCTTACACTGCAGGGTTTTAAAAGAAGCTAAGCCCCGATAAGGTACCTAGAGCGTTCCTTGGGAGAGGCAGTTGGCTACACGGAGAACTCCGTGCCAAGAAAACTTTATTCAGGGAAGGGACCAGTGTGTAGCTAGAGTGTATATATACTTAGTAGAAATCTCAAGGAGGTAGGCTGCGTGTTCGCCGGGAAAGGGGACCTAGTGGCCCAGGCCTTGCCTTCCCATTTTGAATGCTCCATTTATGCTGCTTTAGGACGGGTCTCTAGTCACTGTAGGCAGGGCATTGGGAAGTGCACGAGTGTTCTCTACATCAACAGGGTGCTTTCATAGCCTGGGAGGGAGCTCCTCCTGAGACGCTCTAGAGCTAAAAGGAAACTTGACGTGAGTCCTTTCCTCAAGGTAAAGCCTCGAATAGCCTGCCGAAGCGGAAGATTGGAGCAGAGTGCTTGAAGCATTAGCTTTAGGTCTGTTTTCTTTTAAGGTTAGTAAGCTTTCAAGACACCGAGGACCTCGCGTGGGCACCCTATTCCCTGCAAGAACACCTAGTTCCGGCAGGCTCCACAAGGCTGCTAAGAAACATCCAGGCCCGGAAACCTTTCCCAGTCACTCTGTGTATGCTGAGTGTAGAACAACACACTGCACTCTTCCTTGGGAGACCTACGTTTCCTCAGCACTCCAACATCTCCAGGAAATCTGTTCTCTCACGTCCTACATGTCATGCAATTCTGCCACATAGCCCTAGGCTGAGCGGCACTGAGAAACCAAAACTGCTTTGCATTCCTCGTACAGAGTCATACCTTAAGACCCCATACTTACAGGAGAAAGTCGGCTTTCGTTCCTGCCTTAACTACAGCACAGTTGTTCCTCTTACACTGCAGGGTTTTAAAAGAAGCTAAGCCCCGATAAGGTACCTAGAGCGTTCCTTGGGAGAGGCAGTTGTCTACACGGAGAACTCCGTGCCAAGAAAACTTTATTCAGGGAAGGGACCAGTGTGTAGCTAGAGTGTATATTTACTTAGTAGAAATCACAAGGAGGTAGGCTGCGTGTTCGCTGGAAACGGGGACCTGATGGCACAGGCCTTGCATTCCCATTTTGAATACTCAATTCATGCTGCCTTGAAACGACCTAAATAACAGTTTTAGGACTGGTCTCTTGTCACTGTAGGCAGGGCTTTGGGAAGGGCACGAGTGTTCTCTACATCAACAGGGTGCTTCCATAGCCTGGGAGGGAGCTCCTCCTGAGACGCTCTAGAGTTAAAAGGAAACTTGACGTGAGTCCTTTCCTCAAGGTAAAGCCTCGAATAGCCTGCCGAAGCGGAAGCTTGGAGCAGAGTCCTTGAAGCATTAGCTTTAGGTCTGTTTTCTTTTAAGGTTGGTAAGCTTTCAGGACACCGAGGACCTCGCGTAGGCACCCTATTCCCTGCAAGAACACCTAGTACCGGCAGGCTGCACTAGGCTGCTAAGAAACATCCAGGCCCGGAAACCTTTCCCAGTCACTCTGTGTATGCTGAGTGTAGGGCAACACACTGCACTCTTCCTTGGGAGAGCTGGATTTCCTCTGCACTCCAACATCTCCAGGAAATCTGTTCTCTCACGTCCTACATGTCATGCAAATCTGCCTCATAGCCCTAGGCTGAGCGGCACTGAGAAACCAAAACTGCTTTGCATTCCTCATACAGAGTCATACCTTAAGACCCCATACTTACAGGAGAAAGTCGGCTTTCATTCCTGCCTTAACCACAGCACAGATGTTCCTCTTACACTGCAGGGTTTTAAAAGAAGCTAAGCCCCGATAAGGTACCTAGAGCGTTCCTTGGGAGAGGCAGTTGGCTACACGGAGAACTCCGTGCCAAGAAAACTTTATTCAGGGAAGGGACCAGTGTGTAGCTAGAGTGTATATATACTTAGTAGAAATCTCAAGGAGGTAGGCTGCGTGTTCGCCGGGAAAGGGGACCTAGTGGCCCAGGCCTTGCCTTCCCATTTTGAATGCTCCATTTATGCTGCTTTAGGACGGGTCTCTAGTCACTGTAGGCAGGGCATTGGGAAGTGCACGAGTGTTCTCTACATCAACAGGGTGCTTTCATAGCCTGGGAGGGAGCTCCTCCTGAGACGCTCTAGAGCTAAAAGGAAACTTGACGTGAGTCCTTTCCTCAAGGTAAAGCCTCGAATAGCCTGCCGAAGCGGAAGATTGGAGCAGAGTGCTTGAAGCATTAGCTTTAGGTCTGTTTTCTTTTAAGGTTAGTAAGCTTTCAAGACACCGAGGACCTCGCGTGGGCACCCTATTCCCTGCAAGAACACCTAGTTCCGGCAGGCTCCACAAGGCTGCTAAGAAACATCCAGGCCCGGAAACCTTTCCCAGTCACTCTGTGTATGCTGAGTGTAGAACAACACACTGCACTCTTCCTTGGGAGACCTACGTTTCCTCAGCACTCCAACATCTCCAGGAAATCTGTTCTCTCACGTCCTACATGTCATGCAATTCTGCCACATAGCCCTAGGCTGAGCGGCACTGAGAAACCAAAACTGCTTTGCATTCCTCGTACAGAGTCATACCTTAAGACCCCATACTTACAGGAGAAAGTCGGCTTTCGTTCCTGCCTTAACTACAGCACAGTTGTTCCTCTTACACTGCAGGGTTTTAAAAGAAGCTAAGCCCCGATAAGGTACCTAGAGCGTTCCTTGGGAGAGGCAGTTGTCTACACGGAGAACTCCGTGCCAAGAAAACTTTATTCAGGGAAGGGACCAGTGTGTAGCTAGAGTGTATATTTACTTAGTAGAAATCACAAGGAGGTAGGCTGCGTGTTCGCTGGAAACGGGGACCTGATGGCACAGGCCTTGCCTTCCCATTTTGAATACTCAATTCATGCTGCCTTGAAACGACCTAAATAACAGTTTTAGGACTGGTCTCTTGTCACTGTAGGCAGGGCTTTGGGAAGGGCACGAGTGTTCTCTACATCAACAGGGTGCTTCCATAGCCTGGGAGGGAGCTCCTCCTGAGACGCTCTAGAGTTAAAAGGAAACTTGACGTGAGTCCTTTCCTCAAGGTAAAGCCTCGAATAGCCTGCCGAAGCGGAAGCTTGGAGCAGAGTCCTTGAAGCATTAGCTTTAGGTCTGTTTTCTTTTAAGGTTGGTAAGCTTTCAGGACACCGAGGACCTCGCGTAGGCACCCTATTCCCTGCAAGAACACCTAGTACCGGCAGGCTGCACTAGGCTGCTAAGAAACATCCAGGCCCGGAAACCTTTCCCAGTCACTCTGTGTATGCTGAGTGTAGGGCAACACACTGCACTCTTCCTTGGGAGAGCTGGATTTCCTCTGCACTCCAACATCTCCAGGAAATCTGTTCTCTCACGTCCTACATGTCATGCAAATCTGCCTCATAGCCCTAGGCTGAGCGGCACTGAGAAACCAAAACTGCTTTGCATTCCTCGTACAGAGTCATACCTTAAGACCCCATACTTACAGGAGAAAGTCGGCTTTCATTCCTGCCTTAACCACAGCACAGATGTTCCTCTTACACTGCAGGGTTTTAAAAGAAGCTAAGCCCCGATAAGGTACCTAGAGCGTTCCTTGGGAGAGGCAGTTGGCTACACGGAGAACTCCGTGCCAAGAAAACTTTATTCAGGGAAGGGACCAGTGTGTAGCTAGAGTGTATATATACTTAGTAGAAATCTCAAGGAGGTAGGCTGCGTGTTCGCCGGGAAAGGGGACCTAGTGGCCCAGGCCTTGCCTTCCCATTTTGAATGCTCCATTTATGCTGCTTTAGGACGGGTCTCTAGTCACTGTAGGCAGGGCATTGGGAAGTGCACGAGTGTTCTCTACATCAACAGGGTGCTTTCATAGCCTGGGAGGGAGCTCCTCCTGAGACGCTCTAGAGCTAAAAGGAAACTTGACGTGAGTCCTTTCCTCAAGGTAAAGCCTCGAATAGCCTGCCGAAGCGGAAGATTGGAGCAGAGTGCTTGAAGCATTAGCTTTAGGTCTGTTTTCTTTTAAGGTTAGTAAGCTTTCAAGACACCGAGGACCTCGCGTGGGCACCCTATTCCCTGCAAGAACACCTAGTTCCGGCAGGCTCCACAAGGCTGCTAAGAAACATCCAGGCCCGGAAACCTTTCCCAGTCACTCTGTGTATGCTGAGTGTAGAACAACACACTGCACTCTTCCTTGGGAGACCTACGTTTCCTCAGCACTCCAACATCTCCAGGAAATCTGTTCTCTCACGTCCTACATGTCATGCAATTCTGCCACATAGCCCTAGGCTGAGCGGCACTGAGAAACCAAAACTGCTTTGCATTCCTCGTACAGAGTCATACCTTAAGACCCCATACTTACAGGAGAAAGTCGGCTTTCGTTCCTGCCTTAACTACAGCACAGTTGTTCCTCTTACACTGCAGGGTTTTAAAAGAAGCTAAGCCCCGATAAGGTACCTAGAGCGTTCCTTGGGAGAGGCAGTTGTCTACACGGAGAACTCCGTGCCAAGAAAACTTTATTCAGGGAAGGGACCAGTGTGTAGCTAGAGTGTATATTTACTTAGTAGAAATCACAAGGAGGTAGGCTGCGTGTTCGCTGGAAACGGGGACCTGATGGCACAGGCCTTGCCTTCCCATTTTGAATACTCAATTCATGCTGCCTTGAAACGACCTAAATAACAGTTTTAGGACGGGTCTCTTGTAACTGTAGGCAGGGCTTTGGGAAGGGCACGAGTGTTCTCTACATCAACAGGGTGCTTCCATAGCCTGGGAGGGAGCTCCTCCTGAGACGCTCTAGAGTTAAAAGGAAACTTGACGTGAGTCCTTTCCTCAAGGTAAAGCCTCGAATAGCCTGCCGAAGCGGAAGCTTGGAGCAGAGTCCTTGAAGCATTAGCTTTAGGTCTGTTTTCTTTTAAGGTTGGTAAGCTTTCAGGACACCGAGGACCTCGCGTAGGCACCCTATTCCCTGCAAGAACACCTAGTACCGGCAGGCTGCACTAGGCTGCTAAGAAACATCCAGGCCCGGAAACCTTTCCCAGTCACTCTGTGTATGCTGAGTGTAGGGCAACACACTGCACTCTTCCTTGGGAGAGCTGGATTTCCTCTGCACTCCAACATCTCCAGGAAATCTGTTCTCTCACGTCCTACATGTCATGCAAATCTGCCTCATAGCCCTAGGCTGAGCGGCACTGAGAAACCAAAACTGCTTTGCATTCCTCGTACAGAGTCATACCTTAAGACCCCATACTTACAGGAGAAAGTCGGCTTTCATTCCTGCCTTAACCACAGCACAGATGTTCCTCTTACACTGCAGGGTTTTAAAAGAAGCTAAGCCCCGATAAGGTACCTAGAGCGTTCCTTGGGAGAGGCAGTTGGCTACACGGAGAACTCCGTGCCAAGAAAACTTTATTCAGGGAAGGGACCAGTGTGTAGCTAGAGTGTATATATACTTAGTAGAAATCTCAAGGAGGTAGGCTGCGTGTTCGCCGGGAAAGGGGACCTAGTGGCCCAGGCCTTGCCTTCCCATTTTGAATGCTCCATTTATGCTGCTTTAGGACGGGTCTCTAGTCACTGTAGGCAGGGCATTGGGAAGTGCACGAGTGTTCTCTACATCAACAGGGTGCTTTCATAGCCTGGGAGGGAGCTCCTCCTGAGACGCTCTAGAGCTAAAAGGAAACTTGACGTGAGTCCTTTCCTCAAGGTAAAGCCTCGAATAGCCTGCCGAAGCGGAAGATTGGAGCAGAGTGCTTGAAGCATTAGCTTTAGGTCTGTTTTCTTTTAAGGTTAGTAAGCTTTCAAGACACCGAGGACCTCGCGTGGGCACCCTATTCCCTGCAAGAACACCTAGTTCCGGCAGGCTCCACAAGGCTGCTAAGAAACATCCAGGCCCGGAAACCTTTCCCAGTCACTCTGTGTATGCTGAGTGTAGAACAACACACTGCACTCTTCCTTGGGAGACCTACGTTTCCTCAGCACTCCAATATCTCCAGGAAATCTGTTCTCTCACGTCCTACATGTCATGCAATTCTGCCACATAGCCCTAGGCTGAGCGGCACTGAGAAACCAAAACTGCTTTGCATTCCTCGTACAGAGTCATACCTTAAGACCCCATACTTACAGGAGAAAGTCGGCTTTCGTTCCTGCCTTAACTACAGCACAGTTGTTCCTCTTACACTGCAGGGTTTTAAAAGAAGCTAAGCCCCGATAAGGTACCTAGAGCGTTCCTTGGGAGAGGCAGTTGTCTACACGGAGAACTCCGTGCCAAGAAAACTTTATTCAGGGAAGGGACCAGTGTGTAGCTAGAGTGTATATTTACTTAGTAGAAATCACAAGGAGGTAGGCTGCGTGTTCGCTGGAAACGGGGACCTGATGGCACAGGCCTTGCCTTCCCATTTTGAATACTCAATTCATGCTGCCTTGAAACGACCTAAATAACAGTTTTAGGACTGGTCTCTTGTCACTGTAGGCAGGGCTTTGGGAAGGGCACGAGTGTTCTCTACATCAACAGGGTGCTTCCATAGCCTGGGAGGGAGCTCCTCCTGAGACGCTCTAGAGTTAAAAGGAAACTTGACGTGAGTCCTTTCCTCAAGGTAAAGCCTCGAATAGCCTGCCGAAGCGGAAGCTTGGAGCAGAGTCCTTGAAGCATTAGCTTTAGGTCTGTTTTCTTTTAAGGTTGGTAAGCTTTCAGGACACCGAGGACCTCGCGTAGGCACCCTATTCCCTGCAAGAACACCTAGTACCGGCAGGCTGCACTAGGCTGCTAAGAAACATCCAGGCCCGGAAACCTTTCCCAGTCACTCTGTGTATGCTGAGTGTAGGGCAACACACTGCACTCTTCCTTGGGAGAGCTGGATTTCCTCTGCACTCCAACATCTCCAGGAAATCTGTTCTCTCACGTCCTACATGTCATGCAAATCTGCCTCATAGCCCTAGGCTGAGCGGCACTGAGAAACCAAAACTGCTTTGCATTCCTCGTACAGAGTCATACCTTAAGACCCCATACTTACAGGAGAAAGTCGGCTTTCGTTCCTGCCTTAACTACAGCACAGTTGTTCCTCTTACACTGCAGGGTTTTAAAAGAAGCTAAGCCCCGATAAGGTACCTAGAGCGTTCCTTGGGAGAGGCAGTTGTCTACACGGAGAACTCCGTGCCAAGAAAACTTTATTCAGGGAAGGGACCAGTGTGTAGCTAGAGTGTATATTTACTTAGTAGAAATCACAAGGAGGTAGGCTGCGTGTTCGCTGCAAACGGGGACCTGATGGCACAGGCCTTGCCTTCCCATTTTGAATACTCAATTCATGCTGCCTTGAAACTACCTAAATAACAGTTTTAGGACTGGTCTTTGTCACTGTAGGCAGGGCTCTGGGAAGGGCACGAGTGTTCTCTACATCAACAGGGTGCTTTCATAGCCTGGGTGGGAGCTCCTCCTGAGACGCTCTAGAGCTAAAAGGAAACTTGACGTGAGTCCTTTCCTCAAGGTAAAGCCTCGAATAGCCTGCCGAAGCGGAAGATTGGAGCAGAGTGCTTGAAGCATTAGCTTTAGGTCTGTTTTCTTTTAAGGTTAGTAAGCTTTCAAGACACCGAGGACCTCGCGTGGGCACCCAATTCCCTGCAAGAACACCTAGTAGCAGCAGGCTCCACTAGGCTGCTAAGAAATATCCAGGCCTGAAAACATTTCCCAGTCACTCTGTGTATGCTGAGTGTAGGGCAACACACTGCACTCTTCCTTGGGAGATCTAGGTGTCCTCAGCACTCCAACAGCTCCAGGAAATCTGTTCTCTCACGTCCTACATGTCATGCAAATCTGCCTCATAGCCTTAGGCTGAGCGGCACTAAGGAACGAAAATTGCTTCGCATTCCTTGTACAGAGTCATATCTTACGACCCCATACTTACAGGAGAAAGTCGGCTTGCGTTCTGTCCTTAACCACAGCACAGATGTTCCTCTTACACTGCAGGGTTTTAGAAGAAGCTAAGCCCCGATAGCGTACTTAGAGCGTTCCTTGGAATAGGCAGTTGGCTACACGGAGAACTCCGTGTCAAGGTAACGTTATTCAGGGAAGGGACCAGTGTGTAGCTACAGTGTATATTTACTTGGAGAAATCACCAGGAGGTAGGCTGCGTGTTCGCTGGAAACGGGGACCTGATGGCACAGGCCTTGCTTTCCCATTTTGAAAGCTCCATTCATGCTGCCTTGAAACTACCTAAAAAACAGTTTTAGGACGGGTCTCTAGTCGCTGTAGGCAGGGCTCTGGGAAGGGAACAAGTGTTCTCTACATCAACAGGGTGCTTTCATAGCCTGGGTGGGAGCTCCTCCTGAGACGCTCTAGAGCTAAAAGGAAACTTGACGTGAGTCCTTTCCTCAAGGTAAAGCCTCGAATAGCCTGCCGAAGCGGAAGCTTGGAGCAGAGTCCTTGAAGCATTAGCTTTAGGTCTGTTTTCTTTTAAGGTTGGTAAGCTTTCAGGACACCGAGGACCTCGCGTAGGCACCCTATTCCCTGCAAGAACACCTAGTACCGGCAGGCTGCACTAGGCTGCTAAGAAACATCCAGGCCCGGAAACCTTTCCCAGTCACTCTGTGTATGCTGAAAGTAGGGCAACACACTGCACTCTTCCTTGGGAGAGCTGGATTTCCTCTGCACTCCAACATCTCCAGGAAATCTGTTCTCTCCCGTCCTACATGTCATGCAAATCTGCCTCATAGCCCTAGGCTGAGCGGCACTGAGAAACCAAAACTGCTTTGCATTCCTCATACAGAGTCATACCTTAAGACCCCATACTTACAGGAGAAAGTCGGCTTTCATTCCTGCCTTAACCACAGCACAGTTGTTCCTCTTACACTGCAGGGTTTTAAAAGAAGCTAAGCCCCGATAAGGTACCTAGAGCGTTCCTTGGGAGAGGCAGTTGGCTACACGGAGAACTCCGTGCCAAGGTAACGTTATTCATGTAAGGGACCAGTGTGTAGCTAGAGTGTATATTTACTTAGTAGAAATCACAAGGAGGTAGGCTGCGTGTTCGCTGCAAACGGGGACCTGATGGCACAGGCCTTGCCTTCCCATTTTGAATACTCAATTCATGCTGCCTTGAAACTACCTAAATAACAGTTTTAGGACTGGTCTTTGTCACTGTAGGCAGGGCTCTGGGAAGGGAACGAGTGTTCTCTACATCAACAGGGTGCTTTCATAGCCTGGGAAGGAGCTCCTCCTGAGACGCTCTAGAGCTAAAAGGAAACTTGACGTGAGTCCTTTCCTCAAGGTAAAGCCTCGAATAGCCTTCCGAAGCGGAAGCTTGGAGCAGAGTCCTTGAAGCATTAGCTTTAGGTCTGTTTTCTTTTAAGGTTGGTAAGCTTTCAGGACACCGAGGACCTCGCGTAGGCACCCTATTCCCTGCAAGAACACCTAGTACCGGCAGGCTGCACTAGGCTGCTAAGAAACATCCAGGCCCGGAAACCTTTCCCAGTCACTCTGTGTATGCTGAGTGTAGGGCAACACACTGCACTCTTCCTTGGGAGAGCTGGATTTCCTCTGCACTCCAACATCTCCAGGAAATCTGTTCTCTCACGTCCTACATGTCATGCAAATCTGCCTCATAGCCCTAGGCTGAGCGGCACTGAGAAACCAAAACTGCTTTGCATTCCTCGTACAGAGTCATACCTTAAGACCCCATACTTACAGGAGAAAGTCGGCTTTCGTTCCTGCCTTAACTACAGCACAGTTGTTCCTCTTACACTGCAGGGTTTTAAAAGAAGCTAAGCCCCGATAAGGTACCTAGAGCGTTCCTTGGGAGAGGCAGTTGGCTACACGGAGAACTCCGTGCCAAGAAAACTTTATTCAGGGAAGGGACCAGTGTGTAGCTAGAGTGTATATATACTTAGTAGAAATCTCAAGGAGGTAGGCTGCGTGTTCGCCGGGAAAGGGGACCTAGTGGCCCAGGCCTTGCCTTCCCATTTTGAATGCTCCATTTATGCTGCTTTAGGACGGGTCTCTAGTCACTGTAGGCAGGGCATTGGGAAGTGCACGAGTGTTCTCTACATCAACAGGGTGCTTTCATAGCCTGGGAGGGAGCTCCTCCTGAGACGCTCTAGAGCTAAAAGGAAACTTGACGTGAGTCCTTTCCTCAAGGTAAAGCCTCGAATAGCCTGCCGAAGCGGAAGATTGGAGCAGAGTGCTTGAAGCATTAGCTTTAGGTCTGTTTTCTTTTAAGGTTAGTAAGCTTTCAAGACACCGAGGACCTCGCGTGGGCACCCTATTCCCTGCAAGAACACCTAGTTCCGGCAGGCTCCACAAGGCTGCTAAGAAACATCCAGGCCCGGAAACCTTTCCCAGTCACTCTGTGTATGCTGAGTGTAGAACAACACACTGCACTCTTCCTTGGGAGACCTACGTTTCCTCAGCACTCCAATATCTCCAGGAAATCTGTTCTCTCACGTCCTACATGTCATGCAATTCTGCCACATAGCCCTAGGCTGAGCGGCACTGAGAAACCAAAACTGCTTTGCATTCCTCGTACAGAGTCATACCTTAAGACCCCATACTTACAGGAGAAAGTCGGCTTTCGTTCCTGCCTTAACTACAGCACAGTTGTTCCTCTTACACTGCAGGGTTTTAAAAGAAGCTAAGCCCCGATAAGGTACCTAGAGCGTTCCTTGGGAGAGGCAGTTGTCTACACGGAGAACTCCGTGCCAAGAAAACTTTATTCAGGGAAGGGACCAGTGTGTAGCTAGAGTGTATATTTACTTAGTAGAAATCACAAGGAGGTAGGCTGCGTGTTCGCTGGAAACGGGGACCTGATGGCACAGGCCTTGCCTTCCCATTTTGAATACTCAATTCATGCTGCCTTGAAACGACCTAAATAACAGTTTTAGGACTGGTCTCTTGTCACTGTAGGCAGGGCTTTGGGAAGGGCACGAGTGTTCTCTACATCAACAGGGTGCTTCCATAGCCTGGGAGGGAGCTCCTCCTGAGACGCTCTAGAGTTAAAAGGAAACTTGACGTGAGTCCTTTCCTCAAGGTAAAGCCTCGAATAGCCTGCCGAAGCGGAAGCTTGGAGCAGAGTCCTTGAAGCATTAGCTTTAGGTCTGTTTTCTTTTAAGGTTGGTAAGCTTTCAGGACACCGAGGACCTCGCGTAGGCACCCTATTCCCTGCAAGAACACCTAGTACCGGCAGGCTGCACTAGGCTGCTAAGAAACATCCAGGCCCGGAAACCTTTCCCAGTCACTCTGTGTATGCTGAGTGTAGGGCAACACACTGCACTCTTCCTTGGGAGAGCTGGATTTCCTCTGCACTCCAACATCTCCAGGAAATCTGTTCTCTCACGTCCTACATGTCATGCAAATCTGCCTCATAGCCCTAGGCTGAGCGGCACTGAGAAACCAAAACTGCTTTGCATTCCTCGTACAGAGTCATACCTTAAGACCCCATACTTACAGGAGAAAGTCGGCTTTCGTTCCTGCCTTAACTACAGCACAGTTGTTCCTCTTACACTGCAGGGTTTTAAAAGAAGCTAAGCCCCGATAAGGTACCTAGAGCGTTCCTTGGGAGAGGCAGTTGTCTACACGGAGAACTCCGTGCCAAGAAAACTTTATTCAGGGAAGGGACCAGTGTGTAGCTAGAGTGTATATTTACTTAGTAGAAATCACAAGGAGGTAGGCTGCGTGTTCGCTGCAAACGGGGACCTGATGGCACAGGCCTTGCCTTCCCATTTTGAATACTCAATTCATGCTGCCTTGAAACTACCTAAATAACAGTTTTAGGACTGGTCTTTGTCACTGTAGGCAGGGCTCTGGGAAGGGCACGAGTGTTCTCTACATCAACAGGGTGCTTTCATAGCCTGGGTGGGAGCTCCTCCTGAGACGCTCTAGAGCTAAAAGGAAACTTGACGTGAGTCCTTTCCTCAAGGTAAAGCCTCGAATAGCCTGCCGAAGCGGAAGATTGGAGCAGAGTGCTTGAAGCATTAGCTTTAGGTCTGTTTTCTTTTAAGGTTAGTAAGCTTTCAAGACACCGAGGACCTCGCGTGGGCACCCAATTCCCTGCAAGAACACCTAGTAGCAGCAGGCTCCACTAGGCTGCTAAGAAATATCCAGGCCTGAAAACATTTCCCAGTCACTCTGTGTATGCTGAGTGTAGGGCAACACACTGCACTCTTCCTTGGGAGATCTAGGTGTCCTCAGCACTCCAACAGCTCCAGGAAATCTGTTCTCTCACGTCCTACATGTCATGCAAATCTGCCTCATAGCCTTAGGCTGAGCGGCACTAAGGAACGAAAATTGCTTCGCATTCCTTGTACAGAGTCATATCTTACGACCCCATACTTACAGGAGAAAGTCGGCTTGCGTTCTGTCCTTAACCACAGCACAGATGTTCCTCTTACACTGCAGGGTTTTAGAAGAAGCTAAGCCCCGATAGCGTACTTAGAGCGTTCCTTGGAAGAGGCAGTTGGCTACACGGAGAACTCCGTGTCAAGGTAACGTTATTCAGGGAAGGGACCAGTGTGTAGCTACAGTGTATATTTACTTGGAGAAATCACCAGGAGGTAGGCTGCGTGTTCGCTGGAAACGGGGACCTGATGGCACAGGCCTTGCTTTCCCATTTTGAAAGCTCCATTCATGCTGCCTTGAAACTACCTAAAAAACAGTTTTAGGACGGGTCTCTAGTCGCTGTAGGCAGGGCTCTGGGAAGGGAACAAGTGTTCTCTACATCAACAGGGTGCTTTCATAGCCTGGGTGGGAGCTCCTCCTGAGACGCTCTAGAGCTAAAAGGAAACTTGACGTGAGTCCTTTCCTCAAGGTAAAGCCTCGAATAGCCTGCCGAAGCGGAAGCTTGGAGCAGAGTCCTTGAAGCATTAGCTTTAGGTCTGTTTTCTTTTAAGGTTGGTAAGCTTTCAGGACACCGAGGACCTCGCGTAGGCACCCTATTCCCTGCAAGAACACCTAGTACCGGCAGGCTGCACTAGGCTGCTAAGAAACATCCAGGCCCGGAAACCTTTCCCAGTCACTCTGTGTATGCTGAAAGTAGGGCAACACACTGCACTCTTCCTTGGGAGAGCTGGATTTCCTCTGCACTCCAACATCTCCAGGAAATCTGTTCTCTCCCGTCCTACATGTCATGCAAATCTGCCTCATAGCCCTAGGCTGAGCGGCACTGAGAAACCAAAACTGCTTTGCATTCCTCATACAGAGTCATACCTTAAGACCCCATACTTACAGGAGAAAGTCGGCTTTCATTCCTGCCTTAACCACAGCACAGTTGTTCCTCTTACACTGCAGGGTTTTAAAAGAAGCTAAGCCCCGATAAGGTACCTAGAGCGTTCCTTGGGAGAGGCAGTTGGCTACACGGAGAACTCCGTGCCAAGGTAACGTTATTCATGTAAGGGACCAGTGTGTAGCTAGAGTGTATATTTACTTAGTAGAAATCACAAGGAGGTAGGCTGCGTGTTCGCTGCAAACGGGGACCTGATGGCACAGGCCTTGCCTTCCCATTTTGAATACTCAATTCATGCTGCCTTGAAACTACCTAAATAACAGTTTTAGGACTGGTCTTTGTCACTGTAGGCAGGGCTCTGGGAAGGGAACGAGTGTTCTCTACATCAACAGGGTGCTTTCATAGCCTGGGAAGGAGCTCCTCCTGAGACGCTCTAGAGCTAAAAGGAAACTTGACGTGAGTCCTTTCCTCAAGGTAAAGCCTCGAATAGCCTTCCGAAGCGGAAGCTTGGAGCAGAGTCCTTGAAGCATTAGCTTTAGGTCTGTTTTCTTTTAAGGTTGGTAAGCTTTCAGGACACCGAGGACCTCGCGTAGGCACCCTATTCCCTGCAAGAACACCTAGTACCGGCAGGCTGCACTAGGCTGCTAAGAAACATCCAGGCCCGGAAACCTTTCCCAGTCACTCTGTGTATGCTGAGTGTAGGGCAACACACTGCACTCTTCCTTGGGAGAGCTGGATTTCCTCTGCACTCCAACATCTCCAGGAAATCTGTTCTCTCACGTCCTACATGTCATGCAAATCTGCCTCATAGCCCTAGGCTGAGCGGCACTGAGAAACCAAAACTGCTTTGCATTCCTCGTACAGAGTCATACCTTAAGACCCCATACTTACAGGAGAAAGTCGGCTTTCGTTCCTGCCTTAACTACAGCACAGTTGTTCCTCTTACACTGCAGGGTTTTAAAAGAAGCTAAGCCCCGATAAGGTACCTAGAGCGTTCCTTGGGAGAGGCAGTTGTCTACACGGAGAACTCCGTGCCAAGAAAACTTTATTCAGGGAAGGGACCAGTGTGTAGCTAGAGTGTATATTTACTTAGTAGAAATCACAAGGAGGTAGGCTGCGTGTTCGCTGGAAACGGGGACCTGATGGCACAGGCCTTGCCTTCCCATTTTGAATACTCAATTCATGCTGCCTTGAAACGACCTAAATAACAGTTTTAGGACTGGTCTCTTGTCACTGTAGGCAGGGCTTTGGGAAGGGCACGAGTGTTCTCTACATCAACAGGGTGCTTCCATAGCCTGGGAGGGAGCTCCTCCTGAGACGCTCTAGAGTTAAAAGGAAACTTGACGTGAGTCCTTTCCTCAAGGTAAAGCCTCGAATAGCCTGCCGAAGCGGAAGCTTGGAGCAGAGTCCTTGAAGCATTAGCTTTAGGTCTGTTTTCTTTTAAGGTTAGTAAGCTTTCAAGACACCGAGGACCTCGCGTAGGCACCCTATTCCCTGCAAGAACACCTAGTACCGGCAGGCTGCACTAGGCTGCTAAGAAACATCCAGGCCCGGAAACCTTTCCCAGTCACTCTGTGTATGCTGAGTGTAGGGCAACACACTGCACTCTTCCTTGGGAGAGCTGGATTTCCTCTGCACTCCAACATCTCCAGGAAATCTGTTCTCTCACGTCCTACATGTCATGCAAATCTGCCTCATAGCCCTAGGCTGAGCGGCACTGAGAAACCAAAACTGTTTTGCATTCCTCGTACAGAGTCATACCTTAAGACCCCATACTTACAGGAGAAAGTCGGCTTTCATTCCTGCCTTAACCACAGCACAGATGTTCCTCTTACACTGCAGGGTTTTAAAAGAAGCTAAGCCCCGATAAGGTACCTAGAGCGTTCCTTGGGAGAGGCAGTTGGCTACACGGAGAACTCCGTGCCAAGAAAACTTTATTCAGGGAAGGGACCAGTGTGTAGCTAGAGTGTATATATACTTAGTAGAAATCTCAAGGAGGTAGGCTGCGTGTTCGCCGGGAAAGGGGACCTAGTAGCCCAGGCCTTGTCTTCCCATTTTGAATGCTCCATTTATGCTGCTTTAGGACGGGTCTCTAGTCACTGTAGGCAGGGCATTGGGAAGTGCACGAGTGTTCTCTACATCAACAGGGTGCTTTCATAGCCTGGGAGGGAGCTCCTCCTGAGACGCTCTAGAGCTAAAAGGAAACTTGACGTGAGTCCTTTCCTCAAGGTAAAGCCTCGAATAGCCTGCCGAAGCGGAAGATTGGAGCAGAGTGCTTGAAGCATTAGCTTTAGGTCTGTTTTCTTTTAAGGTTAGTAAGCTTTCAAGACACCGAGGACCTCGCGTGGGCACCCTATTCCCTGCAAGAACACCTAGTACCGGCAGGCTGCACTAGGCTGCTAAGAAACATCCAGGCCCGGAAACCTTTCCCAGTCACTCTGTGTATGCTGAATGTAGGGCAACACACTGCACTCTTCCTTGGGAGAGCTGGATTTCCTCTGCACTCCAACATCTCCAGGAAATCTGTTCTCTCCCGTCCTACATGTCATGCAAATCTGCCTCATAGCCCTAGGCTGAGCGGCACTGAGAAACCAAAACTGCTTTGCATTCCTCATACAGAGTCATACCTTAAGACCCCATACTTACAGGAGAAAGTCGGCTTTCATTCCTGCCTTAACCACAGCACAGTTGTTCCTCTTACACTGCAGGGTTTTAAAAGAAGCTAAGCCCCGATAAGGTACCTAGAGCGTTCCTTGGGAGAGGCAGTTGGCTACACGGAGAACTCCGTGCCAAGGTAACGTTATTCATGTAAGGGACCAGTGTGTAGCTAGAGTGTATATTTACTTAGTAGAAATCACAAGGAGGTAGGCTGCGTGTTCGCTGCAAACGGGGACCTGATGGCACAGGCCTTGCCTTCCCATTTTGAATACTCAATTCATGCTGCCTTGAAACTACCTAAATAACAGTTTTAGGACTGGTCTTTGTCACTGTAGGCAGGGCTCTGGGAAGGGAACGAGTGTTCTCTACATCAACAGGGTGCTTTCATAGCCTGGGAAGGAGCTCCTCCTGAGACGCTCTAGAGCTAAAAGGAAACTTGACGTGAGTCCTTTCCTCAAGGTAAAGCCTCGAATAGCCTGCCGAAGCGGAAGATTGGAGCAGAGTGCTTGAAGCATTAGCTTTAGGTCTGTTTTCTTTTAAGGTTAGTAAGCTTTCAAGACACCGAGGACCTCGCGTGGGCACCCTATTCCCTGCAAGAACACCTAGTTCCGGCAGGCTCCACAAGGCTGCTAAGAAACATCCATTCCCGGAAACCTTTCCCAGTCACTCTGTGTATGCTGAGTGTAGAGCAACACAGTGCACTCTTCCTTGGGAGACCTAGGTTTCCTCAGCACTCCAACTTCTCCTGGAAATCTGTTCTCTCACGTCCTACATATCATGCAAATCTGCCACATAGCCCTAGGCTGAGCGGCACTGAGAAACCAAAACTGCTTTGCATTCCTCGTACAGAGTCATACCTTAAGACCCCATACTTTCAGGAGAAAGTCGGCTTTCATTCCTGCCTTAACCACAGCACAGTTGTTCCTCTTACACTGCAGGGTTTTAAAAGAAGCTAAGCCCCGATAAGGTACCTAGAGCGTTCCTTGGGAGAGGCAGTTTTCTACACGGAGAACTCCGTGCCAAGAAAACTTTATTCAGGGCAGGGACCAGTGTGTAGCTAGAGTGTATATTTACTTAGTAGAAATCACAAGGAGGTAGGCTGCGTGTTCGCTGGAAACGGGGACCTGATGGCACAGGACTTGCCTTCCCATTTTGAATACTCAATTCATGCTGCCTTGAAACTACCTAAATAACAGTTTTAAGACTGGTCTCTTGTCACTGTAGGCAGGGCTTTGGGAAGGGCACGAGCGTTCTCTACATCAACAGGGTGCTTTCATAGCCTGGGAGGGAGCTCCTCCTGAGACGCTCTAGAGCTAAAAGGAAACTTGACGTGAGTCCTTTCTTCAAGGTAAAGCCGCGAATAGCCTGCCGAATCAGAAGATTGGAGCAGAGTGCTTGAAGCATTAGCTTTAGGTCTGTTTTCTTTTAAGGTTAGTAAGCTTTCAAGACACCGAGGACCTCGCGTGGGCACCCTATTCCCTGCAAGAACACCTAGTTCCGGCAGGCTCCACAAGGCTGCTAAGAAACATCCAGGCCCGGAAACCATTCCCAGTCACTCTGTGTATGCTGAGTGTAGAGCAACACACTGCACTCTTCCTTGGGAGACCTAGGTTTCCTCAGCACTCCAATATCTCCAGGAAATCTGTTCTCTCACGTCCTACATGTCATGCAAATCTGCCACATAGCCCTAGACTGAGCGGCACTGAGAAACCAAAACTGCTTTGCATTCCTCGTACAGAGTCATACCTTAAGACCCCATACTTACAGGAGAAAGTCGGCTTTCGTTCCTGCCTTAACTACAGCACAGTTGTTCCTCTTACACTGCAGGGTTTTAAAAGAAGCTAAGCCCCGATAAGGTACCTAGAGCGTTCCTTGGGAGAGGCAGTTGTCTACACGGAGAACTCCGTGCCAAGAAAACTTTATTCAGGGAAGGGACCAGTGTGTAGCTAGAGTGTATATTTACTTAGTAGAAATCACAAGGAGGTAGGCTGCGTGTTCGCTGCAAACGGGGACCTGATGGCACAGGCCTTGCCTTCCCATTTTGAATACTCAATTCATGCTGCCTTGAAACGACCTAAATAACAGTTTTAGGACTGGTCTCTTGTCACTGTAGGCAGGGCTTTGGGAAGGGCACGAGTGTTCTCTACATCAACAGGGTGCTTCCATAGCCTGGGAGGGAGCTCCTCCTGAGACGCTCTAGAGTTAAAAGGAAACTTGACGTGAGTCCTTTCCTCAAGGTAAAGCCTCGAATAGCCTGCCGAAGCGGAAGCTTGGAGCAGAGTCCTTGAAGCATTAGCTTTAGGTCTGTTTTCTTTTAAGGTTGGTAAGCTTTCAGGACACCGAGGACCTCGCGTAGGCACCCTATTCCCTGCAAGAACACCTAGTACCGGCAGGCTGCACTAGGCTGCTAAGAAACATCCAGGCCCGGAAACCTTTCCCAGTCACTCTGTGTATGCTGAGTGTAGGGCAACACACTGCACTCTTCCTTGGGAGAGCTGGATTTCCTCTGCACTCCAACATCTCCAGGAAATCTGTTCTCTCACGTCCTACATGTCATGCAAATCTGCCTCATAGCCCTAGGCTGAGCGGCACTGAGAAACCAAAACTGCTTTGCATTCCTCGTACAGAGTCATACCTTAAGACCCCATACTTACAGGAGAAAGTCGGCTTTCATTCCTGCCTTAACCACAGCACAGATGTTCCTCTTACACTGCAGGGTTTTAAAAGAAGCTAAGCCCCGATAAGGTACCTAGAGCGTTCCTTGGGAGAGGCAGTTGGCTACACGGAGAACTCCGTGCCAAGAAAACTTTATTCAGGGAAGGGACCAGTGTGTAGCTAGAGTGTATATATACTTAGTAGAAATCTCAAGGAGGTAGGCTGCGTGTTCGCCGGGAAAGGGGACCTAGTGGCCCAGGCCTTGCCTTCCCATTTTGAATGCTCCATTTATGCTGCTTTAGGACGGGTCTCTAGTCACTGTAGGCAGGGCATTGGGAAGTGCACGAGTGTTCTCTACATCAACAGGGTGCTTTCATAGCCTGGGAGGGAGCTCCTCCTGAGACGCTCTAGAGCTAAAAGGAAACTTGACGTGAGTCCTTTCCTCAAGGTAAAGCCTCGAATAGCCTGCCGAAGCGGAAGATTGGAGCAGAGTGCTTGAAGCATTAGCTTTAGGTCTGTTTTCTTTTAAGGTTAGTAAGGTTTCAAGACACCGAGGACCTCGCGTGGGCACCCAATTCCCTGCAAGAACACCTAGTAGCAGCAGGCTCCACTAGGCTGCTAAGAAATATCCAGGCCTGAAAACATTTCCCAGTCACTCTGTGTATGCTGAGTGTAGGGCAACACACTGCACTCTTCCTTGGGAGATCTAGGTGTCCTCAGCACTCCAACAGCTCCAGGAAATCTGTTCTCTCACGTCCTACATGTCATGCAAATCTGCCTCATAGCCTTAGGCTGAGCGGCACTAAGGAACGAAAATTGCTTCGCATTCCTTGTACAGAGTCATATCTTACGACCCCATACTTACAGGAGAAAGTCGGCTTGCGTTCTGTCCTTAACCACAGCACAGATGTTCCTCTTACACTGCAGGGTTTTAGAAGAAGCTAAGCCCCGATAGCGTACTTAGAGCGTTCCTTGGAAGAGGCAGTTGGCTACACAGAGAACTCCGTGTCAAGGTAACGTTATTCAGGGAAGGGACCAGTGTGTAGCTACAGTGTATATTTACTTGGAGAAATCACCAGGAGGTAGGCTGCGTGTTCGCTGGAAACGGGGACCTGATGGCACAGGCCTTGCTTTCCATTTTGAAAGCTCCATTCATGCTGCCTTGAAACTACCTAAAAAACAGTTTTAGGACGGGTCTCTAGTCGCTGTAGGCAGGGCTCTGGGAAGGGAACAAGTGTTCTCTACATCAACAGGGTGCTTTCATAGCCTGGGTGGGAGCTCCTCCTGAGACGCTCTAGAGCTAAAAGGAAACTTGACGTGAGTCCTTTCCTCAAGGTAAAGCCTCGAATAGCCTGCCGAAGCGGAAGCTTGGAGCAGAGTCCTTGAAGCATTAGCTTTAGGTCTGTTTTCTTTTAAGGTTGGTAAGCTTTCAGGACACCGAGGACCTCGCGTAGGCACCCTATTCCCTGCAAGAACACCTAGTTCCGGCAGGCTCCACAAGGCTGCTAAGAAACATCCAGGCCCGGAAACCTTTCCCAGTCACTCTGTGTATGCTGAGTGTAGAACAACACACTGCACTCTTCCTTGGGAGACCTACGTTTCCTCAGCACTCCAACATCTCCAGGAAATCTGTTCTCTCACGTCCTACATGTCATGCAATTCTGCCACATAGCCCTAGGCTGAGCGGCACTGAGAAACCAAAACTGCTTTGCATTCCTCGTACAGAGTCATACCTTAAGACCCCATACTTACAGGAGAAAGTCGGCTTTCATTCCTGCCTTAACCACAGCACAGTTGTTCCTCTTACACTGCAGGGTTTTAAAAGAAGCTAAGCCCCGATAAGGTACCTAGAGCGTTCCTTGGGAGAGGCAGTTGGCTACACGGAGAACTCCGTGCCAAGGTAACGTTATTCATGTAAGGGACCAGTGTGTAGCTAGAGTGTATATTTACTTAGTAGAAATCACAAGGAGGTAGGCTGCGTGTTCGCTGCAAACGGGGACCTGATGGCACAGGCCTTGCCTTCCCATTTTGAATACTCAATTCATGCTGCCTTGAAACTACCTAAATAACAGTTTTAGGACTGGTCTTTGTCACTGTAGGCAGGGCTCTGGGAAGGGCACGAGTGTTCTCTACATCAACAGGGTGCTTTCATAGCCTGGGTGGGAGCTCCTCCTGAGACGCTCTAGAGCTAAAAGGAAACTTGACGTGAGTCCTTTCCTCAAGGTAAAGCCTCGAATAGCCTGCCGAAGCGGAAGATTGGAGCAGAGTGCTTGAAGCATTAGCTTTAGGTCTGTTTTCTTTTAAGGTTAGTAAGGTTTCAAGACACCGAGGACCTCGCGTGGGCACCCAATTCCCTGCAAGAACACCTAGTAGCAGCAGGCTCCACTAGGCTGCTAAGAAATATCCAGGCCTGAAAACATTTCCCAGTCACTCTGTGTATGCTGAGTGTAGGGCAACACACTGCACTCTTCCTTGGGAGATCTAGGTGTCCTCAGCACTCCAACAGCTCCAGGAAATCTGTTCTCTCACGTCCTACATGTCATGCAAATCTGCCTCATAGCCTTAGGCTGAGCGGCACTAAGGAACGAAAATTGCTTCGCATTCCTTGTACAGAGTCATATCTTACGACCCCATACTTACAGGAGAAAGTCGGCTTGCGTTCTGTCCTTAACCACAGCACAGATGTTCCTCTTACACTGCAGGGTTTTAGAAGAAGCTAAGCCCCGATAGCGTACTTAGAGCGTTCCTTGGAAGAGGCAGTTGGTTACACGGAGAACTCCGTGTCAAGGTAACGTTATTCAGGGAAGGGACCAGTGTGTAGCTACAGTGTATATTTACTTGGAGAAATCACCAGGAGGTAGGCTGCGTGTTCGCTGGAAACGGGGACCTGATGGCACAGGCCTTGCTTTCCCATTTTGAAAGCTCCATTCATGCTGCCTTGAAACTACCTAAAAAACAGTTTTAGGACGGGTCTCTAGTCGCTGTAGGCAGGGCTCTGGGAAGGGAACAAGTGTTCTCTACATCAACAGGGTGCTTTCATAGCCTGGGTGGGAGCTCCTCCTGAGACGCTCTAGAGCTAAAAGGAAACTTGACGTGAGTCCTTTCCTCAAGGTAAAGCCTCGAATAGCCTGCCGAAGCGGAAGCTTGGAGCAGAGTCCTTGAAGCATTAGCTTTAGGTGTGTTTTCTTTTAAGGTTGGTAAGCTTTCAGGACACCGAGGACCTCGCGTAGGCACCCTATTCCCTGCAAGAACACCTAGTACCGGCAGGCTGCACTAGGCTGCTAAGAAACATCCAGGCCCGGAAACCTTTCCCAGTCACTCTGTGTATGCTGAATGTAGGGCAACACACTGCACTCTTCCTTGGGAGAGCTGGATTTCCTCTGCACTCCAACATCTCCAGGAAATCTGTTCTCTCCCGTCCTACATGTCATGCAAATCTGCCTCATAGCCCTAGGCTGAGGGGCACTGAGAAACCAAAACTGCTTTGCATTCCTCATACAGAGTCATACCTTAAGACCCCATACTTACAGGAGAAAGTCGGCTTTCATTCCTGCCTTAACCACAGCACAGTTGTTCCTCTTACACTGCAGGGTTTTAAAAGAAGCTAAGCCCCGATAAGGTACCTAGAGCGTTCCTTGGGAGAGGCAGTTGGCTACACGGAGAACTCCGTGCCAAGGTAACGTTATTCATGTAAGGGACCAGTGTGTAGCTAGAGTGTATATTTACTTAGTAGAAATCACAAGGAGGTAGGCTGCGTGTTCGCTGCAAACGGGGACCTGATGGCACAGGCCTTGCCTTCCCATTTTGAATACTCAATTCATGCTGCCTTGAAACTACCTAAATAACAGTTTTAGGACTGGTCTTTGTCACTGTAGGCAGGGCTCTGGGAAGGGAACGAGTGTTCTCTACATCAACAGGGTGCTTCCATAGCCTGGGAGGGAGCTCCTCCTGAGACGCTCTAGAGTTAAAAGGAAACTTGACGTGAGTCCTTTCCTCAAGGTAAAGCCTCGAATAGCCTGCCGAAGCGGAAGCTTGGAGCAGAGTCCTTGAAGCATTAGCTTTAGGTCTGTTTTCTTTTAAGGTTAGTAAGCTTTCAAGACACCGAGGACCTCGCGTAGGCACCCTATTCCCTGCAAGAACACCTAGTACCGGCAGGCTGCACTAGGCTGCTAAGAAACATCCAGGCCCGGAAACCTTTCCCAGTCACTCTGTGTATGCTGAGTGTAGGGCAACACACTGCACTCTTCCTTGGGAGAGCTGGATTTCCTCTGCACTCCAACATCTCCAGGAAATCTGTTCTCTCCCGTCCTACATGTCATGCAAATCTGCCTCATAGCCCTAGGCTGAGCGGCACTGAGAAACCAAAACTGCTTTGCATTCCTCATACAGAGTCATACCTTAAGACCCCATACTTACAGGAGAAAGTCGGCTTTCATTCCTGCCTTAACCACAGCACAGTTGTTCCTCTTACACTGCAGGGTTTTAAAAGAAGCTAAGCCCCGATAAGGTACCTAGAGCGTTCCTTGGGAGAGGCAGTTGGCTACACGGAGAACTCCGTGCCAAGGTAACGTTATTCATGTAAGGGACCAGTGTGTAGCTAGAGTGTATATTTACTTAGTAGAAATCACAAGGAGGTAGGCTGCGTGTTCGCTGCAAACGGGGACCTGATGGCACAGGCCTTGCCTTCCCATTTTGAATACTCAATTCATGCTGCCTTGAAACTACCTAAATAACAGTTTTAGGACTGGTCTTTGTCACTGTAGGCAGGGCTCTGGGAAGGGAACGAGTGTTCTCTACATCAACAGGGTGCTTTCATAGCCTGGGAAGGAGCTCCTCCTGAGACGCTCTAGAGCTAAAAGGAAACTTGACGTGAGTCCTTTCCTCAAGGTAAAGCCTCGAATAGCCTGCCGAAGCGGAAGATTGGAGCAGAGTGCTTGAAGCATTAGCTTTAGGTCTGTTTTCTTTTAAGGTTAGTAAGCTTTCAAGACACCGAGGACCTCGCGTGGGCACCCTATTCCCTGCAAGAACACCTAGTTCCGGCAGGCTCCACAAGGCTGCTAAGAAACATCCATTCCCGGAAACCTTTCCCAGTCACTCTGTGTATGCTGAGTGTAGAGCAACACAGTGCACTCTTCCTTGGGAGACCTAGGTTTCCTCAGCACTCCAACTTCTCCTGGAAATCTGTTCTCTCACGTCCTACATATCATGCAAATCTGCCACATAGCCCTAGGCTGAGCGGCACTGAGAAACCAAAACTGCTTTGCATTCCTCGTACAGAGTCATACCTTAAGACCCCATACTTTCAGGAGAAAGTCGGCTTTCATTCCTGCCTTAACCACAGCACAGTTGTTCCTCTTACACTGCAGGGTTTTAAAAGAAGCTAAGCCCCGATAAGGTACCTAGAGCGTTCCTTGGGAGAGGCAGTTTTCTACACGGAGAACTCCGTGCCAAGAAAACTTTATTCAGGGCAGGGACCAGTGTGTAGCTAGAGTGTATATTTACTTAGTAGAAATCACAAGGAGGTAGGCTGCGTGTTCGCTGGAAACGGGGACCTGATGGCACAGGACTTGCCTTCCCATTTTGAATACTCAATTCATGCTGCCTTGAAACTACCTAAATAACAGTTTTAAGACTGGTCTCTTGTCACTGTAGGCAGGGCTTTGGGAAGGGCACGAGCGTTCTCTACATCAACAGGGTGCTTTCATAGCCTGGGAGGGAGCTCCTCCTGAGACGCTCTAGAGCTAAAAGGAAACTTGACGTGAGTCCTTTCTTCAAGGTAAAGCCGCGAATAGCCTGCCGAATCAGAAGATTGGAGCAGAGTGCTTGAAGCATTAGCTTTAGGTCTGTTTTCTTTTAAGGTTAGTAAGCTTTCAAGACACCGAGGACCTCGCGTGGGCACCCTATTCCCTGCAAGAACACCTAGTTCCGGCAGGCTCCACAAGGCTGCTAAGAAACATCCAGGCCCGGAAACCATTCCCAGTCACTCTGTGTATGCTGAGTGTAGAGCAACACACTGCACTCTTCCTTGGGAGACCTAGGTTTCCTCAGCACTCCAATATCTCCAGGAAATCTGTTCTCTCACGTCCTACATGTCATGCAAATCTGCCACATAGCCCTAGACTGAGCGGCACTGAGAAACCAAAACTGCTTTGCATTCCTCGTACAGAGTCATACCTTAAGACCCCATACTTACAGGAGAAAGTCGGCTTTCGTTCCTGCCTTAACTACAGCACAGTTGTTCCTCTTACACTGCAGGGTTTTAAAAGAAGCTAAGCCCCGATAAGGTACCTAGAGCGTTCCTTGGGAGAGGCAGTTGTCTACACGGAGAACTCCGTGCCAAGAAAACTTTATTCAGGGAAGGGACCAGTGTGTAGCTAGAGTGTATATTTACTTAGTAGAAATCACAAGGAGGTAGGCTGCGTGTTCGCTGGAAACGGGGACCTGATGGCACAGGCCTTGCCTTCCCATTTTGAATACTCAATTCATGCTGCCTTGAAACGACCTAAATAACAGTTTTAGGACTGGTCTCTTGTCACTGTAGGCAGGGCTTTGGGAAGGGCACGAGTGTTCTCTACATCAACAGGGTGCTTCCATAGCCTGGGAGGGAGCTCCTCCTGAGACGCTCTAGAGTTAAAAGGAAACTTGACGTGAGTCCTTTCCTCAAGGTAAAGCCTCGAATAGCCTGCCGAAGCGGAAGCTTGGAGCAGAGTCCTTGAAGCATTAGCTTTAGGTCTGTTTTCTTTTAAGGTTGGTAAGCTTTCAGGACACCGAGGACCTCGCGTAGGCACCCTATTCCCTGCAAGAACACCTAGTACCGGCAGGCTGCACTAGGCTGCTAAGAAACATCCAGGCCCGGAAACCTTTCCCAGTCACTCTGTGTATGCTGAGTGTAGGGCAACACACTGCACTCTTCCTTGGGAGAGCTGGATTTCCTCTGCACTCCAACATCTCCAGGAAATCTGTTCTCTCACGTCCTACATGTCATGCAAATCTGCCTCATAGCCCTAGGCTGAGCGGCACTGAGAAACCAAAACTGCTTTGCATTCCTCGTACAGAGTCATACCTTAAGACCCCATACTTACAGGAGAAAGTCGGCTTTCATTCCTGCCTTAACCACAGCACAGATGTTCCTCTTACACTGCAGGGTTTTAAAAGAAGCTAAGCCCCGATAAGGTACCTAGAGCGTTCCTTGGGAGAGGCAGTTGGCTACACGGAGAACTCCGTGCCAAGAAAACTTTATTCAGGGAAGGGACCAGTGTGTAGCTAGAGTGTATATATACTTAGTAGAAATCTCAAGGAGGTAGGCTGCGTGTTCGCCGGGAAAGGGGACCTAGTGGCCCAGGCCTTGCCTTCCCATTTTGAATGCTCCATTTATGCTGCTTTAGGACGGGTCTCTAGTCACTGTAGGCAGGGCATTGGGAAGTGCACGAGTGTTCTCTACATCAACAGGGTGCTTTCATAGCCTGGGAGGGAGCTCCTCCTGAGACGCTCTAGAGCTAAAAGGAAACTTGACGTGAGTCCTTTCCTCAAGGTAAAGCCTCGAATAGCCTGCCGAAGCGGAAGATTGGAGCAGAGTGCTTGAAGCATTAGCTTTAGGTCTGTTTTCTTTTAAGGTTAGTAAGGTTTCAAGACACCGAGGACCTCGCGTGGGCACCCAATTCCCTGCAAGAACACCTAGTAGCAGCAGGCTGCACTAGGCTGCTAAGAAATATCCAGGCCTGAAAACATTTCCCAGTCACTCTGTGTATGCTGAGTGTAGGGCAACACACTGCACTCTTCCTTGGGAGATCTAGGTGTCCTCAGCACTCCAACAGCTCCAGGAAATCTGTTCTCTCACGTCCTACATGTCATGCAAATCTGCCTCATAGCCTTAGGCTGAGCGGCACTAAGGAACGAAAATTGCTTCGCATTCCTTGTACAGAGTCATATCTTACGACACCATACTTACAGGAGAAAGTCGGCTTGCGTTCTGTCCTTAACCACAGCACAGATGTTCCTCTTACACTGCAGGGTTTTAGAAGAAGCTAAGCCCCGATAGCGTACTTAGAGCGTTCCTTGGAAGAGGCAGTTGGCTACACGGAGAACTCCGTGTCAAGGTAACGTTATTCAGGGAAGGGACCAGTGTGTAGCTACAGTGTATATTTACTTGGAGAAATCACCAGGAGGTAGGCTGCGTGTTCGCTGGAAACGGGGACCTGATGGCACAGGCCTTGCTTTCCATTTTGAAAGCTCCATTCATGCTGCCTTGAAACTACCTAAAAAACAGTTTTAGGACGGGTCTCTAGTCGCTGTAGGCAGGGCTCTGGGAAGGGAACAAGTGTTCTCTACATCAACAGGGTGCTTTCATAGCCTGGGTGGGAGCTCCTCCTGAGACGCTCTAGAGCTAAAAGGAAACTTGACGTGAGTCCTTTCCTCAAGGTAAAGCCTCGAATAGCCTGCCGAAGCGGAAGCTTGGAGCAGAGTCCTTGAAGCATTAGCTTTAGGTCTGTTTTCTTTTAAGGTTGGTAAGCTTTCAGGACACCGAGGACCTCGCGTAGGCACCGTATTCCCTGCAAGAACACCTAGTTCCGGCAGGCTCCACAAGTCTGCTAAGAAACATCCAGGCCCGGAAACCTTTCCCAGTCACTCTGTGTATGCTGAGTGTAGAACAACACACTGCACTCTTCCTTGGGAGACCTACGTTTCCTCAGCACTCCAACATCTCCAGGAAATCTGTTCTCTCACGTCCTACATGTCATGCAATTCTGCCACATAGCCCTAGGCTGAGCGGCACTGAGAAACCAAAACTGCTTTGCATTCCTCGTACAGAGTCATACCTTAAGACCCCATACTTACAGGAGAAAGTCGGCTTTCATTCCTGCCTTAACCACAGCACAGTTGTTCCTCTTACACTGCAGGGTTTTAAAAGAAGCTAAGCCCCGATAAGGTACCTAGAGCGTTCCTTGGGAGAGGCAGTTGGCTACACGGAGAACTCCGTGCCAAGGTAACGTTATTCATGTAAGGGACCAGTGTGTAGCTAGAGTGTATATTTACTTAGTAGAAATCACAAGGAGGTAGGCTGCGTGTTCGCTGCAAACGGGGACCTGATGGCACAGGCCTTGCCTTCCCATTTTGAATACTCAATTCATGCTGCCTTGAAACTACCTAAATAACAGTTTTAGGACTGGTCTTTGTCACTGTAGGCAGGGCTCTGGGAAGGGCACGAGTGTTCTCTACATCAACAGGGTGCTTTCATAGCCTGGGTGGGAGCTCCTCCTGAGACGCTCTAGAGCTAAAAGGAAACTTGACGTGAGTCCTTTCCTCAAGGTAAAGCCTCGAATAGCCTGCCGAAGCGGAAGATTGGAGCAGAGTGCTTGAAGCATTAGCTTTAGGTCTGTTTTCTTTTAAGGTTAGTAAGGTTTCAAGACACCGAGGACCTCGCGTGGGCACCCAATTCCCTGCAAGAACACCTAGTAGCAGCAGGCTCCACTAGGCTGCTAAGAAATATCCAGGCCTGAAAACATTTCCCAGTCACTCTGTGTATGCTGAGTGTAGGGCAACACACTGCACTCTTCCTTGGGAGATCTAGGTGTCCTCAGCACTCCAACAGCTCCAGGAAATCTGTTCTCTCACGTCCTACATGTCATGCAAATCTGCCTCATAGCCTTAGGCTGAGCGGCACTAAGGAACGAAAATTGCTTCGCATTCCTTGTACAGAGTCATATCTTACGACCCCATACTTACAGGAGAAAGTCGGCTTGCGTTCTGTCCTTAACCACAGCACAGATGTTCCTCTTACACTGCAGGGTTTTAGAAGAAGCTAAGCCCCGATAGCGTACTTAGAGCGTTCCTTGGAAGAGGCAGTTGGTTACACGGAGAACTCCGTGTCAAGGTAACGTTATTCAGGGAAGGGACCAGTGTGTAGCTACAGTGTATATTTACTTGGAGAAATCACCAGGAGGTAGGCTGCGTGTTCGCTGGAAACGGGGACCTGATGGCACAGGCCTTGCTTTCCCATTTTGAAAGCTCCATTCATGCTGCCTTGAAACTACCTAAAAAACAGTTTTAGGACGGGTCTCTAGTCGCTGTAGGCAGGGCTCTGGGAAGGGAACAAGTGTTCTCTACATCAACAGGGTGCTTTCATAGCCTGGGTGGGAGCTCCTCCTGAGACGCTCTAGAGCTAAAAGGAAACTTGACGTGAGTCCTTTCCTCAAGGTAAAGCCTCGAATAGCCTGCCGAAGCGGAAGCTTGGAGCAGAGTCCTTGAAGCATTAGCTTTAGGTGTGTTTTCTTTTAAGGTTGGTAAGCTTTCAGGACACCGAGGACCTCGCGTAGGCACCCTATTCCCTGCAAGAACACCTAGTACCGGCAGGCTGCACTAGGCTGCTAAGAAACATCCAGGCCCGGAAACCTTTCCCAGTCACTCTGTGTATGCTGAATGTAGGGCAACACACTGCACTCTTCCTTGGGAGAGCTGGATTTCCTCTGCACTCCAACATCTCCAGGAAATCTGTTCTCTCCCGTCCTACATGTCATGCAAATCTGCCTCATAGCCCTAGGCTGAGGGGCACTGAGAAACCAAAACTGCTTTGCATTCCTCATACAGAGTCATACCTTAAGACCCCATACTTACAGGAGAAAGTCGGCTTTCATTCCTGCCTTAACCACAGCACAGTTGTTCCTCTTACACTGCAGGGTTTTAAAAGAAGCTAAGCCCCGATAAGGTACCTAGAGCGTTCCTTGGGAGAGGCAGTTGGCTACACGGAGAACTCCGTGCCAAGGTAACGTTATTCATGTAAGGGACCAGTGTGTAGCTAGAGTGTATATTTACTTAGTAGAAATCACAAGGAGGTAGGCTGCGTGTTCGCTGCAAACGGGGACCTGATGGCACAGGCCTTGCCTTCCCATTTTGAATACTCAATTCATGCTGCCTTGAAACTACCTAAATAACAGTTTTAGGACTGGTCTTTGTCACTGTAGGCAGGGCTCTGGGAAGGGAACGAGTGTTCTCTACATCAACAGGGTGCTTCCATAGCCTGGGAGGGAGCTCCTCCTGAGACGCTCTAGAGTTAAAAGGAAACTTGACGTGAGTCCTTTCCTCAAGGTAAAGCCTCGAATAGCCTGCCGAAGCGGAAGCTTGGAGCAGAGTCCTTGAAGCATTAGCTTTAGGTCTGTTTTCTTTTAAGGTTAGTAAGCTTTCAAGACACCGAGGACCTCGCGTAGGCACCCTATTCCCTGCAAGAACACCTAGTACCGGCAGGCTGCACTAGGCTGCTAAGAAACATCCAGGCCCGGAAACCTTTCCCAGTCACTCTGTGTATGCTGAGTGTAGGGCAACACACTGCACTCTTCCTTGGGAGAGCTGGATTTCCTCTGCACTCCAACATCTCCAGGAAATCTGTTCTCTCACGTCCTACATGTCATGCAAATCTGCCTCATAGCCCTAGGCTGAGCGGCACTGAGAAACCAAAACTGCTTTGCATTCCTCATACAGAGTCATACCTTAAGACCCCATACTTACAGGAGAAAGTCGGCTTTCATTCCTGCCTTAACCACAGCACAGTTGTTCCTCTTACACTGCAGGGTTTTAAAAGAAGCTAAGCCCCGATAAGGTACCTAGAGCGTTCCTTGGGAGAGGCAGTTGGCTACACGGAGAACTCCGTGCCAAGGTAACGTTATTCATGTAAGGGACCAGTGTGTAGCTAGAGTGTATATTTACTTAGTAGAAATCACAAGGAGGTAGGCTGCGTGTTCGCTGCAAACGGGGACCTGATGGCACAGGCCTTGCCTTCCCATTTTGAATACTCAATTCATGCTGCCTTGAAACTACCTAAATAACAGTTTTAGGACTGGTCTTTGTCACTGTAGGCAGGGCTCTGGGAAGGGAACGAGTGTTCTCTACATCAACAGGGTGCTTTCATAGCCTGGGAAGGAGCTCCTCCTGAGACGCTCTAGAGCTAAAAGGAAACTTGACGTGAGTCCTTTCCTCAAGGTAAAGCCTCGAATAGCCTGCCGAAGCGGAAGATTGGAGCAGAGTGCTTGAAGCATTAGCTTTAGGTCTGTTTTCTTTTAAGGTTAGTAAGCTTTCAAGACACCGAGGACCTCGCGTGGGCACCCTATTCCCTGCAAGAACACCTAGTTCCGGCAGGCTCCACAAGGCTGCTAAGAAACATCCATTCCCGGAAACCTTTCCCAGTCACTCTGTGTATGCTGAGTGTAGAGCAACACAGTGCACTCTTCCTTGGGAGACCTAGGTTTCCTCAGCACTCCAACTTCTCCTGGAAATCTGTTCTCTCACGTCCTACATATCATGCAAATCTGCCACATAGCCCTAGGCTGAGCGGCACTGAGAAACCAAAACTGCTTTGCATTCCTCGTACAGAGTCATACCTTAAGACCCCATACTTTCAGGAGAAAGTCGGCTTTCATTCCTGCCTTAACCACAGCACAGTTGTTCCTCTTACACTGCAGGGTTTTAAAAGAAGCTAAGCCCCGATAAGGTACCTAGAGCGTTCCTTGGGAGAGGCAGTTTTCTACACGGAGAACTCCGTGCCAAGAAAACTTTATTCAGGGCAGGGACCAGTGTGTAGCTAGAGTGTATATTTACTTAGTAGAAATCACAAGGAGGTAGGCTGCGTGTTCGCTGGAAACGGGGACCTGATGGCACAGGACTTGCCTTCCCATTTTGAATACTCAATTCATGCTGCCTTGAAACTACCTAAATAACAGTTTTAAGACTGGTCTCTTGTCACTGTAGGCAGGGCTTTGGGAAGGGCACGAGCGTTCTCTACATCAACAGGGTGCTTTCATAGCCTGGGAGGGAGCTCCTCCTGAGACGCTCTAGAGCTAAAAGGAAACTTGACGTGAGTCCTTTCTTCAAGGTAAAGCCGCGAATAGCCTGCCGAATCAGAAGATTGGAGCAGAGTGCTTGAAGCATTAGCTTTAGGTCTGTTTTCTTTTAAGGTTAGTAAGCTTTCAAGACACCGAGGACCTCGCGTGGGCACCCTATTCCCTGCAAGAACACCTAGTTCCGGCAGGCTCCACAAGGCTGCTAAGAAACATCCAGGCCCGGAAACCATTCCCAGTCACTCTGTGTATGCTGAGTATAGAGCAACACACTGCACTCTTCCTTGGGAGACCTAGGTTTCCTCAGCACTCCAATATCTCCAGGAAATCTGTTCTCTCACGTCCTACATGTCATGCAAATCTGCCACATAGCCCTAGACTGAGCGGCACTGAGAAACCAAAACTGCTTTGCATTCCTCGTACAGAGTCATACCTTAAGACCCCATACTTACAGGAGAAAGTCGGCTTTCGTTCCTGCCTTAACTACAGCACAGTTGTTCCTCTTACACTGCAGGGTTTTAAAAGAAGCTAAGCCCCGATAAGGTACCTAGAGCGTTCCTTGGGAGAGGCAGTTGTCTACACGGAGAACTCCGTGCCAAGAAAACTTTATTCAGGGAAGGGACCAGTGTGTAGCTAGAGTGTATATTTACTTAGTAGAAATCACAAGGAGGTAGGCTGCGTGTTCGCTGGAAACGGGGACCTGATGGCACAGGCCTTGCCTTCCCATTTTGAATACTCAATTCATGCTGCCTTGAAACGACCTAAATAACAGTTTTAGGACTGGTCTCTTGTCACTGTAGGCAGGGCTTTGGGAAGGGCACGAGTGTTCTCTACATCAACAGGGTGCTTCCATAGCCTGGGAGGGAGCTCCTCCTGAGACGCTCTAGAGTTAAAAGGAAACTTGACGTGAGTCCTTTCCTCAAGGTAAAGCCTCGAATAGCCTGCCGAAGCGGAAGCTTGGAGCAGAGTCCTTGAAGCATTAGCTTTAGGTCTGTTTTCTTTTAAGGTTGGTAAGCTTTCAGGACACCGAGGACCTCGCGTAGGCACCCTATTCCCTGCAAGAACACCTAGTACCGGCAGGCTGCACTAGGCTGCTAAGAAACATCCAGGCCCGGAAACCTTTCCCAGTCACTCTGTGTATGCTGAGTGTAGGGCAACACACTGCACTCTTCCTTGGGAGAGCTGGATTTCCTCTGCACTCCAACATCTCCAGGAAATCTGTTCTCTCACGTCCTACATGTCATGCAAATCTGCCTCATAGCCCTAGGCTGAGCGGCACTGAGAAACCAAAACTGCTTTGCATTCCTCGTACAGAGTCATACCTTAAGACCCCATACTTACAGGAGAAAGTCGGCTTTCATTCCTGCCTTAACCACAGCACAGATGTTCCTCTTACACTGCAGGGTTTTAAAAGAAGCTAAGCCCCGATAAGGTACCTAGAGCGTTCCTTGGGAGAGGCAGTTGGCTACACGGAGAACTCCGTGCCAAGAAAACTTTATTCAGGGAAGGGACCAGTGTGTAGCTAGAGTGTATATATACTTAGTAGAAATCTCAAGGAGGTAGGCTGCGTGTTCGCCGGGAAAGGGGACCTAGTGGCCCAGGCCTTGCCTTCCCATTTTGAATGCTCCATTTATGCTGCTTTAGGACGGGTCTCTAGTCACTGTAGGCAGGGCATTGGGAAGTGCACGAGTGTTCTCTACATCAACAGGGTGCTTTCATAGCCTGGGAGGGAGCTCCTCCTGAGACGCTCTAGAGCTAAAAGGAAACTTGACGTGAGTCCTTTCCTCAAGGTAAAGCCTCGAATAGCCTGCCGAAGCGGAAGATTGGAGCAGAGTGCTTGAAGCATTAGCTTTAGGTCTGTTTTCTTTTAAGGTTAGTAAGGTTTCAAGACACCGAGGACCTCGCGTGGGCACCCAATTCCCTGCAAGAACACCTAGTAGCAGCAGGCTCCACTAGGCTGCTAAGAAATATCCAGGCCTGAAAACATTTCCCAGTCACTCTGTGTATGCTGAGTGTAGGGCAACACACTGCACTCTTCCTTGGGAGATCTAGGTGTCCTCAGCACTCCAACAGCTCCAGGAAATCTGTTCTCTCACGTCCTACATGTCATGCAAATCTGCCTCATAGCCTTAGGCTGAGCGGCACTAAGGAACGAAAATTGCTTCGCATTCCTTGTACAGAGTCATATCTTACGACCCCATACTTACAGGAGAAAGTCGGCTTGCGTTCTGTCCTTAACCACAGCACAGATGTTCCTCTTACACTGCAGGGTTTTAGAAGAAGCTAAGCCCCGATAGCGTACTTAGAGCGTTCCTTGGAAGAGGCAGTTGGCTACACGGAGAACTCCGTGTCAAGGTAACGTTATTCAGGGAAGGGACCAGTGTGTAGCTACAGTGTATATTTACTTGGAGAAATCACCAGGAGGTAGGCTGCGTGTTCGCTGGAAACGGGGACCTGATGGCACAGGCCTTGCTTTCCATTTTGAAAGCTCCATTCATGCTGCCTTGAAACTACCTAAAAAACAGTTTTAGGACGGGTCTCTAGTCGCTGTAGGCAGGGCTCTGGGAAGGGAACAAGTGTTCTCTACATCAACAGGGTGCTTTCATAGCCTGGGTGGGAGCTCCTCCTGAGACGCTCTAGAGCTAAAAGGAAACTTGACGTGAGTCCTTTCCTCAAGGTAAAGCCTCGAATAGCCTGCCGAAGCGGAAGCTTGGAGCAGAGTCCTTGAAGCATTAGCTTTAGGTCTGTTTTCTTTTAAGGTTGGTAAGCTTTCAGGACACCGAGGACCTCGCGTAGGCACCGTATTCCCTGCAAGAACACCTAGTTCCGGCAGGCTCCACAAGTCTGCTAAGAAACATCCAGGCCCGGAAACCTTTCCCAGTCACTCTGTGTATGCTGAGTGTAGAACAACACACTGCACTCTTCCTTGGGAGACCTACGTTTCCTCAGCACTCCAACATCTCCAGGAAATCTGTTCTCTCACGTCCTACATGTCATGCAATTCTGCCACATAGCCCTAGGCTGAGCGGCACTGAGAAACCAAAACTGCTTTGCATTCCTCGTACAGAGTCATACCTTAAGACCCCATACTTACAGGAGAAAGTCGGCTTTCATTCCTGCCTTAACCACAGCACAGTTGTTCCTCTTACACTGCAGGGTTTTAAAAGAAGCTAAGCCCCGATAAGGTACCTAGAGCGTTCCTTGGGAGAGGCAGTTGGCTACACGGAGAACTCCGTGCCAAGGTAACGTTATTCATGTAAGGGACCAGTGTGTAGCTAGAGTGTATATTTACTTAGTAGAAATCACAAGGAGGTAGGCTGCGTGTTCGCTGCAAACGGGGACCTGATGGCACAGGCCTTGCCTTCCCATTTTGAATACTCAATTCATGCTGCCTTGAAACTACCTAAATAACAGTTTTAGGACTGGTCTTTGTCACTGTAGGCAGGGCTCTGGGAAGGGCACGAGTGTTCTCTACATCAACAGGGTGCTTTCATAGCCTGGGTGGGAGCTCCTCCTGAGACGCTCTAGAGCTAAAAGGAAACTTGACGTGAGTCCTTTCCTCAAGGTAAAGCCTCGAATAGCCTGCCGAAGCGGAAGATTGGAGCAGAGTGCTTGAAGCATTAGCTTTAGGTCTGTTTTCTTTTAAGGTTAGTAAGGTTTCAAGACACCGAGGACCTCGCGTGGGCACCCAATTCCCTGCAAGAACACCTAGTAGCAGCAGGCTCCACTAGGCTGCTAAGAAATATCCAGGCCTGAAAACATTTCCCAGTCACTCTGTGTATGCTGAGTGTAGGGCAACACACTGCACTCTTCCTTGGGAGATCTAGGTGTCCTCAGCACTCCAACAGCTCCAGGAAATCTGTTCTCTCACGTCCTACATGTCATGCAAATCTGCCTCATAGCCTTAGGCTGAGCGGCACTAAGGAACGAAAATTGCTTCGCATTCCTTGTACAGAGTCATATCTTACGACCCCATACTTACAGGAGAAAGTCGGCTTGCGTTCTGTCCTTAACCACAGCACAGATGTTCCTCTTACACTGCAGGGTTTTAGAAGAAGGTAAGCCCCGATAGCGTACTTAGAGCGTTCCTTGGAAGAGGCAGTTGGTTACACGGAGAACTCCGTGTCAAGGTAACGTTATTCAGGGAAGGGACCAGTGTGTAGCTACAGTGTATATTTACTTGGAGAAATCACCAGGAGGTAGGCTGCGTGTTCGCTGGAAACGGGGACCTGATGGCACAGGCCTTGCTTTCCCATTTTGAAAGCTCCATTCATGCTGCCTTGAAACTACCTAAAAAACAGTTTTAGGACGGGTCTCTAGTCGCTGTAGGCAGGGCTCTGGGAAGGGAACAAGTGTTCTCTACATCAACAGGGTGCTTTCATAGCCTGGGTGGGAGCTCCTCCTGAGACGCTCTAGAGCTAAAAGGAAACTTGACGTGAGTCCTTTCCTCAAGGTAAAGCCTCGAATAGCCTGCCGAAGCGGAAGCTTGGAGCAGAGTCCTTGAAGCATTAGCTTTAGGTGTGTTTTCTTTTAAGGTTGGTAAGCTTTCAGGACACCGAGGACCTCGCGTAGGCACCCTATTCCCTGCAAGAACACCTAGTACCGGCAGGCTGCACTAGGCTGCTAAGAAACATCCAGGCCCGGAAACCTTTCCCAGTCACTCTGTGTATGCTGAATGTAGGGCAACACACTGCACTCTTCCTTGGGAGAGCTGGATTTCCTCTGCACTCCAACATCTCCAGGAAATCTCTTCTCTCCCGTCCTACATGTCATGCAAATCTGCCTCATAGCCCTAGGCTGAGGGGCACTGAGAAACCAAAACTGCTTTGCATTCCTCATACAGAGTCATACCTTAAGACCCCATACTTACAGGAGAAAGTCGGCTTTCATTCCTGCCTTAACCACAGCACAGTTGTTCCTCTTACACTGCAGGGTTTTAAAAGAAGCTAAGCCCCGATAAGGTACCTAGAGCGTTCCTTGGGAGAGGCAGTTGGCTACACGGAGAACTCCGTGCCAAGGTAACGTTATTCATGTAAGGGACCAGTGTGTAGCTAGAGTGTATATTTACTTAGTAGAAATCACAAGGAGGTAGGCTGCGTGTTCGCTGCAAACGGGGACCTGATGGCACAGGCCTTGCCTTCCCATTTTGAATACTCAATTCATGCTGCCTTGAAACTACCTAAATAACAGTTTTAGGACTGGTCTTTGTCACTGTAGGCAGGGCTCTGGGAAGGGAACGAGTGTTCTCTACATCAACAGGGTGCTTCCATAGCCTGGGAGGGAGCTCCTCCTGAGACGCTCTAGAGTTAAAAGGAAACTTGACGTGAGTCCTTTCCTCAAGGTAAAGCCTCGAATAGCCTGCCGAAGCGGAAGCTTGGAGCAGAGTCCTTGAAGCATTAGCTTTAGGTCTGTTTTCTTTTAAGGTTAGTAAGCTTTCAAGACACCGAGGACCTCGCGTAGGCACCCTATTCCCTGCAAGAACACCTAGTACCGGCAGGCTGCACTAGGCTGCTAAGAAACATCCAGGCCCGGAAACCTTTCCCAGTCACTCTGTGTATGCTGAGTGTAGAGCAACACACTGCACTCTTCCTTGGGAGAGCTGGATTTCCTCTGCACTCCAACATCTCCAGGAAATCTGTTCTCTCCCGTCCTACATGTCATGCAAATCTGCCTCATAGCCCTAGGCTGAGCGGCACTGAGAAACCAAAACTGCTTTGCATTCCTCATACAGAGTCATACCTTAAGACCCCATACTTACAGGAGAAAGTCGGCTTTCATTCCTGCCTTAACCACAGCACAGATGTTCCTCTTACACTGCAGGGTTTTAAAAGAAGCTAAGCCCCGATAAGGTACCTAGAGCGTTCCTTGGGAGAGGCAGTTGGCTACACGGAGAACTCCGTGCCAAGAAAACTTTATTCAGGGAAGGGACCAGTGTGTAGCTAGAGTGTATATATACTTAGTAGAAATCTCAAGGAGGTAGGCTGCGTGTTCGCCGGGAAAGGGGACCTAGTGGCCCAGGCCTTGCCTTCCCATTTTGAATGCTCCATTTATGCTGCTTTAGGACGGGTCTCTAGTCACTGTAGGCAGGGCATTGGGAAGTGCACGAGTGTTCTCTACATCAACAGGGTGCTTTCATAGCCTGGGAGGGAGCTCCTCCTGAGACGCTCTAGAGCTAAAAGGAAACTTGACGTGAGTCCTTTCCTCAAGGTAAAGCCTCGAATAGCCTGCCGAAGCGGAAGATTGGAGCAGAGTGCTTGAAGCATTAGCTTTAGGTCTGTTTTCTTTTAAGGTTAGTAAGGTTTCAAGACACCGAGGACCTCGCGTGGGCACCCAATTCCCTGCAAGAACACCTAGTAGCAGCAGGCTCCACTAGGCTGCTAAGAAATATCCAGGCCTGAAAACATTTCCCAGTCACTCTGTGTATGCTGAGTGTAGGGCAACACACTGCACTCTTCCTTGGGAGATCTAGGTGTCCTCAGCACTCCAACAGCTCCAGGAAATCTGTTCTCTCACGTCCTACATGTCATGCAAATCTGCCTCATAGCCTTAGGCTGAGCGGCACTAAGGAACGAAAATTGCTTCGCATTCCTTGTACAGAGTCATATCTTACGACCCCATACTTACAGGAGAAAGTCGGCTTGCGTTCTGTCCTTAACCACAGCACAGATGTTCCTCTTACACTGCAGGGTTTTAGAAGAAGCTAAGCCCCGATAGCGTACTTAGAGCGTTCCTTGGAAGAGGCAGTTGGCTACACGGAGAACTCCGTGTCAAGGTAACGTTATTCAGGGAAGGGACCAGTGTGTAGCTACAGTGTATATTTACTTGGAGAAATCACCAGGAGGTAGGCTGCGTGTTCGCTGGAAACGGGGACCTGATGGCACAGGCCTTGCTTTCCATTTTGAAAGCTCCATTCATGCTGCCTTGAAACTACCTAAAAAACAGTTTTAGGACGGGTCTCTAGTCGCTGTAGGCAGGGCTCTGGGAAGGGAACAAGTGTTCTCTACATCAACAGGGTGCTTTCATAGCCTGGGTGGGAGCTCCTCCTGAGACGCTCTAGAGCTAAAAGGAAACTTGACGTGAGTCCTTTCCTCAAGGTAAAGCCTCGAATAGCCTGCCGAAGCGGAAGCTTGGAGCAGAGTCCTTGAAGCATTAGCTTTAGGTCTGTTTTCTTTTAAGGTTGGTAAGCTTTCAGGACACCGAGGACCTCGCGTAGGCACCGTATTCCCTGCAAGAACACCTAGTTCCGGCAGGCTCCACAAGTCTGCTAAGAAACATCCAGGCCCGGAAACCTTTCCCAGTCACTCTGTGTATGCTGAGTGTAGAACAACACACTGCACTCTTCCTTGGGAGACCTACGTTTCCTCAGCACTCCAACATCTCCAGGAAATCTGTTCTCTCACGTCCTACATGTCATGCAATTCTGCCACATAGCCCTAGGCTGAGCGGCACTGAGAAACCAAAACTGCTTTGCATTCCTCGTACAGAGTCATACCTTAAGACCCCATACTTACAGGAGAAAGTCGGCTTTCATTCCTGCCTTAACCACAGCACAGTTGTTCCTCTTACACTGCAGGGTTTTAAAAGAAGCTAAGCCCCGATAAGGTACCTAGAGCGTTCCTTGGGAGAGGCAGTTGGCTACACGGAGAACTCCGTGCCAAGGTAACGTTATTCATGTAAGGGACCAGTGTGTAGCTAGAGTGTATATTTACTTAGTAGAAATCACAAGGAGGTAGGCTGCGTGTTCGCTGCAAACGGGGACCTGATGGCACAGGCCTTGCCTTCCCATTTTGAATACTCAATTCATGCTGCCTTGAAACTACCTAAATAACAGTTTTAGGACTGGTCTTTGTCACTGTAGGCAGGGCTCTGGGAAGGGCACGAGTGTTCTCTACATCAACAGGGTGCTTTCATAGCCTGGGTGGGAGCTCCTCCTGAGACGCTCTAGAGCTAAAAGGAAACTTGACGTGAGTCCTTTCCTCAAGGTAAAGCCTCGAATAGCCTGCCGAAGCGGAAGATTGGAGCAGAGTGCTTGAAGCATTAGCTTTAGGTCTGTTTTCTTTTAAGGTTAGTAAGGTTTCAAGACACCGAGGACCTCGCGTGGGCACCCAATTCCCTGCAAGAACACCTAGTAGCAGCAGGCTCCACTAGGCTGCTAAGAAATATCCAGGCCTGAAAACATTTCCCAGTCACTCTGTGTATGCTGAGTGTAGGGCAACACACTGCACTCTTCCTTGGGAGATCTAGGTGTCCTCAGCACTCCAACAGCTCCAGGAAATCTGTTCTCTCACGTCCTACATGTCATGCAAATCTGCCTCATAGCCTTAGGCTGAGCGGCACTAAGGAACGAAAATTGCTTCGCATTCCTTGTACAGAGTCATATCTTACGACCCCATACTTACAGGAGAAAGTCGGCTTGCGTTCTGTCCTTAACCACAGCACAGATGTTCCTCTTACACTGCAGGGTTTTAGAAGAAGCTAAGCCCCGATAGCGTACTTAGAGCGTTCCTTGGAAGAGGCAGTTGGTTACACGGAGAACTCCGTGTCAAGGTAACGTTATTCAGGGAAGGGACCAGTGTGTAGCTACAGTGTATATTTACTTGGAGAAATCACCAGGAGGTAGGCTGCGTGTTCGCTGGAAACGGGGACCTGATGGCACAGGCCTTGCTTTCCCATTTTGAAAGCTCCATTCATGCTGCCTTGAAACTACCTAAAAAACAGTTTTAGGACGGGTCTCTAGTCGCTGTAGGCAGGGCTCTGGGAAGGGAACAAGTGTTCTCTACATCAACAGGGTGCTTTCATAGCCTGGGTGGGAGCTCCTCCTGAGACGCTCTAGAGCTAAAAGGAAACTTGACGTGAGTCCTTTCCTCAAGGTAAAGCCTCGAATAGCCTGCCGAAGCGGAAGCTTGGAGCAGAGTCCTTGAAGCATTAGCTTTAGGTGTGTTTTCTTTTAAGGTTGGTAAGCTTTCAGGACACCGAGGACCTCGCGTAGGCACCCTATTCCCTGCAAGAACACCTAGTACCGGCAGGCTGCACTAGGCTGCTAAGAAACATCCAGGCCCGGAAACCTTTCCCAGTCACTCTGTGTATGCTGAATGTAGGGCAACACACTGCACTCTTCCTTGGGAGAGCTGGATTTCCTCTGCACTCCAACATCTCCAGGAAATCTCTTCTCTCCCGTCCTACATGTCATGCAAATCTGCCTCATAGCCCTAGGCTGAGGGGCACTGAGAAACCAAAACTGCTTTGCATTCCTCATACAGAGTCATACCTTAAGACCCCATACTTACAGGAGAAAGTCGGCTTTCATTCCTGCCTTAACCACAGCACAGTTGTTCCTCTTACACTGCAGGGTTTTAAAAGAAGCTAAGCCCCGATAAGGTACCTAGAGCGTTCCTTGGGAGAGGCAGTTGGCTACACGGAGAACTCCGTGCCAAGGTAACGTTATTCATGTAAGGGACCAGTGTGTAGCTAGAGTGTATATTTACTTAGTAGAAATCACAAGGAGGTAGGCTGCGTGTTCGCTGCAAACGGGGACCTGATGGCACAGGCCTTGCCTTCCCATTTTGAATACTCAATTCATGCTGCCTTGAAACTACCTAAATAACAGTTTTAGGACTGGTCTTTGTCACTGTAGGCAGGGCTCTGGGAAGGGAACGAGTGTTCTCTACATCAACAGGGTGCTTCCATAGCCTGGGAGGGAGCTCCTCCTGAGACGCTCTAGAGTTAAAAGGAAACTTGACGTGAGTCCTTTCCTCAAGGTAAAGCCTCGAATAGCCTGCCGAAGCGGAAGCTTGGAGCAGAGTCCTTGAAGCATTAGCTTTAGGTCTGTTTTCTTTTAAGGTTAGTAAGCTTTCAAGACACCGAGGACCTCGCGTAGGCACCCTATTCCCTGCAAGAACACCTAGTACCGGCAGGCTGCACTAGGCTGCTAAGAAACATCCAGGCCCGGAAACCTTTCCCAGTCACTCTGTGTATGCTGAGTGTAGAGCAACACACTGCACTCTTCCTTGGGAGAGCTGGATTTCCTCTGCACTCCAACATCTCCAGGAAATCTGTTCTCTCCCGTCCTACATGTCATGCAAATCTGCCTCATAGCCCTAGGCTGAGCGGCACTGAGAAACCAAAACTGCTTTGCATTCCTCATACAGAGTCATACCTTAAGACCCCATACTTACAGGAGAAAGTCGGCTTTCATTCCTGCCTTAACCACAGCACAGATGTTCCTCTTACACTGCAGGGTTTTAAAAGAAGCTAAGCCCCGATAAGGTACCTAGAGCGTTCCTTGGGAGAGGCAGTTGGCTACACGGAGAACTCCGTGCCAAGAAAACTTTATTCAGGGAAGGGACCAGTGTGTAGCTAGAGTGTATATATACTTAGTAGAAATCTCAAGGAGGTAGGCTGCGTGTTCGCCGGGAAAGGGGACCTAGTGGCCCAGGCCTTGCCTTCCCATTTTGAATGCTCCATTTATGCTGCTTTAGGACGGGTCTCTAGTCACTGTAGGCAGGGCATTGGGAAGTGCACGAGTGTTCTCTACATCAACAGGGTGCTTTCATAGCCTGGGAGGGAGCTCCTCCTGAGACGCTCTAGAGCTAAAAGGAAACTTGACGTGAGTCCTTTCCTCAAGGTAAAGCCTCGAATAGCCTGCCGAAGCGGAAGATTGGAGCAGAGTGCTTGAAGCATTAGCTTTAGGTCTGTTTTCTTTTAAGGTTAGTAAGGTTTCAAGACACCGAGGACCTCGCGTGGGCACCCAATTCCCTGCAAGAACACCTAGTAGCAGCAGGCTCCACTAGGCTGCTAAGAAATATCCAGGCCTGAAAACATTTCCCAGTCACTCTGTGTATGCTGAGTGTAGGGCAACACACTGCACTCTTCCTTGGGAGATCTAGGTGTCCTCAGCACTCCAACAGCTCCAGGAAATCTGTTCTCTCACGTCCTACATGTCATGCAAATCTGCCTCATAGCCTTAGGCTGAGCGGCACTAAGGAACGAAAATTGCTTCGCATTCCTTGTACAGAGTCATATCTTACGACCCCATACTTACAGGAGAAAGTCGGCTTGCGTTCTGTCCTTAACCACAGCACAGATGTTCCTCTTACACTGCAGGGTTTTAGAAGAAGCTAAGCCCCGATAGCGTACTTAGAGCGTTCCTTGGAAGAGGCAGTTGGCTACACGGAGAACTCCGTGTCAAGGTAACGTTATTCAGGGAAGGGACCAGTGTGTAGCTACAGTGTATATTTACTTGGAGAAATCACCAGGAGGTAGGCTGCGTGTTCGCTGGAAACGGGGACCTGATGGCACAGGCCTTGCTTTCCATTTTGAAAGCTCCATTCATGCTGCCTTGAAACTACCTAAAAAACAGTTTTAGGACGGGTCTCTAGTCGCTGTAGGCAGGGCTCTGGGAAGGGAACAAGTGTTCTCTACATCAACAGGGTGCTTTCATAGCCTGGGTGGGAGCTCCTCCTGAGACGCTCTAGAGCTAAAAGGAAACTTGACGTGAGTCCTTTCCTCAAGGTAAAGCCTCGAATAGCCTGCCGAAGCGGAAGCTTGGAGCAGAGTCCTTGAAGCATTAGCTTTAGGTCTGTTTTCTTTTAAGGTTGGTAAGCTTTCAGGACACCGAGGACCTCGCGTAGGCACCGTATTCCCTGCAAGAACACCTAGTTCCGGCAGGCTCCACAAGGCTGCTAAGAAACATCCAGGCCCGGAAACCTTTCCCAGTCACTCTGTGTATGCTGAGTGTAGAACAACACACTGCACTCTTCCTTGGGAGACCTACGTTTCCTCAGCACTCCAACATCTCCAGGAAATCTGTTCTCTCACGTCCTACATGTCATGCAATTCTGCCACATAGCCCTAGGCTGAGCGGCACTGAGAAACCAAAACTGCTTTGCATTCCTCGTACAGAGTCATACCTTAAGACCCCATACTTACAGGAGAAAGTCGGCTTTCATTCCTGCCTTAACCACAGCACAGTTGTTCCTCTTACACTGCAGGGTTTTAAAAGAAGCTAAGCCCCGATAAGGTACCTAGAGCGTTCCTTGGGAGAGGCAGTTGGCTACACGGAGAACTCCGTGCCAAGGTAACGTTATTCATGTAAGGGACCAGTGTGTAGCTAGAGTGTATATTTACTTAGTAGAAATCACAAGGAGGTAGGCTGCGTGTTCGCTGCAAACGGGGACCTGATGGCACAGGCCTTGCCTTCCCATTTTGAATACTCAATTCATGCTGCCTTGAAACTACCTAAATAACAGTTTTAGGACTGGTCTTTGTCACTGTAGGCAGGGCTCTGGGAAGGGCACGAGTGTTCTCTACATCAACAGGGTGCTTTCATAGCCTGGGTGGGAGCTCCTCCTGAGACGCTCTAGAGCTAAAAGGAAACTTGACGTGAGTCCTTTCCTCAAGGTAAAGCCTCGAATAGCCTGCCGAAGCGGAAGATTGGAGCAGAGTGCTTGAAGCATTAGCTTTAGGTCTGTTTTCTTTTAAGGTTAGTAAGGTTTCAAGACACCGAGGACCTCGCGTGGGCACCCAATTCCCTGCAAGAACACCTAGTAGCAGCAGGCTCCACTAGGCTGCTAAGAAATATCCAGGCCTGAAAACATTTCCCAGTCACTCTGTGTATGCTGAGTGTAGGGCAACACACTGCACTCTTCCTTGGGAGATCTAGGTGTCCTCAGCACTCCAACAGCTCCAGGAAATCTGTTCTCTCACGTCCTACATGTCATGCAAATCTGCCTCATAGCCTTAGGCTGAGCGGCACTAAGGAACGAAAATTGCTTCGCATTCCTTGTACAGAGTCATATCTTACGACCCCATACTTACAGGAGAAAGTCGGCTTGCGTTCTGTCCTTAACCACAGCACAGATGTTCCTCTTACACTGCAGGGTTTTAGAAGAAGCTAAGCCCCGATAGCGTACTTAGAGCGTTCCTTGGAAGAGGCAGTTGGTTACACGGAGAACTCCGTGTCAAGGTAACGTTATTCAGGGAAGGGACCAGTGTGTAGCTACAGTGTATATTTACTTGGAGAAATCACCAGGAGGTAGGCTGCGTGTTCGCTGGAAACGGGGACCTGATGGCACAGGCCTTGCTTTCCCATTTTGAAAGCTCCATTCATGCTGCCTTGAAACTACCTAAAAAACAGTTTTAGGACGGGTCTCTAGTCGCTGTAGGCAGGGCTCTGGGAAGGGAACAAGTGTTCTCTACATCAACAGGGTGCTTTCATAGCCTGGGTGGGAGCTCCTCCTGAGACGCTCTAGAGCTAAAAGGAAACTTGACGTGAGTCCTTTCCTCAAGGTAAAGCCTCGAATAGCCTGCCGAAGCGGAAGCTTGGAGCAGAGTCCTTGAAGCATTAGCTTTAGGTGTGTTTTCTTTTAAGGTTGGTAAGCTTTCAGGACACCGAGGACCTCGCGTAGGCACCCTATTCCCTGCAAGAACACCTAGTACCGGCAGGCTGCACTAGGCTGCTAAGAAACATCCAGGCCCGGAAACCTTTCCCAGTCACTCTGTGTATGCTGAATGTAGGGCAACACACTGCACTCTTCCTTGGGAGAGCTGGATTTCCTCTGCACTCCAACATCTCCAGGAAATCTCTTCTCTCCCGTCCTACATGTCATGCAAATCTGCCTCATAGCCCTAGGCTGAGGGGCACTGAGAAACCAAAACTGCTTTGCATTCCTCATACAGAGTCATACCTTAAGACCCCATACTTACAGGAGAAAGTCGGCTTTCATTCCTGCCTTAACCACAGCACAGTTGTTCCTCTTACACTGCAGGGTTTTAAAAGAAGCTAAGCCCCGATAAGGTACCTAGAGCGTTCCTTGGGAGAGGCAGTTGGCTACACGGAGAACTCCGTGCCAAGGTAACGTTATTCATGTAAGGGACCAGTGTGTAGCTAGAGTGTATATTTACTTAGTAGAAATCACAAGGAGGTAGGCTGCGTGTTCGCTGCAAACGGGGACCTGATGGCACAGGCCTTGCCTTCCCATTTTGAATACTCAATTCATGCTGCCTTGAAACTACCTAAATAACAGTTTTAGGACTGGTCTTTGTCACTGTAGGCAGGGCTCTGGGAAGGGAACGAGTGTTCTCTACATCAACAGGGTGCTTCCATAGCCTGGGAGGGAGCTCCTCCTGAGACGCTCTAGAGTTAAAAGGAAACTTGACGTGAGTCCTTTCCTCAAGGTAAAGCCTCGAATAGCCTGCCGAAGCGGAAGCTTGGAGCAGAGTCCTTGAAGCATTAGCTTTAGGTCTGTTTTCTTTTAAGGTTAGTAAGCTTTCAAGACACCGAGGACCTCGCGTAGGCACCCTATTCCCTGCAAGAACACCTAGTACCGGCAGGCTGCACTAGGCTGCTAAGAAACATCCAGGCCCGGAAACCTTTCCCAGTCACTCTGTGTATGCTGAGTGTAGAGCAACACACTGCACTCTTCCTTGGGAGAGCTGGATTTCCTCTGCACTCCAACATCTCCAGGAAATCTGTTCTCTCCCGTCCTACATGTCATGCAAATCTGCCTCATAGCCCTAGGCTGAGCGGCACTGAGAAACCAAAACTGCTTTGCATTCCTCATACAGAGTCATACCTTAAGACCCCATACTTACAGGAGAAAGTCGGCTTTCATTCCTGCCTTAACCACAGCACAGTTGTTCCTCTTACACTGCAGGGTTTTAAAAGAAGCTAAGCCCCGATAAGGTACCTAGAGCGTTCCTTGGGAGAGGCAGTTGGCTACACGGAGAACTCCGTGCCAAGGTAACGTTATTCATGTAAGGGACCAGTGTGTAGCTAGAGTGTATATTTACTTAGTAGAAATCACAAGGAGGTAGGCTGCGTGTTCGCTGCAAACGGGGACCTGATGGCACAGGCCTTGCCTTCCCATTTTGAATACTCAATTCATGCTGCCTTGAAACTACCTAAATAACAGTTTTAGGACTGGTCTTTGTCACTGTAGGCAGGGCTCTGGGAAGGGCACGAGTGTTCTCTACATCAACAGGGTGCTTTCATAGCCTGGGTGGGAGCTCCTCCTGAGACGCTCTAGAGCTAAAAGGAAACTTGACGTGAGTCCTTTCCTCAAGGTAAAGCCTCGAATAGCCTGCCGAATCGGAAGATTGGAGCAGAGTGCTTGAAGCATTAGCTTTAGGTCTGTTTTCTTTTAAGGTTAGTAAGGTTTCAAGACACCGAGGACCTCGCGTGGGCACCCAATTCCCTGCAAGAACACCTAGTAGCAGCAGGCTGCACTAGGCTGCTAAGAAATATCCAGGCCTGAAAACATTTCCCAGTCACTCTGTGTATGCTGAGTGTAGGGCAACACACTGCACTCTTCCTTGGGAGATCTAGGTGTCCTCAGCACTCCAACAGCTCCAGGAAATCTGTTCTCTCACGTCCTACATGTCATGCAAATCTGCCTCATAGCCTTAGGCTGAGCGGCACTAAGGAACGAAAATTGCTTCGCATTCCTTGTACAGAGTCATATCTTACGACCCCATACTTACAGGAGAAAGTCGGCTTGCGTTCTGTCCTTAACCACAGCACAGATGTTCCTCTTACACTGCAGGGTTTTAGAAGAAGCTAAGCCCCGATAGCGTACTTAGAGCGTTCCTTGGAAGAGGCAGTTGGCTACACGGAGAACTCCGTGTCAAGGTAACGTTATTCAGGGAAGGGACCAGTGTGTAGCTACAGTGTATATTTACTTGGAGAAATCACCAGGAGGTAGGCTGCGTGTTCGCTGGAAACGGGGACCTGATGGCACAGGCCTTGCTTTCCCATTTTGAAAGCTCCATTCATGCTGCCTTGAAACTACCTAAAAAACAGTTTTAGGACGGGTCTCTAGTCGCTGTAGGCAGGGCTCTGGGAAGGGAACAAGTGTTCTCTACATCAACAGGGTGCTTTCATAGCCTGGGTGGGAGCTCCTCCTGAGACGCTCTAGAGCTAAAAGGAAACTTGACGTGAGTCCTTTCCTCAAGGTAAAGCCTCGAATAGCCTGCCGAAGCGGAAGCTTGGAGCAGAGTCCTTGAAGCATTAGCTTTAGGTGTGTTTTCTTTTAAGGTTGGTAAGCTTTCAGGACACCGAGGACCTCGCGTAGGCACCCTATTCCCTGCAAGAACACCTAGTACCGGCAGGCTGCACTAGGCTGCTAAGAAACATCCAGGCCCGGAAACCTTTCCCAGTCACTCTGTGTATGCTGAATGTAGGGCAACACACTGCACTCTTCCTTGGGAGAGCTGGATTTCCTCTGCACTCCAACATCTCCAGGAAATCTGTTCTCTCCCGTCCTACATGTCATGCAAATCTGCCTCATAGCCCTAGGCTGAGCGGCACTGAGAAACCAAAACTGCTTTGCATTCCTCATACAGAGTCATACCTTAAGACCCCATACTTACAGGAGAAAGTCGGCTTTCATTCCTGCCTTAACCACAGCACAGTTGTTCCTCTTACACTGCAGGGTTTTAAAAGAAGCTAAGCCCCGATAAGGTACCTAGAGCGTTCCTTGGGAGAGGCAGTTGGCTACACGGAGAACTCCGTGCCAAGGTAACGTTATTCATGTAAGGGACCAGTGTGTAGCTAGAGTGTATATTTACTTAGTAGAAATCACAAGGAGGTAGGCTGCGTGTTCGCTGCAAACGGGGACCTGATGGCACAGGCCTTGCCTTCCCATTTTGAATACTCAATTCATGCTGCCTTGAAACTACCTAAATAACAGTTTTAGGACTGGTCTTTGTCACTGTAGGCAGGGCTCTGGGAAGGGAACGAGTGTTCTCTACATCAACAGGGTGCTTTCATAGCCTGGGAAGGAGCTCCTCCTGAGACGCTCTAGAGTTAAAAGGAAACTTGACGTGAGTCCTTTCCTCAAGGTAAAGCCTCGAATAGCCTGCCGAAGCGGAAGCTTGGAGCAGAGTCCTTGAAGCATTAGCTTTAGGTCTGTTTTCTTTTAAGGTTGGTAAGCTTTCAGGACACCGAGGACCTCGCGTAGGCACCCTATTCCCTGCAAGAACACCTAGTACCGGCAGGCTGCACTAGGCTGCTAAGAAACATCCAGGCCCGGAAACCTTTCCCAGTCACTCTGTGTATGCTGAGTGTAGGGCAACACACTGCACTCTTCCTTGGGAGAGCTGGATTTCCTCTGCACTCCAACATCTCCAGGAAATCTGTTCTCTCACGTCCTACATGTCATGCAAATCTGCCTCATAGCCCTAGGCTGAGCGGCACTGAGAAACCAAAACTGCTTTGCATTCCTCGTACAGAGTCATACCTTAAGACCCCATACTTACAGGAGAAAGTCGGCTTTCGTTCCTGCCTTAACCACAGCACAGTTGTTCCTCTTACACTGCAGGGTTTTAAAAGAAGCTAAGCCCCGATAAGGTACCTAGAGCGTTCCTTGGGAGAGGCAGTTGGCTACACGGAGAACTCCGTGCCAAGGTAACGTTATTCATGTAAGGGACCAGTGTGTAGCTAGAGTGTATATTTACTTAGTAGAAATCACAAGGAGGTAGGCTGCGTGTTCGCTGCAAACGGGGACCTGATGGCACAGGCCTTGCCTTCCCATTTTGAATACTCAATTCATGCTGCCTTGAAACTACCTAAATAACAGTTTTAGGACTGGTCTTTGTCACTGTAGGCAGGGCTCTGGGAAGGGAACGAGTGTTCTCTACATCAACAGGGTGCTTCCATAGCCTGGGAGGGAGCTCCTCCTGAGACGCTCTAGAGTTAAAAGGAAACTTGACGTGAGTCCTTTCCTCAAGGTAAAGCCTCGAATAGCCTGCCGAAGCGGAAGCTTGGAGCAGAGTCCTTGAAGCATTAGCTTTAGGTCTGTTTTCTTTTAAGGTTAGTAAGCTTTCAAGACACCGAGGACCTCGCGTAGGCACCCTATTCCCTGCAAGAACACCTAGTACCGGCAGGCTGCACTAGGCTGCTAAGAAACATCCAGGCCCGGAAACCTTTCCCAGTCACTCTGTGTATGCTGAGTGTAGAGCAACACACTGCACTCTTCCTTGGGAGAGCTGGATTTCCTCTGCACTCCAACATCTCCAGGAAATCTGTTCTCTCCCGTCCTACATGTCATGCAAATCTGCCTCATAGCCCTAGGCTGAGCGGCACTGAGAAACCAAAACTGCTTTGCATTCCTCATACAGAGTCATACCTTAAGACCCCATACTTACAGGAGAAAGTCGGCTTTCATTCCTGCCTTAACCACAGCACAGTTGTTCCTCTTACACTGCAGGGTTTTAAAAGAAGCTAAGCCCCGATAAGGTACCTAGAGCGTTCCTTGGGAGAGGCAGTTGGCTACACGGAGAACTCCGTGCCAAGGTAACGTTATTCATGTAAGGGACCAGTGTGTAGCTAGAGTGTATATTTACTTAGTAGAAATCACAAGGAGGTAGGCTGCGTGTTCGCTGCAAACGGGGACCTGATGGCACAGGCCTTGCCTTCCCATTTTGAATACTCAATTCATGCTGCCTTGAAACTACCTAAATAACAGTTTTAGGACTGGTCTTTGTCACTGTAGGCAGGGCTCTGGGAAGGGCACGAGTGTTCTCTACATCAACAGGGTGCTTTCATAGCCTGGGTGGGAGCTCCTCCTGAGACGCTCTAGAGCTAAAAGGAAACTTGACGTGAGTCCTTTCCTCAAGGTAAAGCCTCGAATAGCCTGCCGAATCGGAAGATTGGAGCAGAGTGCTTGAAGCATTAGCTTTAGGTCTGTTTTCTTTTAAGGTTAGTAAGGTTTCAAGACACCGAGGACCTCGCGTGGGCACCCAATTCCCTGCAAGAACACCTAGTAGCAGCAGGCTGCACTAGGCTGCTAAGAAATATCCAGGCCTGAAAACATTTCCCAGTCACTCTGTGTATGCTGAGTGTAGGGCAACACACTGCACTCTTCCTTGGGAGATCTAGGTGTCCTCAGCACTCCAACAGCTCCAGGAAATCTGTTCTCTCACGTCCTACATGTCATGCAAATCTGCCTCATAGCCTTAGGCTGAGCGGCACTAAGGAACGAAAATTGCTTCGCATTCCTTGTACAGAGTCATATCTTACGACCCCATACTTACAGGAGAAAGTCGGCTTGCGTTTTGTCCTTAACCACAGCACAGATGTTCCTCTTACACTGCAGGGTTTTAGAAGAAGCTAAGCCCCGATAGCGTACTTAGAGCGTTCCTTGGAAGAGGCAGTTGGCTACACGGAGAACTCCGTGTCAAGGTAACGTTATTCAGGGAAGGGACCAGTGTGTAGCTACAGTGTATATTTACTTGGAGAAATCACCAGGAGGTAGGCTGCGTGTTCGCTGGAAACGGGGACCTGATGGCACAGGCCTTGCTTTCCCATTTTGAAAGCTCCATTCATGCTGCCTTGAAACTACCTAAAAAACAGTTTTAGGACGGGTCTCTAGTCGCTGTAGGCAGGGCTCTGGGAAGGGAACAAGTGTTCTCTACATCAACAGGGTGCTTTCATAGCCTGGGTGGGAGCTCCTCCTGAGACGCTCTAGAGCTAAAAGGAAACTTGACGTGAGTCCTTTCCTCAAGGTAAAGCCTCGAATAGCCTGCCGAAGCGGAAGCTTGGAGCAGAGTCCTTGAAGCATTAGCTTTAGGTGTGTTTTCTTTTAAGGTTGGTAAGCTTTCAGGACACCGAGGACCTCGCGTAGGCACCCTATTCCCTGCAAGAACACCTAGTACCGGCAGGCTGCACTAGGCTGCTAAGAAACATCCAGGCCCGGAAACCTTTCCCAGTCACTCTGTGTATGCTGAATGTAGGGCAACACACTGCACTCTTCCTTGGGAGAGCTGGATTTCCTCTGCACTCCAACATCTCCAGGAAATCTGTTCTCTCCCGTCCTACATGTCATGCAAATCTGCCTCATAGCCCTAGGCTGAGCGGCACTGAGAAACCAAAACTGCTTTGCATTCCTCATACAGAGTCATACCTTAAGACCCCATACTTACAGGAGAAAGTCGGCTTTCATTCCTGCCTTAACCACAGCACAGTTGTTCCTCTTACACTGCAGGGTTTTAAAAGAAGCTAAGCCCCGATAAGGTACCTAGAGCGTTCCTTGGGAGAGGCAGTTGGCTACACGGAGAACTCCGTGCCAAGGTAACGTTATTCATGTAAGGGACCAGTGTGTAGCTAGAGTGTATATTTACTTAGTAGAAATCACAAGGAGGTAGGCTGCGTGTTCGCTGCAAACGGGGACCTGATGGCACAGGCCTTGCCTTCCCATTTTGAATACTCAATTCATGCTGCCTTGAAACTACCTAAATAACAGTTTTAGGACTGGTCTTTGTCACTGTAGGCAGGGCTCTGGGAAGGGAACGAGTGTTCTCTACATCAACAGGGTGCTTTCATAGCCTGGGAAGGAGCTCCTCCTGAGACGCTCTAGAGTTAAAAGGAAACTTGACGTGAGTCCTTTCCTCAAGGTAAAGCCTCGAATAGCCTGCCGAAGCGGAAGCTTGGAGCAGAGTCCTTGAAGCATTAGCTTTAGGTCTGTTTTCTTTTAAGGTTGGTAAGCTTTCAGGACACCGAGGACCTCGCGTAGGCACCCTATTCCCTGCAAGAACACCTAGTACCGGCAGGCTGCACTAGGCTGCTAAGAAACATCCAGGCCCGGAAACCTTTCCCAGTCACTCTGTGTATGCTGAGTGTAGGGCAACACACTGCACTCTTCCTTGGGAGAGCTGGATTTCCTCTGCACTCCAACATCTCCAGGAAATCTGTTCTCTCACGTCCTACATGTCATGCAAATCTGCCTCATAGCCCTAGGCTGAGCGGCACTGAGAAACCAAAACTGCTTTGCATTCCTCGTACAGAGTCATACCTTAAGACCCCATACTTACAGGAGAAAGTCGGCTTTCGTTCCTGCCTTAACCACAGCACAGTTGTTCCTCTTACACTGCAGGGTTTTAAAAGAAGCTAAGCCCCGATAAGGTACCTAGAGCGTTCCTTGGGAGAGGCAGTTGGCTACACGGAGAACTCCGTGCCAAGGTAACGTTATTCATGTAAGGGACCAGTGTGTAGCTAGAGTGTATATTTACTTAGTAGAAATCACAAGGAGGTAGGCTGCGTGTTCGCTGCAAACGGGGACCTGATGGCACAGGCCTTGCCTTCCCATTTTGAATACTCAATTCATGCTGCCTTGAAACTACCTAAATAACAGTTTTAGGACTGGTCTTTGTCACTGTAGGCAGGGCTCTGGGAAGGGAACGAGTGTTCTCTACATCAACAGGGTGCTTCCATAGCCTGGGAGGGAGCTCCTCCTGAGACGCTCTAGAGTTAAAAGGAAACTTGACGTGAGTCCTTTCCTCAAGGTAAAGCCTCGAATAGCCTGCCGAAGCGGAAGCTTGGAGCAGAGTCCTTGAAGCATTAGCTTTAGGTCTGTTTTCTTTTAAGGTTAGTAAGCTTTCAAGACACCGAGGACCTCGCGTAGGCACCCTATTCCCTGCAAGAACACCTAGTACCGGCAGGCTGCACTAGGCTGCTAAGAAACATCCAGGCCCGGAAACCTTTCCCAGTCACTCTGTGTATGCTGAGTGTAGAGCAACACACTGCACTCTTCCTTGGGAGAGCTGGATTTCCTCTGCACTCCAACATCTCCAGGAAATCTGTTCTCTCCCGTCCTACATGTCATGCAAATCTGCCTCATAGCCCTAGGCTGAGCGGCACTGAGAAACCAAAACTGCTTTGCATTCCTCATACAGAGTCATACCTTAAGACCCCATACTTACAGGAGAAAGTCGGCTTTCATTCCTGCCTTAACCACAGCACAGTTGTTCCTCTTACACTGCAGGGTTTTAAAAGAAGCTAAGCCCCGATAAGGTACCTAGAGCGTTCCTTGGGAGAGGCAGTTGGCTACACGGAGAACTCCGTGCCAAGGTAACGTTATTCATGTAAGGGACCAGTGTGTAGCTAGAGTGTATATTTACTTAGTAGAAATCACAAGGAGGTAGGCTGCGTGTTCGCTGCAAACGGGGACCTGATGGCACAGGCCTTGCCTTCCCATTTTGAATACTCAATTCATGCTGCCTTGAAACTACCTAAATAACAGTTTTAGGACTGGTCTTTGTCACTGTAGGCAGGGCTCTGGGAAGGGCACGAGTGTTCTCTACATCAACAGGGTGCTTTCATAGCCTGGGTGGGAGCTCCTCCTGAGACGCTCTAGAGCTAAAAGGAAACTTGACGTGAGTCCTTTCCTCAAGGTAAAGCCTCGAATAGCCTGCCGAATCGGAAGATTGGAGCAGAGTGCTTGAAGCATTAGCTTTAGGTCTGTTTTCTTTTAAGGTTAGTAAGGTTTCAAGACACCGAGGACCTCGCGTGGGCACCCAATTCCCTGCAAGAACACCTAGTAGCAGCAGGCTGCACTAGGCTGCTAAGAAATATCCAGGCCTGAAAACATTTCCCAGTCACTCTGTGTATGCTGAGTGTAGGGCAACACACTGCACTCTTCCTTGGGAGATCTAGGTGTCCTCAGCACTCCAACAGCTCCAGGAAATCTGTTCTCTCACGTCCTACATGTCATGCAAATCTGCCTCATAGCCTTAGGCTGAGCGGCACTAAGGAACGAAAATTGCTTCGCATTCCTTGTACAGAGTCATATCTTACGACCCCATACTTACAGGAGAAAGTCGGCTTGCGTTTTGTCCTTAACCACAGCACAGATGTTCCTCTTACACTGCAGGGTTTTAGAAGAAGCTAAGCCCCGATAGCGTACTTAGAGCGTTCCTTGGAAGAGGCAGTTGGCTACACGGAGAACTCCGTGTCAAGGTAACGTTATTCAGGGAAGGGACCAGTGTGTAGCTACAGTGTATATTTACTTGGAGAAATCACCAGGAGGTAGGCTGCGTGTTCGCTGGAAACGGGGACCTGATGGCACAGGCCTTGCTTTCCCATTTTGAAAGCTCCATTCATGCTGCCTTGAAACTACCTAAAAAACAGTTTTAGGACGGGTCTCTAGTCGCTGTAGGCAGGGCTCTGGGAAGGGAACAAGTGTTCTCTACATCAACAGGGTGCTTTCATAGCCTGGGTGGGAGCTCCTCCTGAGACGCTCTAGAGCTAAAAGGAAACTTGACGTGAGTCCTTTCCTCAAGGTAAAGCCTCGAATAGCCTGCCGAAGCGGAAGCTTGGAGCAGAGTCCTTGAAGCATTAGCTTTAGGTGTGTTTTCTTTTAAGGTTGGTAAGCTTTCAGGACACCGAGGACCTCGCGTAGGCACCCTATTCCCTGCAAGAACACCTAGTACCGGCAGGCTGCACTAGGCTGCTAAGAAACATCCAGGCCCGGAAACCTTTCCCAGTCACTCTGTGTATGCTGAATGTAGGGCAACACACTGCACTCTTCCTTGGGAGAGCTGGATTTCCTCTGCACTCCAACATCTCCAGGAAATCTGTTCTCTCCCGTCCTACATGTCATGCAAATCTGCCTCATAGCCCTAGGCTGAGCGGCACTGAGAAACCAAAACTGCTTTGCATTCCTCATACAGAGTCATACCTTAAGACCCCATACTTACAGGAGAAAGTCGGCTTTCATTCCTGCCTTAACCACAGCACAGTTGTTCCTCTTACACTGCAGGGTTTTAAAAGAAGCTAAGCCCCGATAAGGTACCTAGAGCGTTCCTTGGGAGAGGCAGTTGGCTACACGGAGAACTCCGTGCCAAGGTAACGGTTATTCATGTAAGGGACCAGTGTGTAGCTAGAGTGTATATTTACTTAGTAGAAATCACAAGGAGGTAGGCTGCGTGTTCGCTGCAAACGGGGACCTGATGGCACAGGCCTTGCCTTCCCATTTTGAATACTCAATTCATGCTGCCTTGAAACTACCTAAATAACAGTTTTAGGACTGGTCTTTGTCACTGTAGGCAGGGCTCTGGGAAGGGAACGAGTGTTCTCTACATCAACAGGGTGCTTTCATAGCCTGGGAAGGAGCTCCTCCTGAGACGCTCTAGAGCTAAAAGGAAACTTGACGTGAGTCCTTTCCTCAAGGTAAAGCCTCGAATAGCCTGCCGAAGCGGAAGCTTGGAGCAGAGTCCTTGAAGCATTAGCTTTAGGTCTGTTTTCTTTTAAGGTTGGTAAGCTTTCAGGACACCGAGGACCTCGCGTAGGCACCCTATTCCCTGCAAGAACACCTAGTACCGGCAGGCTGCACTAGGCTGCTAAGAAACATCCAGGCCCGGAAACCTTTCCCAGTCACTCTGTGTATGCTGAGTGTAGGGCAACACACTGCACTCTTCCTTGGGAGAGCTGGATTTCCTCTGCACTCCAACATCTCCAGGAAATCTGTTCTCTCACGTCCTACATGTCATGCAAATCTGCCTCATAGCCCTAGGCTGAGCGGCACTGAGAAACCAAAACTGCTTTGCATTCCTCGTACAGAGTCATACCTTAAGACCCCATACTTACAGGAGAAAGTCGGCTTTCGTTCCTGCCTTAACTACAGCACAGTTGTTCCTCTTACACTGCAGGGTTTTAAAAGAAGCTAAGCCCCGATAAGGTACCTAGAGCGTTCCTTGGGAGAGGCAGTTGTCTACACGGAGAACTCCGTGCCAAGAAAACTTTATTCAGGGAAGGGACCAGTGTGTAGCTAGAGTGTATATTTACTTAGTAGAAATCACAAGGAGGTAGGCTGCGTGTTCGCTGGAAACGGGGACCTGATGGCACAGGCCTTGCCTTCCCATTTTGAATACTCAATTCATGCTGCCTTGAAACGACCTAAATAACAGTTTTAGGACTGGTCTCTTGTCACTGTAGGCAGGGCTTTGGGAAGGGCACGAGTGTTCTCTACATCAACAGGGTGCTTCCATAGCCTGGGAGGGAGCTCCTCCTGAGACGCTCTAGAGTTAAAAGGAAACTTGACGTGAGTCCTTTCCTCAAGGTAAAGCCTCGAATAGCCTGCCGAAGCGGAAGCTTGGAGCAGAGTCCTTGAAGCATTAGCTTTAGGTCTGTTTTCTTTTAAGGTTAGTAAGCTTTCAAGACACCGAGGACCTCGCGTAGGCACCCTATTCCCTGCAAGAACACCTAGTACCGGCAGGCTGCACTAGGCTGCTAAGAAACATCCAGGCCCGGAAACCTTTCCCAGTCACTCTGTGTATGCTGAGTGTAGGGCAACACACTGCACTCTTCCTTGGGAGAGCTGGATTTCCTCTGCACTCCAACATCTCCAGGAAATCTGTTCTCTCACGTCCTACATGTCATGCAAATCTGCCTCATAGCCCTAGGCTGAGCGGCACTGAGAAACCAAAACTGCTTTGCATTCCTCGTACAGAGTCATACCTTAAGACCCCATACTTACAGGAGAAAGTCGGCTTTCATTCCTGCCTTAACCACAGCACAGATGTTCCTCTTACACTGCAGGGTTTTAAAAGAAGCTAAGCCCCGATAAGGTACCTAGAGCGTTCCTTGGGAGAGGCAGTTGGCTACACGGAGAACTCCGTGCCAAGAAAACTTTATTCAGGGAAGGGACCAGTGTGTAGCTAGAGTGTATATATACTTAGTAGAAATCTCAAGGAGGTAGGCTGCGTGTTCGCCGGGAAAGGGGACCTAGTGGCCCAGGCCTTGCCTTCCCATTTTGAATGCTCCATTTATGCTGCTTTAGGACGGGTCTCTAGTCACTGTAGGCAGGGCATTGGGAAGTGCACGAGTGTTCTCTACATCAACAGGGTGCTTTCATAGCCTGGGAGGGAGCTCCTCCTGAGACGCTCTAGAGCTAAAAGGAAACTTGACGTGAGTCCTTTCCTCAAGGTAAAGCCTCGAATAGCCTGCCGAAGCGGAAGATTGGAGCAGAGTGCTTGAAGCATTAGCTTTAGGTCTGTTTTCTTTTAAGGTTAGTAAGCTTTCAAGACACCGAGGACCTCGCGTGGGCACCCTATTCCCTGCAAGAACACCTAGTTCCGGCAGGCTCCACAAGGCTGCTAAGAAACATCCAGGCCCGGAAACCTTTCCCAGTCACTCTGTGTATGCTGAGTGTAGAACAACACACTGCACTCTTCCTTGGGAGACCTACGTTTCCTCAGCACTCCAACATCTCCAGGAAATCTGTTCTCTCACGTCCTACATGTCATGCAATTCTGCCACATAGCCCTAGGCTGAGCGGCACTGAGAAACCAAAACTGCTTTGCATTCCTCGTACAGAGTCATACCTTAAGACCCCATACTTACAGGAGAAAGTCGGCTTTCATTCCTGCCTTAACCACAGCACAGTTGTTCCTCTTACACTGCAGGGTTTTAAAAGAAGCTAAGCCCCGATAAGGTACCTAGAGCGTTCCTTGGGAGAGGCAGTTGGCTACACGGAGAACTCCGTGCCAAGGTAACGTTATTCATGTAAGGGACCAGTGTGTAGCTAGAGTGTATATTTACTTAGTAGAAATCACAAGGAGGTAGGCTGCGTGTTCGCTGCAAACGGGGACCTGATGGCACAGGCCTTGCCTTCTCATTTTGAATACTCAATTCATGCTGCCTTGAAACTACCTAAATAACAGTTTTAGGACTGGTCTTTGTCACTGTAGGCAGGGCTCTGGGAAGGGCACGAGTGTTCTCTACATCAACAGGGTGCTTTCATAGCCTGGGTGGGAGCTCCTCCTGAGACGCTCTAGAGCTAAAAGGAAACTTGACGTGAGTCCTTTCCTCAAGGTAAAGCCTCGAATAGCCTGCCGAAGCGGAAGATTGGAGCAGAGTGCTTGAAGCATTAGCTTTAGGTCTGTTTTCTTTTAAGGTTAGTAAGGTTTCAAGACACCGAGGACCTCGCGTGGGCACCCAATTCCCTGCAAGAACACCTAGTAGCAGCAGGCTCCACTAGGCTGCTAAGAAATATCCAGGCCTGAAAACATTTCCCAGTCACTCTGTGTATGCTGAGTGTAGGGCAACACACTGCACTCTTCCTTGGGAGATCTAGGTGTCCTCAGCACTCCAACAGCTCCAGGAAATCTGTTCTCTCACGTCCTACATGTCATGCAAATCTGCCTCATAGCCTTAGGCTGAGCGGCACTAAGGAACGAAAATTGCTTCGCATTCCTTGTACAGAGTCATATCTTACGACCCCATACTTACAGGAGAAAGTCGGCTTGCGTTCTGTCCTTAACCACAGCACAGATGTTCCTCTTACACTGCAGGGTTTTAGAAGAAGCTAAGCCCCGATAGCGTACTTAGAGCGTTCCTTGGAAGAGGCAGTTGGTTACACGGAGAACTCCGTGTCAAGGTAACGTTATTCAGGGAAGGGACCAGTGTGTAGCTACAGTGTATATTTACTTGGAGAAATCACCAGGAGGTAGGCTGCGTGTTCGCTGGAAACGGGGACCTGATGGCACAGGCCTTGCTTTCCCATTTTGAAAGCTCCATTCATGCTGCCTTGAAACTACCTAAAAAACAGTTTTAGGACGGGTCTCTAGTCGCTGTAGGCAGGGCTCTGGGAAGGGAACAAGTGTTCTCTACATCAACAGGGTGCTTTCATAGCCTGGGTGGGAGCTCCTCCTGAGACGCTCTAGAGCTAAAAGGAAACTTGACGTGAGTCCTTTCCTCAAGGTAAAGCCTCGAATAGCCTGCCGAAGCGGAAGCTTGGAGCAGAGTCCTTGAAGCATTAGCTTTAGGTGTGTTTTCTTTTAAGGTTGGTAAGCTTTCAGGACACCGAGGACCTCGCGTAGGCACCCTATTCCCTGCAAGAACACCTAGTACCGGCAGGCTGCACTAGGCTGCTAAGAAACATCCAGGCCCGGAAACCTTTCCCAGTCACTCTGTGTATGCTGAATGTAGGGCAACACACTGCACTCTTCCTTGGGAGAGCTGGATTTCCTCTGCACTCCAACATCTCCAGGAAATCTGTTCTCTCCCGTCCTACATGTCATGCAAATCTGCCTCATAGCCCTAGGCTGAGCGGCACTGAGAAACCAAAACTGCTTTGCATTCCTCATACAGAGTCATACCTTAAGACCCCATACTTACAGGAGAAAGTCGGCTTTCATTCCTGCCTTAACCACAGCACAGTTGTTCCTCTTACACTGCAGGGTTTTAAAAGAAGCTAAGCCCCGATAAGGTACCTAGAGCGTTCCTTGGGAGAGGCAGTTGGCTACACGGAGAACTCCGTGCCAAGGTAACGTTATTCATGTAAGGGACCAGTGTGTAGCTAGAGTGTATATTTACTTAGTAGAAATCACAAGGAGGTAGGCTGCGTGTTCGCTGCAAACGGGGACCTGATGGCACAGGCCTTGCCTTCCCATTTTGAATACTCAATTCATGCTGCCTTGAAACTACCTAAATAACAGTTTTAGGACTGGTCTTTGTCACTGTAGGCAGGGCTCTGGGAAGGGAACGAGTGTTCTCTACATCAACAGGGTGCTTCCATAGCCTGGGAGGGAGCTCCTCCTGAGACGCTCTAGAGTTAAAAGGAAACTTGACGTGAGTCCTTTCCTCAAGGTAAAGCCTCGAATAGCCTGCCGAAGCGGAAGCTTGGAGCAGAGTCCTTGAAGCATTAGCTTTAGGTCTGTTTTCTTTTAAGGTTAGTAAGCTTTCAAGACACCGAGGACCTCGCGTAGGCACCCTATTCCCTGCAAGAACACCTAGTACCGGCAGGCTGCACTAGGCTGCTAAGAAACATCCAGGCCCGGAAACCTTTCCCAGTCACTCTGTGTATGCTGAGTGTAGGGCAACACACTGCACTCTTCCTTGGGAGAGCTGGATTTCCTCTGCACTCCAACATCTCCAGGAAATCTGTTCTCTCACGTCCTACATGTCATGCAAATCTGCCTCATAGCCCTAGGCTGAGCGGCACTGAGAAACCAAAACTGCTTTGCATTCCTCGTACAGAGTCATACCTTAAGACCCCATACTTACAGGAGAAAGTCGGCTTTCATTCCTGCCTTAACCACAGCACAGATGTTCCTCTTACACTGCAGGGTTTTAAAAGAAGCTAAGCCCCGATAAGGTACCTAGAGCGTTCCTTGGGAGAGGCAGTTGGCTACACGGAGAACTCCGTGCCAAGAAAACTTTATTCAGGGAAGGGACCAGTGTGTAGCTAGAGTGTATATATACTTAGTAGAAATCTCAAGGAGGTAGGCTGCGTGTTCGCCGGGAAAGGGGACCTAGTGGCCCAGGCCTTGCCTTCCCATTTTAAATGCTCCATTTATGCTGCTTTAGGACGGGTCTCTAGTCACTGTAGGCAGGGCATTGGGAAGTGCACGAGTGTTCTCTACATCAACAGGGTGCTTTCATAGCCTGGGAGGGAGCTCCTCCTGAGACGCTCTAGAGCTAAAAGGAAACTTGACGTGAGTCCTTTCCTCAAGGTAAAGCCTCGAATAGCCTGCCGAAGCGGAAGATTGGAGCAGAGTGCTTGAAGCATTAGCTTTAGGTCTGTTTTCTTTTAAGGTTAGTAAGCTTTCAAGACACCGAGGACCTCGCGTGGGCACCCTATTCCCTGCAAGAACACCTAGTACCGGCAGGCTGCACTAGGCTGCTAAGAAACATCCAGGCCCGGAAACCTTTCCCAGTCACTCTGTGTATGCTGAATGTAGGGCAACACACTGCACTCTTCCTTGGGAGAGCTGGATTTCCTCTGCACTCCAACATCTCCAGGAAATCTGTTCTCTCCCGTCCTACATGTCATGCAAATCTGCCTCATAGCCCTAGGCTGAGCGGCACTGAGAAACCAAAACTGCTTTGCATTCCTCATACAGAGTCATACCTTAAGACCCCATACTTACAGGAGAAAGTCGGCTTTCATTCCTGCCTTAACCACAGCACAGTTGTTCCTCTTACACTGCAGGGTTTTAAAAGAAGCTAAGCCCCGATAAGGTACCTAGAGCGTTCCTTGGGAGAGGCAGTTGGCTACACGGAGAACTCCGTGCCAAGGTAACGTTATTCATGTAAGGGACCAGTGTGTAGCTAGAGTGTATATTTACTTAGTAGAAATCACAAGGAGGTAGGCTGCGTGTTCGCTGCAAACGGGGACCTGATGGCACAGGCCTTGCCTTCCCATTTTGAATACTCAATTCATGCTGCCTTGAAACTACCTAAATAACAGTTTTAGGACTGGTCTTTGTCACTGTAGGCAGGGCTCTGGGTAGGGAACGAGTGTTCTCTACATCAACAGGGTGCTTTCATAGCCTGGGAAGGAGCTCCTCCTGAGACGCTCTAGAGCTAAAAGGAAACTTGACGTGAGTCCTTTCCTCAAGGTAAAGCCTCGAATAGCCTGCCGAAGCGGAAGATTGGAGCAGAGTGCTTGAAGCATTAGCTTTAGGTCTGTTTTCTTTTAAGGTTAGTAAGCTTTCAAGACACCGAGGACCTCGCGTGGGCACCCTATTCCCTGCAAGAACACCTAGTTCCGGCAGGCTCCACAAGGCTGCTAAGAAACATCCATTCCCGGAAACCTTTCCCAGTCACTCTGTGTATGCTGAGTGTAGAGCAACACAGTGCACTCTTCCTTGGGAGACCTAGGTTTCCTCAGCACTCCAACTTCTCCTGGAAATCTGTTCTCTCACGTCCTACATATCATGCAAATCTGCCACATAGCCCTAGGCTGAGCGGCACTGAGAAACCAAAACTGCTTTGCATTACTCGTACAGAGTCATACCTTAAGACCCCATACTTTCAGGAGAAAGTCGGCTTTCATTCCTGCCTTAACCACAGCACAGTTGTTCCTCTTACACTGCAGGGTTTTAAAAGAAGCTAAGCCCCGATAAGGTACCTAGAGCGTTCCTTGGGAGAGGCAGTTTTCTACACGGAGAACTCCGTGCCAAGAAAACTTTATTCAGGGCAGGGACCAGTGTGTAGCTAGAGTGTATATTTACTTAGTAGAAATCACAAGGAGGTAGGCTGCGTGTTCGCTGGAAACGGGGACCTGATGGCACAGGACTTGCCTTCCCATTTTGAATACTCAATTCATGCTGCCTTGAAACTACCTAAATAACAGTTTTAAGACTGGTCTCTTGTCACTGTAGGCAGGGCTTTGGGAAGGGCACGAGCGTTCTCTACATCAACAGGGTGCTTTCATAGCCTGGGAGGGAGCTCCTCCTGAGACGCTCTAGAGCTAAAAGGAAACTTGACGTGAGTCCTTTCTTCAAGGTAAAGCCGCGAATAGCCTGCCGAATCGGAAGATTGGAGCAGAGTGCTTGAAGCATTAGCTTTAGGTCTGTTTTCTTTTAAGGTTAGTAAGCTTTCAAGACACCGAGGACCTCGCGTGGGCACCCTATTCCCTGCAAGAACACCTAGTTCCGGCAGGCTCCACAAGGCTGCTAAGAAACATCCAGGCCCGGAAACCATTCCCAGTCACTCTGTGTATGCTGAGTGTAGAGCAACACACTGCACTCTTCCTTGGGAGACCTAGGTTTCCTCAGCACTCCAATATCTCCAGGAAATCTGTTCTCTCACGTCCTACATGTCATGCAAATCTGCCACATAGCCCTAGGCTGAGCGGCACTGAGAAACCAAAACTGCTTTGCATTCCTCGTACAGAGTCATACCTTAAGACCCCATACTTACAGGAGAAAGTCGGCTTTCGTTCCTGCCTTAACTACAGCACAGTTGTTCCTCTTACACTGCAGGGTTTTAAAAGAAGCTAAGCCCCGATAAGGTACCTAGAGCGTTCCTTGGGAGAGGCAGTTGTCTACACGGAGAACTCCGTGCCAAGAAAACTTTATTCAGGGAAGGGACCAGTGTGTAGCTAGAGTGTATATTTACTTAGTAGAAATCACAAGGAGGTAGGCTGCGTGTTCGCTGGAAACGGGGACCTGATGGCACAGGCCTTGCCTTCCCATTTTGAATACTCAATTCATGCTGCCTTGAAACGACCTAAATAACAGTTTTAGGACTGGTCTCTTGTCACTGTAGGCAGGGCTTTGGGAAGGGCACGAGTGTTCTCTACATCAACAGGGTGCTTCCATAGCCTGGGAGGGAGCTCCTCCTGAGACGCTCTAGAGTTAAAAGGAAACTTGACGTGAGTCCTTTCCTCAAGGTAAAGCCTCGAATAGCCTGCCGAAGCGGAAGCTTGGAGCAGAGTCCTTGAAGCATTAGCTTTAGGTCTGTTTTCTTTTAAGGTTAGTAAGCTTTCAAGACACCGAGGACCTCGCGTAGGCACCCTATTCCCTGCAAGAACACCTAGTACCGGCAGGCTGCACTAGGCTGCTAAGAAACATCCAGGCCCGGAAACCTTTCCCAGTCACTCTGTGTATGCTGAGTGTAGGGCAACACACTGCACTCTTCCTTGGGAGAGCTGGATTTCCTCTGCACTCCAACATCTCCAGGAAATCTGTTCTCTCACGTCCTACATGTCATGCAAATCTGCCTCATAGCCCTAGGCTGAGCGGCACTGAGAAACCAAAACTGCTTTGCATTCCTCGTACAGAGTCATACCTTAAGACCCCATACTTACAGGAGAAAGTCGGCTTTCATTCCTGCCTTAACCACAGCACAGATGTTCCTCTTACACTGCAGGGTTTTAAAAGAAGCTAAGCCCCGATAAGGTACCTAGAGCGTTCCTTGGGAGAGGCAGTTGGCTACACGGAGAACTCCGTGCCAAGAAAACTTTATTCAGGGAAGGGACCAGTGTGTAGCTAGAGTGTATATATACTTAGTAGAAATCTCAAGGAGGTAGGCTGCGTGTTCGCCGGGAAAGGGGACCTAGTGGCCCAGGCCTTGCCTTCCCATTTTGAATGCTCCATTTATGCTGCTTTAGGACGGGTCTCTAGTCACTGTAGGCAGGGCATTGGGAAGTGCACGAGTGTTCTCTACATCAACAGGGTGCTTTCATAGCCTGGGAGGGAGCTCCTCCTGAGACGCTCTAGAGCTAAAAGGAAACTTGACGTGAGTCCTTTCCTCAAGGTAAAGCCTCGAATAGCCTGCCGAAGCGGAAGATTGGAGCAGAGTGCTTGAAGCATTAGCTTTAGGTCTGTTTTCTTTTAAGGTTAGTAAGCTTTCAAGACACCGAGGACCTCGCGTGGGCACCCTATTCCCTGCAAGAACACCTAGTTCCGGCAGGCTCCACAAGGCTGCTAAGAAACATCCAGGCCCGGAAACCTTTCCCAGTCACTCTGTGTATGCTGAGTGTAGAACAACACACTGCACTCTTCCTTGGGAGACCTACGTTTCCTCAGCACTCCAACATCTCCAGGAAATCTGTTCTCTCACGTCCTACATGTCATGCAATTCTGCCACATAGCCCTAGGCTGAGCGGCACTGAGAAACCAAAACTGCTTTGCATTCCTCGTACAGAGTCATACCTTAAGACCCCATACTTACAGGAGAAAGTCGGCTTTCATTCCTGCCTTAACCACAGCACAGTTGTTCCTCTTACACTGCAGGGTTTTAAAAGAAGCTAAGCCCCGATAAGGTACCTAGAGCGTTCCTTGGGAGAGGCAGTTGGCTACACGGAGAACTCCGTGCCAAGGTAACGTTATTCATGTAAGGGACCAGTGTGTAGCTAGAGTGTATATTTACTTAGTAGAAATCACAAGGAGGTAGGCTGCGTGTTCGCTGCAAACGGGGACCTGATGGCACAGGCCTTGCCTTCCCATTTTGAATACTCAATTCATGCTGCCTTGAAACTACCTAAATAACAGTTTTAGGACTGGTCTTTGTCACTGTAGGCAGGGCTCTGGGAAGGGCACGAGTGTTCTCTACATCAACAGGGTGCTTTCATAGCCTGGGTGGGAGCTCCTCCTGAGACGCTCTAGAGCTAAAAGGAAACTTGACGTGAGTCCTTTCCTCAAGGTAAAGCCTCGAATAGCCTGCCGAAGCGGAAGATTGGAGCAGAGTGCTTGAAGCATTAGCTTTAGGTCTGTTTTCTTTTAAGGTTAGTAAGGTTTCAAGACACCGAGGACCTCGCGTGGGCACCCAATTCCCTGCAAGAACACCTAGTAGCAGCAGGCTCCACTAGGCTGCTAAGAAATATCCAGGCCTGAAAACATTTCCCAGTCACTCTGTGTATGCTGAGTGTAGGGCAACACACTGCACTCTTCCTTGGGAGATCTAGGTGTCCTCAGCACTCCAACAGCTCCAGGAAATCTGTTCTCTCACGTCCTACATGTCATGCAAATCTGCCTCATAGCCTTAGGCTGAGCGGCACTAAGGAACGAAAATTGCTTCGCATTCCTTGTACAGAGTCATATCTTACGACCCCATACTTACAGGAGAAAGTCGGCTTGCGTTCTGTCCTTAACCACAGCACAGATGTTCCTCTTACACTGCAGGGTTTTAGAAGAAGCTAAGCCCCGATAGCGTACTTAGAGCGTTCCTTGGAAGAGGCAGTTGGTTACACGGAGAACTCCGTGTCAAGGTAACGTTATTCAGGGAAGGGACCAGTGTGTAGCTACAGTGTATATTTACTTGGAGAAATCACCAGGAGGTAGGCTGCGTGTTCGCTGGAAACGGGGACCTGATGGCACAGGCCTTGCTTTCCCATTTTGAAAGCTCCATTCATGCTGCCTTGAAACTACCTAAAAAACAGTTTTAGGACGGGTCTCTAGTCGCTGTAGGCAGGGCTCTGGGAAGGGAACAAGTGTTCTCTACATCAACAGGGTGCTTTCATAGCCTGGGTGGGAGCTCCTCCTGAGACGCTCTAGAGCTAAAAGGAAACTTGACGTGAGTCCTTTCCTCAAGGTAAAGCCTCGAATAGCCTGCCGAAGCGGAAGCTTGGAGCAGAGTCCTTGAAGCATTAGCTTTAGGTGTGTTTTCTTTTAAGGTTGGTAAGCTTTCAGGACACCGAGGACCTCGCGTAGGCACCCTATTCCCTGCAAGAACACCTAGTACCGGCAGGCTGCACTAGGCTGCTAAGAAACATCCAGGCCCGGAAACCTTTCCCAGTCACTCTGTGTATGCTGAATGTAGGGCAACACACTGCACTCTTCCTTGGGAGAGCTGGATTTCCTCTGCACTCCAACATCTCCAGGAAATCTGTTCTCTCCCGTCCTACATGTCATGCAAATCTGCCTCATAGCCCTAGGCTGAGCGGCACTGAGAAACCAAAACTGCTTTGCATTCCTCATACAGAGTCATACCTTAAGACCCCATACTTACAGGAGAAAGTCGGCTTTCATTCCTGCCTTAACCACAGCACAGTTGTTCCTCTTACACTGCAGGGTTTTAAAAGAAGCTAAGCCCCGATAAGGTACCTAGAGCGTTCCTTGGGAGAGGCAGTTGGCTACACGGAGAACTCCGTGCCAAGGTAACGTTATTCATGTAAGGGACCAGTGTGTAGCTAGAGTGTATATTTACTTAGTAGAAATCACAAGGAGGTAGGCTGCGTGTTCGCTGCAAACGGGGACCTGATGGCACAGGCCTTGCCTTCCCATTTTGAATACTCAATTCATGCTGCCTTGAAACTACCTAAATAACAGTTTTAGGACTGGTCTTTGTCACTGTAGGCAGGGCTCTGGGAAGGGAACGAGTGTTCTCTACATCAACAGGGTGCTTCCATAGCCTGGGAGGGAGCTCCTCCTGAGACGCTCTAGAGTTAAAAGGAAACTTGACGTGAGTCCTTTCCTCAAGGTAAAGCCTCGAATAGCCTGCCGAAGCGGAAGCTTGGAGCAGAGTCCTTGAAGCATTAGCTTTAGGTCTGTTTTCTTTTAAGGTTAGTAAGCTTTCAAGACACCGAGGACCTCGCGTAGGCACCCTATTCCCTGCAAGAACACCTAGTACCGGCAGGCTGCACTAGGCTGCTAAGAAACATCCAGGCCCGGAAACCTTTCCCAGTCACTCTGTGTATGCTGAGTGTAGAGCAACACACTGCACTCTTCCTTGGGAGAGCTGGATTTCCTCTGCACTCCAACATCTCCAGGAAATCTGTTCTCTCACGTCCTACATGTCATGCAAATCTGCCTCATAGCCCTAGGCTGAGCGGCACTGAGAAATCAAAACTGCTTTGCATTCCTCGTACAGAGTCATACCTTAAGACCCCATACTTACAGGAGAAAGTCGGCTTTCATTCCTGCCTTAACCACAGCACAGATGTTCCTCTTACACTGCAGGGTTTTAAAAGAAGCTAAGCCCCGATAAGGTACCTAGAGCGTTCCTTGGGAGAGGCAGTTGGCTACACGGAGAACTCCGTGCCAAGAAAACTTTATTCAGGGAAGGGACCAGTGTGTAGCTAGAGTGTATATATACTTAGTAGAAATCTCAAGGAGGTAGGCTGCGTGTTCGCCGGGAAAGGGGACCTAGTGGCCCAGGCCTTGCCTTCCCATTTTGAATGCTCCATTTATGCTGCTTTAGGACGGGTCTCTAGTCACTGTAGGCAGGGCATTGGGAAGTGCACGAGTGTTCTCTACATCAACAGGGTGCTTTCATAGCCTGGGAGGGAGCTCCTCCTGAGACGCTCTAGAGCTAAAAGGAAACTTGACGTGAGTCCTTTCCTCAAGGTAAAGCCTCGAATAGCCTGCCGAAGCGGAAGATTGGAGCAGAGTGCTTGAAGCATTAGCTTTAGGTCTGTTTTCTTTTAAGGTTAGTAAGCTTTCAAGACACCGAGGACCTCGCGTGGGCACCCTATTCCCTGCAAGAACACCTAGTACCGGCAGGCTGCACTAGGCTGCTAAGAAACATCCAGGCCCGGAAACCTTTCCCAGTCACTCTGTGTATGCTGAATGTAGGGCAACACACTGCACTCTTCCTTGGGAGAGCTGGATTTCCTCTGCACTCCAACATCTCCAGGAAATCTGTTCTCTCCCGTCCTACATGTCATGCAAATCTGCCTCATAGCCCTAGGCTGAGCGGCACTGAGAAACCAAAACTGCTTTGCATTCCTCATACAGAGTCATACCTTAAGACCCCATACTTACAGGAGAAAGTCGGCTTTCATTCCTGCCTTAACCACAGCACAGTTGTTCCTCTTACACTGCAGGGTTTTAAAAGAAGCTAAGCCCCGATAAGGTACCTAGAGCGTTCCTTGGGAGAGGCAGTTGGCTACACGGAGAACTCCGTGCCAAGGTAACGTTATTCATGTAAGGGACCAGTGTGTAGCTAGAGTGTATATTTACTTAGTAGAAATCACAAGGAGGTAGGCTGCGTGTTCGCTGCAAACGGGGACCTGATGGCACAGGCCTTGCCTTCCCATTTTGAATACTCAATTCATGCTGCCTTGAAACTACCTAAATAACAGTTTTAGGACTGGTCTTTGTCACTGTAGGCAGGGCTCTGGGTAGGGAACGAGTGTTCTCTACATCAACAGGGTGCTTTCATAGCCTGGGAAGGAGCTCCTCCTGAGACGCTCTAGAGCTAAAAGGAAACTTGACGTGAGTCCTTTCCTCAAGGTAAAGCCTCGAATAGCCTGCCGAAGCGGAAGATTGGAGCAGAGTGCTTGAAGCATTAGCTTTAGGTCTGTTTTCTTTTAAGGTTAGTAAGCTTTCAAGACACCGAGGACCTCGCGTGGGCACCCTATTCCCTGCAAGAACACCTAGTTCCGGCAGGCTCCACAAGGCTGCTAAGAAACATCCATTCCCGGAAACCTTTCCCAGTCACTCTGTGTATGCTGAGTGTAGAGCAACACAGTGCACTCTTCCTTGGGAGACCTAGGTTTCCTCAGCACTCCAACTTCTCCTGGAAATCTGTTCTCTCACGTCCTACATATCATGCAAATCTGCCACATAGCCCTAGGCTGAGCGGCACTGAGAAACCAAAACTGCTTTGCATTCCTCGTACAGAGTCATACCTTAAGACCCCATACTTTCAGGAGAAAGTCGGCTTTCATTCCTGCCTTAACCACAGCACAGTTGTTCCTCTTACACTGCAGAGTTTTAAAAGAAGCTAAGCCCCGATAAGGTACCTAGAGCGTTCCTTGGGAGAGGCAGTTTTCTACACGGAGAACTCCGTGCCAAGAAAACTTTATTCAGGGCAGGGACCAGTGTGTAGCTAGAGTGTATATTTACTTAGTAGAAATCACAAGGAGGTAGGCTGCGTGTTCGCTGGAAACGGGGACCTGATGGCACAGGACTTGCCTTCCCATTTTGAATACTCAATTCATGCTGCCTTGAAACTACCTAAATAACAGTTTTAAGACTGGTCTCTTGTCACTGTAGGCAGGGCTTTGGGAAGGGCACGAGCGTTCTCTACATCAACAGGGTGCTTTCATAGCCTGGGAGGGAGCTCCTCCTGAGACGCTCTAGAGCTAAAAGGAAACTTGACGTGAGTCCTTTCTTCAAGGTAAAGCCGCGAATAGCCTGCCGAATCGGAAGATTGGAGCAGAGTGCTTGAAGCATTAGCTTTAGGTCTGTTTTCTTTTAAGGTTAGTAAGCTTTCAAGACACCGAGGACCTCGCGTGGGCACCCTATTCCCTGCAAGAACACCTAGTTCCGGCAGGCTCCACAAGGCTGCTAAGAAACATCCAGGCCCGGAAACCATTCCCAGTCACTCTGTGTATGCTGAGTGTAGAGCAACACACTGCACTCTTCCTTGGGAGACCTAGGTTTCCTCAGCACTCCAGTATCTCCAGGAAATCTGTTCTCTCACGTCCTACATGTCATGCAAATCTGCCACATAGCCCTAGGCTGAGCGGCACTGAGAAACCAAAACTGCTTTGCATTCCTCGTACAGAGTCATACCTTAAGACCCCATACTTACAGGAGAAAGTCGGCTTTCGTTCCTGCCTTAACTACAGCACAGTTGTTCCTCTTACACTGCAGGGTTTTAAAAGAAGCTAAGCCCCGATAAGGTACCTAGAGCGTTCCTTGGGAGAGGCAGTTGTCTACACGGAGAACTCCGTGCCAAGAAAACTTTATTCAGGGAAGGGACCAGTGTGTAGCTAGAGTGTATATTTACTTAGTAGAAATCACAAGGAGGTAGGCTGCGTGTTCGCTGGAAACGGGGACCTGATGGCACAGGCCTTGCCTTCCCATTTTGAATACTCAATTCATGCTGCCTTGAAACGACCTAAATAACAGTTTTAGGACTGGTCTCTTGTCACTGTAGGCAGGGCTTTGGGAAGGGCACGAGTGTTCTCTACATCAACAGGGTGCTTCCATAGCCTGGGAGGGAGCTCCTCCTGAGACGCTCTAGAGTTAAAAGGAAACTTGACGTGAGTCCTTTCCTCAAGGTAAAGCCTCGAATAGCCTGCCGAAGCGGAAGCTTGGAGCAGAGTCCTTGAAGCATTAGCTTTAGGTCTGTTTTCTTTTAAGGTTGGTAAGCTTTCAGGACACCGAGGACCTCGCGTAGGCACCCTATTCCCTGCAAGAACACCTAGTACCGGCAGGCTGCACTAGGCTGCTAAGAAACATCCAGGCCCGGAAACCTTTCCCAGTCACTCTGTGTATGCTGAGTGTAGGGCAACACACTGCACTCTTCCTTGGGAGAGCTGGATTTCCTCTGCACTCCAACATCTCCAGGAAATCTGTTCTCTCACGTCCTACATGTCATGCAAATCTGCCTCATAGCCCTAGGCTGAGCGGCACTGAGAAACCAAAACTGCTTTGCATTCCTCGTACAGAGTCATACCTTAAGACCCCATACTTACAGGAGAAAGTCGGCTTTCATTCCTGCCTTAACCACAGCACAGATGTTCCTCTTACACTGCAGGGTTTTAAAAGAAGCTAAGCCCCGATAAGGTACCTAGAGCGTTCCTTGGGAGAGGCAGTTGGCTACACGGAGAACTCCGTGCCAAGAAAACTTTATTCAGGGAAGGGACCAGTGTGTAGCTAGAGTGTATATATACTTAGTAGAAATCTCAAGGAGGTAGGCTGCGTGTTCGCCGGGAAAGGGGACCTAGTGGCCCAGGCCTTGCCTTCCCATTTTGAATGCTCCATTTATGCTGCTTTAGGACGGGTCTCTAGTCACTGTAGGCAGGGCATTGGGAAGTGCACGAGTGTTCTCTACATCAACAGGGTGCTTTCATAGCCTGGGAGGGAGCTCCTCCTGAGACGCTCTAGAGCTAAAAGGAAACTTGACGTGAGTCCTTTCCTCAAGGTAAAGCCTCGAATAGCCTGCCGAAGCGGAAGATTGGAGCAGAGTGCTTGAAGCATTAGCTTTAGGTCTGTTTTCTTTTAAGGTTAGTAAGCTTTCAAGACACCGAGGACCTCGCGTAGGCACCCTATTCCCTGCAAGAACACCTAGTACCGGCAGGCTGCACTAGGCTGCTAAGAAACATCCAGGCCCGGAAACCTTTCCCAGTCACTCTGTGTATGCTGAGTGTAGGGCAACACACTGCACTCTTCCTTGGGAGAGCTGGATTTCCTCTGCACTCCAACATCTCCAGGAAATCTGTTCTCTCACGTCCTACATGTCATGCAAATCTGCCTCATAGCCCTAGGCTGAGCGGCACTGAGAAACCAAAACTGCTTTGCATTCCTCGTACAGAGTCATACCTTAAGACCCCATACTTACAGGAGAAAGTCGGCTTTCATTCCTGCCTTAACCACAGCACAGATGTTCCTCTTACACTGCAGGGTTTTAAAAGAAGCTAAGCCCCGATAAGGTACCTAGAGCGTTCCTTGGGAGAGGCAGTTGGCTACACGGAGAACTCCGTGCCAAGAAAACTTTATTCAGGGAAGGGACCAGTGTGTAGCTAGAGTGTATATTTACTTAGTAGAAATCACAAGGAGGTAGGCTGCGTGTTCGCTGCAAACGGGGACCTGATGGCACAGGCCTTGCCTTCCCATTTTGAATACTCAATTCATGCTGCCTTGAAACGACCTAAATAACAGTTTTAGGACTGGTCTTTGTCACTGTAGGCAGGGCTCTGGGAAGGGCACGAGTGTTCTCTACATCAACAGGGTGCTTTCATAGCCTGGGTGGGAGCTCCTCCTGAGACGCTCTAGAGCTAAAAGGAAACTTGACGTGAGTCCTTTCCTCAAGGTAAAGCCTCGAATAGCCTGCCGAAGCGGAAGATTGGAGCAGAGTGCTTGAAGCATTAGCTTTAGGTCTGTTTTCTTTTAAGGTTAGTAAGGTTTCAAGACACCGAGGACCTCGCGTGGGCACCCAATTCCCTGCAAGAACACCTAGTAGCAGCAGGCTCCACTAGGCTGCTAAGAAATATCCAGGCCTGAAAACATTTCCCAGTCACTCTGTGTATGCTGAGTGTAGGGCAACACACTGCACTCTTCCTTGGGAGATCTAGGTGTCCTCAGCACTCCAACAGCTCCAGGAAATCTGTTCTCTCACGTCCTACATGTCATGCAAATCTGCCTCATAGCCTTAGGCTGAGCGGCACTAAGGAACGAAAATTGCTTCGCATTCCTTGTACAGAGTCATATCTTACGACCCCATACTTACAGGAGAAAGTCGGCTTGCGTTCTGTCCTTAACCACAGCACAGATGTTCCTCTTACACTGCAGGGTTTTAGAAGAAGCTAAGCCCCGATAGCGTACTTAGAGCGTTCCTTGGAAGAGGCAGTTGGCTACACGGAGAACTCCGTGTCAAGGTAACGTTATTCAGGGAAGGGACCAGTGTGTAGCTACAGTGTATATTTACTTGGAGAAATCACCAGGAGGTAGGCTGCGTGTTCGCTGGAAACGGGGACCTGATGGCACAGGCCTTGCTTTCCCATTTTGAAAGCTCCATTCATGCTGCCTTGAAACTACCTAAAAAACAGTTTTAGGACGGGTCTCTAGTCGCTGTAGGCAGGGCTCTGGGAAGGGAACAAGTGTTCTCTACATCAACAGGGTGCTTTCATAGCCTGGGTGGGAGCTCCTCCTGAGACGCTCTAGAGCTAAAAGGAAACTTGACGTGAGTCCTTTCCTCAAGGTAAAGCCTCGAATAGCCTGCCGAAGCGGAAGCTTGGAGCAGAGTCCTTGAAGCATTAGCTTTAGGTCTGTTTTCTTTTAAGGTTGGTAAGCTTTCAGGACACCGAGGACCTCGCGTAGGCACCCTATTCCCTGCAAGAACACCTAGTACCGGCAGGCTGCACTAGGCTGCTAAGAAACATCCAGGCCCGGAAACCTTTCCCAGTCACTCTGTGTATGCTGAAAGTAGGGCAACACACTGCACTCTTCCTTGGGAGAGCTGGATTTCCTCTGCACTCCAACATCTCCAGGAAATCTGTTCTCTCCCGTCCTACATGTCATGCAAATCTGCCTCATAGCCCTAGGCTGAGCGGCACTGAGAAACCAAAACTGCTTTGCATTCCTCATACAGAGTCATACCTTAAGACCCCATACTTACAGGAGAAAGTCGGCTTTCATTCCTGCCTTAACCACAGCACAGTTGTTCCTCTTACACTGCAGGGTTTTAAAAGAAGCTAAGCCCCGATAAGGTACCTAGAGCGTTCCTTGGGAGAGGCAGTTGGCTACACGGAGAACTCCGTGCCAAGGTAACGTTATTCATGTAAGGGACCAGTGTGTAGCTAGAGTGTATATTTACTTAGTAGAAATCACAAGGAGGTAGGCTGCGTGTTCGCTGCAAACGGGGACCTGATGGCACAGGCCTTGCCTTCCCATTTTGAATACTCAATTCATGCTGCCTTGAAACTACCTAAATAACAGTTTTAGGACTGGTCTTTGTCACTGTAGGCAGGGCTCTGGGAAGGGAACGAGTGTTCTCTACATCAACAGGGTGCTTTCATAGCCTGGGAAGGAGCTCCTCCTGAGACGCTCTAGAGCTAAAAGGAAACTTGACGTGAGTCCTTTCCTCAAGGTAAAGCCTCGAATAGCCTTCCGAAGCGGAAGCTTGGAGCAGAGTCCTTGAAGCATTAGCTTTAGGTCTGTTTTCTTTTAAGGTTGGTAAGCTTTCAGGACACCGAGGACCTCGCGTAGGCACCCTATTCCCTGCAAGAACACCTAGTACCGGCAGGCTGCACTAGGCTGCTAAGAAACATCCAGGCCCGGAAACCTTTCCCAGTCACTCTGTGTATGCTGAGTGTAGGGCAACACACTGCACTCTTCCTTGGGAGAGCTGGATTTCCTCTGCACTCCAACATCTCCAGGAAATCTGTTCTCTCACGTCCTACATGTCATGCAAATCTGCCTCATAGCCCTAGGCTGAGCGGCACTGAGAAACCAAAACTGCTTTGCATTCCTCGTACAGAGTCATACCTTAAGACCCCATACTTACAGGAGAAAGTCGGCTTTCGTTCCTGCCTTAACTACAGCACAGTTGTTCCTCTTACACTGCAGGGTTTTAAAAGAAGCTAAGCCCCGATAAGGTACCTAGAGCGTTCCTTGGGAGAGGCAGTTGTCTACACGGAGAACTCCGTGCCAAGAAAACTTTATTCAGGGAAGGGACCAGTGTGTAGCTAGAGTGTATATTTACTTAGTAGAAATCACAAGGAGGTAGGCTGCGTGTTCGCTGGAAACGGGGACCTGATGGCACAGGCCTTGCCTTCCCATTTTGAATACTCAATTCATGCTGCCTTGAAACGACCTAAATAACAGTTTTAGGACTGGTCTCTTGTCACTGTAGGCAGGGCTTTGGGAAGGGCACGAGTGTTCTCTACATCAACAGGGTGCTTCCATAGCCTGGGAGGGAGCTCCTCCTGAGACGCTCTAGAGTTAAAAGGAAACTTGACGTGAGTCCTTTCCTCAAGGTAAAGCCTCGAATAGCCTGCCGAAGCGGAAGCTTGGAGCAGAGTCCTTGAAGCATTAGCTTTAGGTCTGTTTTCTTTTAAGGTTAGTAAGCTTTCAAGACACCGAGGACCTCGCGTAGGCACCCTATTCCCTGCAAGAACACCTAGTACCGGCAGGCTGCACTAGGCTGCTAAGAAACATCCAGGCCCGGAAACCTTTCCCAGTCACTCTGTGTATGCTGAGTGTAGGGCAACACACTGCACTCTTCCTTGGGAGAGCTGGATTTCCTCTGCACTCCAACATCTCCAGGAAATCTGTTCTCTCACGTCCTACATGTCATGCAAATCTGCCTCATAGCCCTAGGCTGAGCGGCACTGAGAAACCAAAACTGCTTTGCATTCCTCGTACAGAGTCATACCTTAAGACCCCATACTTACAGGAGAAAGTCGGCTTTCATTCCTGCCTTAACCACAGCACAGTTGTTCCTCTTACACTGCAGGGTTTTAAAAGAAGCTAAGCCCCGATAAGGTACCTAGAGCGTTCCTTGGGAGAGGCAGTTGGCTACACGGAGAACTCCGTGCCAAGGTAACGTTATTCATGTAAGGGACCAGTGTGTAGCTAGAGTGTATATTTACTTAGTAGAAATCACAAGGAGGTAGGCTGCGTGTTCGCTGCAAACGGGGACCTGATGGCACAGGCCTTGCCTTCTCATTTTGAATACTCAATTCATGCTGCCTTGAAACTACCTAAATAACAGTTTTAGGACTGGTCTTTGTCACTGTAGGCAGGGCTCTGGGAAGGGCACGAGTGTTCTCTACATCAACAGGGTGCTTTCATAGCCTGGGTGGGAGCTCCTCCTGAGACGCTCTAGAGCTAAAAGGAAACTTGACGTGAGTCCTTTCCTCAAGGTAAAGCCTCGAATAGCCTGCCGAAGCGGAAGATTGGAGCAGAGTGCTTGAAGCATTAGCTTTAGGTCTGTTTTCTTTTAAGGTTAGTAAGGTTTCAAGACACCGAGGACCTCGCGTGGGCACCCAATTCCCTGCAAGAACACCTAGTAGCAGCAGGCTCCACTAGGCTGCTAAGAAATATCCAGGCCTGAAAACATTTCCCAGTCACTCTGTGTATGCTGAGTGTAGGGCAACACACTGCACTCTTCCTTGGGAGATCTAGGTGTCCTCAGCACTCCAACAGCTCCAGGAAATCTGTTCTCTCACGTCCTACATGTCATGCAAATCTGCCTCATAGCCTTAGGCTGAGCGGCACTAAGGAACGAAAATTGCTTCGCATTCCTTGTACAGAGTCATATCTTACGACCCCATACTTACAGGAGAAAGTCGGCTTGCGTTCTGTCCTTAACCACAGCACAGATGTTCCTCTTACACTGCAGGGTTTTAGAAGAAGCTAAGCCCCGATAGCGTACTTAGAGCGTTCCTTGGAAGAGGCAGTTGGTTACACGGAGAACTCCGTGTCAAGGTAACGTTATTCAGGGAAGGGACCAGTGTGTAGCTACAGTGTATATTTACTTGGAGAAATCACCAGGAGGTAGGCTGCGTGTTCGCTGGAAACGGGGACCTGACGGCACAGGCCTTGCTTTCCCATTTTGAAAGCTCCATTCATGCTGCCTTGAAACTACCTAAAAAACAGTTTTAGGACGGGTCTCTAGTCGCTGTAGGCAGGGCTCTGGGAAGGGAACAAGTGTTCTCTACATCAACAGGGTGCTTTCATAGCCTGGGTGGGAGCTCCTCCTGAGACGCTCTAGAGCTAAAAGGAAACTTGACGTGAGTCCTTTCCTCAAGGTAAAGCCTCGAATAGCCTGCCGAAGCGGAAGCTTGGAGCAGAGTCCTTGAAGCATTAGCTTTAGGTGTGTTTTCTTTTAAGGTTGGTAAGCTTTCAGGACACCGAGGACCTCGCGTAGGCACCCTATTCCCTGCAAGAACACCTAGTACCGGCAGGCTGCACTAGGCTGCTAAGAAACATCCAGGCCCGGAAACCTTTCCCAGTCACTCTGTGTATGCTGAATGTAGGGCAACACACTGCACTCTTCCTTGGGAGAGCTGGATTTCCTCTGCACTCCAACATCTCCAGGAAATCTGTTCTCTCCCGTCCTACATGTCATGCAAATCTGCCTCATAGCCCTAGGCTGAGCGGCACTGAGAAACCAAAACTGCTTTGCATTCCTCATACAGAGTCATACCTTAAGACCCCATACTTACAGGAGAAAGTCGGCTTTCATTCCTGCCTTAACCACAGCACAGTTGTTCCTCTTACACTGCAGGGTTTTAAAAGAAGCTAAGCCCCGATAAGGTACCTAGAGCGTTCCTTGGGAGAGGCAGTTGGCTACACGGAGAACTCCGTGCCAAGGTAACGTTATTCATGTAAGGGACCAGTGTGTAGCTAGAGTGTATATTTACTTAGTAGAAATCACAAGGAGGTAGGCTGCGTGTTCGCTGCAAACGGGGACCTGATGGCACAGGCCTTGCCTTCCCATTTTGAATACTCAATTCATGCTGCCTTGAAACTACCTAAATAACAGTTTTAGGACTGGTCTTTGTCACTGTAGGCAGGGCTCTGGGAAGGGAACGAGTGTTCTCTACATCAACAGGGTGCTTCCATAGCCTGGGAGGGAGCTCCTCCTGAGACGCTCTAGAGTTAAAAGGAAACTTGATGTGAGTCCTTTCCTCAAGGTAAAGCCTCGAATAGCCTGCCGAAGCGGAAGCTTGGAGCAGAGTCCTTGAAGCATTAGCTTTAGGTCTGTTTTCTTTTAAGGTTAGTAAGCTTTCAAGACACCGAGGACCTCGCGTAGGCACCCTATTCCCTGCAAGAACACCTAGTACCGGCAGGCTGCACTAGGCTGCTAAGAAACATCCAGGCCCGGAAACCTTTCCCAGTCACTCTGTGTATGCTGAGTGTAGAGCAACACACTGCACTCTTCCTTGGGAGAGCTGGATTTCCTCTGCACTCCAACATCTCCAGGAAATCTGTTCTCTCACGTCCTACATGTCATGCAAATCTGCCTCATAGCCCTAGGCTGAGCGGCACTGAGAAATCAAAACTGCTTTGCATTCCTCGTACAGAGTCATACCTTAAGACCCCATACTTACAGGAGAAAGTCGGCTTTCATTCCTGCCTTAACCACAGCACAGATGTTCCTCTTACACTGCAGGGTTTTAAAAGAAGCTAAGCCCCGATAAGGTACCTAGAGCGTTCCTTGGGAGAGGCAGTTGGCTACACGGAGAACTCCGTGCCAAGAAAACTTTATTCAGGGAAGGGACCAGTGTGTAGCTAGAGTGTATATATACTTAGTAGAAATCTCAAGGAGGTAGGCTGCGTGTTCGCCGGGAAAGGGGACCTAGTGGCCCAGGCCTTGCCTTCCCATTTTGAATGCTCCATTTATGCTGCTTTAGGACGGGTCTCTAGTCACTGTAGGCAGGGCATTGGGAAGTGCACGAGTGTTCTCTACATCAACAGGGTGCTTTCATAGCCTGGGAGGGAGCTCCTCCTGAGACGCTCTAGAGCTAAAAGGAAACTTGACGTGAGTCCTTTCCTCAAGGTAAAGCCTCGAATAGCCTGCCGAAGCGGAAGATTGGAGCAGAGTGCTTGAAGCATTAGCTTTAGGTCTGTTTTCTTTTAAGGTTAGTAAGCTTTCAAGACACCGAGGACCTCGCGTGGGCACCCTATTCCCTGCAAGAACACCTAGTACCGGCAGGCTGCACTAGGCTGCTAAGAAACATCCAGGCCCGGAAACCTTTCCCAGTCACTCTGTGTATGCTGAATGTAGGGCAACACACTGCACTCTTCCTTGGGAGAGCTGGATTTCCTCTGCACTCCAACATCTCCAGGAAATCTGTTCTCTCCCGTCCTACATGTCATGCAAATCTGCCTCATAGCCCTAGGCTGAGCGGCACTGAGAAACCAAAACTGCTTTGCATTCCTCATACAGAGTCATACCTTAAGACCCCATACTTACAGGAGAAAGTCGGCTTTCATTCCTGCCTTAACCACAGCACAGTTGTTCCTCTTACACTGCAGGGTTTTAAAAGAAGCTAAGCCCCGATAAGGTACCTAGAGCGTTCCTTGGGAGAGGCAGTTGGCTACACGGAGAACTCCGTGCCAAGGTAACGTTATTCATGTAAGGGACCAGTGTGTAGCTAGAGTGTATATTTACTTAGTAGAAATCACAAGGAGGTAGGCTGCGTGTTCGCTGCAAACGGGGACCTGATGGCACAGGCCTTGCCTTCCCATTTTGAATACTCAATTCATGCTGCCTTGAAACTACCTAAATAACAGTTTTAGGACTGGTCTTTGTCACTGTAGGCAGGGCTCTGGGTAGGGAACGAGTGTTCTCTACATCAACAGGGTGCTTTCATAGCCTGGGAAGGAGCTCCTCCTGAGACGCTCTAGAGCTAAAAGGAAACTTGACGTGAGTCCTTTCCTCAAGGTAAAGCCTCGAATAGCCTGCCGAAGCGGAAGATTGGAGCAGAGTGCTTGAAGCATTAGCTTTAGGTCTGTTTTCTTTTAAGGTTAGTAAGCTTTCAAGACACCGAGGACCTCGCGTGGGCACCCTATTCCCTGCAAGAACACCTAGTTCCGGCAGGCTCCACAAGGCTGCTAAGAAACATCCATTCCCGGAAACCTTTCCCAGTCACTCTGTGTATGCTGAGTGTAGAGCAACACAGTGCACTCTTCCTTGGGAGACCTAGGTTTCCTCAGCACTCCAACTTCTCCTGGAAATCTGTTCTCTCACGTCCTACATATCATGCAAATCTGCCACATAGCCCTAGGCTGAGCGGCACTGAGAAACCAAAACTGCTTTGCATTCCTCGTACAGAGTCATACCTTAAGACCCCATACTTTCAGGAGAAAGTCGGCTTTCATTCCTGCCTTAACCACAGCACAGTTGTTCCTCTTACACTGCAGAGTTTTAAAAGAAGCTAAGCCCCGATAAGGTACCTAGAGCGTTCCTTGGGAGAGGCAGTTTTCTACACGGAGAACTCCGTGCCAAGAAAACTTTATTCAGGGCAGGGACCAGTGTGTAGCTAGAGTGTATATTTACTTAGTAGAAATCACAAGGAGGTAGGCTGCGTGTTCGCTGGAAACGGGGACCTGATGGCACAGGACTTGCCTTCCCATTTTGAATACTCAATTCATGCTGCCTTGAAACTACCTAAATAACAGTTTTAAGACTGGTCTCTTGTCACTGTAGGCAGGGCTTTGGGAAGGGCACGAGCGTTCTCTACATCAACAGGGTGCTTTCATAGCCTGGGAGGGAGCTCCTCCTGAGACGCTCTAGAGCTAAAAGGAAACTTGACGTGAGTCCTTTCTTCAAGGTAAAGCCGCGAATAGCCTGCCGAATCGGAAGATTGGAGCAGAGTGCTTGAAGCATTAGCTTTAGGTCTGTTTTCTTTTAAGGTTAGTAAGCTTTCAAGACACCGAGGACCTCGCGTGGGCACCCTATTCCCTGCAAGAACACCTAGTTCCGGCAGGCTCCACAAGGCTGCTAAGAAACATCCAGGCCCGGAAACCATTCCCAGTCACTCTGTGTATGCTGAGTGTAGAGCAACACACTGCACTCTTCCTTGGGAGACCTAGGTTTCCTCAGCACTCCAGTATCTCCAGGAAATCTGTTCTCTCACGTCCTACATGTCATGCAAATCTGCCACATAGCCCTAGGCTGAGCGGCACTGAGAAACCAAAACTGCTTTGCATTCCTCGTACAGAGTCATACCTTAAGACCCCATACTTACAGGAGAAAGTCGGCTTTCGTTCCTGCCTTAACTACAGCACAGTTGTTCCTCTTACACTGCAGGGTTTTAAAAGAAGCTAAGCCCCGATAAGGTACCTAGAGCGTTCCTTGGGAGAGGCAGTTGTCTACACGGAGAACTCCGTGCCAAGAAAACTTTATTCAGGGAAGGGACCAGTGTGTAGCTAGAGTGTATATTTACTTAGTAGAAATCACAAGGAGGTAGGCTGCGTGTTCGCTGGAAACGGGGACCTGATGGCACAGGCCTTGCCTTCCCATTTTGAATACTCAATTCATGCTGCCTTGAAACGACCTAAATAACAGTTTTAGGACTGGTCTCTTGTCACTGTAGGCAGGGCTTTGGGAAGGGCACGAGTGTTCTCTACATCAACAGGGTGCTTCCATAGCCTGGGAGGGAGCTCCTCCTGAGACGCTCTAGAGTTAAAAGGAAACTTGACGTGAGTCCTTTCCTCAAGGTAAAGCCTCGAATAGCCTGCCGAAGCGGAAGCTTGGAGCAGAGTCCTTGAAGCATTAGCTTTAGGTCTGTTTTCTTTTAAGGTTGGTAAGCTTTCAGGACACCGAGGACCTCGCGTAGGCACCCTATTCCCTGCAAGAACACCTAGTACCGGCAGGCTGCACTAGGCTGCTAAGAAACATCCAGGCCCGGAAACCTTTCCCAGTCACTCTGTGTATGCTGAGTGTAGGGCAACACACTGCACTCTTCCTTGGGAGAGCTGGATTTCCTCTGCACTCCAACATCTCCAGGAAATCTGTTCTCTCACGTCCTACATGTCATGCAAATCTGCCTCATAGCCCTAGGCTGAGCGGCACTGAGAAACCAAAACTGCTTTGCATTCCTCGTACAGAGTCATACCTTAAGACCCCATACTTACAGGAGAAAGTCGGCTTTCATTCCTGCCTTAACCACAGCACAGATGTTCCTCTTACACTGCAGGGTTTTAAAAGAAGCTAAGCCCCGATAAGGTACCTAGAGCGTTCCTTGGGAGAGGCAGTTGGCTACACGGAGAACTCCGTGCCAAGAAAACTTTATTCAGGGAAGGGACCAGTGTGTAGCTAGAGTGTATATTTACTTAGTAGAAATCACAAGGAGGTAGGCTGCGTGTTCGCTGCAAACGGGGACCTGATGGCACAGGCCTTGCCTTCCCATTTTGAATACTCAATTCATGCTGCCTTGAAACGACCTAAATAACAGTTTTAGGACTGGTCTTTGTCACTGTAGGCAGGGCTCTGGGAAGGGCACGAGTGTTCTCTACATCAACAGGGTGCTTTCATAGCCTGGGTGGGAGCTCCTCCTGAGACGCTCTAGAGCTAAAAGGAAACTTGACGTGAGTCCTTTCCTCAAGGTAAAGCCTCGAATAGCCTGCCGAAGCGGAAGATTGGAGCAGAGTGCTTGAAGCATTAGCTTTAGGTCTGTTTTCTTTTAAGGTTAGTAAGGTTTCAAGACACCGAGGACCTCGCGTGGGCACCCAATTCCCTGCAAGAACACCTAGTAGCAGCAGGCTCCACTAGGCTGCTAAGAAATATCCAGGCCTGAAAACATTTCCCAGTCACTCTGTGTATGCTGAGTGTAGGGCAACACACTGCACTCTTCCTTGGGAGATCTAGGTGTCCTCAGCACTCCAACAGCTCCAGGAAATCTGTTCTCTCACGTCCTACATGTCATGCAAATCTGCCTCATAGCCTTAGGCTGAGCGGCACTAAGGAACGAAAATTGCTTCGCATTCCTTGTACAGAGTCATATCTTACGACCCCATACTTACAGGAGAAAGTCGGCTTGCGTTCTGTCCTTAACCACAGCACAGATGTTCCTCTTACACTGCAGGGTTTTAGAAGAAGCTAAGCCCCGATAGCGTACTTAGAGCGTTCCTTGGAAGAGGCAGTTGGCTACACGGAGAACTCCGTGTCAAGGTAACGTTATTCAGGGAAGGGACCAGTGTGTAGCTACAGTGTATATTTACTTGGAGAAATCACCAGGAGGTAGGCTGCGTGTTCGCTGGAAACGGGGACCTGATGGCACAGGCCTTGCTTTCCCATTTTGAAAGCTCCATTCATGCTGCCTTGAAACTACCTAAAAAACAGTTTTAGGACGGGTCTCTAGTCGCTGTAGGCAGGGCTCTGGGAAGGGAACAAGTGTTCTCTACATCAACAGGGTGCTTTCATAGCCTGGGTGGGAGCTCCTCCTGAGACGCTCTAGAGCTAAAAGGAAACTTGACGTGAGTCCTTTCCTCAAGGTAAAGCCTCGAATAGCCTGCCGAAGCGGAAGCTTGGAGCAGAGTCCTTGAAGCATTAGCTTTAGGTCTGTTTTCTTTTAAGGTTGGTAAGCTTTCAGGACACCGAGGACCTCGCGTAGGCACCCTATTCCCTGCAAGAACACCTAGTACCGGCAGGCTGCACTAGGCTGCTAAGAAACATCCAGGCCCGGAAACCTTTCCCAGTCACTCTGTGTATGCTGAAAGTAGGGCAACACACTGCACTCTTCCTTGGGAGAGCTGGATTTCCTCTGCACTCCAACATCTCCAGGAAATCTGTTCTCTCCCGTCCTACATGTCATGCAAATCTGCCTCATAGCCCTAGGCTGAGCGGCACTGAGAAACCAAAACTGCTTTGCATTCCTCATACAGAGTCATACCTTAAGACCCCATACTTACAGGAGAAAGTCGGCTTTCATTCCTGCCTTAACCACAGCACAGTTGTTCCTCTTACACTGCAGGGTTTTAAAAGAAGCTAAGCCCCGATAAGGTACCTAGAGCGTTCCTTGGGAGAGGCAGTTGGCTACACGGAGAACTCCGTGCCAAGGTAACGTTATTCATGTAAGGGACCAGTGTGTAGCTAGAGTGTATATTTACTTAGTAGAAATCACAAGGAGGTAGGCTGCGTGTTCGCTGCAAACGGGGACCTGATGGCACAGGCCTTGCCTTCCCATTTTGAATACTCAATTCATGCTGCCTTGAAACTACCTAAATAACAGTTTTAGGACTGGTCTTTGTCACTGTAGGCAGGGCTCTGGGAAGGGAACGAGTGTTCTCTACATCAACAGGGTGCTTTCATAGCCTGGGAAGGAGCTCCTCCTGAGACGCTCTAGAGCTAAAAGGAAACTTGACGTGAGTCCTTTCCTCAAGGTAAAGCCTCGAATAGCCTTCCGAAGCGGAAGCTTGGAGCAGAGTCCTTGAAGCATTAGCTTTAGGTCTGTTTTCTTTTAAGGTTGGTAAGCTTTCAGGACACCGAGGACCTCGCGTAGGCACCCTATTCCCTGCAAGAACACCTAGTACCGGCAGGCTGCACTAGGCTGCTAAGAAACATCCAGGCCCGGAAACCTTTCCCAGTCACTCTGTGTATGCTGAGTGTAGGGCAACACACTGCACTCTTCCTTGGGAGAGCTGGATTTCCTCTGCACTCCAACATCTCCAGGAAATCTGTTCTCTCACGTCCTACATGTCATGCAAATCTGCCTCATAGCCCTAGGCTGAGCGGCACTGAGAAACCAAAACTGCTTTGCATTCCTCGTACAGAGTCATACCTTAAGACCCCATACTTACAGGAGAAAGTCGGCTTTCGTTCCTGCCTTAACTACAGCACAGTTGTTCCTCTTACACTGCAGGGTTTTAAAAGAAGCTAAGCCCCGATAAGGTACCTAGAGCGTTCCTTGGGAGAGGCAGTTGTCTACACGGAGAACTCCGTGCCAAGAAAACTTTATTCAGGGAAGGGACCAGTGTGTAGCTAGAGTGTATATTTACTTAGTAGAAATCACAAGGAGGTAGGCTGCGTGTTCGCTGGAAACGGGGACCTGATGGCACAGGCCTTGCCTTCCCATTTTGAATACTCAATTCATGCTGCCTTGAAACGACCTAAATAACAGTTTTAGGACTGGTCTCTTGTCACTGTAGGCAGGGCTTTGGGAAGGGCACGAGTGTTCTCTACATCAACAGGGTGCTTCCATAGCCTGGGAGGGAGCTCCTCCTGAGACGCTCTAGAGTTAAAAGGAAACTTGACGTGAGTCCTTTCCTCAAGGTAAAGCCTCGAATAGCCTGCCGAAGCGGAAGCTTGGAGCAGAGTCCTTGAAGCATTAGCTTTAGGTCTGTTTTCTTTTAAGGTTAGTAAGCTTTCAAGACACCGAGGACCTCGCGTAGGCACCCTATTCCCTGCAAGAACACCTAGTACCGGCAGGCTGCACTAGGCTGCTAAGAAACATCCAGGCCCGGAAACCTTTCCCAGTCACTCTGTGTATGCTGAGTGTAGGGCAACACACTGCACTCTTCCTTGGGAGAGCTGGATTTCCTCTGCACTCCAACATCTCCAGGAAATCTGTTCTCTCACGTCCTACATGTCATGCAAATCTGCCTCATAGCCCTAGGCTGAGCGGCACTGAGAAACCAAAACTGCTTTGCATTCCTCGTACAGAGTCATACCTTAAGACCCCATACTTACAGGAGAAAGTCGGCTTTCATTCCTGCCTTAACCACAGCACAGTTGTTCCTCTTACACTGCAGGGTTTTAAAAGAAGCTAAGCCCCGATAAGGTACCTAGAGCGTTCCTTGGGAGAGGCAGTTGGCTACACGGAGAACTCCGTGCCAAGGTAACGTTATTCATGTAAGGGACCAGTGTGTAGCTAGAGTGTATATTTACTTAGTAGAAATCACAAGGAGGTAGGCTGCGTGTTCGCTGCAAACGGGGACCTGATGGCACAGGCCTTGCCTTCTCATTTTGAATACTCAATTCATGCTGCCTTGAAACTACCTAAATAACAGTTTTAGGACTGGTCTTTGTCACTGTAGGCAGGGCTCTGGGAAGGGCACGAGTGTTCTCTACATCAACAGGGTGCTTTCATAGCCTGGGTGGGAGCTCCTCCTGAGACGCTCTAGAGCTAAAAGGAAACTTGACGTGAGTCCTTTCCTCAAGGTAAAGCCTCGAATAGCCTGCCGAAGCGGAAGATTGGAGCAGAGTGCTTGAAGCATTAGCTTTAGGTCTGTTTTCTTTTAAGGTTAGTAAGGTTTCAAGACACCGAGGACCTCGCGTGGGCACCCAATTCCCTGCAAGAACACCTAGTAGCAGCAGGCTCCACTAGGCTGCTAAGAAATATCCAGGCCTGAAAACATTTCCCAGTCACTCTGTGTATGCTGAGTGTAGGGCAACACACTGCACTCTTCCTTGGGAGATCTAGGTGTCCTCAGCACTCCAACAGCTCCAGGAAATCTGTTCTCTCACGTCCTACATGTCATGCAAATCTGCCTCATAGCCTTAGGCTGAGCGGCACTAAGGAACGAAAATTGCTTCGCATTCCTTGTACAGAGTCATATCTTACGACCCCATACTTACAGGAGAAAGTCGGCTTGCGTTCTGTCCTTAACCACAGCACAGATGTTCCTCTTACACTGCAGGGTTTTAGAAGAAGCTAAGCCCCGATAGCGTACTTAGAGCGTTCCTTGGAAGAGGCAGTTGGTTACACGGAGAACTCCGTGTCAAGGTAACGTTATTCAGGGAAGGGACCAGTGTGTAGCTAGAGTGTATATATACTTAGTAGAAATCTCAAGGAGGTAGGCTGCGTGTTCGCCGGGAAAGGGGACCTAGTGGCCCAGGCCTTGCCTTCCCATTTTGAATGCTCCATTTATGCTGCTTTAGGACGGGTCTCTAGTCACTGTAGGCAGGGCATTGGGAAGTGCACGAGTGTTCTCTACATCAACAGGGTGCTTTCATAGCCTGGGAGGGAGCTCCTCCTGAGACGCTCTAGAGCTAAAAGGAAACTTGACGTGAGTCCTTTCCTCAAGGTAAAGCCTCGAATAGCCTGCCGAAGCGGAAGATTGGAGCAGAGTGCTTGAAGCATTAGCTTTAGGTCTGTTTTCTTTTAAGGTTAGTAAGCTTTCAAGACACCGAGGACCTCGCGTGGGCACCCTATTCCCTGCAAGAACACCTAGTACCGGCAGGCTGCACTAGGCTGCTAAGAAACATCCAGGCCCGGAAACCTTTCCCAGTCACTCTGTGTATGCTGAATGTAGGGCAACACACTGCACTCTTCCTTGGGAGAGCTGGATTTCCTCTGCACTCCAACATCTCCAGGAAATCTGTTCTCTCAAGTCCTACATGTCATGCAAATCTGCCTCATAGCCCTAGGCTGAGCGGCACTGAGAAACCAAAACTGCTTTGCATTCCTCATACAGAGTCATACCTTAAGACCCCATACTTACAGGAGAAAGTCGGCTTTCATTCCTGCCTTAACCACAGCACAGTTGTTCCTCTTACACTGCAGGGTTTTAAAAGAAGCTAAGCCCCGATAAGGTACCTAGAGCGTTCCTTGGGAGAGGCAGTTGGCTACACGGAGAACTCCGTGCCAAGGTAACGTTATTCATGTAAGGGACCAGTGTGTAGCTAGAGTGTATATTTACTTAGTAGAAATCACAAGGAGGTAGGCTGCGTGTTCGCTGCAAACGGGGACCTGATGGCACAGGCCTTGCCTTCCCATTTTGAATACTCAATTCATGCTGCCTTGAAACTACCTAAATAACAGTTTTAGGACTGGTCTTTGTCACTGTAGGCAGGGCTCTGGGTAGGGAACGAGTGTTCTCTACATCAACAGGGTGCTTTCATAGCCTGGGAAGGAGCTCCTCCTGAGACGCTCTAGAGCTAAAAGGAAACTTGACGTGAGTCCTTTCCTCAAGGTAAAGCCTCGAATAGCCTGCCGAAGCGGAAGATTGGAGCAGAGTGCTTGAAGCATTAGCTTTAGGTCTGTTTTCTTTTAAGGTTAGTAAGCTTTCAAGACACCGAGGACCTCGCGTGGGCACCCTATTCCCTGCAAGAACACCTAGTTCCGGCAGGCTCCACAAGGCTGCTAAGAAACATCCATTCCCGGAAACCTTTCCCAGTCACTCTGTGTATGCTGAGTGTAGAGCAACACAGTGCACTCTTCCTTGGGAGACCTAGGTTTCCTCAGCACTCCAACTTCTCCTGGAAATCTGTTCTCTCACGTCCTACATATCATGCAAATCTGCCACATAGCCCTAGGCTGAGCGGCACTGAGAAACCAAAACTGCTTTGCATTCCTCGTACAGAGTCATACCTTAAGACCCCATACTTTCAGGAGAAAGTCGGCTTTCATTCCTGCCTTAACCACAGCACAGTTGTTCCTCTTACACTGCAGAGTTTTAAAAGAAGCTAAGCCCCGATAAGGTACCTAGAGCGTTCCTTGGGAGAGGCAGTTTTCTACACGGAGAACTCCGTGCCAAGAAAACTTTATTCAGGGCAGGGACCAGTGTGTAGCTAGAGTGTATATTTACTTAGTAGAAATCACAAGGAGGTAGGCTGCGTGTTCGCTGGAAACGGGGACCTGATGGCACAGGACTTGCCTTCCCATTTTGAATACTCAATTCATGCTGCCTTGAAACTACCTAAATAACAGTTTTAAGACTGGTCTCTTGTCACTGTAGGCAGGGCTTTGGGAAGGGCACGAGCGTTCTCTACATCAACAGGGTGCTTTCATAGCCTGGGAGGGAGCTCCTCCTGAGACGCTCTAGAGCTAAAAGGAAACTTGACGTGAGTCCTTTCTTCAAGGTAAAGCCGCGAATAGCCTGCCGAATCGGAAGATTGGAGCAGAGTGCTTGAAGCATTAGCTTTAGGTCTGTTTTCTTTTAAGGTTAGTAAGCTTTCAAGACACCGAGGACCTCGCGTGGGCACCCTATTCCCTGCAAGAACACCTAGTTCCGGCAGGCTCCACAAGGCTGCTAAGAAACATCCAGGCCCGGAAACCATTCCCAGTCACTCTGTGTATGCTGAGTGTAGAGCAACACACTGCACTCTTCCTTGGGAGACCTAGGTTTCCTCAGCACTCCAGTATCTCCAGGAAATCTGTTCTCTCACGTCCTACATGTCATGCAAATCTGCCACATAGCCCTAGGCTGAGCGGCACTGAGAAACCAAAACTGCTTTGCATTCCTCGTACAGAGTCATACCTTAAGACCCCATACTTACAGGAGAAAGTCGGCTTTCGTTCCTGCCTTAACTACAGCACAGTTGTTCCTCTTACACTGCAGGGTTTTAAAAGAAGCTAAGCCCCGATAAGGTACCTAGAGCGTTCCTTGGGAGAGGCAGTTGTCTACACGGAGAACTCCGTGCCAAGAAAACTTTATTCAGGGAAGGGACCAGTGTGTAGCTAGAGTGTATATTTACTTAGTAGAAATCACAAGGAGGTAGGCTGCGTGTTCGCTGGAAACGGGGACCTGATGGCACAGGCCTTGCCTTCCCATTTTGAATACTCAATTCATGCTGCCTTGAAACGACCTAAATAACAGTTTTAGGACTGGTCTCTTGTCACTGTAGGCAGGGCTTTGGGAAGGGCACGAGTGTTCTCTACATCAACAGGGTGCTTCCATAGCCTGGGAGGGAGCTCCTCCTGAGACGCTCTAGAGTTAAAAGGAAACTTGACGTGAGTCCTTTCCTCAAGGTAAAGCCTCGAATAGCCTGCCGAAGCGGAAGCTTGGAGCAGAGTCCTTGAAGCATTAGCTTTAGGTCTGTTTTCTTTTAAGGTTGGTAAGCTTTCAGGACACCGAGGACCTCGCGTAGGCACCCTATTCCCTGCAAGAACACCTAGTACCGGCAGGCTGCACTAGGCTGCTAAGAAACATCCAGGCCCGGAAACCTTTCCCAGTCACTCTGTGTATGCTGAGTGTAGGGCAACACACTGCACTCTTCCTTGGGAGAGCTGGATTTCCTCTGCACTCCAACATCTCCAGGAAATCTGTTCTCTCACGTCCTACATGTCATGCAAATCTGCCTCATAGCCCTAGGCTGAGCGGCACTGAGAAACCAAAACTGCTTTGCATTCCTCGTACAGAGTCATACCTTAAGACCCCATACTTACAGGAGAAAGTCGGCTTTCATTCCTGCCTTAACCACAGCACAGATGTTCCTCTTACACTGCAGGGTTTTAAAAGAAGCTAAGCCCCGATAAGGTACCTAGAGCGTTCCTTGGGAGAGGCAGTTGGCTACACGGAGAACTCCGTGCCAAGAAAACTTTATTCAGGGAAGGGACCAGTGTGTAGCTAGAGTGTATATTTACTTAGTAGAAATCACAAGGAGGTAGGCTGCGTGTTCGCTGCAAACGGGGACCTGATGGCACAGGCCTTGCCTTCCCATTTTGAATACTCAATTCATGCTGCCTTGAAACGACCTAAATAACAGTTTTAGGACTGGTCTTTGTCACTGTAGGCAGGGCTCTGGGAAGGGCACGAGTGTTCTCTACATCAACAGGGTGCTTTCATAGCCTGGGTGGGAGCTCCTCCTGAGACGCTCTAGAGCTAAAAGGAAACTTGACGTGAGTCCTTTCCTCAAGGTAAAGCCTCGAATAGCCTGCCGAAGCGGAAGATTGGAGCAGAGTGCTTGAAGCATTAGCTTTAGGTCTGTTTTCTTTTAAGGTTAGTAAGGTTTCAAGACACCGAGGACCTCGCGTGGGCACCCAATTCCCTGCAAGAACACCTAGTAGCAGCAGGCTCCACTAGGCTGCTAAGAAATATCCAGGCCTGAAAACATTTCCCAGTCACTCTGTGTATGCTGAGTGTAGGGCAACACACTGCACTCTTCCTTGGGAGATCTAGGTGTCCTCAGCACTCCAACAGCTCCAGGAAATCTGTTCTCTCACGTCCTACATGTCATGCAAATCTGCCTCATAGCCTTAGGCTGAGCGGCACTAAGGAACGAAAATTGCTTCGCATTCCTTGTACAGAGTCATATCTTACGACCCCATACTTACAGGAGAAAGTCGGCTTGCGTTCTGTCCTTAACCACAGCACAGATGTTCCTCTTACACTGCAGGGTTTTAGAAGAAGCTAAGCCCCGATAGCGTACTTAGAGCGTTCCTTGGAAGAGGCAGTTGGCTACACGGAGAACTCCGTGTCAAGGTAACGTTATTCAGGGAAGGGACCAGTGTGTAGCTACAGTGTATATTTACTTGGAGAAATCACCAGGAGGTAGGCTGCGTGTTCGCTGGAAACGGGGACCTGATGGCACAGGCCTTGCTTTCCCATTTTGAAAGCTCCATTCATGCTGCCTTGAAACTACCTAAAAAACAGTTTTAGGACGGGTCTCTAGTCGCTGTAGGCAGGGCTCTGGGAAGGGAACAAGTGTTCTCTACATCAACAGGGTGCTTTCATAGCCTGGGTGGGAGCTCCTCCTGAGACGCTCTAGAGCTAAAAGGAAACTTGACGTGAGTCCTTTCCTCAAGGTAAAGCCTCGAATAGCCTGCCGAAGCGGAAGCTTGGAGCAGAGTCCTTGAAGCATTAGCTTTAGGTGTGTTTTCTTTTAAGGTTGGTAAGCTTTCAGGACACCGAGGACCTCGCGTAGGCACCCTATTCCCTGCAAGAACACCTAGTACCGGCAGGCTGCACTAGGCTGCTAAGAAACATCCAGGCCCGGAAACCTTTCCCAGTCACTCTGTGTATGCTGAAAGTAGGGCAACACACTGCACTCTTCCTTGGGAGAGCTGGATTTCCTCTGCACTCCAACATCTCCAGGAAATCTGTTCTCTCCCGTCCTACATGTCATGCAAATCTGCCTCATAGCCCTAGGCTGAGCGGCACTGAGAAACCAAAACTGCTTTGCATTCCTCATACAGAGTCATACCTTAAGACCCCATACTTACAGGAGAAAGTCGGCTTTCATTCCTGCCTTAACCACAGCACAGTTGTTCCTCTTACACTGCAGGGTTTTAAAAGAAGCTAAGCCCCGATAAGGTACCTAGAGCGTTCCTTGGGAGAGGCAGTTGGCTACACGGAGAACTCCGTGCCAAGGTAACGTTATTCATGTAAGGGACCAGTGTGTAGCTAGAGTGTATATTTACTTAGTAGAAATCACAAGGAGGTAGGCTGCGTGTTCGCTGCAAACGGGGACCTGATGGCACAGGCCTTGCCTTCCCATTTTGAATACTCAATTCATGCTGCCTTGAAACTACCTAAATAACAGTTTTAGGACTGGTCTTTGTCACTGTAGGCAGGGCTCTGGGAAGGGAACGAGTGTTCTCTACATCAACAGGGTGCTTTCATAGCCTGGGAAGGAGCTCCTCCTGAGACGCTCTAGAGCTAAAAGGAAACTTGACGTGAGTCCTTTCCTCAAGGTAAAGCCTCGAATAGCCTTCCGAAGCGGAAGCTTGGAGCAGAGTCCTTGAAGCATTAGCTTTAGGTCTGTTTTCTTTTAAGGTTGGTAAGCTTTCAGGACACCGAGGACCTCGCGTAGGCACCCTATTCCCTGCAAGAACACCTAGTACCGGCAGGCTGCACTAGGCTGCTAAGAAACATCCAGGCCCGGAAACCTTTCCCAGTCACTCTGTGTATGCTGAGTGTAGGGCAACACACTGCACTCTTCCTTGGGAGAGCTGGATTTCCTCTGCACTCCAACATCTCCAGGAAATCTGTTCTCTCACGTCCTACATGTCATGCAAATCTGCCTCATAGCCCTAGGCTGAGCGGCACTGAGAAACCAAAACTGCTTTGCATTCCTCGTACAGAGTCATACCTTAAGACCCCATACTTACAGGAGAAAGTCGGCTTTCGTTCCTGCCTTAACTACAGCACAGTTGTTCCTCTTACACTGCAGGGTTTTAAAAGAAGCTAAGCCCCGATAAGGTACCTAGAGCGTTCCTTGGGAGAGGCAGTTGTCTACACGGAGAACTCCGTGCCAAGAAAACTTTATTCAGGGAAGGGACCAGTGTGTAGCTAGAGTGTATATTTACTTAGTAGAAATCACAAGGAGGTAGGCTGCGTGTTCGCTGGAAACGGGGACCTGATGGCACAGGCCTTGCCTTCCCATTTTGAATACTCAATTCATGCTGCCTTGAAACGACCTAAATAACAGTTTTAGGACTGGTCTCTTGTCACTGTAGGCAGGGCTTTGGGAAGGGCACGAGTGTTCTCTACATCAACAGGGTGCTTCCATAGCCTGGGAGGGAGCTCCTCCTGAGACGCTCTAGAGTTAAAAGGAAACTTGACGTGAGTCCTTTCCTCAAGGTAAAGCCTCGAATAGCCTGCCGAAGCGGAAGCTTGGAGCAGAGTCCTTGAAGCATTAGCTTTAGGTCTGTTTTCTTTTAAGGTTAGTAAGCTTTCAAGACACCGAGGACCTCGCGTAGGCACCCTATTCCCTGCAAGAACACCTAGTACCGGCAGGCTGCACTAGGCTGCTAAGAAACATCCAGGCCCGGAAACCTTTCCCAGTCACTCTGTGTATGCTGAGTGTAGGGCAACACACTGCACTCTTCCTTGGGAGAGCTGGATTTCCTCTGCACTCCAACATCTCCAGGAAATCTGTTCTCTCACGTCCTACATGTCATGCAAATCTGCCTCATAGCCCTAGGCTGAGCGGCACTGAGAAACCAAAACTGCTTTGCATTCCTCGTACAGAGTCATACCTTAAGACCCCATACTTACAGGAGAAAGTCGGCTTTCATTCCTGCCTTAACCACAGCACAGATGTTCCTCTTACACTGCAGGGTTTTAAAAGAAGCTAAGCCCCGATAAGGTACCTAGAGCGTTCCTTGGGAGAGGCAGTTGGCTACACGGAGAACTCCGTGCCAAGAAAACTTTATTCAGGGAAGGGACCAGTGTGTAGCTAGAGTGTATATATACTTAGTAGAAATCTCAAGGAGGTAGGCTGCGTGTTCGCCGGGAAAGGGGACCTAGTGGCCCAGGCCTTGTCTTCCCATTTTGAATGCTCCATTTATGCTGCTTTAGGACGGGTCTCTAGTCACTGTAGGCAGGGCATTGGGAAGTGCACGAGTGTTCTCTACATCAACAGGGTGCTTTCATAGCCTGGGAGGGAGCTCCTCCTGAGACGCTCTAGAGCTAAAAGGAAACTTGACGTGAGTCCTTTCCTCAAGGTAAAGCCTCGAATAGCCTGCCGAAGCGGAAGATTGGAGCAGAGTGCTTGAAGCATTAGCTTTAGGTCTGTTTTCTTTTAAGGTTAGTAAGCTTTCAAGACACCGAGGACCTCGCGTGGGCACCCTATTCCCTGCAAGAACACCTAGTACCGGCAGGCTGCACTAGGCTGCTAAGAAACATCCAGGCCCGGAAACCTTTCCCAGTCACTCTGTGTATGCTGAGTGTAGAGCAACACACTGCACTCTTCCTTGGGAGACCTAGGTTTCCTCAGCACTCCAATATCTCCAGGAAATCTGTTCTCTCACGTCCTACATGTCATGCAAATCTGCCACATAGCCCTAGGCTGAGCGGCACTGAGAAACCAAAACTGCTTTGCATTCCTCGTACAGAGTCATACCTTAAGACCCCATACTTACAGGAGAAAGTCGGCTTTCGTTCCTGCCTTAACTACAGCACAGTTGTTCCTCTTACACTGCAGGGTTTTAAAAGAAGCTAAGCCCCGATAAGGTACCTAGAGCGTTCCTTGGGAGAGGCAGTTGGCTACACGGAGAACTCCGTGCCAAGGTAACGTTATTCATGTAAGGGACCAGTGTGTAGCTAGAGTGTATATTTACTTAGTAGAAATCACAAGGAGGTAGGCTGCGTGTTCGCTGCAAACGGGGACCTGATGGCACAGGCCTTGCCTTCCCATTTTGAATACTCAATTCATGCTGCCTTGAAACTACCTAAATAACAGTTTTAGGACTGGTCTTTGTCACTGTAGGCAGGGCTCTGGGTAGGGAACGAGTGTTCTCTACATCAACAGGGTGCTTTCATAGCCTGGGAAGGAGCTCCTCCTGAGACGCTCTAGAGCTAAAAGGAAACTTGACGTGAGTCCTTTCCTCAAGGTAAAGCCTCGAATAGCCTGCCGAAGCGGAAGATTGGAGCAGAGTGCTTGAAGCATTAGCTTTAGGTCTGTTTTCTTTTAAGGTTAGTAAGCTTTCAAGACACCGAGGACCTCGCGTGGGCACCCTATTCCCTGCAAGAACACCTAGTTCCGGCAGGCTCCACAAGGCTGCTAAGAAACATCCATTCCCGGAAACCTTTCCCAGTCACTCTGTGTATGCTGAGTGTAGAGCAACACAGTGCACTCTTCCTTGGGAGACCTAGGTTTCCTCAGCACTCCAACTTCTCCTGGAAATCTGTTCTCTCACGTCCTACATATCATGCAAATCTGCCACATAGCCCTAGGCTGAGCGGCACTGAGAAACCAAAACTGCTTTGCATTCCTCGTACAGAGTCATACCTTAAGACCCCATACTTTCAGGAGAAAGTCGGCTTTCATTCCTGCCTTAACCACAGCACAGTTGTTCCTCTTACACTGCAGAGTTTTAAAAGAAGCTAAGCCCCGATAAGGTACCTAGAGCGTTCCTTGGGAGAGGCAGTTTTCTACACGGAGAACTCCGTGCCAAGAAAACTTTATTCAGGGCAGGGACCAGTGTGTAGCTAGAGTGTATATTTACTTAGTAGAAATCACAAGGAGGTAGGCTGCGTGTTCGCTGGAAACGGGGACCTGATGGCACAGGACTTGCCTTCCCATTTTGAATACTCAATTCATGCTGCCTTGAAACTACCTAAATAACAGTTTTAAGACTGGTCTCTTGTCACTGTAGGCAGGGCTTTGGGAAGGGCACGAGCGTTCTCTACATCAACAGGGTGCTTTCATAGCCTGGGAGGGAGCTCCTCCTGAGACGCTCTAGAGCTAAAAGGAAACTTGACGTGAGTCCTTTCTTCAAGGTAAAGCCGCGAATAGCCTGCCGAATCGGAAGATTGGAGCAGAGTGCTTGAAGCATTAGCTTTAGGTCTGTTTTCTTTTAAGGTTAGTAAGCTTTCAAGACACCGAGGACCTCGCGTGGGCACCCTATTCCCTGCAAGAACACCTAGTTCCGGCAGGCTCCACAAGGCTGCTAAGAAACATCCAGGCCCGGAAACCATTCCCAGTCACTCTGTGTATGCTGAGTGTAGAGCAACACACTGCACTCTTCCTTGGGAGACCTAGGTTTCCTCAGCACTCCAGTATCTCCAGGAAATCTGTTCTCTCACGTCCTACATGTCATGCAAATCTGCCACATAGCCCTAGGCTGAGCGGCACTGAGAAACCAAAACTGCTTTGCATTCCTCGTACAGAGTCATACCTTAAGACCCCATACTTACAGGAGAAAGTCGGCTTTCGTTCCTGCCTTAACTACAGCACAGTTGTTCCTCTTACACTGCAGGGTTTTAAAAGAAGCTAAGCCCCGATAAGGTACCTAGAGCGTTCCTTGGGAGAGGCAGTTGTCTACACGGAGAACTCCGTGCCAAGAAAACTTTATTCAGGGAAGGGACCAGTGTGTAGCTAGAGTGTATATTTACTTAGTAGAAATCACAAGGAGGTAGGCTGCGTGTTCGCTGGAAACGGGGACCTGATGGCACAGGCCTTGCCTTCCCATTTTGAATACTCAATTCATGCTGCCTTGAAACGACCTAAATAACAGTTTTAGGACTGGTCTCTTGTCACTGTAGGCAGGGCTTTGGGAAGGGCACGAGTGTTCTCTACATCAACAGGGTGCTTCCATAGCCTGGGAGGGAGCTCCTCCTGAGACGCTCTAGAGTTAAAAGGAAACTTGACGTGAGTCCTTTCCTCAAGGTAAAGCCTCGAATAGCCTGCCGAAGCGGAAGCTTGGAGCAGAGTCCTTGAAGCATTAGCTTTAGGTCTGTTTTCTTTTAAGGTTGGTAAGCTTTCAGGACACCGAGGACCTCGCGTAGGCACCCTATTCCCTGCAAGAACACCTAGTACCGGCAGGCTGCACTAGGCTGCTAAGAAACATCCAGGCCCGGAAACCTTTCCCAGTCACTCTGTGTATGCTGAGTGTAGGGCAACACACTGCACTCTTCCTTGGGAGAGCTGGATTTCCTCTGCACTCCAACATCTCCAGGAAATCTGTTCTCTCACGTCCTACATGTCATGCAAATCTGCCTCATAGCCCTAGGCTGAGCGGCACTGAGAAACCAAAACTGCTTTGCATTCCTCGTACAGAGTCATACCTTAAGACCCCATACTTACAGGAGAAAGTCGGCTTTCATTCCTGCCTTAACCACAGCACAGATGTTCCTCTTACACTGCAGGGTTTTAAAAGAAGCTAAGCCCCGATAAGGTACCTAGAGCGTTCCTTGGGAGAGGCAGTTGGCTACACGGAGAACTCCGTGCCAAGAAAACTTTATTCAGGGAAGGGACCAGTGTGTAGCTAGAGTGTATATTTACTTAGTAGAAATCACAAGGAGGTAGGCTGCGTGTTCGCTGCAAACGGGGACCTGATGGCACAGGCCTTGCCTTCCCATTTTGAATACTCAATTCATGCTGCCTTGAAACGACCTAAATAACAGTTTTAGGACTGGTCTTTGTCACTGTAGGCAGGGCTCTGGGAAGGGCACGAGTGTTCTCTACATCAACAGGGTGCTTTCATAGCCTGGGTGGGAGCTCCTCCTGAGACGCTCTAGAGCTAAAAGGAAACTTGACGTGAGTCCTTTCCTCAAGGTAAAGCCTCGAATAGCCTGCCGAAGCGGAAGATTGGAGCAGAGTGCTTGAAGCATTAGCTTTAGGTCTGTTTTCTTTTAAGGTTAGTAAGGTTTCAAGACACCGAGGACCTCGCGTGGGCACCCAATTCCCTGCAAGAACACCTAGTAGCAGCAGGCTCCACTAGGCTGCTAAGAAATATCCAGGCCTGAAAACATTTCCCAGTCACTCTGTGTATGCTGAGTGTAGGGCAACACACTGCACTCTTCCTTGGGAGATCTAGGTGTCCTCAGCACTCCAACAGCTCCAGGAAATCTGTTCTCTCACGTCCTACATGTCATGCAAATCTGCCTCATAGCCTTAGGCTGAGCGGCACTAAGGAACGAAAATTGCTTCGCATTCCTTGTACAGAGTCATATCTTACGACCCCATACTTACAGGAGAAAGTCGGCTTGCGTTCTGTCCTTAACCACAGCACAGATGTTCCTCTTACACTGCAGGGTTTTAGAAGAAGCTAAGCCCCGATAGCGTACTTAGAGCGTTCCTTGGAAGAGGCAGTTGGCTACACGGAGAACTCCGTGTCAAGGTAACGTTATTCAGGGAAGGGACCAGTGTGTAGCTACAGTGTATATTTACTTGGAGAAATCACCAGGAGGTAGGCTGCGTGTTCGCTGGAAACGGGGACCTGATGGCACAGGCCTTGCTTTCCCATTTTGAAAGCTCCATTCATGCTGCCTTGAAACTACCTAAAAAACAGTTTTAGGACGGGTCTCTAGTCGCTGTAGGCAGGGCTCTGGGAAGGGAACAAGTGTTCTCTACATCAACAGGGTGCTTTCATAGCCTGGGTGGGAGCTCCTCCTGAGACGCTCTAGAGCTAAAAGGAAACTTGACGTGAGTCCTTTCCTCAAGGTAAAGCCTCGAATAGCCTGCCGAAGCGGAAGCTTGGAGCAGAGTCCTTGAAGCATTAGCTTTAGGTGTGTTTTCTTTTAAGGTTGGTAAGCTTTCAGGACACCGAGGACCTCGCGTAGGCACCCTATTCCCTGCAAGAACACCTAGTACCGGCAGGCTGCACTAGGCTGCTAAGAAACATCCAGGCCCGGAAACCTTTCCCAGTCACTCTGTGTATGCTGAAAGTAGGGCAACACACTGCACTCTTCCTTGGGAGAGCTGGATTTCCTCTGCACTCCAACATCTCCAGGAAATCTGTTCTCTCCCGTCCTACATGTCATGCAAATCTGCCTCATAGCCCTAGGCTGAGCGGCACTGAGAAACCAAAACTGCTTTGCATTCCTCATACAGAGTCATACCTTAAGACCCCATACTTACAGGAGAAAGTCGGCTTTCATTCCTGCCTTAACCACAGCACAGTTGTTCCTCTTACACTGCAGGGTTTTAAAAGAAGCTAAGCCCCGATAAGGTACCTAGAGCGTTCCTTGGGAGAGGCAGTTGGCTACACGGAGAACTCCGTGCCAAGGTAACGTTATTCATGTAAGGGACCAGTGTGTAGCTAGAGTGTATATTTACTTAGTAGAAATCACAAGGAGGTAGGCTGCGTGTTCGCTGCAAACGGGGACCTGATGGCACAGGCCTTGCCTTCCCATTTTGAATACTCAATTCATGCTGCCTTGAAACTACCTAAATAACAGTTTTAGGACTGGTCTTTGTCACTGTAGGCAGGGCTCTGGGAAGGGAACGAGTGTTCTCTACATCAACAGGGTGCTTTCATAGCCTGGGAAGGAGCTCCTCCTGAGACGCTCTAGAGCTAAAAGGAAACTTGACGTGAGTCCTTTCCTCAAGGTAAAGCCTCGAATAGCCTTCCGAAGCGGAAGCTTGGAGCAGAGTCCTTGAAGCATTAGCTTTAGGTCTGTTTTCTTTTAAGGTTGGTAAGCTTTCAGGACACCGAGGACCTCGCGTAGGCACCCTATTCCCTGCAAGAACACCTAGTACCGGCAGGCTGCACTAGGCTGCTAAGAAACATCCAGGCCCGGAAACCTTTCCCAGTCACTCTGTGTATGCTGAGTGTAGGGCAACACACTGCACTCTTCCTTGGGAGAGCTGGATTTCCTCTGCACTCCAACATCTCCAGGAAATCTGTTCTCTCACGTCCTACATGTCATGCAAATCTGCCTCATAGCCCTAGGCTGAGCGGCACTGAGAAACCAAAACTGCTTTGCATTCCTCGTACAGAGTCATACCTTAAGACCCCATACTTACAGGAGAAAGTCGGCTTTCGTTCCTGCCTTAACTACAGCACAGTTGTTCCTCTTACACTGCAGGGTTTTAAAAGAAGCTAAGCCCCGATAAGGTACCTAGAGCGTTCCTTGGGAGAGGCAGTTGTCTACACGGAGAACTCCGTGCCAAGAAAACTTTATTCAGGGAAGGGACCAGTGTGTAGCTAGAGTGTATATTTACTTAGTAGAAATCACAAGGAGGTAGGCTGCGTGTTCGCTGGAAACGGGGACCTGATGGCACAGGCCTTGCCTTCCCATTTTGAATACTCAATTCATGCTGCCTTGAAACGACCTAAATAACAGTTTTAGGACTGGTCTCTTGTCACTGTAGGCAGGGCTTTGGGAAGGGCACGAGTGTTCTCTACATCAACAGGGTGCTTCCATAGCCTGGGAGGGAGCTCCTCCTGAGACGCTCTAGAGTTAAAAGGAAACTTGACGTGAGTCCTTTCCTCAAGGTAAAGCCTCGAATAGCCTGCCGAAGCGGAAGCTTGGAGCAGAGTCCTTGAAGCATTAGCTTTAGGTCTGTTTTCTTTTAAGGTTAGTAAGCTTTCAAGACACCGAGGACCTCGCGTAGGCACCCTATTCCCTGCAAGAACACCTAGTACCGGCAGGCTGCACTAGGCTGCTAAGAAACATCCAGGCCCGGAAACCTTTCCCAGTCACTCTGTGTATGCTGAGTGTAGGGCAACACACTGCACTCTTCCTTGGGAGAGCTGGATTTCCTCTGCACTCCAACATCTCCAGGAAATCTGTTCTCTCACGTCCTACATGTCATGCAAATCTGCCTCATAGCCCTAGGCTGAGCGGCACTGAGAAACCAAAACTGCTTTGCATTCCTCGTACAGAGTCATACCTTAAGACCCCATACTTACAGGAGAAAGTCGGCTTTCATTCCTGCCTTAACCACAGCACAGATGTTCCTCTTACACTGCAGGGTTTTAAAAGAAGCTAAGCCCCGATAAGGTACCTAGAGCGTTCCTTGGGAGAGGCAGTTGGCTACACGGAGAACTCCGTGCCAAGAAAACTTTATTCAGGGAAGGGACCAGTGTGTAGCTAGAGTGTATATATACTTAGTAGAAATCTCAAGGAGGTAGGCTGCGTGTTCGCCGGGAAAGGGGACCTAGTGGCCCAGGCCTTGTCTTCCCATTTTGAATGCTCCATTTATGCTGCTTTAGGACGGGTCTCTAGTCACTGTAGGCAGGGCATTGGGAAGTGCACGAGTGTTCTCTACATCAACAGGGTGCTTTCATAGCCTGGGAGGGAGCTCCTCCTGAGACGCTCTAGAGCTAAAAGGAAACTTGACGTGAGTCCTTTCCTCAAGGTAAAGCCTCGAATAGCCTGCCGAAGCGGAAGATTGGAGCAGAGTGCTTGAAGCATTAGCTTTAGGTCTGTTTTCTTTTAAGGTTAGTAAGCTTTCAAGACACCGAGGACCTCGCGTGGGCACCCTATTCCCTGCAAGAACACCTAGTACCGGCAGGCTGCACTAGGCTGCTAAGAAACATCCAGGCCCGGAAACCTTTCCCAGTCACTCTGTGTATGCTGAGTGTAGAGCAACACACTGCACTCTTCCTTGGGAGACCTAGGTTTCCTCAGCACTCCAATATCTCCAGGAAATCTGTTCTCTCACGTCCTACATGTCATGCAAATCTGCCACATAGCCCTAGGCTGAGCGGCACTGAGAAACCAAAACTGCTTTGCATTCCTCGTACAGAGTCATACCTTAAGACCCCATACTTACAGGAGAAAGTCGGCTTTCGTTCCTGCCTTAACTACAGCACAGTTGTTCCTCTTACACTGCAGGGTTTTAAAAGAAGCTAAGCCCCGATAAGGTACCTAGAGCGTTCCTTGGGAGAGGCAGTTGGCTACACGGAGAACTCCGTGCCAAGGTAACGTTATTCATGTAAGGGACCAGTGTGTAGCTAGAGTGTATATTTACTTAGTAGAAATCACAAGGAGGTAGGCTGCGTGTTCGCTGCAAACGGGGACCTGATGGCACAGGCCTTGCCTTCCCATTTTGAATACTCAATTCATGCTGCCTTGAAACTACCTAAATAACAGTTTTAGGACTGGTCTTTGTCACTGTAGGCAGGGCTCTGGGTAGGGAACGAGTGTTCTCTACATCAACAGGGTGCTTTCATAGCCTGGGAAGGAGCTCCTCCTGAGACGCTCTAGAGCTAAAAGGAAACTTGACGTGAGTCCTTTCCTCAAGGTAAAGCCTCGAATAGCCTGCCGAAGCGGAAGATTGGAGCAGAGTGCTTGAAGCATTAGCTTTAGGTCTGTTTTCTTTTAAGGTTAGTAAGCTTTCAAGACACCGAGGACCTCGCGTGGGCACCCTATTCCCTGCAAGAACACCTAGTTCCGGCAGGCTCCACAAGGCTGCTAAGAAACATCCATTCCCGGAAACCTTTCCCAGTCACTCTGTGTATGCTGAGTGTAGAGCAACACAGTGCACTCTTCCTTGGGAGACCTAGGTTTCCTCAGCACTCCAACTTCTCCTGGAAATCTGTTCTCTCACGTCCTACATATCATGCAAATCTGCCACATAGCCCTAGGCTGAGCGGCACTGAGAAACCAAAACTGCTTTGCATTCCTCGTACAGAGTCATACCTTAAGACCCCATACTTTCAGGAGAAAGTCGGCTTTCATTCCTGCCTTAACCACAGCACAGTTGTTCCTCTTACACTGCAGGGTTTTAAAAGAAGCTAAGCCCCGATAAGGTACCTAGAGCGTTCCTTGGGAGAGGCAGTTTTCTACACGGAGAACTCCGTGCCAAGAAAACTTTATTCAGGGCAGGGACCAGTGTGTAGCTAGAGTGTATATTTACTTAGTAGAAATCACAAGGAGGTAGGCTGCGTGTTCGCTGGAAACGGGGACCTGATGGCACAGGACTTGCCTTCCCATTTTGAATACTCAATTCATGCTGCCTTGAAACTACCTAAATAACAGTTTTAAGACTGGTCTCTTGTCACTGTAGGCAGGGCTTTGGGAAGGGCACGAGCGTTCTCTACATCAACAGGGTGCTTTCATAGCCTGGGAGGGAGCTCCTCCTGAGACGCTCTAGAGCTAAAAGGAAACTTGACGTGAGTCCTTTCTTCAAGGTAAAGCCGCGAATAGCCTGCCGAATCGGAAGATTGGAGCAGAGTGCTTGAAGCATTAGCTTTAGGTCTGTTTTCTTTTAAGGTTAGTAAGCTTTCAAGACACCGAGGACCTCGCGTGGGCACCCTATTCCCTGCAAGAACACCTAGTTCCGGCAGGCTCCACAAGGCTGCTAAGAAACATCCAGGCCCGGAAACCATTCCCAGTCACTCTGTGTATGCTGAGTGTAGAGCAACACACTGCACTCTTCCTTGGGAGACCTAGGTTTCCGCAGCACTCCAATATCTCCAGGAAATCTGTTCTCTCACGTCCTACATGTCATGCAAATCTGCCACATAGCCCTAGGCTGAGCGGCACTGAGAAACCAAAACTGCTTTGCATTCCTCGTACAGAATCATACCTTAAGACCCCATACTTACAGGAGAAAGTCGGCTTTCGTTCCTGCCTTAACTACAGCACAGTTGTTCCTCTTACACTGCAGGGTTTTAAAAGAAGCTAAGCCCCGATAAGGTACCTAGAGCGTTCCTTGGGAGAGGCAGTTGTCTACACGGAGAACTCCGTGCCAAGAAAACTTTATTCAGGGAAGGGACCAGTGTGTAGCTAGAGTGTATATTTACTTAGTAGAAATCACAAGGAGGTAGGCTGCGTGTTCGCTGCAAACGGGGACCTGATGGCACAGGCCTTGCCTTCCCATTTTGAATACTCAATTCATGCTGCCTTGAAACGACCTAAATAACAGTTTTAGGACTGGTCTCTTGTCACTGTAGGCAGGGCTTTGGGAAGGGCACGAGTGTTCTCTACATCAACAGGGTGCTTCCATAGCCTGGGAGGGAGCTCCTCCTGAGACGCTCTAGAGTTAAAAGGAAACTTGACGTGAGTCCTTTCCTCAAGGTAAAGCCTCGAATAGCCTGCCGAAGCGGAAGCTTGGAGCAGAGTCCTTGAAGCATTAGCTTTAGGTCTGTTTTCTTTTAAGGTTAGTAAGCTTTCAAGACACCGAGGACCTCGCGTAGGCACCCTATTCCCTGCAAGAACACCTAGTACCGGCAGGCTGCACTAGGCTGCTAAGAAACATCCAGGCCCGGAAACCTTTCCCAGTCACTCTGTGTATGCTGAGTGTAGGGCAACACACTGCACTCTTCCTTGGGAGAGCTGGATTTCCTCTGCACTCCAACATCTCCAGGAAATCTGTTCTCTCACGTCCTACATGTCATGCAAATCTGCCTCATAGCCCTAGGCTGAGCGGCACTGAGAAACCAAAACTGCTTTGCATTCCTCGTACAGAGTCATACCTTAAGACCCCATACTTACAGGAGAAAGTCGGCTTTCATTCCTGCCTTAACCACAGCACAGATGTTCCTCTTACACTGCAGGGTTTTAAAAGAAGCTAAGCCCCGATAAGGTACCTAGAGCGTTCCTTGGGAGAGGCAGTTGGCTACACGGAGAACTCCGTGCCAAGAAAACTTTATTCAGGGAAGGGACCAGTGTGTAGCTAGAGTGTATATTTACTTAGTAGAAATCACAAGGAGGTAGGCTGCGTGTTCGCTGCAAACGGGGACCTGATGGCACAGGCCTTGCCTTCCCATTTTGAATACTCAATTCATGCTGCCTTGAAACGACCTAAATAACAGTTTTAGGACTGGTCTTTGTCACTGTAGGCAGGGCTCTGGGAAGGGCACGAGTGTTCTCTACATCAACAGGGTGCTTTCATAGCCTGGGTGGGAGCTCCTCCTGAGACGCTCTAGAGCTAAAAGGAAACTTGACGTGAGTCCTTTCCTCAAGGTAAAGCCTCGAATAGCCTGCCGAAGCGGAAGATTGGAGCAGAGTGCTTGAAGCATTAGCTTTAGGTCTGTTTTCTTTTAAGGTTAGTAAGGTTTCAAGACACCGAGGACCTCGCGTGGGCACCCAATTCCCTGCAAGAACACCTAGTAGCAGCAGGCTCCACTAGGCTGCTAAGAAATATCCAGGCCTGAAAACATTTCCCAGTCACTCTGTGTATGCTGAGTGTAGGGCAACACACTGCACTCTTCCTTGGGAGATCTAGGTGTCCTCAGCACTCCAACAGCTCCAGGAAATCTGTTCTCTCACGTCCTACATGTCATGCAAATCTGCCTCATAGCCTTAGGCTGAGCGGCACTAAGGAACGAAAATTGCTTCGCATTCCTTGTACAGAGTCATATCTTACGACCCCATACTTACAGGAGAAAGTCGGCTTGCGTTCTGTCCTTAACCACAGCACAGATGTTCCTCTTACACTGCAGGGTTTTAGAAGAAGCTAAGCCCCGATAGCGTACTTAGAGCGTTCCTTGGAAGAGGCAGTTGGCTACACGGAGAACTCCGTGTCAAGGTAACGTTATTCAGGGAAGGGACCAGTGTGTAGCTACAGTGTATATTTACTTGGAGAAATCACCAGGAGGTAGGCTGCGTGTTCGCTGGAAACGGGGACCTGATGGCACAGGCCTTGCTTTCCCATTTTGAAAGCTCCATTCATGCTGCCTTGAAACTACCTAAAAAACAGTTTTAGGACGGGTCTCTAGTCGCTGTAGGCAGGGCTCTGGGAAGGGAACAAGTGTTCTCTACATCAACAGGGTGCTTTCATAGCCTGGGTGGGAGCTCCTCCTGAGACGCTCTAGAGCTAAAAGGAAACTTGACGTGAGTCCTTTCCTCAAGGTAAAGCCTCGAATAGCCTGCCGAAGCGGAAGCTTGGAGCAGAGTCCTTGAAGCATTAGCTTTAGGTCTGTTTTCTTTTAAGGTTGGTAAGCTTTCAGGACACCGAGGACCTCGCGTAGGCACCCTATTCCCTGCAAGAACACCTAGTACCGGCAGGCTGCACTAGGCTGCTAAGAAACATCCAGGCCCGGAAACCTTTCCCAGTCACTCTGTGTATGCTGAAAGTAGGGCAACACACTGCACTCTTCCTTGGGAGAGCTGGATTTCCTCTGCACTCCAACATCTCCAGGAAATCTGTTCTCTCCCGTCCTACATGTCATGCAAATCTGCCTCATAGCCCTAGGCTGAGCGGCACTGAGAAACCAAAACTGCTTTGCATTCCTCATACAGAGTCATACCTTAAGACCCCATACTTACAGGAGAAAGTCGGCTTTCATTCCTGCCTTAACCACAGCACAGTTGTTCCTCTTACACTGCAGGGTTTTAAAAGAAGCTAAGCCCCGATAAGGTACCTAGAGCGTTCCTTGGGAGAGGCAGTTGGCTACACGGAGAACTCCGTGCCAAGGTAACGTTATTCATGTAAGGGACCAGTGTGTAGCTAGAGTGTATATTTACTTAGTAGAAATCACAAGGAGGTAGGCTGCGTGTTCGCTGCAAACGGGGACCTGATGGCACAGGCCTTGCCTTCCCATTTTGAATACTCAATTCATGCTGCCTTGAAACTACCTAAATAACAGTTTTAGGACTGGTCTTTGTCACTGTAGGCAGGGCTCTGGGAAGGGAACGAGTGTTCTCTACATCAACAGGGTGCTTTCATAGCCTGGGAAGGAGCTCCTCCTGAGACGCTCTAGAGCTAAAAGGAAACTTGACGTGAGTCCTTTCCTCAAGGTAAAGCCTCGAATAGCCTGCCGAAGCGGAAGATTGGAGCAGAGTGCTTGAAGCATTAGCTTTAGGTCTGTTTTCTTTTAAGGTTAGTAAGCTTTCAAGACACCGAGGACCTCGCGTGGGCACCCTATTCCCTGCAAGAACACCTAGTACCGGCAGGCTGCACTAGGCTGCTAAGAAACATCCAGGCCCGGAAACCTTTCCCAGTCACTCTGTGTATGCTGAGTGTAGAGCAACACACTGCACTCTTCCTTGGGAGACCTAGGTTTCCTCAGCACTCCAATATCTCCAGGAAATCTGTTCTCTCACGTCCTACATGTCATGCAAATCTGCCACATAGCCCTAGGCTGAGCGGCACTGAGAAACCAAAACGGCTTTGCATTCCTCGTACAGAGTCATACCTTAAGACCCCATACTTACAGGAGAAAGTCGGCTTTCGTTCCTGCCTTAACTACAGCACAGTTGTTCCTCTTACACTGCAGGGTTTTAAAAGAAGCTAAGCCCCGATAAGGTACCTAGAGCGTTCCTTGGGAGAGGCAGTTGTCTACACGGAGAACTCCGTGCCAAGAAAACTTTATTCAGGGAAGGGACCAGTGTGTAGCTAGAGTGTATATTTACTTAGTAGAAATCACAAGGAGGTAGGCTGCGTGTTCGCTGGAAACGGGGACCTGATGGCACAGGCCTTGCCTTCCCATTTTGAATACTCAATTCATGCTGCCTTGAAACGACCTAAATAACAGTTTTAGGACTGGTCTCTTGTCACTGTAGGCAGGGCTTTGGGAAGGGCACGAGTGTTCTCTACATCAACAGGGTGCTTCCATAGCCTGGGAGGGAGCTCCTCCTGAGACGCTCTAGAGTTAAAAGGAAACTTGACGTGAGTCCTTTCCTCAAGGTAAAGCCTCGAATAGCCTGCCGAAGCGGAAGCTTGGAGCAGAGTCCTTGAAGCATTAGCTTTAGGTCTGTTTTCTTTTAAGGTTGGTAAGCTTTCAGGACACCGAGGACCTCGCGTAGGCACCCTATTCCCTGCAAGAACACCTAGTACCGGCAGGCTGCACTAGGCTGCTAAGAAACATCCAGGCCCGGAAACCTTTCCCAGTCACTCTGTGTATGCTGAGTGTAGGGCAACACACTGCACTCTTCCTTGGGAGAGCTGGATTTCCTCTGCACTCCAACATCTCCAGGAAATCTGTTCTCTCACGTCCTACATGTCATGCAAATCTGCCTCATAGCCCTAGGCTGAGCGGCACTGAGAAACCAAAACTGCTTTGCATTCCTCGTACAGAGTCATACCTTAAGACCCCATACTTACAGGAGAAAGTCGGCTTTCATTCCTGCCTTAACCACAGCACAGATGTTCCTCTTACACTGCAGGGTTTTAAAAGAAGCTAAGCCCCGATAAGGTACCTAGAGCGTTCCTTGGGAGAGGCAGTTGGCTACACGGAGAACTCCGTGCCAAGAAAACTTTATTCAGGGAAGGGACCAGTGTGTAGCTAGAGTGTATATATACTTAGTAGAAATCTCAAGGAGGTAGGCTGCGTGTTCGCCGGGAAAGGGGACCTAGTGGCCCAGGCCTTGCCTTCCCATTTTGAATGCTCCATTTATGCTGCTTTAGGACGGGTCTCTAGTCACTGTAGGCAGGGCATTGGGAAGTGCACGAGTGTTCTCTACATCAACAGGGTGCTTTCATAGCCTGGGAGGGAGCTCCTCCTGAGACGCTCTAGAGCTAAAAGGAAACTTGACGTGAGTCCTTTCCTCAAGGTAAAGCCTCGAATAGCCTGCCGAAGCGGAAGATTGGAGCAGAGTGCTTGAAGCATTAGCTTTAGGTCTGTTTTCTTTTAAGGTTAGTAAGCTTTCAAGACACCGAGGACCTCGCGTGGGCACCCTATTCCCTGCAAGAACACCTAGTTCCGGCAGGCTCCACAAGGCTGCTAAGAAACATCCAGGCCCGGAAACCTTTCCCAGTCACTCTGTGTATGCTGAGTGTAGAACAACACACTGCACTCTTCCTTGGGAGACCTACGTTTCCTCAGCACTCCAACATCTCCAGGAAATCTGTTCTCTCACGTCCTACATGTCATGCAATTCTGCCACATAGCCCTAGGCTGAGCGGCACTGAGAAACCAAAACTGCTTTGCATTCCTCGTACAGAGTCATACCTTAAGACCCCATACTTACAGGAGAAAGTCGGCTTTCATTCCTGCCTTAACCACAGCACAGTTGTTCCTCTTACACTGCAGGGTTTTAAAAGAAGCTAAGCCCCGATAAGGTACCTAGAGCGTTCCTTGGGAGAGGCAGTTGGCTACACGGAGAACTCCGTGCCAAGGTAACGTTATTCATGTAAGGGACCAGTGTGTAGCTAGAGTGTATATTTACTTAGTAGAAATCACAAGGAGGTAGGCTGCGTGTTCGCTGCAAACGGGGACCTGATGGCACAGGCCTTGCCTTCTCATTTTGAATACTCAATTCATGCTGCCTTGAAACTACCTAAATAACAGTTTTAGGACTGGTCTTTGTCACTGTAGGCAGGGCTCTGGGAAGGGCACGAGTGTTCTCTACATCAACAGGGTGCTTTCATAGCCTGGGTGGGAGCTCCTCCTGAGACGCTCTAGAGCTAAAAGGAAACTTGACGTGAGTCCTTTCCTCAAGGTAAAGCCTCGAATAGCCTGCCGAAGCGGAAGATTGGAGCAGAGTGCTTGAAGCATTAGCTTTAGGTCTGTTTTCTTTTAAGGTTAGTAAGGTTTCAAGACACCGAGGACCTCGCGTGGGCACCCAATTCCCTGCAAGAACACCTAGTAGCAGCAGGCTCCACTAGGCTGCTAAGAAATATCCAGGCCTGAAAACATTTCCCAGTCACTCTGTGTATGCTGAGTGTAGGGCAACACACTGCACTCTTCCTTGGGAGATCTAGGTGTCCTCAGCACTCCAACAGCTCCAGGAAATCTGTTCTCTCACGTCCTACATGTCATGCAAATCTGCCTCATAGCCTTAGGCTGAGCGGCACTAAGGAACGAAAATTGCTTCGCATTCCTTGTACAGAGTCATATCTTACGACCCCATACTTACAGGAGAAAGTCGGCTTGCGTTCTGTCCTTAACCACAGCACAGATGTTCCTCTTACACTGCAGGGTTTTAGAAGAAGCTAAGCCCCGATAGCGTACTTAGAGCGTTCCTTGGAAGAGGCAGTTGGCTACACGGAGAACTCCGTGTCAAGGTAACGTTATTCAGGGAAGGGACCAGTGTGTAGCTACAGTGTATATTTACTTGGAGAAATCACCAGGAGGTAGGCTGCGTGTTCGCTGGAAACGGGGACCTGATGGCACAGGCCTTGCTTTCCCATTTTGAAAGCTCCATTCATGCTGCCTTGAAACTACCTAAAAAACAGTTTTAGGACGGGTCTCTAGTCGCTGTAGGCAGGGCTCTGGGAAGGGAACAAGTGTTCTCTACATCAACAGGGTGCTTTCATAGCCTGGGTGGGAGCTCCTCCTGAGACGCTCTAGAGCTAAAAGGAAACTTGACGTGAGTCCTTTCCTCAAGGTAAAGCCTCGAATAGCCTGCCGAAGCGGAAGCTTGGAGCAGAGTCCTTGAAGCATTAGCTTTAGGTCTGTTTTCTTTTAAGGTTGGTAAGCTTTCAGGACACCGAGGACCTCGCGTAGGCACCCTATTCCCTGCAAGAACACCTAGTACCGGCAGGCTGCACTAGGCTGCTAAGAAACATCCAGGCCCGGAAACCTTTCCCAGTCACTCTGTGTATGCTGAAAGTAGGGCAACACACTGCACTCTTCCTTGGGAGAGCTGGATTTCCTCTGCACTCCAACATCTCCAGGAAATCTGTTCTCTCCCGTCCTACATGTCATGCAAATCTGCCTCATAGCCCTAGGCTGAGCGGCACTGAGAAACCAAAACTGCTTTGCATTCCTCATACAGAGTCATACCTTAAGACCCCATACTTACAGGAGAAAGTCGGCTTTCATTCCTGCCTTAACCACAGCACAGTTGTTCCTCTTACACTGCAGGGTTTTAAAAGAAGCTAAGCCCCGATAAGGTACCTAGAGCGTTCCTTGGGAGAGGCAGTTGGCTACACGGAGAACTCCGTGCCAAGGTAACGTTATTCATGTAAGGGACCAGTGTGTAGCTAGAGTGTATATTTACTTAGTAGAAATCACAAGGAGGTAGGCTGCGTGTTCGCTGCAAACGGGGACCTGATGGCACAGGGCTTGCCTTCCCATTTTGAATACTCAATTCATGCTGCCTTGAAACTACCTAAATAACAGTTTTGGGACTGGTCTTTGTCACTGTAGGCAGGGCTCTGGGAAGGGAACGAGTGTTCTCTACATCAACAGGGTGCTTTCATAGCCTGGGAAGGAGCTCCTCCTGAGACGCTCTAGAGCTAAAAGGAAACTTGACGTGAGTCCTTTCCTCAAGGTAAAGCCTCGAATAGCCTTCCGAAGCGGAAGCTTGGAGCAGAGTCCTTGAAGCATTAGCTTTAGGTCTGTTTTCTTTTAAGGTTGGTAAGCTTTCAGGACACCGAGGACCTCGCGTAGGCACCCTATTCCCTGCAAGAACACCTAGTACCGGCAGGCTGCACTAGGCTGCTAAGAAACATCCAGGCCCGGAAACCTTTCCCAGTCACTCTGTGTATGCTGAGTGTAGGGCAACACACTGCACTCTTCCTTGGGAGAGCTGGATTTCCTCTGCACTCCAACATCTCCAGGAAATCTGTTCTCTCACGTCCTACATGTCATGCAAATCTGCCTCATAGCCCTAGGCTGAGCGGCACTGAGAAACCAAAACTGCTTTGCATTCCTCGTACAGAGTCATACCTTAAGACCCCATACTTACAGGAGAAAGTCGGCTTTCGTTCCTGCCTTAACTACAGCACAGTTGTTCCTCTTACACTGCAGGGTTTTAAAAGAAGCTAAGCCCCGATAAGGTACCTAGAGCGTTCCTTGGGAGAGGCAGTTGTCTACACGGAGAACTCCGTGCCAAGAAAACTTTATTCAGGGAAGGGACCAGTGTGTAGCTAGAGTGTATATTTACTTAGTAGAAATCACAAGGAGGTAGGCTGCGTGTTCGCTGCAAACGGGGACCTGATGGCACAGGCCTTGCCTTCCCATTTTGAATACTCAATTCATGCTGCCTTGAAACGACCTAAATAACAGTTTTAGGACTGGTCTCTTGTCACTGTAGGCAGGGCTTTGGGAAGGGCACGAGTGTTCTCTACATCAACAGGGTGCTTCCATAGCCTGGGAGGGAGCTCCTCCTGAGACGCTCTAGAGTTAAAAGGAAACTTGACGTGAGTCCTTTCCTCAAGGTAAAGCCTCGAATAGCCTGCCGAAGCGGAAGCTTGGAGCAGAGTCCTTGAAGCATTAGCTTTAGGTCTGTTTTCTTTTAAGGTTAGTAAGCTTTCAAGACACCGAGGACCTCGCGTAGGCACCCTATTCCCTGCAAGAACACCTAGTACCGGCAGGCTGCACTAGGCTGCTAAGAAACATCCAGGCCCGGAAACCTTTCCCAGTCACTCTGTGTATGCTGAGTGTAGGGCAACACACTGCACTCTTCCTTGGGAGAGCTGGATTTCCTCTGCACTCCAACATCTCCAGGAAATCTGTTCTCTCACGTCCTACATGTCATGCAAATCTGCCTCATAGCCCTAGGCTGAGCGGCACTGAGAAACCAAAACTGCTTTGCATTCCTCGTACAGAGTCATACCTTAAGACCCCATACTTACAGGAGAAAGTCGGATTTCATTCCTGCCTTAACCACAGCACAGATGTTCCTCTTACACTGCAGGGTTTTAAAAGAAGCTAAGCCCCGATAAGGTACCTAGAGCGTTCCTTGGGAGAGGCAGTTGGCTACACGGAGAACTCCGTGCCAAGAAAACTTTATTCAGGGAAGGGACCAGTGTGTAGCTAGAGTGTATATTTACTTAGTAGAAATCACAAGGAGGTAGGCTGCGTGTTCGCTGCAAACGGGGACCTGATGGCACAGGCCTTGCCTTCCCATTTTGAATACTCAATTCATGCTGCCTTGAAACGACCTAAATAACAGTTTTAGGACTGGTCTTTGTCACTGTAGGCAGGGCTCTGGGAAGGGCACGAGTGTTCTCTACATCAACAGGGTGCTTTCATAGCCTGGGTGGGAGCTCCTCCTGAGACGCTCTAGAGCTAAAAGGAAACTTGACGTGAGTCCTTTCCTCAAGGTAAAGCCTCGAATAGCCTGCCGAAGCGGAAGATTGGAGCAGAGTGCTTGAAGCATTAGCTTTAGGTCTGTTTTCTTTTAAGGTTAGTAAGGTTTCAAGACACCGAGGACCTCGCGTGGGCACCCAATTCCCTGCAAGAACACCTAGTAGCAGCAGGCTCCACTAGGCTGCTAAGAAATATCCAGGCCTGAAAACATTTCCCAGTCACTCTGTGTATGCTGAGTGTAGGGCAACACACTGCACTCTTCCTTGGGAGATCTAGGTGTCCTCAGCACTCCAACAGCTCCAGGAAATCTGTTCTCTCACGTCCTACATGTCATGCAAATCTGCCTCATAGCCTTAGGCTGAGCGGCACTAAGGAACGAAAATTGCTTCGCATTCCTTGTACAGAGTCATATCTTACGACCCCATACTTACAGGAGAAAGTCGGCTTGCGTTCTGTCCTTAACCACAGCACAGATGTTCCTCTTACACTGCAGGGTTTTAGAAGAAGCTAAGCCCCGATAGCGTACTTAGAGCGTTCCTTGGAAGAGGCAGTTGGCTACACGGAGAACTCCGTGTCAAGGTAACGTTATTCAGGGAAGGGACCAGTGTGTAGCTACAGTGTATATTTACTTGGAGAAATCACCAGGAGGTAGGCTGCGTGTTCGCTGGAAACGGGGACCTGATGGCACAGGCCTTGCTTTCCCATTTTGAAAGCTCCATTCATGCTGCCTTGAAACTACCTAAAAAACAGTTTTAGGACGGGTCTCTAGTCGCTGTAGGCAGGGCTCTGGGAAGGGAACAAGTGTTCTCTACATCAACAGGGTGCTTTCATAGCCTGGGTGGGAGCTCCTCCTGAGACGCTCTAGAGCTAAAAGGAAACTTGACGTGAGTCCTTTCCTCAAGGTAAAGCCTCGAATAGCCTGCCGAAGCGGAAGCTTGGAGCAGAGTCCTTGAAGCATTAGCTTTAGGTCTGTTTTCTTTTAAGGTTGGTAAGCTTTCAGGACACCGAGGACCTCGCGTAGGCACCCTATTCCCTGCAAGAACACCTAGTACCGGCAGGCTGCACTAGGCTGCTAAGAAACATCCAGGCCCGGAAACCTTTCCCAGTCACTCTGTGTATGCTGAAAGTAGGGCAACACACTGCACTCTTCCTTGGGAGAGCTGGATTTCCTCTGCACTCCAACATCTCCAGGAAATCTGTTCTCTCCCGTCCTACATGTCATGCAAATCTGCCTCATAGCCCTAGGCTGAGCGGCACTGAGAAACCAAAACTGCTTTGCATTCCTCATACAGAGTCATACCTTAAGACCCCATACTTACAGGAGAAAGTCGGCTTTCATTCCTGCCTTAACCACAGCACAGTTGTTCCTCTTACACTGCAGGGTTTTAAAAGAAGCTAAGCCCCGATAAGGTACCTAGAGCGTTCCTTGGGAGAGGCAGTTGGCTACACGGAGAACTCCGTGCCAAGGTAACGTTATTCATGTAAGGGACCAGTGTGTAGCTAGAGTGTATATTTACTTAGTAGAAATCACAAGGAGGTAGGCTGCGTGTTCGCTGCAAACGGGGACCTGATGGCACAGGCCTTGCCTTCCCATTTTGAATACTCAATTCATGCTGCCTTGAAACTACCTAAATAACAGTTTTAGGACTGGTCTTTGTCACTGTAGGCAGGGCTCTGGGAAGGGAACGAGTGTTCTCTACATCAACAGGGTGCTTTCATAGCCTGGGAAGGAGCTCCTCCTGAGACGCTCTAGAGCTAAAAGGAAACTTGACGTGAGTCCTTTCCTCAAGGTAAAGCCTCGAATAGCCTTCCGAAGCGGAAGCTTGGAGCAGAGTCCTTGAAGCATTAGCTTTAGGTCTGTTTTCTTTTAAGGTTGGTAAGCTTTCAGGACACCGAGGACCTCGCGTAGGCACCCTATTCCCTGCAAGAACACCTAGTACCGGCAGGCTGCACTAGGCTGCTAAGAAACATCCAGGCCCGGAAACCTTTCCCAGTCACTCTGTGTATGCTGAGTGTAGGGCAACACACTGCACTCTTCCTTGGGAGAGCTGGATTTCCTCTGCACTCCAACATCTCCAGGAAATCTGTTCTCTCACGTCCTACATGTCATGCAAATCTGCCTCATAGCCCTAGGCTGAGCGGCACTGAGAAACCAAAACTGCTTTGCATTCCTCGTACAGAGTCATACCTTAAGACCCCATACTTACAGGAGAAAGTCGGCTTTCGTTCCTGCCTTAACTACAGCACAGTTGTTCCTCTTACACTGCAGGGTTTTAAAAGAAGCTAAGCCCCGATAAGGTACCTAGAGCGTTCCTTGGGAGAGGCAGTTGTCTACACGGAGAACTCCGTGCCAAGAAAACTTTATTCAGGGAAGGGACCAGTGTGTAGCTAGAGTGTATATTTACTTAGTAGAAATCACAAGGAGGTAGGCTGCGTGTTCGCTGGAAACGGGGACCTGATGGCACAGGCCTTGCCTTCCCATTTTGAATACTCAATTCATGCTGCCTTGAAACGACCTAAATAACAGTTTTAGGACTGGTCTCTTGTCACTGTAGGCAGGGCTTTGGGAAGGGCACGAGTGTTCTCTACATCAACAGGGTGCTTCCATAGCCTGGGAGGGAGCTCCTCCTGAGACGCTCTAGAGTTAAAAGGAAACTTGACGTGAGTCCTTTCCTCAAGGTAAAGCCTCGAATAGCCTGCCGAAGCGGAAGCTTGGAGCAGAGTCCTTGAAGCATTAGCTTTAGGTCTGTTTTCTTTTAAGGTTAGTAAGCTTTCAAGACACCGAGGACCTCGCGTAGGCACCCTATTCCCTGCAAGAACACCTAGTACCGGCAGGCTGCACTAGGCTGCTAAGAAACATCCAGGCCCGGAAACCTTTCCCAGTCACTCTGTGTATGCTGAGTGTAGGGCAACACACTGCACTCTTCCTTGGGAGAGCTGGATTTCCTCTGCACTCCAACATCTCCAGGAAATCTGTTCTCTCACGTCCTACATGTCATGCAAATCTGCCTCATAGCCCTAGGCTGAGCGGCACTGAGAAACCAAAACTGCTTTGCATTCCTCGTACAGAGTCATACCTTAAGACCCCATACTTACAGGAGAAAGTCGGCTTTCATTCCTGCCTTAACCACAGCACAGATGTTCCTCTTACACTGCAGGGTTTTAAAAGAAGCTAAGCCCCGATAAGGTACCTAGAGCGTTCCTTGGGAGAGGCAGTTGGCTACACGGAGAACTCCGTGCCAAGAAAACTTTATTCGGGGAAGGGACCAGTGTGTAGCTAGAGTGTATATATACTTAGTAGAAATCTCAAGGAGGTAGGCTGCGTGTTCGCCGGGAAAGGGGACCTAGTGGCCCAGGCCTTGTCTTCCCATTTTGAATGCTCCATTTATGCTGCTTTAGGACGGGTCTCTAGTCACTGTAGGCAGGGCATTGGGAAGTGCACGAGTGTTCTCTACATCAACAGGGTGCTTTCATAGCCTGGGAGGGAGCTCCTCCTGAGACGCTCTAGAGCTAAAAGGAAACTTGACGTGAGTCCTTTCCTCAAGGTAAAGCCTCGAATAGCCTGCCGAAGCGGAAGATTGGAGCAGAGTGCTTGAAGCATTAGCTTTAGGTCTGTTTTCTTTTAAGGTTAGTAAGCTTTCAAGACACCGAGGACCTCGCGTGGGCACCCTATTCCCTGCAAGAACACCTAGTACCGGCAGGCTGCACTAGGCTGCTAAGAAACATCCAGGCCCGGAAACCTTTCCCAGTCACTCTGTGTATGCTGAGTGTAGAGCAACACACTGCACTCTTCCTTGGGAGACCTAGGTTTCCTCAGCACTCCAATATCTCCAGGAAATCTGTTCTCTCACGTCCTACATGTCATGCAAATCTGCCACATAGCCCTAGGCTGAGCGGCACTGAGAAACCAAAACTGCTTTGCATTCCTCGTACAGAGTCATACCTTAAGACCCCATACTTACAGGAGAAAGTCGGCTTTCGTTCCTGCCTTAACTACAGCACAGTTGTTCCTCTTACACTGCAGGGTTTTAAAAGAAGCTAAGCCCCGATAAGGTACCTAGAGCGTTCCTTGGGAGAGGCAGTTGGCTACACGGAGAACTCCGTGCCAAGGTAACGTTATTCATGTAAGGGACCAGTGTGTAGCTAGAGTGTATATTTACTTAGTAGAAATCACAAGGAGGTAGGCTGCGTGTTCGCTGCAAACGGGGACCTGATGGCACAGGCCTTGCCTTCCCATTTTGAATACTCAATTCATGCTGCCTTGAAACTACCTAAATAACAGTTTTAGGACTGGTCTTTGTCACTGTAGGCAGGGCTCTGGGTAGGGAACGAGTGTTCTCTACATCAACAGGGTGCTTTCATAGCCTGGGAAGGAGCTCCTCCTGAGACGCTCTAGAGCTAAAAGGAAACTTGACGTGAGTCCTTTCCTCAAGGTAAAGCCTCGAATAGCCTGCCGAAGCGGAAGATTGGAGCAGAGTGCTTGAAGCATTAGCTTTAGGTCTGTTTTCTTTTAAGGTTAGTAAGCTTTCAAGACACCGAGGACCTCGCGTGGGCACCCTATTCCCTGCAAGAACACCTAGTTCCGGCAGGCTCCACAAGGCTGCTAAGAAACATCCATTCCCGGAAACCTTTCCCAGTCACTCTGTGTATGCTGAGTGTAGAGCAACACAGTGCACTCTTCCTTGGGAGACCTAGGTTTCCTCAGCACTCCAACTTCTCCTGGAAATCTGTTCTCTCACGTCCTACATATCATGCAAATCTGCCACATAGCCCTAGGCTGAGCGGCACTGAGAAACCAAAACTGCTTTGCATTCCTCGTACAGAGTCATACCTTAAGACCCCATACTTTCAGGAGAAAGTCGGCTTTCATTCCTGCCTTAACCACAGCACAGTTGTTCCTCTTACACTGCAGGGTTTTAAAAGAAGCTAAGCCCCGATAAGGTACCTAGAGCGTTCCTTGGGAGAGGCAGTTTTCTACACGGAGAACTCCGTGCCAAGAAAACTTTATTCAGGGCAGGGACCAGTGTGTAGCTAGAGTGTATATTTACTTAGTAGAAATCACAAGGAGGTAGGCTGCGTGTTCGCTGGAAACGGGGACCTGATGGCACAGGACTTGCCTTCCCATTTTGAATACTCAATTCATGCTGCCTTGAAACTACCTAAATAACAGTTTTAAGACTGGTCTCTTGTCACTGTAGTCAGGGCTTTGGGAAGGGCACGAGCGTTCTCTACATCAACAGGGTGCTTTCATAGCCTGGGAGGGAGCTCCTCCTGAGACGCTCTAGAGCTAAAAGGAAACTTGACGTGAGTCCTTTCTTCAAGGTAAAGCCGCGAATAGCCTGCCGAATCGGAAGATTGGAGCAGAGTGCTTGAAGCATTAGCTTTAGGTCTGTTTTCTTTTAAGGTTAGTAAGCTTTCAAGACACCGAGGACCTCGCGTGGGCACCCTATTCCCTGCAAGAACACCTAGTTCCGGCAGGCTCCACAAGGCTGCTAAGAAACATCCAGGCCCGGAAACCATTCCCAGTCACTCTGTGTATGCTGAGTGTAGAGCAACACACTGCACTCTTCCTTGGGAGACCTAGGTTTCCGCAGCACTCCAATATCTCCAGGAAATCTGTTCTCTCACGTCCTACATGTCATGCAAATCTGCCACATAGCCCTAGGCTGAGCGGCACTGAGAAACCAAAACTGCTTTGCATTCCTCGTACAGAGTCATACCTTAAGACCCCATACTTACAGGAGAAAGTCGGCTTTCGTTCCTGCCTTAACTACAGCACAGTTGTTCCTCTTACACTGCAGGGTTTTAAAAGAAGCTAAGCCCCGATAAGGTACCTAGAGCGTTCCTTGGGAGAGGCAGTTGTCTACACGGAGAACTCCGTGCCAAGAAAACTTTATTCAGGGAAGGGACCAGTGTGTAGCTAGAGTGTATATTTACTTAGTAGAAATCACAAGGAGGTAGGCTGCGTGTTCGCTGCAAACGGGGACCTGATGGCACAGGCCTTGCCTTCCCATTTTGAATACTCAATTCATGCTGCCTTGAAACGACCTAAATAACAGTTTTAGGACTGGTCTCTTGTCACTGTAGGCAGGGCTTTGGGAAGGGCACGAGTGTTCTCTACATCAACAGGGTGCTTCCATAGCCTGGGAGGGAGCTCCTCCTGAGACGCTCTAGAGTTAAAAGGAAACTTGACGTGAGTCCTTTCCTCAAGGTAAAGCCTCGAATAGCCTGCCGAAGCGGAAGCTTGGAGCAGAGTCCTTGAAGCATTAGCTTTAGGTCTGTTTTCTTTTAAGGTTAGTAAGCTTTCAAGACACCGAGGACCTCGCGTAGGCACCCTATTCCCTGCAAGAACACCTAGTACCGGCAGGCTGCACTAGGCTGCTAAGAAACATCCAGGCCCGGAAACCTTTCCCAGTCACTCTGTGTATGCTGAGTGTAGGGCAACACACTGCACTCTTCCTTGGGAGAGCTGGATTTCCTCTGCACTCCAACATCTCCAGGAAATCTGTTCTCTCACGTCCTACATGTCATGCAAATCTGCCTCATAGCCCTAGGCTGAGCGGCACTGAGAAACCAAAACTGCTTTGCATTCCTCGTACAGAGTCATACCTTAAGACCCCATACTTACAGGAGAAAGTCGGCTTTCATTCCTGCCTTAACCACAGCACAGATGTTCCTCTTACACTGCAGGGTTTTAAAAGAAGCTAAGCCCCGATAAGGTACCTAGAGCGTTCCTTGGGAGAGGCAGTTGGCTACACGGAGAACTCCGTGCCAAGAAAACTTTATTCAGGGAAGGGACCAGTGTGTAGCTAGAGTGTATATTTACTTAGTAGAAATCACAAGGAGGTAGGCTGCGTGTTCGCTGCAAACGGGGACCTGATGGCACAGGCCTTGCCTTCCCATTTTGAATACTCAATTCATGCTGCCTTGAAACGACCTAAATAACAGTTTTAGGACTGGTCTTTGTCACTGTAGGCAGGGCTCTGGGAAGGGCACGAGTGTTCTCTACATCAACAGGGTGCTTTCATAGCCTGGGTGGGAGCTCCTCCTGAGACGCTCTAGAGCTAAAAGGAAACTTGACGTGAGTCCTTTCCTCAAGGTAAAGCCTCGAATAGCCTGCCGAAGCGGAAGATTGGAGCAGAGTGCTTGAAGCATTAGCTTTAGGTCTGTTTTCTTTTAAGGTTAGTAAGGTTTCAAGACACCGAGGACCTCGCGTGGGCACCCAATTCCCTGCAAGAACACCTAGTAGCAGCAGGCTCCACTAGGCTGCTAAGAAATATCCAGGCCTGAAAACATTTCCCAGTCACTCTGTGTATGCTGAGTGTAGGGCAACACACTGCACTCTTCCTTGGGAGATCTAGGTGTCCTCAGCACTCCAACAGCTCCAGGAAATCTGTTCTCTCACGTCCTACATGTCATGCAAATCTGCCTCATAGCCTTAGGCTGAGCGGCACTAAGGAACGAAAATTGCTTCGCATTCCTTGTACAGAGTCATATCTTACGACCCCATACTTACAGGAGAAAGTCGGCTTGCGTTCTGTCCTTAACCACAGCACAGATGTTCCTCTTACACTGCAGGGTTTTAGAAGAAGCTAAGCCCCGATAGCGTACTTAGAGCGTTCCTTGGAAGAGGCAGTTGGCTACACGGAGAACTCCGTGTCAAGGTAACGTTATTCAGGGAAGGGACCAGTGTGTAGCTACAGTGTATATTTACTTGGAGAAATCACCAGGAGGTAGGCTGCGTGTTCGCTGGAAACGGGGACCTGATGGCACAGGCCTTGCTTTCCCATTTTGAAAGCTCCATTCATGCTGCCTTGAAACTACCTAAAAAACAGTTTTAGGACGGGTCTCTAGTCGCTGTAGGCAGGGCTCTGGGAAGGGAACAAGTGTTCTCTACATCAACAGGGTGCTTTCATAGCCTGGGTGGGAGCTCCTCCTGAGACGCTCTAGAGCTAAAAGGAAACTTGACGTGAGTCCTTTCCTCAAGGTAAAGCCTCGAATAGCCTGCCGAAGCGGAAGCTTGGAGCAGAGTCCTTGAAGCATTAGCTTTAGGTCTGTTTTCTTTTAAGGTTGGTAAGCTTTCAGGACACCGAGGACCTCGCGTAGGCACCCTATTCCCTGCAAGAACACCTAGTACCGGCAGGCTGCACTAGGCTGCTAAGAAACATCCAGGCCCGGAAACCTTTCCCAGTCACTCTGTGTATGCTGAAAGTAGGGCAACACACTGCACTCTTCCTTGGGAGAGCTGGATTTCCTCTGCACTCCAACATCTCCAGGAAATCTGTTCTCTCCCGTCCTACATGTCATGCAAATCTGCCTCATAGCCCTAGGCTGAGCGGCACTGAGAAACCAAAACTGCTTTGCATTCCTCATACAGAGTCATACCTTAAGACCCCATACTTACAGGAGAAAGTCGGCTTTCATTCCTGCCTTAACCACAGCACAGTTGTTCCTCTTACACTGCAGGGTTTTAAAAGAAGCTAAGCCCCGATAAGGTACCTAGAGCGTTCCTTGGGAGAGGCAGTTGGCTACACGGAGAACTCCGTGCCAAGGTAACGTTATTCATGTAAGGGACCAGTGTGTAGCTAGAGTGTATATTTACTTAGTAGAAATCACAAGGAGGTAGGCTGCGTGTTCGCTGCAAACGGGGACCTGATGGCACAGGCCTTGCCTTCCCATTTTGAATACTCAATTCATGCTGCCTTGAAACTACCTAAATAACAGTTTTAGGACTGGTCTTTGTCACTGTAGGCAGGGCTCTGGGAAGGGAACGAGTGTTCTCTACATCAACAGGGTGCTTTCATAGCCTGGGAAGTAGCTCCTCCTGAGACGCTCTAGAGCTAAAAGGAAACTTGACGTGAGTCCTTTCCTCAAGGTAAAGCCTCGAATAGCCTTCCGAAGCGGAAGCTTGGAGCAGAGTCCTTGAAGCATTAGCTTTAGGTCTGTTTTCTTTTAAGGTTGGTAAGCTTTCAGGACACCGAGGACCTCGCGTAGGCACCCTATTCCCTGCAAGAACACCTAGTACCGGCAGGCTGCACTAGGCTGCTAAGAAACATCCAGGCCCGGAAACCTTTCCCAGTCACTCTGTGTATGCTGAGTGTAGGGCAACACACTGCACTCTTCCTTGGGAGAGCTGGATTTCCTCTGCACTCCAACATCTCCAGGAAATCTGTTCTCTCACGTCCTACATGTCATGCAAATCTGCCTCATAGCCCTAGGCTGAGCGGCACTGAGAAACCAAAACTGCTTTGCATTCCTCGTACAGAGTCATACCTTAAGACCCCATACTTACAGGAGAAAGTCGGCTTTCGTTCCTGCCTTAACTACAGCACAGTTGTTCCTCTTACACTGCAGGGTTTTAAAAGAAGCTAAGCCCCGATAAGGTACCTAGAGCGTTCCTTGGGAGAGGCAGTTGTCTACACGGAGAACTCCGTGCCAAGAAAACTTTATTCAGGGAAGGGACCAGTGTGTAGCTAGAGTGTATATTTACTTAGTAGAAATCACAAGGAGGTAGGCTGCGTGTTCGCTGCAAACGGAGACCTGATGGCACAGGCCTTGCCTTCCCATTTTGAATACTCAATTCATGCTGCCTTGAAACGACCTAAATAACAGTTTTAGGACTGGTCTCTTGTCACTGTAGGCAGGGCTTTGGGAAGGGCACGAGTGTTCTCTACATCAACAGGGTGCTTCCATAGCCTGGGAGGGAGCTCCTCCTGAGACGCTCTAGAGTTAAAAGGAAACTTGACGTGAGTCCTTTCCTCAAGGTAAAGCCTCGAATAGCCTGCCGAAGCGGAAGCTTGGAGCAGAGTCCTTGAAGCATTAGCTTTAGGTCTGTTTTCTTTTAAGGTTGGTAAGCTTTCAGGACACCGAGGACCTCGCGTAGGCACCCTATTCCCTGCAAGAACACCTAGTACCGGCAGGCTGCACTAGGCTGCTAAGAAACATCCAGGCCCGGAAACCTTTCCCAGTCACTCTGTGTATGCTGAAAGTAGGGCAACACACTGCACTCTTCCTTGGGAGAGCTGGATTTCCTCTGCACTCCAACATCTCCAGGAAATCTGTTCTCTCCCGTCCTACATGTCATGCAAATCTGCCTCATAGCCCTAGGCTGAGCGGCACTGAGAAACCAAAACTGCTTTGCATTCCTCATACAGAGTCATACCTTAAGACCCCATACTTACAGGAGAAAGTCGGCTTTCATTCCTGCCTTAACCACAGCACAGTTGTTCCTCTTACACTGCAGGGTTTTAAAAGAAGCTAAGCCCCGATAAGGTACCTAGAGCGTTCCTTGGGAGAGGCAGTTGGCTACACGGAGAACTCCGTGCCAAGGTAACGTTATTCATGTAAGGGACCAGTGTGTAGCTAGAGTGTATATTTACTTAGTAGAAATCACAAGGAGGTAGGCTGCGTGTTCGCTGCAAACGGGGACCTGATGGCACAGGCCTTGCCTTCCCATTTTGAATACTCAATTCATGCTGCCTTGAAACTACCTAAATAACAGTTTTAGGACTGGTCTTTGTCACTGTAGGCAGGGCTCTGGGAAGGGAACGAGTGTTCTCTACATCAACAGGGTGCTTTCATAGCCTGGGAAGGAGCTCCTCCTGAGACGCTCTAGAGCTAAAAGGAAACTTGACGTGAGTCCTTTCCTCAAGGTAAAGCCTCGAATAGCCTTCCGAAGCGGAAGCTTGGAGCAGAGTCCTTGAAGCATTAGCTTTAGGTCTGTTTTCTTTTAAGGTTGGTAAGCTTTCAGGACACCGAGGACCTCGCGTAGGCACCCTATTCCCTGCAAGAACACCTAGTACCGGCAGGCTGCACTAGGCTGCTAAGAAACATCCAGGCCCGGAAACCTTTCCCAGTCACTCTGTGTATGCTGAGTGTAGGGCAACACACTGCACTCTTCCTTGGGAGAGCTGGATTTCCTCTGCACTCCAACATATCCAGGAAATCTGTTCTCTCACGTCCTACATGTCATGCAAATCTGCCTCATAGCCCTAGGCTGAGCGGCACTGAGAAACCAAAACTGCTTTGCATTCCTCGTACAGAGTCATACCTTAAGACCCCATACTTACAGGAGAAAGTCGGCTTTCGTTCCTGCCTTAACTACAGCACAGTTGTTCCTCTTACACTGCAGGGTTTTAAAAGAAGCTAAGCCCCGATAAGGTACCTAGAGCGTTCCTTGGGAGAGGCAGTTGTCTACACGGAGAACTCCGTGCCAAGAAAACTTTATTCAGGGAAGGGACCAGTGTGTAGCTAGAGTGTATATTTACTTAGTAGAAATCACAAGGAGGTAGGCTGCGTGTTCGCTGCAAACGGGGACCTGATGGCACAGGCCTTGCCTTCCCATTTTGAATACTCAATTCATGCTGCCTTGAAACGACCTAAATAACAGTTTTAGGACTGGTCTTTGTCACTGTAGGCAGGGCTCTGGGAAGGGCACGAGTGTTCTCTACATCAACAGGGTGCTTTCATAGCCTGGGTGGGAGCTCCTCCTGAGACGCTCTAGAGCTAAAAGGAAACTTGACGTGAGTCCTTTCCTCAAGGTAAAGCCTCGAATAGCCTGCCGAAGCGGAAGATTGGAGCAGAGTGCTTGAAGCATTAGCTTTAGGTCTGTTTTCTTTTAAGGTTAGTAAGGTTTCAAGACACCGAGGACCTCGCGTGGGCACCCAATTCCCTGCAAGAACACCTAGTAGCAGCAGGCTCCACTAGGCTGCTAAGAAATATCCAGGCCTGAAAACATTTCCCAGTCACTCTGTGTATGCTGAGTGTAGGGCAACACACTGCACTCTTCCTTGGGAGATCTAGGTGTCCTCAGCACTCCAACAGCTCCAGGAAATCTGTTCTCTCACGTCCTACATGTCATGCAAATCTGCCTCATAGCCTTAGGCTGAGCGGCACTAAGGAACGAAAATTGCTTCGCATTCCTTGTACAGAGTCATATCTTACGACCCCATACTTACAGGAGAAAGTCGGCTTGCGTTCTGTCCTTAACCACAGCACAGATGTTCCTCTTACACTGCAGGGTTTTAGAAGAAGCTAAGCCCCGATAGCGTACTTAGAGCGTTCCTTGGAAGAGGCAGTTGGCTACACGGAGAACTCCGTGTCAAGGTAACGTTATTCAGGGAAGGGACCAGTGTGTAGCTACAGTGTATATTTACTTGGAGAAATCACCAGGAGGTAGGCTGCGTGTTCGCTGGAAACGGGGACCTGATGGCACAGGCCTTGCTTTCCCATTTTGAAAGCTCCATTCATGCTGCCTTGAAACTACCTAAAAAACAGTTTTAGGACGGGTCTCTAGTCGCTGTAGGCAGGGCTCTGGGAAGGGAACAAGTGTTCTCTACATCAACAGGGTGCTTTCATAGCCTGGGTGGGAGCTCCTCCTGAGACGCTCTAGAGCTAAAAGGAAACTTGACGTGAGTCCTTTCCTCAAGGTAAAGCCTCGAATAGCCTGCCGAAGCGGAAGCTTGGAGCAGAGTCCTTGAAGCATTAGCTTTAGGTCTGTTTTCTTTTAAGGTTGGTAAGCTTTCAGGACACCGAGGACCTCGCGTAGGCACCCTATTCCCTGCAAGAACACCTAGTACCGGCAGGCTGCACTAGGCTGCTAAGAAACATCCAGGCCCGGAAACCTTTCCCAGTCACTCTGTGTATGCTGAAAGTAGGGCAACACACTGCACTCTTCCTTGGGAGAGCTGGATTTCCTCTGCACTCCAACATCTCCAGGAAATCTGTTCTCTCCCGTCCTACATGTCATGCAAATCTGCCTCATAGCCCTAGGCTGAGCGGCACTGAGAAACCAAAACTGCTTTGCATTCCTCATACAGAGTCATACCTTAAGACCCCATACTTACAGGAGAAAGTCGGCTTTCATTCCTGCCTTAACCACAGCACAGTTGTTCCTCTTACACTGCAGGGTTTTAAAAGAAGCTAAGCCCCGATAAGGTACCTAGAGCGTTCCTTGGGAGAGGCAGTTGGCTACACGGAGAACTCCGTGCCAAGGTAACGTTATTCATGTAAGGGACCAGTGTGTAGCTAGAGTGTATATTTACTTAGTAGAAATCACAAGGAGGTAGGCTGCGTGTTCGCTGCAAACGGGGACCTGATGGCACAGGCCTTGCCTTCCCATTTTGAATACTCAATTCATGCTGCCTTGAAACTACCTAAATAACAGTTTTAGGACTGGTCTTTGTCACTGTAGGCAGGGCTCTGGGAAGGGAACGAGTGTTCTCTACATCAACAGGGTGCTTTCATAGCCTGGGAAGTAGCTCCTCCTGAGACGCTCTAGAGCTAAAAGGAAACTTGACGTGAGTCCTTTCCTCAAGGTAAAGCCTCGAATAGCCTTCCGAAGCGGAAGCTTGGAGCAGAGTCCTTGAAGCATTAGCTTTAGGTCTGTTTTCTTTTAAGGTTGGTAAGCTTTCAGGACACCGAGGACCTCGCGTAGGCACCCTATTCCCTGCAAGAACACCTAGTACCGGCAGGCTGCACTAGGCTGCTAAGAAACATCCAGGCCCGGAAACCTTTCCCAGTCACTCTGTGTATGCTGAGTGTAGGGCAACACACTGCACTCTTCCTTGGGAGAGCTGGATTTCCTCTGCACTCCAACATCTCCAGGAAATCTGTTCTCTCACGTCCTACATGTCATGCAAATCTGCCTCATAGCCCTAGGCTGAGCGGCACTGAGAAACCAAAACTGCTTTGCATTCCTCGTACAGAGTCATACCTTAAGACCCCATACTTACAGGAGAAAGTCGGCTTTCGTTCCTGCCTTAACTACAGCACAGTTGTTCCTCTTACACTGCAGGGTTTTAAAAGAAGCTAAGCCCCGATAAGGTACCTAGAGCGTTCCTTGGGAGAGGCAGTTGTCTACACGGAGAACTCCGTGCCAAGAAAACTTTATTCAGGGAAGGGACCAGTGTGTAGCTAGAGTGTATATTTACTTAGTAGAAATCACAAGGAGGTAGGCTGCGTGTTCGCTGCAAACGGAGACCTGATGGCACAGGCCTTGCCTTCCCATTTTGAATACTCAATTCATGCTGCCTTGAAACGACCTAAATAACAGTTTTAGGACTGGTCTCTTGTCACTGTAGGCAGGGCTTTGGGAAGGGCACGAGTGTTCTCTACATCAACAGGGTGCTTCCATAGCCTGGGAGGGAGCTCCTCCTGAGACGCTCTAGAGTTAAAAGGAAACTTGACGTGAGTCCTTTCCTCAAGGTAAAGCCTCGAATAGCCTGCCGAAGCGGAAGCTTGGAGCAGAGTCCTTGAAGCATTAGCTTTAGGTCTGTTTTCTTTTAAGGTTGGTAAGCTTTCAGGACACCGAGGACCTCGCGTAGGCACCCTATTCCCTGCAAGAACACCTAGTACCGGCAGGCTGCACTAGGCTGCTAAGAAACATCCAGGCCCGGAAACCTTTCCCAGTCACTCTGTGTATGCTGAAAGTAGGGCAACACACTGCACTCTTCCTTGGGAGAGCTGGATTTCCTCTGCACTCCAACATCTCCAGGAAATCTGTTCTCTCCCGTCCTACATGTCATGCAAATCTGCCTCATAGCCCTAGGCTGAGCGGCACTGAGAAACCAAAACTGCTTTGCATTCCTCATACAGAGTCATACCTTAAGACCCCATACTTACAGGAGAAAGTCGGCTTTCATTCCTGCCTTAACCACAGCACAGTTGTTCCTCTTACACTGCAGGGTTTTAAAAGAAGCTAAGCCCCGATAAGGTACCTAGAGCGTTCCTTGGGAGAGGCAGTTGGCTACACGGAGAACTCCGTGCCAAGGTAACGTTATTCATGTAAGGGACCAGTGTGTAGCTAGAGTGTATATTTACTTAGTAGAAATCACAAGGAGGTAGGCTGCGTGTTCGCTGCAAACGGGGACCTGATGGCACAGGCCTTGCCTTCCCATTTTGAATACTCAATTCATGCTGCCTTGAAACTACCTAAATAACAGTTTTAGGACTGGTCTTTGTCACTGTAGGCAGGGCTCTGGGAAGGGAACGAGTGTTCTCTACATCAACAGGGTGCTTTCATAGCCTGGGAAGGAGCTCCTCCTGAGACGCTCTAGAGCTAAAAGGAAACTTGACGTGAGTCCTTTCCTCAAGGTAAAGCCTCGAATAGCCTTCCGAAGCGGAAGCTTGGAGCAGAGTCCTTGAAGCATTAGCTTTAGGTCTGTTTTCTTTTAAGGTTGGTAAGCTTTCAGGACACCGAGGACCTCGCGTAGGCACCCTATTCCCTGCAAGAACACCTAGTACCGGCAGGCTGCACTAGGCTGCTAAGAAACATCCAGGCCCGGAAACCTTTCCCAGTCACTCTGTGTATGCTGAGTGTAGGGCAACACACTGCACTCTTCCTTGGGAGAGCTGGATTTCCTCTGCACTCCAACATATCCAGGAAATCTGTTCTCTCACGTCCTACATGTCATGCAAATCTGCCTCATAGCCCTAGGCTGAGCGGCACTGAGAAACCAAAACTGCTTTGCATTCCTCGTACAGAGTCATACCTTAAGACCCCATACTTACAGGAGAAAGTCGGCTTTCGTTCCTGCCTTAACTACAGCACAGTTGTTCCTCTTACACTGCAGGGTTTTAAAAGAAGCTAAGCCCCGATAAGGTACCTAGAGCGTTCCTTGGGAGAGGCAGTTGTCTACACGGAGAACTCCGTGCCAAGAAAACTTTATTCAGGGAAGGGACCAGTGTGTAGCTAGAGTGTATATTTACTTAGTAGAAATCACAAGGAGGTAGGCTGCGTGTTCGCTGCAAACGGGGACCTGATGGCACAGGCCTTGCCTTCCCATTTTGAATACTCAATTCATGCTGCCTTGAAACGACCTAAATAACAGTTTTAGGACTGGTCTCTTGTCACTGTAGGCAGGGCTTTGGGAAGGGCACGAGTGTTCTCTACATCAACAGGGTGCTTCCATAGCCTGGGAGGGAGCTCCTCCTGAGACGCTCTAGAGTTAAAAGGAAACTTGACGTGAGTCCTTTCCTCAAGGTAAAGCCTCGAATAGCCTGCCGAAGCGGAAGCTTGGAGCAGAGTCCTTGAAGCATTAGCTTTAGGACTGTTTTCTTTTAAGGTTAGTAAGCTTTCAAGACACCGAGGACCTCGCGTAGGCACCCTATTCCCTGCAAGAACACCTAGTACCGGCAGGCTGCACTAGGCTGCTAAGAAACATCCAGGCCCGGAAACCTTTCCCAGTCACTCTGTGTATGCTGAGTGTAGGGCAACACACTGCACTCTTCCTTGGGAGAGCTGGATTTCCTCTGCACTCCAACATCTCCAGGAAATCTGTTCTCTCACGTCCTACATGTCATGCAAATCTGCCTCATAGCCCTAGGCTGAGCGGCACTGAGAAACCAAAACTGCTTTGCATTCCTCGTACAGAGTCATACCTTAAGACCCCATACTTACAGGAGAAAGTCGGCTTTCATTCCTGCCTTAACCACAGCACAGATGTTCCATTAACACTGCAGGGTTTTAAAAGAAGCTAAGCCCCGATAAGGTACCTAGAGCGTTCCTTGGGAGAGGCAGTTGGCTACACGGAGAACTCCGTGCCAAGAAAACTTTATTCAGGGAAGGGACCAGTGTGTAGCTAGAGTGTATATATACTTAGTAGAAATCTCAAGGAGGTAGGCTGCGTGTTCGCCGGGAAAGGGGACCTAGTGGCCCAGGCCTTGTCTTCCCATTTTGAATGCTCCATTTATGCTGCTTTAGGACGGGTCTCTAGTCACTGTAGGCAGGGCATTGGGAAGTGCACGAGTGTTCTCTACATCAACAGGGTGCTTTCAAGGCCTGGGAGGGAGCTCCTCCTGAGACGCTCTAGAGCTAAAAGGAAACTTGACGTGAGTCCTTTCCTCAAGGTAAAGCCTCGAATAGCCTGCCGAAGCGGAAGATTGGAGCAGAGTGCTTGAAGCATTAGCTTTAGGTCTGTTTTCTTTTAAGGTTAGTAAGCTTTCAAGACACCGAGGACCTCGCGTGGGCACCCTATTCCCTGCAAGAACACCTAGTACCGGCAGGCTGCACTAGGCTGCTAAGAAACATCCAGGCCCGGAAACCTTTCCCAGTCACTCTGTGTATGCTGAGTGTAGAGCAACACACTGCACTCTTCCTTGGGAGACCTAGGTTTCCTCAGCACTCCAATATCTCCAGGAAATCTGTTCTCTCACGTCCTACATGTCATGCAAATCTGCCACATAGCCCTAGGCTGAGCGGCACTGAGAAACCAAAACGGCTTTGCATTCCTCGTACAGAGTCATACCTTAAGACCCCATACTTACAGGAGAAAGTCGGCTTTCGTTCCTGCCTTAACTACAGCACAGTTGTTCCTCTTACACTGCAGGGTTTTAAAAGAAGCTAAGCCCCGATAAGGTACCTAGAGCGTTCCTTGGGAGAGGCAGTTGTCTACACGGAGAACTCCGTGCCAAGAAAACTTTATTCAGGGAAGGGACCAGTGTGTAGCTAGAGTGTATATTTACTTAGTAGAAATCACAAGGAGGTAGGCTGCGTGTTCGCTGGAAACGGGGACCTGATGGCACAGGCCTTGCCTTCCCATTTTGAATACTCAATTCATGCTGCCTTGAAACGACCTAAATAACAGTTTTAGGACTGGTCTCTTGTCACTGTAGGCAGGGCTTTGGGAAGGGCACGAGTGTTCTCTACATCAACAGGGTGCTTCCATAGCCTGGGAGGGAGCTCCTCCTGAGACGCTCTAGAGTTAAAAGGAAACTTGACGTGAGTCCTTTCCTCAAGGTAAAGCCTCGAATAGCCTGCCGAAGCGGAAGCTTGGAGCAGAGTCCTTGAAGCATTAGCTTTAGGTCTGTTTTCTTTTAAGGTTGGTAAGCTTTCAGGACACCGAGGACCTCGCGTAGGCACCCTATTCCCTGCAAGAACACCTAGTACCGGCAGGCTGCACTAGGCTGCTAAGAAACATCCAGGCCCGGAAACCTTTCCCAGTCACTCTGTGTATGCTGAGTGTAGGGCAACACACTGCACTCTTCCTTGGGAGAGCTGGATTTCCTCTGCACTCCAACATCTCCAGGAAATCTGTTCTCTCACGTCCTACATGTCATGCAAATCTGCCTCATAGCCCTAGGCTGAGCGGCACTGAGAAACCAAAACTGCTTTGCATTCCTCGTACAGAGTCATACCTTAAGACCCCATACTTACAGGAGAAAGTCGGCTTTCATTCCTGCCTTAACCACAGCACAGATGTTCCTCTTACACTGCAGGGTTTTAAAAGAAGCTAAGCCCCGATAAGGTACCTAGAGCGTTCCTTGGGAGAGGCAGTTGGCTACACGGAGAACTCCGTGCCAAGAAAACTTTATTCAGGGAAGGGACCAGTGTGTAGCTAGAGTGTATATATACTTAGTAGAAATCTCAAGGAGGTAGGCTGCGTGTTCGCCGGGAAAGGGGACCTAGTGGCCCAGGCCTTGCCTTCCCATTTTGAATGCTCCATTTATGCTGCTTTAGGACGGGTCTCTAGTCACTGTAGGCAGGGCATTGGGAAGTGCACGAGTGTTCTCTACATCAACAGGGTGCTTTCATAGCCTGGGAGGGAGCTCCTCCTGAGACGCTCTAGAGCTAAAAGGAAACTTGACGTGAGTCCTTTCCTCAAGGTAAAGCCTCGAATAGCCTGCCGAAGCGGAAGATTGGAGCAGAGTGCTTGAAGCATTAGCTTTAGGTCTGTTTTCTTTTAAGGTTAGTAAGCTTTCAAGACACCGAGGACCTCGCGTGGGCACCCTATTCCCTGCAAGAACACCTAGTTCCGGCAGGCTCCACAAGGCTGCTAAGAAACATCCAGGCCCGGAAACCTTTCCCAGTCACTCTGTGTATGCTGAGTGTAGAACAACACACTGCACTCTTCCTTGGGAGACCTACGTTTCCTCAGCACTCCAACATCTCCAGGAAATCTGTTCTCTCACGTCCTACATGTCATGCAATTCTGCCACATAGCCCTAGGCTGAGCGGCACTGAGAAACCAAAACTGCTTTGCATTCCTCGTACAGAGTCATACCTTAAGACCCCATACTTACAGGAGAAAGTCGGCTTTCATTCCTGCCTTAACCACAGCACAGTTGTTCCTCTTACACTGCAGGGTTTTAAAAGAAGCTAAGCCCCGATAAGGTACCTAGAGCGTTCCTTGGGAGAGGCAGTTGGCTACACGGAGAACTCCGTGCCAAGGTAACGTTATTCATGTAAGGGACCAGTGTGTAGCTAGAGTGTATATTTACTTAGTAGAAATCACAAGGAGGTAGGCTGCGTGTTCGCTGCAAACGGGGACCTGATGGCACAGGCCTTGCCTTCTCATTTTGAATACTCAATTCATGCTGCCTTGAAACTACCTAAATAACAGTTTTAGGACTGGTCTTTGTCACTGTAGGCAGGGCTCTGGGAAGGGCACGAGTGTTCTCTACATCAACAGGGTGCTTTCATAGCCTGGGTGGGAGCTCCTCCTGAGACGCTCTAGAGCTAAAAGGAAACTTGACGTGAGTCCTTTCCTCAAGGTAAAGCCTCGAATAGCCTGCCGAAGCGGAAGATTGGAGCAGAGTGCTTGAAGCATTAGCTTTAGGTCTGTTTTCTTTTAAGGTTAGTAAGGTTTCAAGACACCGAGGACCTCGCGTGGGCACCCAATTCCCTGCAAGAACACCTAGTAGCAGCAGGCTCCACTAGGCTGCTAAGAAATATCCAGGCCTGAAAACATTTCCCAGTCACTCTGTGTATGCTGAGTGTAGGGCAACACACTGCACTCTTCCTTGGGAGATCTAGGTGTCCTCAGCACTCCAACAGCTCCAGGAAATCTGTTCTCTCACGTCCTACATGTCATGCAAATCTGCCTCATAGCCTTAGGCTGAGCGGCACTAAGGAACGAAAATTGCTTCGCATTCCTTGTACAGAGTCATATCTTACGACCCCATACTTACAGGAGAAAGTCGGCTTGCGTTCTTTCCTTAACCACAGCACAGATGTTCCTCTTACACTGCAGGGTTTTAGAAGAAGCTAAGCCCCGATAGCGTACTTAGAGCGTTCCTTGGAAGAGGCAGTTGGCTACACGGAGAACTCCGTGTCAAGGTAACGTTATTCAGGGAAGGGACCAGTGTGTAGCTACAGTGTATATTTACTTGGAGAAATCACCAGGAGGTAGGCTGCGTGTTCGCTGCAAACGGAGACCTGATGGCACAGGCCTTGCCTTCCCATTTTGAATACTCAATTCATGCTGCCTTGAAACGACCTAAAAAACAGTTTTAGGACGGGTCTCTAGTCGCTGTAGGCAGGGCTCTGGGAAGGGAACAAGTGTTCTCTACATCAACAGGGTGCTTTCATAGCCTGGGTGGGAGCTCCTCCTGAGACGCTCTAGAGCTAAAAGGAAACTTGACGTGAGTCCTTTCCTCAAGGTAAAGCCTCGAATAGCCTGCCGAAGCGGAAGCTTGGAGCAGAGTCCTTGAAGCATTAGCTTTAGGTCTGTTTTCTTTTAAGGTTGGTAAGCTTTCAGGACACCGAGGACCTCGCGTAGGCACCCTATTCCCTGCAAGAACACCTAGTACCGGCAGGCTGCACTAGGCTGCTAAGAAACATCCAGGCCCGGAAACCTTTCCCAGTCACTCTGTGTATGCTGAAAGTAGGGCAACACACTGCACTCTTCCTTGGGAGAGCTGGATTTCCTCTGCACTCCAACATCTCCAGGAAATCTGTTCTCTCCCGTCCTACATGTCATGCAAATCTGCCTCATAGCCCTAGGCTGAGCGGCACTGAGAAACCAAAACTGCTTTGCATTCCTCATACAGAGTCATACCTTAACACCCCATACTTACAGGAGAAAGTCGGCTTTCATTCCTGCCTTAACCACAGCACAGTTGTTCCTCTTACACTGCAGGGTTTTAAAAGAAGCTAAGCCCCGATAAGGTACCTAGAGCGTTCCTTGGGAGAGGCAGTTGGCTACACGGAGAACTCCGTGCCAAGGTAACGTTATTCATGTAAGGGACCAGTGTGTAGCTAGAGTGTATATTTACTTAGTAGAAATCACAAGGAGGTAGGCTGCGTGTTCGCTGCAAACGGGGACCTGATGGCACAGGGCTTGCCTTCCCATTTTGAATACTCAATTCATGCTGCCTTGAAACTACCTAAATAACAGTTTTGGGACTGGTCTTTGTCACTGTAGGCAGGGCTCTGGGAAGGGAACGAGTGTTCTCTACATCAACAGGGTGCTTTCATAGCCTGGGAAGGAGCTCCTCCTGAGACGCTCTAGAGCTAAAAGGAAACTTGACGTGAGTCCTTTCCTCAAGGTAAAGCCTCGAATAGCCTTCCGAAGCGGAAGCTTGGAGCAGAGTCCTTGAAGCATTAGCTTTAGGTCTGTTTTCTTTTAAGGTTGGTAAGCTTTCAGGACACCGAGGACCTCGCGTAGGCACCCTATTCCCTGCAAGAACACCTAGTACCGGCAGGCTGCACTAGGCTGCTAAGAAACATCCAGGCCCGGAAACCTTTCCCAGTCACTCTGTGTATGCTGAGTGTAGGGCAACACACTGCACTCTTCCTTGGGAGAGCTGGATTTCCTCTGCACTCCAACATCTCCAGGAAATCTGTTCTCTCACGTCCTACATGTCATGCAAATCTGCCTCATAGCCCTAGGCTGAGCGGCACTGAGAAACCAAAACTGCTTTGCATTCCTCGTACAGAGTCATACCTTAAGACCCCATACTTACAGGAGAAAGTCGGCTTTCGTTCCTGCCTTAACTACAGCACAGTTGTTCCTCTTACACTGCAGGGTTTTAAAAGAAGCTAAGCCCCGATAAGGTACCTAGAGCGTTCCTTGGGAGAGGCAGTTGTCTACACGGAGAACTCCGTGCCAAGAAAACTTTATTCAGGGAAGGGACCAGTGTGTAGCTAGAGTGTATATTTACTTAGTAGAAATCACAAGGAGGTAGGCTGCGTGTTCGCTGCAAACGGGGACCTGATGGCACAGGCCTTGCCTTCCCATTTTGAATACTCAATTCATGCTGCCTTGAAACGACCTAAATAACAGTTTTAGGACTGGTCTCTTGTCACTGTAGGCAGGGCTTTGGGAAGGGCACGAGTGTTCTCTACATCAACAGGGTGCTTCCATAGCCTGGGAGGGAGCTCCTCCTGAGACGCTCTAGAGTTAAAAGGAAACTTGACGTGAGTCCTTTCCTCAAGGTAAAGCCTCGAATAGCCTGCCGAAGCGGAAGCTTGGAGCAGAGTCCTTGAAGCATTAGCTTTAGGTCTGTTTTCTTTTAAGGTTAGTAAGCTTTCAAGACACCGAGGACCTCGCGTAGGCACCCTATTCCCTGCAAGAACACCTAGTACCGGCAGGCTGCACTAGGCTGCTAAGAAACATCCAGGCCCGGAAACCTTTCCCAGTCACTCTGTGTATGCTGAGTGTAGGGCAACACACTGCACTCTTCCTTGGGAGAGCTGGATTTCCTCTGCACTCCAACATCTCCAGGAAATCTGTTCTCTCACGTCCTACATGTCATGCAAATCTGCCTCATAGCCCTAGGCTGAGCGGCACTGAGAAACCAAAACTGCTTTGCATTCCTCGTACAGAGTCATACCTTAAGACCCCATACTTACAGGAGAAAGTCGGATTTCATTCCTGCCTTAACCACAGCACAGATGTTCCTCTTACACTGCAGGGTTTTAAAAGAAGCTAAGCCCCGATAAGGTACCTAGAGCGTTCCTTGGGAGAGGCAGTTGGCTACACGGAGAACTCCGTGCCAAGAAAACTTTATTCAGGGAAGGGACCAGTGTGTAGCTAGAGTGTATATATACTTAGTAGAAATCTCAAGGAGGTAGGCTGCGTGTTCGCCGGGAAAGGGGACCTAGTGGCCCAGGCCTTGTCTTCCCATTTTGAATGCTCCATTTATGCTGCTTTAGGACGGGTCTCTAGTCACTGTAGGCAGGGCATTGGGAAGTGCACGAGTGTTCTCTACATCAACAGGGTGCTTTCATAGCCTGGGAGGGAGCTCCTCCTGAGACGCTCTAGAGCTAAAAGGAAACTTGACGTGAGTCCTTTCCTCAAGGTAAAGCCTCGAATAGCCTGCCGAAGCGGAAGATTGGAGCAGAGTGCTTGAAGCATTAGCTTTAGGTCTGTTTTCTTTTAAGGTTAGTAAGCTTTCAAGACACCGAGGACCTCGCGTGGGCACCCTATTCCCTACAAGAACACCTAGTACCGGCAGGCTGCACTAGGCTGCTAAGAAACATACAGGCCCGGAAACCTTTCCCAGTCACTCTGTGTATGCTGAGTGTAGAGCAACACACTGCACTCTTCCTTGGGAGACCTAGGTTTCCTCAGCACTCCAATATCTCCAGGAAATCTGTTCTCTCACGTCCTACATGTCATGCAAATCTGCCACATAGCCCTAGGCTGAGCGGCACTGAGAAACCAAAACGGCTTTGCATTCCTCGTACAGAGTCATACCTTAAGACCCCATACTTACAGGAGAAAGTCGGCTTTCGTTCCTGCCTTAACTACAGCACAGTTGTTCCTCTTACACTGCAGGGTTTTAAAAGAAGCTAAGCCCCGATAAGGTACCTAGAGCGTTCCTTGGGAGAGGCAGTTGTCTACACGGAGAACTCCGTGCCAAGAAAACTTTATTCAGGGAAGGGACCAGTGTGTAGCTAGAGTGTATATTTACTTAGTAGAAATCACAAGGAGGTAGGCTGCGTGTTCGCTGGAAACGGGGACCTGATGGCACAGGCCTTGCCTTCCCATTTTGAATACTCAATTCATGCTGCCTTGAAACGACCTAAATAACAGTTTTAGGACTGGTCTCTTGTCACTGTAGGCAGGGCTTTGGGAAGGGCACGAGTGTTCTCTACATCAACAGGGTGCTTCCATAGCCTGGGAGGGAGCTCCTCCTGAGACGCTCTAGAGTTAAAAGGAAACTTGACGTGAGTCCTTTCCTCAAGGTAAAGCCTCGAATAGCCTTCCGAAGCGGAAGCTTGGAGCAGAGTCCTTGAAGCATTAGCTTTAGGTCTGTTTTCTTTTAAGGTTAGTAAGCTTTCAAGACACCGAGGACCTCGCGTAGGCACCCTATTCCCTGCAAGAACACCTAGTACCGGCAGGCTGCACTAGGCTGCTAAGAAACATCCAGGCCCGGAAACCTTTCCCAGTCACTCTGTGTATGCTGAGTGTAGGGCAACACACTGCACTCTTCCTTGGGAGAGCTGGATTTCCTCTGCACTCCAACATCTCCAGGAAATCTGTTCTCTCACGTCCTACATGTCATGCAAATCTGCCTCATAGCCCTAGGCTGAGCGGCACTGAGAAACCAAAACTGCTTTGCATTCCTCGTACAGAGTCATACCTTAAGACCCCATACTTACAGGAGAAAGTCGGCTTTCATTCCTGCCTTAACCACAGCACAGATGTTCCTCTTACACTGCAGGGTTTTAAAAGAAGCTAAGCCCCGATAAGGTACCTAGAGCGTTCCTTGGGAGAGGCAGTTGGCTACACGGAGAACTCCGTGCCAAGAAAACTTTATTCAGGGAAGGGACCAGTGTGTAGCTAGAGTGTATATTTACTTAGTAGAAATCACAAGGAGGTAGGCTGCGTGTTCGCTGCAAACGGGGACCTGATGGCACAGGCCTTGCCTTCCTATTTTGAATACTCAATTCATGCTGCCTTGAAACGACCTAAATAACAGTTTTAGGACTGGTCTTTGTCACTGTAGGCAGGGCTCTGGGAAGGGCACGAGTGTTCTCTACATCAACAGGGTGCTTTCATAGCCTGGGTGGGAGCTCCTCCTGAGACGCTCTAGAGCTAAAAGGAAACTTGACGTGAGTCCTTTCCTCAAGGTAAAGCCTCGAATAGCCTGCCGAAGCGGAAGATTGGAGCAGAGTGCTTGAAGCATTAGCTTTAGGTCTGTTTTCTTTTAAGGTTAGTAAGGTTTCAAGACACCGAGGACCTCGCGTGGGCACCCAATTCCCTGCAAGAACACCTAGTAGCAGCAGGCTCCACTAGGCTGCTAAGAAATATCCAGGCCTGAAAACATTTCCCAGTCACTCTGTGTATGCTGAGTGTAGGGCAACACACTGCACTCTTCCTTGGGAGATCTAGGTGTCCTCAGCACTCCAACAGCTCCAGGAAATCTGTTCTCTCACGTCCTACATGTCATGCAAATCTGCCTCATAGCCTTAGGCTGAGCGGCACTAAGGAACGAAAATTGCTTCGCATTCCTTGTACAGAGTCATATCTTACGACCCCATACTTACAGGAGAAAGTCGGCTTGCGTTCTGTCCTTAACCACAGCACAGATGTTCCTCTTACACTGCAGGGTTTTAGAAGAAGCTAAGCCCCGATAGCGTACTTAGAGCGTTCCTTGGAAGAGGCAGTTGGTTACACGGAGAACTCCGTGTCAAGGTAACGTTATTCAGGGAAGGGACCAGTGTGTAGCTACAGTGTATATTTACTTGGAGAAATCACCAGGAGGTAGGCTGCGTGTTCGCTGGAAACGGGGACCTGATGGCACAGGCCTTGCTTTCCCATTTTGAAAGCTCCATTCATGCTGCCTTGAAACTACCTAAAAAACAGTTTTAGGACGGGTCTCTAGTCGCTGTAGGCAGGGCTCTGGGAAGGGAACAAGTGTTCTCTACATCAACAGGGTGCTTTCATAGCCTGGGTGGGAGCTCCTCCTGAGACGCTCTAGAGCTAAAAGGAAACTTGTCGTGAGTCCTTTCCTCAAGGTAAAGCCTCGAATAGCCTGCCGAAGCGGAAGCTTGGAGCAGAGTCCTTGAAGCATTAGCTTTAGGTGTGTTTTCTTTTAAGGTTGGTAAGCTTTCAGGACACCGAGGACCTCGCGTAGGCACCCTATTCCCTGCAAGAACACCTAGTACCGGCAGGCTGCACTAGGCTGCTAAGAAACATCCAGGCCCGGAAACCTTTCCCAGTCACTCTGTGTATGCTGAATGTAGGGCAACACACTGCACTCTTCCTTGGGAGAGCTGGATTTCCTCTGCACTCCAACATCTCCAGGAAATCTGTTCTCTCCCGTCCTACATGTCATGCAAATCTGCCTCATAGCCCTAGGCTGAGCGGCACTGAGAAACCAAAACTGCTTTGCATTCCTCATACAGAGTCATACCTTAAGACCCCATACTTACAGGAGAAAGTCGGCTTTCATTCCTGCCTTAACCACAGCACAGTTGTTCCTCTTACACTGCAGGGTTTTAAAAGAAGCTAAGCCCCGATAAGGTACCTAGAGCGTTCCTTGGGAGAGGCAGTTGGCTACACGGAGAACTCCGTGCCAAGGTAACGTTATTCATGTAAGGGACCAGTGTGTAGCTAGAGTGTATATTTACTTAGTAGAAATCACAAGGAGGTAGGCTGCGTGTTCGCTGCAAACGGGGACCTGATGGCACAGGCCTTGCCTTCCCATTTTGAATACTCAATTCATGCTGCCTTGAAACTACCTAAATAACAGTTTTAGGACTGGTCTTTGTCACTGTAGGCAGGGCTCTGGGAAGGGAACGAGTGTTCTCTACATCAACAGGGTGCTTCCATAGCCTGGGAGGGAGCTCCTCCTGAGACGCTCTAGAGTTAAAAGGAAACTTGACGTGAGTCCTTTCCTCAAGGTAAAGCCTCGAATAGCCTGCCGAAGCGGAAGCTTGGAGCAGAGTCCTTGAAGCATTAGCTTTAGGTCTGTTTTCTTTTAAGGTTAGTAAGCTTTCAAGACACCGAGGACCTCGCGTAGGCACCCTATTCCCTGCAAGAACACCTAGTACCGGCAGGCTGCACTAGGCTGCTAAGAAACATCCAGGCCCGGAAACCTTTCCCAGTCACTCTGTGTATGCTGAGTGTAGAGCAACACACTGCACTCTTCCTTGGGAGAGCTGGATTTCCTCTGCACTCCAACATCTCCAGGAAATCTGTTCTCTCACGTCCTACATGTCATGCAAATCTGCCTCATAGCCCTAGGCTGAGCGGCACTGAGAAACCAAAACTGCTTTGCATTCCTCGTACAGAGTCATACCTTAAGACCCCATACTTACAGGAGAAAGTCGGCTTTCATTCCTGCCTTAACCACAGCACAGATGTTCCTCTTACACTGCAGGGTTTTAAAAGAAGCTAAGCCCCGATAAGGTACCTAGAGCGTTCCTTGGGAGAGGCAGTTGGCTACACGGAGAACTCCGTGCCAAGAAAACTTTATTCAGGGAAGGGACCAGTGTGTAGCTAGAGTGTATATATACTTAGTAGAAATCTCAAGGAGGTAGGCTGCGTGTTCGCCGGGAAAGGGGACCTAGTGGCCCAGGCCTTGCCTTCCCATTTTGAATGCTCCATTTATGCTGCTTTAGGACGGGTCTCTAGTCACTGTAGGCAGGGCATTGGGAAGTGCACGAGTGTTCTCTACATCAACAGGGTGCTTTCATAGCCTGGGAGGGAGCTCCTCCTGAGACGCTCTAGAGCTAAAAGGAAACTTGACGTGAGTCCTTTCCTCAAGGTAAAGCCTCGAATAGCCTGCCGAAGCGGAAGATTGGAGCAGAGTGCTTGAAGCATTAGCTTTAGGTCTGTTTTCTTTTAAGGTTAGTAAGCTTTCAAGACACCGAGGACCTCGCGTGGGCACCCTATTCCCTGCAAGAACACCTAGTACCGGCAGGCTGCACTAGGCTGCTAAGAAACATCCAGGCCCGGAAACCTTTCCCAGTCACTCTGTGTATGCTGAATGTAGGGCAACACACTGCACTCTTCCTTGGGAGAGCTGGATTTCCTCTGCACTCCAATATCTCCAGGAAATCTGTTCTCTCCCGTCCTACATGTCATGCAAATCTGCCTCATAGCCCTAGGCTGAGCGGCACTGAGAAACCAAAACTGCTTTGCATTCCTCATACAGAGTCATACCTTAAGACCCCATACTTACAGGAGAAAGTCGGCTTTCATTCCTGCCTTAACCACAGCACAGTTGTTCCTCTTACACTGCAGGGTTTTAAAAGAAGCTAAGCCCCGATAAGGTACCTAGAGCGTTCCTTGGGAGAGGCAGTTGGCTACACGGAGAACTCCGTGCCAAGGTAACGTTATTCATGTAAGGGACCAGTGTGTAGCTAGAGTGTATATTTACTTAGTAGAAATCACAAGGAGGTAGGCTGCGTGTTCGCTGCAAACGGGGACCTGATGGCACAGGCCTTGCCTTCCCATTTTGAATACTCAATTCATGCTGCCTTGAAACTACCTAAATAACAGTTTTAGGACTGGTCTTTGTCACTGTAGGCAGGGCTCTGGGTAGGGAACGAGTGTTCTCTACATCAACAGGGTGCTTTCATAGCCTGGGAAGGAGCTCCTCCTGAGACGCTCTAGAGCTAAAAGGAAACTTGACGTGAGTCCTTTCCTCAAGGTAAAGCCTCGAATAGCCTGCCGAAGCGGAAGATTGGAGCAGAGTGCTTGAAGCATTAGCTTTAGGTCTGTTTTCTTTTAAGGTTAGTAAGCTTTCAAGACACCGAGGACCTCGCGTGGGCACCCTATTCCCTGCAAGAACCCCTAGTTCCGGCAGGCTCCACAAGGCTGCTAAGAAACATCCATTCCCGGAAACCTTTCCCAGTCACTCTGTGTATGCTGAGTGTAGAGCAACACAGTGCACTCTTCCTTGGGAGACCTAGGTTTCCTCAGCACTCCAACTTCTCCTGGAAATCTGTTCTCTCACGTCCTACATATCATGCAAATCTGCCACATAGCCCTAGGCTGAGCGGCACTGAGAAACCAAAACTGCTTTGCATTCCTCGTACAGAGTCATACCTTAAGACCCCATACTTTCAGGAGAAAGTCGGCTTTCATTCCTGCCTTAACCACAGCACAGTTGTTCCTCTTACACTGCAGGGTTTTAAAAGAAGCTAAGCCCCGATAAGGTACCTAGAGCGTTCCTTGGGAGAGGCAGTTTTCTACACGGAGAACTCCGTGCCAAGAAAACTTTATTCAGGGCAGGGACCAGTGTGTAGCTAGAGTGTATATTTACTTAGTAGAAATCACAAGGAGGTAGGCTGCGTGTTCGCTGGAAACGGGGACCTGATGGCACAGGACTTGCCTTCCCATTTTGAATACTCAATTCATGCTGCCTTGAAACTACCTAAATAACAGTTTTAAGACTGGTCTCTTGTCACTGTAGGCAGGGCTTTGGGAAGGGCACGAGCGTTCTCTACATCAACAGGGTGCTTTCATAGCCTGGGAGGGAGCTCCTCCTGAGACGCTCTAGAGCTAAAAGGAAACTTGACGTGAGTCCTTTCTTCAAGGTAAAGCCGCGAATAGCCTGCCGGATCGGAAGATTGGAGCAGAGTGCTTGAAGCATTAGCTTTAGGTCTGTTTTCTTTTAAGGTTAGTAAGCTTTCAAGACACCGAGGACCTCGCGTGGGCACCCTATTCCCTGCAAGAACACCTAGTTCCGGCAGGCTCCACAAGGCTGCTAAGAAACATCCAGGCCCGGAAACCATTCCCAGTCACTCTGTGTATGCTGAGTGTAGAGCAACACACAGCACTCTTCCTTGGGAGACCTAGGTTTCCTCAGCACTCCAATATCTCCAGGAAATCTGTTCTCTCACGTCCTACATGTCATGCAAATCTGCCACATAGCCCTAGGCTGAGCGGCACTGAGAAACCAAAACTGCTTTGCATTCCTCGTACAGAGTCATACCTTAAGACCCCATACTTACAGGAGAAAGTCGGCTTTCGTTCCTGCCTTAACTACAGCACAGTTGTTCCTCTTACACTGCAGGGTTTTAAAAGAAGCTAAGCCCCGATAAGGTACCTAGAGCGTTCCTTGGGAGAGGCAGTTGTCTACACGGAGAACTCCGTGCCAAGAAAACTTTATTCAGGGAAGGGACCAGTGTGTAGCTAGAGTGTATATTTACTTAGTAGAAATCACAAGGAGGTAGGCTGCGTGTTCGCTGGAAACGGGGACCTGATGGCACAGGCCTTGCCTTCCCATTTTGAATACTCAATTCATGCTGCCTTGAAACGACCTAAATAACAGTTTTAGGACTGGTCTCTTGTCACTGTAGGCAGGGCTTTGGGAAGGGCACGAGTGTTCTCTACATCAACAGGGTGCTTCCATAGCCTGGGAGGGAGCTCCTCCTGAGACGCTCTAGAGTTAAAAGGAAACTTGACGTGAGTCCTTTCCTCAAGGTAAAGCCTCGAATAGCCTGCCGAAGCGGAAGCTTGGAGCAGAGTCCTTGAAGCATTAGCTTTAGGTCTGTTTTCTTTTAAGGTTAGTAAGCTTTCAAGACACCGAGGACCTCGCGTAGGCACCCTATTCCCTGCAAGAACACCTAGTACCGGCAGGCTGCACTAGGCTGCTAAGAAACATCCAGGCCCGGAAACCTTTCCCAGTCACTCTGTGTATGCTGAGTGTAGGGCAACACACTGCACTCTTCCTTGGGAGAGCTGGATTTCCTCTGCACTCCAACATCTCCAGGAAATCTGTTCTCTCACGTCCTACATGTCATGCAAATCTGCCTCATAGCCCTAGGCTGAGCGGCACTGAGAAACCAAAACTGCTTTGCATTCCTCGTACAGAGTCATACCTTAAGACCCCATACTTACAGGAGAAAGTCGGCTTTCATTCCTGCCTTAACCACAGCACAGATGTTCCTCTTACACTGCAGGGTTTTAAAAGAAGCTAAGCCCCGATAAGGTACCTAGAGCGTTCCTTGGGAGAGGCAGTTGGCTACACGGAGAACTCCGTGCCAAGAAAACTTTATTCAGGGAAGGGACCAGTGTGTAGCTAGAGTGTATATATACTTAGTAGAAATCTCAAGGAGGTAGGCTGCGTGTTCGCCGGGAAAGGGGACCTAGTGGCCCAGGCCTTGCCTTCCCATTTTGAATGCTCCATTTATGCTGCTTTAGGACGGGTCTCTAGTCACTGTAGGCAGGGCATTGGGAAGTGCACGAGTGTTCTCTACATCAACAGGGTGCTTTCATAGCCTGGGAGGGAGCTCCTCCTGAGACGCTCTAGAGCTAAAAGGAAACTTGACGTGAGTCCTTTCCTCAAGGTAAAGCCTCGAATAGCCTGCCGAAGCGGAAGATTGGAGCAGAGTGCTTGAAGCATTAGCTTTAGGTCTGTTTTCTTTTAAGGTTAGTAAGCTTTCAAGACACCGAGGACCTCGCGTGGGCACCCTATTCCCTGCAAGAACACCTAGTTCCGGCAGGCTCCACAAGGCTGCTAAGAAACATCCAGGCCCGGAAACCTTTCCCAGTCACTCTGTGTATGCTGAGTGTAGAACAACACACTGCACTCTTCCTTGGGAGACCTACGTTTCCTCAGCACTCCAACATCTCCAGGAAATCTGTTCTCTCACGTCCTACATGTCATGCAATTCTGCCACATAGCCCTAGGCTGAGCGGCACTGAGAAACCAAAACTGCTTTGCATTCCTCGTACAGAGTCATACCTTAAGACCCCATACTTACAGGAGAAAGTCGGCTTTCATTCCTGCCTTAACCACAGCACAGTTGTTCCTCTTACACTGCAGGGTTTTAAAAGAAGCTAAGCCCCGATAAGGTACCTAGAGCGTTCCTTGGGAGAGGCAGTTGGCTACACGGAGAACTCCGTGCCAAGGTAACGTTATTCATGTAAGGGACCAGTGTGTAGCTAGAGTGTATATTTACTTAGTAGAAATCACAAGGAGGTAGGCTGCGTGTTCGCTGCAAACGGGGACCTGATGGCACAGGCCTTGCCTTCCCATTTTGAATACTCAATTCATGCTGCCTTGAAACTACCTAAATAACAGTTTTAGGACTGGTCTTTGTCACTGTAGGCAGGGCTCTGGGAAGGGCACGAGTGTTCTCTACATCAACAGGGTGCTTTCATAGCCTGGGTGGGAGCTCCTCCTGAGACGCTCTAGAGCTAAAAGGAAACTTGACGTGAGTCCTTTCCTCAAGGTAAAGCCTCGAATAGCCTGCCGAAGCGGAAGATTGGAGCAGAGTGCTTGAAGCATTAGCTTTAGGTCTGTTTTCTTTTAAGGTTAGTAAGCTTTCAAGACACCGAGGACCTCGCGTGGGCACCCAATTCCCTGCAAGAACACCTAGTAGCAGCAGGCTCCACTAGGCTGCTAAGAAATATCCAGGCCTGAAAACATTTCCCAGTCACTCTGTGTATGCTGAGTGTAGGGCAACACACTGCACTCTTCCTTGGGAGATCTAGGTGTCCTCAGCACTCCAACAGCTCCAGGAAATCTGTTCTCTCACGTCCTACATGTCATGCAAATCTGCCTCATAGCCTTAGGCTGAGCGGCACTAAGGAACGAAAATTGCTTCGCATTCCTTGTACAGAGTCATATCTTACGACCCCATACTTACAGGAGAAAGTCGGCTTGCGTTCTGTCCTTAACCACAGCACAGATGTTCCTCTTACACTGCAGGGTTTTAGAAGAAGCTAAGCCCCGATAGCGTACTTAGAGCGTTCCTTGGAAGAGGCAGTTGGCTACACGGAGAACTCCGTGTCAAGGTAACGTTATTCAGGGAAGGGACCAGTGTGTAGCTACAGTGTATATTTACTTGGAGAAATCACCAGGAGGTAGGCTGCGTGTTCGCTGGAAACGGGGACCTGATGGCACAGGCCTTGCTTTCCCATTTTGAAAGCTCCATTCATGCTGCCTTGAAACTACCTAAAAAACAGTTTTAGGACGGGTCTCTAGTCGCTGTAGGCAGGGCTCTGGGAAGGGAACAAGTGTTCTCTACATCAACAGGGTGCTTTCATAGCCTGGGTGGGAGCTCCTCCTGAGACGCTCTAGAGCTAAAAGGAAACTTGACGTGAGTCCTTTCCTCAAGGTAAAGCCTCGAATAGCCTGCCGAAGCGGAAGCTTGGAGCAGAGTCCTTGAAGCATTAGCTTTAGGTCTGTTTTCTTTTAAGGTTGGTAAGCTTTCAGGACACCGAGGACCTCGCGTAGGCACCCTATTCCCTGCAAGAACACCTAGTACCGGCAGGCTGCACTAGGCTGCTAAGAAACATCCAGGCCCGGAAACCTTTCCCAGTCACTCTGTGTATGCTGAGTGTAGGGCAACACACTGCACTCTTCCTTGGGAGAGCTGGATTTCCTCTGCACTCCAACATCTCCAGGAAATCTGTTCTCTCCCGTCCTACATGTCATGCAAATCTGCCTCATAGCCCTAGGCTGAGCGGCACTGAGAAACCAAAACTGCTTTGCATTCCTCATACAGAGTCATACCTTAAGACCCCATACTTACAGGAGAAAGTCGGCTTTCATTCCTGCCTTAACCACAGCACAGTTGTTCCTCTTACACTGCAGGGTTTTAAAAGAAGCTAAGCCCCGATAAGGTACCTAGAGCGTTCCTTGGGAGAGGCAGTTGGCTACACGGAGAACTCCGTGCCAAGGTAACGTTATTCATGTAAGGGACCAGTGTGTAGCTAGAGTGTATATTTACTTAGTAGAAATCACAAGGAGGTAGGCTGCGTGTTCGCTGCAAACGGGGACCTGATGGCACAGGCCTTGCCTTCCCATTTTGAATACTCAATTCATGCTGCCTTGAAACTACCTAAATAACAGTTTTAGGACTGGTCTTTGTCACTGTAGGCAGGGCTCTGGGAAGGGAACGAGTGTTCTCTACATCAACAGGGTGCTTTCATAGCCTGGGAAGGAGCTCCTCCTGAGACGCTCTAGAGCTAAAAGGAAACTTGACGTGAGTCCTTTCCTCAAGGTAAAGCCTCGAATAGCCTTCCGAAGCGGAAGCTTGGAGCAGAGTCCTTGAAGCATTAGCTTTAGGTCTGTTTTCTTTTAAGGTTGGTAAGCTTTCAGGACACCGAGGACCTCGCGTAGGCACCCTATTCCCTGCAAGAACACCTAGTACCGGCAGGCTGCACTAGGCTGCTAAGAAACATCCAGGCCCGGAAACCTTTCCCAGTCACTCTGTGTATGCTGAGTGTAGGGCAACACACTGCACTCTTCCTTGGGAGAGCTGGATTTCCTCTGCACTCCAACATCTCCAGGAAATCTGTTCTCTCACGTCCTACATGTCATGCAAATCTGCCTCATAGCCCTAGGCTGAGCGGCACTGAGAAACCAAAACTGCTTTGCATTCCTCGTACAGAGTCATACCTTAAGACCCCATACTTACAGGAGAAAGTCGGCTTTCGTTCCTGCCTTAACTACAGCACAGTTGTTCCTCTTACACTGCAGGGTTTTAAAAGAAGCTAAGCCCCGATAAGGTACCTAGAGCGTTCCTTGGGAGAGGCAGTTGTCTACACGGAGAACTCCGTGCCAAGAAAACTTTATTCAGGGAAGGGACCAGTGTGTAGCTAGAGTGTATATTTACTTAGTAGAAATCACAAGGAGGTAGGCTGCGTGTTCGCTGGAAACGGGGACCTGATGGCACAGGCCTTGCCTTCCCATTTTGAATACTCAATTCATGCTGCCTTGAAACGACCTAAATAACAGTTTTAGGACTGGTCTCTTGTCACTGTAGGCAGGGCTTTGGGAAGGGCACGAGTGTTCTCTACATCAACAGGGTGCTTCCATAGCCTGGGAGGGAGCTCCTCCTGAGACGCTCTAGAGTTAAAAGGAAACTTGACGTGAGTCCTTTCCTCAAGGTAAAGCCTCGAATAGCCTGCCGAAGCGGAAGCTTGGAGCAGAGTCCTTGAAGCATTAGCTTTAGGTCTGTTTTCTTTTAAGGTTAGTAAGCTTTCAAGACACCGAGGACCTCGCGTAGGCACCCTATTCCCTGCAAGAACACCTAGTACCGGCAGGCTGCACTAGGCTGCTAAGAAACATCCAGGCCCGGAAACCTTTCCCAGTCACTCTGTGTATGCTGAGTGTAGGGCAACACACTGCACTCTTCCTTGGGAGAGCTGGATTTCCTCTGCACTCCAACATCTCCAGGAAATCTGTTCTCTCACGTCCTACATGTCATGCAAATCTGCCTCATAGCCCTAGGCTGAGCGGCACTGAGAAACCAAAACTGTTTTGCATTCCACGTACAGGGTCATACCTTAAGACCCCATACTTACAGGAGAAAGTCGGCTTTCATTCCTGCCTTAACCACAGCACAGATGTTCCTCTTACACTGCAGGGTTTTAAAAGAAGCTAAGCCCCGATAAGGTACCTAGAGCGTTCCTTGGGAGAGGCAGTTGGCTACACGGAGAACTCCGTGCCAAGAAAACTTTATTCAGGGAAGGGACCAGTGTGTAGCTAGAGTGTATATATACTTAGTAGAAATCTCAAGGAGGTAGGCTGCGTGTTCGCCGGGAAAGGGGACCTAGTGGCCCAGGCCTTGTCTTCCCATTTTGAATGCTCCATTTATGCTGCTTTAGGACGGGTCTCTAGTCACTGTAGGCAGGGCATTGGGAAGTGCACGAGTGTTCTCTACATCAACAGGGTGCTTTCATAGCCTGGGAGGGAGCTCCTCCTGAGACGCTCTAGAGCTAAAAGGAAACTTGACGTGAGTCCTTTCCTCAAGGTAAAGCCTCGAATAGCCTGCCGAAGCGGAAGATTGGAGCAGAGTGCTTGAAGCATTAGCTTTAGGTCTGTTTTCTCTTAAGGTTAGTAAGCTTTCAAGACACCGAGGACCTCGCGTGGGCACCCTATTCCCTGCAAGAACACCTAGTACCGGCAGGCTGCACTAGGCTGCTAAGAAACATCCAGGCCCGGAAACCTTTCCCAGTCACTCTGTGTATGCTGAATGTAGGGCAACACACTGCACTCTTCCTTGGGAGAGCTGGATTTCCTCTGCACTCCAACATCTCCAGGAAATCTGTTCTCTCCCGTCCTACATGTCATGCAAATCTGCCTCATAGCCCTAGGCTGAGCGGCACTGAGAAACCAAAACTGCTTTGCATTCCTCATACAGAGTCATACCTTAAGACCCCATACTTACAGGAGAAAGTCGGCTTTCATTCCTGCCTTAACCACAGCACAGTTGTTCCTCTTACACTGCAGGGTTTTAAAAGAAGCTAAGCCCCGATAAGGTACCTAGAGCGTTCCTTGGGAGAGGCAGTTGGCTACACGGAGAACTCCGTGCCAAGGTAACGTTATTCATGTAAGGGACCAGTGTGTAGCTAGAGTGTATATTTACTTAGTAGAAATCACAAGGAGGTAGGCTGCGTGTTCGCTGCAAACGGGGACCTGATGGCACAGGCCTTGCCTTCCCATTTTGAATACTCAATTCATGCTGCCTTGAAACTACCTAAATAACAGTTTTAGGACTGGTCTTTGTCACTGTAGGCAGGGCTCTGGGAAGGGAACGAGTGTTCTCTACATCAACAGGGTGCTTTCATAGCCTGGGAAGGAGCTCCTCCTGAGACGCTCTAGAGCTAAAAGGAAACTTGACGTGAGTCCTTTCCTCAAGGTAAAGCCTCGAATAGCCTGCCGAAGCGGAAGATTGGAGCAGAGTGCTTGAAGCATTAGCTTTAGGTCTGTTTTCTTTTAAGGTTAGTAAGCTTTCAAGACACCGAGGACCTCGCGTGGGCACCCTATTCCCTGCAAGAACACCTAGTTCCGGCAGGCTCCACAAGGCTGCTAAGAAACATCCATTCCCGGAAACCTTTTTCAGTCACTCTGTGTATGCTGAGTGTAGAGCAACACAGTGCACTCTTCCTTGGGAGACCTAGGTTTCCTCAGCACTCCAACTTCTCCTGGAAATCTGTTCTCTCACGTCCTACATATCATGCAAATCTGCCACATAGCCCTAGGCTGAGCGGCACTGAGAAACCAAAACTGCTTTGCATTCCTCGTACAGAGTCATACCTTAAGACCCCATACTTTCAGGAGAAAGTCGGCTTTCATTCCTGCCTTAACCACAGCACAGTTGTTCCTCTTACACTGCAGGGTTTTAAAAGAAGCTAAGCCCCGATAAGGTACCTAGAGCGTTCCTTGGGAGAGGCAGTTGGCTACACGGAGAACTCCGTGCCAAGGTAACGTTATTCATGTAAGGGACCAGTGTGTAGCTAGAGTGTATATTTACTTAGTAGAAATCACAAGGAGGTAGGCTGCGTGTTCGCTGCAAACGGGGACCTGATGGCACAGGCCTTGCCTTCCCATTTTGAATACTCAATTCATGCTGCCTTGAAACTACCTAAATAACAGTTTTAGGACTGGTCTTTGTCACTGTAGGCAGGGCTCTGGGAAGGGAACGAGTGTTCTCTACATCAACAGGGTGCTTTCATAGCCTGGGAAGGAGATCCTCCTGAGACGCTCTAGAGCTAAAAGGAAACTTGACGTGAGTCCTTTCCTCAAGGTAAAGCCTCGAATAGCCTGCCGAAGCGGAAGATTGGAGCAGAGTGCTTGAAGCATTAGCTTTAGGTCTGTTTTCTTTTAAGGTTAGTAAGCTTTCAAGACACCGAGGACCTCGCGTGGGCACCCAATTCCCTGCAAGAACACCTAGTAGCAGCAGGCTCCACTAGGCTGCTAAGAAATATCCAGGCCTGAAAACATTTCCCAGTCACTCTGTGTATGCTGAGTGTAGGGCAACACACTGCACTCTTCCTTGGGAGATCTAGGTGTCCTCAGCACTCCAACAGCTCCAGGAAATCTGTTCTCTCACGTCCTACATGTCATGCAAATCTGCCTCATAGCCTTAGGCTGAGCGGCACTAAGGAACGAAAATTGCTTCGCATTCCTTGTACAGAGTCATATCTTACGACCCCATACTTACAGGAGAAAGTCGGCTTGCGTTCTGTCCTTAACCACAGCACAGATGTTCCTCTTACACTGCAGGGTTTTAGAAGAAGCTAAGCCCCGATAGCGTACTTAGAGCGTTCCTTGGAAGAGGCAGTTGGCTACACGGAGAACTCCGTGTCAAGGTAACGTTATTCAGGGAAGGGACCAGTGTGTAGCTACAGTGTATATTTACTTGGAGAAATCACCAGGAGGTAGGCTGCGTGTTCGCTGGAAACGGGGACCTGATGGCACAGGCCTTGCTTTCCCATTTTGAAAGCTCCATTCATGCTGCCTTGAAACTACCTAAAAAACAGTTTTAGGACGGGTCTCTAGTCGCTGTAGGCAGGGCTCTGGGAAGGGAACAAGTGTTCTCTACATCAACAGGGTGCTTTCATAGCCTGGGTGGGAGCTCCTCCTGAGACGCTCTAGAGCTAAAAGGAAACTTGACGTGAGTCCTTTCCTCAAGGTAAAGCCTCGAATAGCCTGCCGAAGCGGAAGCTTGGAGCAGAGTCCTTGAAGCATTAGCTTTAGGTGTGTTTTCTTTTAAGGTTGGTAAGCTTTCAGGACACCGAGGACCTCGCGTAGGCACCCTATTCCCTGCAAGAACACCTAGTACCGGCAGGCTGCACTAGGCTGCTAAGAAACATCCAGGCCCGGAAACCTTTCCCAGTCACTCTGTGTATGCTGAGTGTAGGGCAACACACTGCACTCTTCCTTGGGAGAGCTGGATTTCCTCTGCACTCCAACATCTCCAGGAAATCTGTTCTCTCCCGTCCTACATGTCATGCAAATCTGCCTCATAGCCCTAGGCTGAGCGGCACTGAGAAACCAAAACTGCTTTGCATTCCTCATACAGAGTCATACCTTAAGACCCCATACTTACAGGAGAAAGTCGGCTTTCATTCCTGCCTTAACCACAGCACAGTTGTTCCTCTTACACTGCAGGGTTTTAAAAGAAGCTAAGCCCCGATAAGGTACCTAGAGCGTTCCTTGGGAGAGGCAGTTGGCTACACGGAGAACTCCGTGCCAAGGTAACGTTATTCATGTAAGGGACCAGTGTGTAGCTAGAGTGTATATTTACTTAGTAGAAATCACAAGGAGGTAGGCTGCGTGTTCGCTGCAAACGGGGACCTGATGGCACAGGCCTTGCCTTCCCATTTTGAATACTCAATTCATGCTGCCTTGAAACTACCTAAATAACAGTTTTAGGACTGGTCTTTGTCACTGTAGGCAGGGCTCTGGGAAGGGAACGAGTGTTCTCTACATCAACAGGGTGCTTTCATAGCCTGGGAAGGAGCTCCTCCTGAGACGCTCTAGAGCTAAAAGGAAACTTGACGTGAGTCCTTTCCTCAAGGTAAAGCCTCGAATAGCCTTCCGAAGCGGAAGCTTGGAGCAGAGTCCTTGAAGCATTAGCTTTAGGTCTGTTTTCTTTTAAGGTTGGTAAGCTTTCAGGACACCGAGGACCTCGCGTAGGCACCCTATTCCCTGCAAGAACACCTAGTACCGGCAGGCTGCACTAGGCTGCTAAGAAACATCCAGGCCCGGAAACCTTTCCCAGTCACTCTGTGTATGCTGAGTGTAGGGCAACACACTGCACTCTTCCTTGGGAGAGCTGGATTTCCTCTGCACTCCAACATCTCCAGGAAATCTGTTCTCTCACGTCCTACATGTCATGCAAATCTGCCTCATAGCCCTAGGCTGAGCGGCACTGAGAAACCAAAACTGCTTTGCATTCCTCGTACAGAGTCATACCTTAAGACCCCATACTTACAGGAGAAAGTCGGCTTTCGTTCCTGCCTTAACTACAGCACAGTTGTTCCTCTTACACTGCAGGGTTTTAAAAGAAGCTAAGCCCCGATAAGGTACCTAGAGCGTTCCTTGGGAGAGGCAGTTGTCTACACGGAGAACTCCGTGCCAAGAAAACTTTATTCAGGGAAGGGACCAGTGTGTAGCTAGAGTGTATATTTACTTAGTAGAAATCACAAGGAGGTAGGCTGCGTGTTCGCTGCAAACGGGGACCTGATGGCACAGGCCTTGCCTTCCCATTTTGAATACTCAATTCATCCTGCCTTGAAACGACCTAAATAACAGTTTTAGGACTGGTCTCTTGTCACTGTAGGCAGGGCTTTGGGAAGGGCACGAGTGTTCTCTACATCAACAGGGTGCTTCCATAGCCTGGGAGGGAGCTCCTCCTGAGACGCTCTAGAGTTAAAAGGAAACTTGACGTGAGTCCTTTCCTCAAGGTAAAGCCTCGAATAGCCTGCCGAAGCGGAAGCTTGGAGCAGAGTCCTTGAAGCATTAGCTTTAGGTCTGTTTTCTTTTAAGGTTAGTAAGCTTTCAAGACACCGAGGACCTCGCGTAGGCACCCTATTCCCTGCAAGAACACCTAGTACCGGCAGGCTGCACTAGGCTGCTAAGAAACATCCAGGCCCGGAAACCTTTCCCAGTCACTCTGTGTATGCTGAGTGTAGGGCAACACACTGCACTCTTCCTTGGGAGAGCTGGATTTCCTCTGCACTCCAACATCTCCAGGAAATCTGTTCTCTCACGTCCTACATGTCATGCAAATCTGCCTCATAGCCCTATGCTGAGCGGCACTGAGAAACCAAAACTGTTTTGCATTCCACGTACAGAGTCATACCTTAAGACCCCATACTTACAGGAGAAAGTCGGCTTTCATTCCTGCCTTAACCACAGCACAGATGTTCCTCTTACACTGCAGGGTTTTAAAAGAAGCTAAGCCCCGATAAGGTACCTAGAGCGTTCCTTGGGAGAGGCAGTTGGCTACACGGAGAACTCCGTGCCAAGAAAACTTTATTCAGGGAAGGGACCAGTGTGTAGCTAGAGTGTATATATACTTAGTAGAAATCTCAAGGAGGTAGGCTGCGTGTTCGCCGGGAAAGGGGACCTAGTGGCCCAGGCCTTGTCTTCCCATTTTGAATGCTCCATTTATGCTGCTTTAGGACGGGTCTCTAGTCACTGTAGGCAGGGCATTGGGAAGTGCACGAGTGTTCTCTACATCAACAGGGTGCTTTCATAGCCTGGGAGGGAGCTCCTCCTGAGACGCTCTAGAGCTAAAAGGAAACTTGACGTGAGTCCTTTCCTCAAGGTAAAGCCTCGAATAGCCTGCCGAAGCGGAAGATTGGAGCAGAGTGCTTGAAGCATTAGCTTTAGGTCTGTTTTCTTTTAAGGTTAGTAAGCTTTCAAGACACCGAGGACCTCGCGTGGGCACCCTATTCCCTGCAAGAACACCTAGTACCGGCAGGCTGCACTAGGCTGCTAAGAAACATCCAGGCCCGGAAACCTTTCCCAGTCACTCTGTGTATGCTGAATGTAGGGCAACACACTGCACTCTTCCTTGGGAGAGCTGGATTTCCTCTGCACTCCAACATCTCCAGGAAATCTGTTCTCTCCCGTCCTACATGTCATGCAAATCTGCCTCATAGCCCTAGGCTGAGCGGCACTGAGAAACCAAAACTGCTTTGCATTCCTCATACAGAGTCATACCTTAAGACCCCATACTTACAGGAGAAAGTCGGCTTTCATTCCTGCCTTAACCACAGCACAGTTGTTCCTCTTACACTGCAGGGTTTTAAAAGAAGCTAAGCCCCGATAAGGTACCTAGAGCGTTCCTTGGGAGAGGCAGTTGGCTACACGGAGAACTCCGTGCCAAGGTAACGTTATTCATGTAAGGGACCAGTGTGTAGCTAGAGTGTATATTTACTTAGTAGAAATCACAAGGAGGTAGGCTGCGTGTTCGCTGCAAACGGGGACCTGATGGCACAGGCCTTGCCTTCCCATTTTGAATACTCAATTCATGCTGCCTTGAAACTACCTAAATAACAGTTTTAGGACTGGTCTTTGTCACTGTAGGCAGGGCTCTGGGAAGGGAACGAGTGTTCTCTACATCAACAGGGTGCTTTCATAGCCTGGGAAGGAGCTCCTCCTGAGACGCTCTAGAGCTAAAAGGAAACTTGACGTGAGTCCTTTCCTCAAGGTAAAGCCTCGAATAGCCTGCCGAAGCGGAAGATTGGAGCAGAGTCCTTGAAGCATTAGCTTTAGGTCTGTTTTCTTTTAAGGTTAGTAAGCTTTCAAGACACCGAGGACCTCGCGTGGGCACCCTATTCCCTGCAAGAACACCTAGTTCCGGCAGGCTCCACAAGGCTGCTAAGAAACATCCATTCCCGGAAACCTTTCCCAGTCACTCTGTGTATGCTGAGTGTAGAGCAACACAGTGCACTCTTCCTTGGGAGACCTAGGTTTCCTCAGCACTCCAACTTCTCCTGGAAATCTGTTCTCTCACGTCCTACATATCATGCAAATCTGCCACATAGCCCTAGGCTGAGCGGCACTGAGAAACCAAAACTGCTTTGCATTCCTCGTACAGAGTCATACCTTAAGACCCCATACTTAAAGGAGAAAGTCGGCTTTCGTTCCTGCCTTAACTACAGCACAGTTGTTCCTCTTACACTGCAGGGTTTTAAAAGAAGCTAAGCCCCGATAAGGTACCTAGAGCGTTCCTTGGGAGAGGCAGTTGTCTACACGGAGAACTCCGTGCCAAGAAAACTTTATTCAGGGAAGGGACCAGTGTGTAGCTAGAGTGTATATTTACTTAGTAGAAATCACAAGGAGGTAGGCTGCGTGTTCGCTGGAAACGGGGACCTGATGGCACAGGCCTTGCCTTCCCATTTTGAATACTCAATTCATGCTGCCTTGAAACGACCTAAATAACAGTTTTAGGACTGGTCTCTTGTCACTGTAGGCAGGGCTTTGGGAAGGGCACGAGTGTTCTCTACATCAACAGGGTGCTTCCATAGCCTGGGAGGGAGCTCCTCCTGAGACGCTCTAGAGTTTAAAGGAAACTTGACGTGAGTCCTTTCCTCAAGGTAAAGCCTCGAATAGCCTGCCGAAGCGGAAGCTTGGAGCAGAGTCCTTGAAGCATTAGCTTTAGGTCTGTTTTCTTTTAAGGTTGGTAAGCTTTCAGGACACCGAAGACCTCGCGTAGGCACCCTATTCCCTGCAAGAACACCTAGTACCGGCAGGCTGCAGTAGGCTGCTAAGAAACATCCAGGCCCGGAAACCTTTCCCAGTCACTCTGTGTATGCTGAGTGTAGGGCAACACACTGCACTCTTCCTTGGGAGAGCTGGATTTCCTCTGCACTCCAACATCTCCAGGAAATCTGTTCTCTCACGTCCTACATGTCATGCAAATCTGCCTCATAGCCCTAGGCTGAGCGGCACTGAGAAACCAAAACTGCTTTGCATTCCTCGTACAGAGTCATACCTTAAGACCCCATACTTACAGGAGAAAGTCGGCTTTCATTCCTGCCTTAACCACAGCACAGATGTTCCTCTTACACTGCAGGGTTTTAAAAGAAGCTAAGCCCCGATAAGGTACCTAGAGCGTTCCTTGGGAGAGGCAGTTGGCTACACGGAGAACTCCGTGCCAAGAAAACTTTATTCAGGGAAGGGACCAGTGTGTATCTAGAGTGTATATATACTTAGTAGAAATCTCAAGGAGGTAGGCTGCGTGTTCGCCGGGAAAGGGGACCTAGTGGCCCAGGCCTTGCCTTCCCATTTTGAATGCTCCATTTATGCTGCTTTAGGACGGGTCTATAGTCACTGTAGGCAGGGCATTGGGAAGTGCACGAGTGTTCTCTACATCAACAGGGTGCTTTCATAGCCTGGGAGGGAGCTCCTCCTGAGACGCTCTAGAGCTAAAAGGAAACTTGACGTGAGTCCTTTCCTCAAGGTAAAGCCTCGAATAGCCTGCCGAAGCGGAAGATTGGAGCAGAGTGCTTGAAGCATTAGCTTTAGGTCTGTTTTCTTTTAAGGTTAGTAAGCTTTCAAGACACCGAGGACCTCGCGTGGGCACCCTATTCCCTGCAAGAACACCTAGTTCCGGCAGGCTCCACAAGGCTGCTAAGAAACATCCAGGCCCGGAAACCTTTCCCAGTCACTCTGTGTATGCTGAGTGTAGAACAACACACTGCACTCTTCCTTGGGAGACCTACGTTTCCTCAGCACTCCAACATCTCCAGGAAATCTGTTCTCTCACGTCCTACATGTCATGCAATTCTGCCACATAGCCCTAGGCTGAGCGGCACTGAGAAACCAAAACTGCTTTGCATTCCTCGTACAGAGTCATACCTTAAGACCCCATACTTACAGGAGAAAGTCGGCTTTCATTCCTGCCTTAACCACAGCACAGTTGTTCCTCTTACACTGCAGGGTTTTAAAAGAAGCTAAGCCCCGATAAGGTACCTAGAGCGTTCCTTGGGAGAGGCAGTTGGCTACACGGAGAACTCCGTGCCAAGGTAACGTTATTCATGTAAGGGACCAGTGTGTAGCTAGAGTGTATATTTACTTAGTAGAAATCACAAGGAGGTAGGCTGCGTGTTCGCTGCAAACGGGGACCTGATGGCACAGGCCTTGCCTTCCCATTTTGAATACTCAATTCATGCTGCCTTGAAACTACCTAAATAACAGTTTTAGGACTGGTCTTTGTCACTGTAGGCAGGGCTCTGGGAAGGGCACGAGTGTTCTCTACATCAACAGGGTGCTTTCATAGCCTGGGTGGGAGCTCCTCCTGAGACGCTCTAGAGCTAAAAGGAAACTTGACGTGAGTCCTTTCCTCAAGGTAAAGCCTCGAATAGCCTGCCGAAGCGGAAGATTGGAGCAGAGTGCTTGAAGCATTAGCTTTAGGTCTGTTTTCTTTTAAGGTTAGTAAGCTTTCAAGACACCGAGGACCTCGCGTGGGCACCCAATTCCCTGCAAGAACACCTAGTAGCAGCAGGCTCCACTAGGCTGCTAAGAAATATCCAGGCCTGAAAACATTTCCCAGTCACTCTGTGTATGCTGAGTGTAGGGCAACACACTGCACTCTTCCTTGGGAGATCTAGGTGTCCTCAGCACTCCAACAGCTCCAGGAAATCTGTTCTCTCACGTCCTACATGTCATGCAAATCTGCCTCATAGCCTTAGGCTGAGCGGCACTAAGGAACGAAAATTGCTTCGCATTCCTTGTACAGAGTCATATCTTACGACCCCATACTTACAGGAGAAAGTCGGCTTGCGTTCTGTCCTTAACCACAGCACAGATGTTCCTCTTACACTGCAGGGTTTTAGAAGAAGCTAAGCCCCGATAGCGTACTTAGAGCGTTCCTTGGAAGAGGCAGTTGGCTACACGGAGAACTCCGTGTCAAGGTAACGTTATTCAGGGAAGGGACCAGTGTGTAGCTACAGTGTATATTTACTTGGAGAAATCACCAGGAGGTAGGCTGCGTGTTCGCTGGAAACGGGGACCTGATGGCACAGGCCTTGCTTTCCCATTTTGAAAGCTCCATTCATGCTGCCTTGAAACTACCTAAAAAACAGTTTTAGGACGGGTCTCTAGTCGCTGTAGGCAGGGCTCTGGGAAGGGAACAAGTGTTCTCTACATCAACAGGGTGCTTTCATAGCCTGGGTGGGAGCTCCTCCTGAGACGCTCTAGAGCTAAAAGGAAACTTGACGTGAGTCCTTTCCTCAAGGTAAAGCCTCGAATAGCCTGCCGAAGCGGAAGCTTGGAGCAGAGTCCTTGAAGCATTAGCTTTAGGTCTGTTTTCTTTTAAGGTTGGTAAGCTTTCAGGACACCGAGGACCTCGCGTAGGCACCCTATTCCCTGCAAGAACACCTAGTACCGGCAGGCTGCACTAGGCTGCTAAGAAACATCCAGGCCCGGAAACCTTTCCCAGTCACTCTGTGTATGCTGAAAGTAGGGCAACACACTGCACTCTTCCTTGGGAGAGCTGGATTTCCTCTGCACTCCAACATCTCCAGGAAATCTGTTCTCTCCCGTCCTACATGTCATGCAAATCTGCCTCATAGCCCTAGGCTGAGCGGCACTGAGAAACCAAAACTGCTTTGCATTCCTCATACAGAGTCATACCTTAAGACCCCATACTTACAGGAGAAAGTCGGCTTTCATTCCTGCCTTAACCACAGCACAGTTGTTCCTCTTACACTGCAGGGTTTTAAAAGAAGCTAAGCCCCGATAAGGTACCTAGAGCGTTCCTTGGGAGAGGCAGTTGGCTACACGGAGAACTCCGTGCCAAGGTAACCTTATTCATGTAAGGGACCAGTGTGTAGCTAGAGTGTATATTTACTTAGTAGAAATCACAAGGAGGTAGGCTGCGTGTTCGCTGCAAACGGGGACCTGATGGCACAGGCCTTGCCTTCCCATTTTGAATACTCAATTCATGCTGCCTTGAAACTACCTAAATAACAGTTTTAGGACTGGTCTTTGTCACTGTAGGCAGGGCTCTGGGAAGGGAACGAGTGTTCTCTACATCAACAGGGTGCTTTCATAGCCTGGGAAGGAGCTCCTCCTGAGACGCTCTAGAGCTAAAAGGAAACTTGACGTGAGTCCTTTCCTCAAGGTAAAGCCTCGAATAGCCTTCCGAAGCGGAAGCTTGGAGCAGAGTCCTTGAAGCATTAGCTTTAGGTCTGTTTTCTTTTAAGGTTGGTAAGCTTTCAGGACACCGAGGACCTCGCGTAGGCACCCTATTCCCTGCAAGAACACCTAGTACCGGCAGGCTGCACTAGGCTGCTAAGAAACATCCAGGCCCGGAAACCTTTCCCAGTCACTCTGTGTATGCTGAGTGTAGGGCAACACACTGCACTCTTCCTTGGGAGAGCTGGATTTCCTCTGCACTCCAACATCTCCAGGAAATCTGTTCTCTCACGTCCTACATGTCATGCAAATCTGCCTCATAGCCCTAGGCTGAGCGGCACTGAGAAACCAAAACTGCTTTGCATTCCTCGTACAGAGTCATACCTTAAGACCCCATACTTACAGGAGAAAGTCGGCTTTCGTTCCTGCCTTAACTACAGCACAGTTGTTCCTCTTACACTGCAGGGTTTTAAAAGAAGCTAAGCCCCGATAAGGTACCTAGAGCGTTTCTTGGGAGAGGCAGTTGTCTACACGGAGAACTCCGTGCCAAGAAAACTTTATTCAGGGAAGGGACCAGTGTGTAGCTAGAGTGTATATTTACTTAGTAGAAATCACAAGGAGGTAGGCTGCGTGTTCGCTGGAAACGGGGACCTGATGGCACAGGCCTTGCCTTCCCATTTTGAATACTCAATTCATGCTGCCTTGAAACGACCTAAATAACAGTTTTAGGACTGGTCTCTTGTCACTGTAGGCAGGGCTTTGGGAAGGGCACGAGTGTTCTCTACATCAACAGGGTGCTTCCATAGCCTGGGAGGGAGCTCCTCCTGAGACGCTCTAGAGTTAAAAGGAAACTTGACGTGAGTCCTTTCCTCAAGGTAAAGCCTCGAATAGCCTGCCGAAGCGGAAGCTTGGAGCAGAGTCCTTGAAGCATTAGCTTTAGGTCTGTTTTCTTTTAAGGTTAGTAAGCTTTCAAGACACCGAGGACCTCGCGTAGGCACCCTATTCCCTGCAAGAACACCTAGTACCGGCAGGCTGCACTAGGCTGCTAAGAAACATCCAGGCCCGGAAACCTTTCCCAGTCACTCTGTGTATGCTGAGTGTAGGGCAACACACTGCACTCTTCCTTGGGAGAGCTGGATTTCCTCTGCACTCCAACATCTCCAGGAAATCTGTTCTCTCACGTCCTACATGTCATGCAAATCTGCCTCATAGCCCTAGGCTGAGCGGCACTGAGAAACCAAAACTGTTTTGCATTCCACGTACAGAGTCATACCTTAAGACCCCATACTTACAGGAGAAAGTCGGCTTTCATTCCTGCCTTAACCACAGCACAGATGTTCCTCTTACACTGCAGGGTTTTAAAAGAAGCTAAGCCCCGATAAGGTACCTAGAGCGTTCCTTGGGAGAGGCAGTTGGCTACACGGAGAACTCCGTGCCAAGAAAACTTTATTCAGGGAAGGGACCAGTGTGTAGCTAGAGTGTATATATACTTAGTAGAAATCTCAAGGAGGTAGGCTGCGTGTTCGCCGGGAAAGGGGATCTAGTGGCCCAGGCCTTGTCTTCCCATTTTGAATGCTCCATTTATGCTGCTTTAGGACGGGTCTCTAGTCACTGTAGGCAGGGCATTGGGAAGTGCACGAGTGTTCTCTACATCAACAGGGTGCTTTCATAGCCTGGGAGGGAGCTCCTCCTGAGACGCTCTAGAGCTAAAAGGAAACTTGACGTGAGTCCTTTCCTCAAGGTAAAGCCTCGAATAGCCTGCCGAAGCGGAAGATTGGAGCAGAGTGCTTGAAGCATTAGCTTTAGGTCTGTTTTCTTTTAAGGTTAGTAAGCTTTCAAGACACCGAGGACCTCGCGTGGGCACCCTATTCCCTGCAAGAACACCTAGTACCGGCAGGCTGCACTAGGCTGCTAAGAAACATCCAGGCCCGGAAACCTTTCCCAGTCACTCTGTGTATGCTGAATGTAGGGCAACACACTGCACTCTTCCTTGGGAGAGCTGGATTTCCTCTGCACTCCAACATCTCCAGGAAATCTGTTCTCTCCCGTCCTACATGTCATGCAAATCTGCCTCATAGCCCTAGGCTGAGCGGCACTGAGAAACCAAAACTGCTTTGCATTCCTCATACAGAGTCATACCTTAAGACCCCATACTTACAGGAGAAAGTCGGCTTTCATTCCTGCCTTAACCACAGCACAGTTGTTCCTCTTACACTGCAGGGTTTTAAAAGAAGCTAAGCCCCGATAAGGTACCTAGAGCGTTCCTTGGGAGAGGCAGTTGGCTACACGGAGAACTCCGTGCCAAGGTAACGTTATTCATGTAAGGGACCAGTGTGTAGCTAGAGTGTATATTTACTTAGTAGAAATCACAAGGAGGTAGGCTGCGTGTTCGCTGCAAACGGGGACCTGATGGCACAGGCCTTGCCTTCCCATTTTGAATACTCAATTCATGCTGCCTTGAAACTACCTAAATAACAGTTTTAGGACTGGTCTTTGTCACTGTAGGCAGGGCTCTGGGAAGGGAACGAGTGTTCTCTACATCAACAGGGTGCTTTCATAGCCTGGGAAGGAGCTCCTCCTGAGACGCTCTAGAGCTAAAAGGAAACTTGACGTGAGTCCTTTCCTCAAGGTAAAGCCTCGAATAGCCTGCCGAAGCGGAAGATTGGAGCAGAGTGCTTGAAGCATTAGCTTTAGGTCTGTTTTCTTTTAAGGTTAGTAAGCTTTCAAGACACCGAGGACCTCGCGTGGGCACCCTATTCCCTGCAAGAACACCTAGTTCCGGCAGGCTCCACAAGGCTGCTAAGAAACATCCAGGCCCGGAAACCTTTCCCAGTCACTCTGTGTATGCTGAGTGTAGAGCAACACAGTGCACTCTTCCTTGGGAGACCTAGGTTTCCTCAGCACTCCAACTTCTCCTGGAAATCTGTTCTCTCACGTCCTACATATCATGCAAATCTGCCACATAGCCCTAGGCTGAGCGGCACTGAGAAACCAAAACTGCTTTGCATTCCTCGTACAGAGTCATACCTTAAGACCCCATACTTTCAGGAGAAAGTCGGCTTTCATTCCTGCCTTAACCACAGCACAGTTGTTCCTCTTACACTGCAGGGTTTTAAAAGAAGCTAAGCCCCGATAAGGTACCTAGAGCGTTCCTTGGGAGAGGCAGTTGGCTACACGGAGAACTCCGTGCCAAGGTAACGTTATTCATGTAAGGGACCAGTGTGTAGCTAGAGTGTATATTTACTTAGTAGAAATCACAAGGAGGTAGGCTGCGTGTTCGCTGCAAACGGGGACCTGATGGCACAGGCCTTGCCTTCCCATTTTGAATACTCAATTCATGCTGCCTTGAAACTACCTAAATAACAGTTTTAGGACTGGTCTTTGTCACTGTAGGCAGGGCTCTGGGAAGGGAACGAGTGTTCTCTACATCAACAGGGTGCTTTCATAGCCTGGGAAGGAGATCCTCCTGAGACGCTCTAGAGCTAAAAGGAAACTTGACGTGAGTCCTTTCCTCAAGGTAAAGCCTCGAATAGCCTGCCGAAGCGGAAGATTGGAGCAGAGTGCTTGAAGCATTAGCTTTAGGTCTGTTTTCTTTTAAGGTTAGTAAGCTTTCAAGACACCGAGGACCTCGCATGGGCACCCAATTCCCTGCAAGAACACCTAGTAGCAGCAGGCTCCACTAGGCTGCTAAGAAATATCCAGGCCTGAAAACATTTCCCAGTCACTCTGTGTATGCTGAGTGTAGGGCAACACACTGCACTCTTCCTTGGGAGATCTAGGTGTCCTCAGCACTCCAACAGCTCCAGGAAATCTGTTCTCTCACGTCCTACATGTCATGCAAATCTGCCTCATAGCCTTAGGCTGAGCGGCACTAAGGAACGAAAATTGCTTCGCATTCCTTGTACAGAGTCATATCTTACGACCCCATACTTACAGGAGAAAGTCGGCTTGCGTTCTGTCCTTAACCACAGCACAGATGTTCCTCTTACACTGCAGGGTTTTAGAAGAAGCTAAGCCCCGATAGCGTACTTAGAGCGTTCCTTGGAAGAGGCAGTTGGCTACACGGAGAACTCCGTGTCAAGGTAACGTTATTCAGGGAAGGGACCAGTGTGTAGCTACAGTGTATATTTACTTGGAGAAATCACCAGGAGGTAGGCTGCGTGTTCGCTGGAAACGGGGACCTGATGGCACAGGCCTTGCTTTCCCATTTTGAAAGCTCCATTCATGCTGCCTTGAAACTACCTAAAAAACAGTTTTAGGACGGGTCTCTAGTCGCTGTAGGCAGGGCTCTGGGAAGGGAACAAGTGTTCTCTACATCAACAGGGTGCTTTCATAGCCTGGGTGGGAGCTCCTCCTGAGACGCTCTAGAGCTAAAAGGAAACTTGACGTGAGTCCTTTCCTCAAGGTAAAGCCTCGAATAGCCTGCCGAAGCGGAAGCTTGGAGCAGAGTCCTTGAAGCATTAGCTTTAGGTGTGTTTTCTTTTAAGGTTGGTAAGCTTTCAGGACACCGAGGACCTCGCGTAGGCACCCTATTCCCTGCAAGAACACCTAGTACCGGCAGGCTGCACTAGGCTGCTAAGAAACATCCAGGCCCGGAAACCTTTCCCAGTCACTCTGTGTATGCTGAAAGTAGGGCAACACACTGCACTCTTCCTTGGGAGAGCTGGATTTCCTCTGCACTCCAACATCTCCAGGAAATCTGTTCTCTCCCGTCCTACATGTCATGCAAATCTGCCTCATAGCCCTAGGCTGAGCGGCACTGAGAAACCAAAACTGCTTTGCATTCCTCATACAGAGTCATACCTTAAGACCCCATACTTACAGGAGAAAGTCGGCTTTCATTCCTGCCTTAACCACAGCACAGTTGTTCCTCTTACACTGCAGGGTTTTAAAAGAAGCTAAGCCCCGATAAGGTACCTAGAGCGTTCCTTGGGAGAGGCAGTTGGCTACACGGAGAACTCCGTGCCAAGGTAACGTTATTCATGTAAGGGACCAGTGTGTAGCTAGAGTGTATATTTACTTAGTAGAAATCACAAGGAGGTAGGCTGCGTGTTCGCTGCAAACGGGGACCTGATGGCACAGGCCTTGCCTTCCCATTTTGAATACTCAATTCATGCTGCCTTGAAACTACCTAAATAACAGTTTTAGGACTGGTCTTTGTCACTGTAGGCAGGGCTCTGGGAAGGGCACGAGTGTTCTCTACATCAACAGGGTGCTTTCATAGCCTGGGTGGGAGCTCCTCCTGAGACGCTCTAGAGCTAAAAGGAAACTTGACGTGAGTCCTTTCCTCAAGGTAAAGCCTCGAATAGCCTGCCGAAGCGGAAGATTGGAGCAGAGTCCTTGAAGCATTAGCTTTAGGTCTGTTTTCTTTTAAGGTTGGTAAGCTTTCAGGACACCGAGGACCTCGCGTAGGCACCCTATTCCCTGCAAGAACACCTAGTACCGGCAGGCTGCACTAGGCTGCTAAGAAACATCCAGGCCCGGAAACCTTTCCCAGTCACTCTGTGTATGCTGAGTGTAGGGCAACACACTGCACTCTTCCTTGGGAGAGCTGGATTTCCTCTGCACTCCAACATCTCCAGGAAATCTGTTCTCTCACGTCCTACATGTCATGCAAATCTGCCTCATAGCCCTAGGCTGAGCGGCACTGAGAAACCAAAACTGCTTTGCATTCCTCGTACAGAGTCATACCTTAAGACCCCATACTTACAGGAGAAAGTCGGCTTTCGTTCCTGCCTTAACTACAGCACAGTTGTTCCTCTTACACTGCAGGGTTTTAAAAGAAGCTAAGCCCCGATAAGGTACCTAGAGCGTTCCTTGGGAGAGGCAGTTGTCTACACGGAGAACTCCGTGCCAAGAAAACTTTATTCAGGGAAGGGACCAGTGTGTAGCTAGAGTGTATATTTACTTAGTAGAAATCACAAGGAGGTAGGCTGCGTGTTCGCTGGAAACGGGGACCTGATGGCACAGGCCTTGCCTTCCCATTTTGAATACTCAATTCATGCTGCCTTGAAACGACCTAAATAACAGTTTTAGGACTGGTCTCTTGTCACTGTAGGCAGGGCTTTGGGAAGGGCACGAGTGTTCTCTACATCAACAGGGTGCTTCCATAGCCTGGGAGGGAGCTCCTCCTGAGACGCTCTAGAGTTAAAAGGAAACTTGACGTGAGTCCTTTCCTCAAGGTAAAGCCTCGAATAGCCTGCCGAAGCGGAAGCTTGGAGCAGAGTCCTTGAAGCATTAGCTTTAGGTCTGTTTTCTTTTAAGGTTAGTAAGCTTTCAAGACACCGAGGACCTCGCGTAGGCACCCTATTCCCTGCAAGAACACCTAGTACCGGCAGGCTGCACTAGGCTGCTAAGAAACATCCAGGCCCGGAAACCTTTCCCAGTCACTCTGTGTATGCTGAGTGTAGGGCAACACACTGCACTCTTCCTTGGGAGAGCTGGATTTCCTCTGCACTCCAACATCTCCAGGAAATCTGTTCTCTCACGTCCTACATGTCATGCAAATCTGCCTCATAGCCCTAGGCTGAGCGGCACTGAGAAACCAAAACTGTTTTGCATTCCACGTACAGAGTCATACCTTAAGACCCCATACTTACAGGAGAAAGTCGGCTTTCATTCCTGCCTTAACCACAGCACAGATGTTCCTCTTACACTGCAGGGTTTTAAAAGAAGCTAAGCCCCGATAAGGTACCTAGAGCGTTCCTTGGGAGAGGCAGTTGGCTACACGGAGAACTCCGAGCCAAGAAAACTTTATTCAGGGAAGGGACCAGTGTGTAGCTAGAGTGTATATATACTTAGTAGAAATCTCAAGGAGGTAGGCTGCGGGTTCGCCGGGAAAGGGGACCTAGTGGCCCAGGCCTTGTCTTCCCATTTTGAATGCTCCATTTATGCTGCTTTAGGACGGGTCTCTAGTCACTGTAGGCAGGGCATTGGGAAGTGCACGAGTGTTCTCTACATCAACAGGGTGCTTTCATAGCCTGGGAGGGAGCTCCTCCTGAGACGCTCTAGAGCTAAAAGGAAACTTGACGTGAGTCCTTTCCTCAAGGTAAAGCCTCGAATAGCCTGCCGAAGCGGAAGATTGGAGCAGAGTGCTTGAAGCATTAGCTTTAGGTCTGTTTTCTTTTAAGGTTAGTAAGCTTTCAAGACACCGAGGACCTCGCGTGGGCACCCTATTCCCTGCAAGAACACCTAGTACCGGCAGGCTGCACTAGGCTGCTAAGAAACATCCAGGCCCGGAAACCTTTCCCAGTCACTCTGTGTATGCTGAGTGTAGGGCAACACACTGCACTCTTCCTTGGGAGAGCTGGATTTCCTCTGCACTCCAACATCTCCAGGAAATCTGTTCTCTCCCGTCCTACATGTCATGCAAATCTGCCTCATAGCCCTAGGCTGAGCGGCACTGAGAAACCAAAACTGCTTTGCATTCCTCATACAGAGTCATACCTTAAGACCCCATACTTACAGGAGAAAGTCGGCTTTCATTCCTGCCTTAACCACAGCACAGTTGTTCCTCTTACACTGCAGGGTTTTAAAAGAAGCTAAGCCCCGATAAGGTACCTAGAGCGTTCCTTGGGAGAGGCAGTTGGCTACACGGAGAACTCCGTGCCAAGGTAACGTTATTCATGTAAGGGACCAGTGTGTAGCTAGAGTGTATATTTACTTAGTAGAAATCACAAGGAGGTAGGCTGCGTGTTCGCTGCAAACGGGGACCTGATGGCACAGGCCTTGCCTTCCCATTTTGAATACTCAATTCATGCTGCCTTGAAACTACCTAAATAACAGTTTTAGGACTGGTCTTTGTCACTGTAGGCAGGGCTCTGGGAAGGGAACGAGTGTTCTCTACATCAACAGGGTGCTTTCATAGCCTGGGAAGGAGCTCCTCCTGAGACGCTCTAGAGCTAAAAGGAAACTTGACGTGAGTCCTTTCCTCAAGGTAAAGCCTCGAATAGCCTGCCGAAGCGGAAGATTGGAGCAGAGTCCTTGAAGCATTAGCTTTAGGTCTGTTTTCTTTTAAGGTTAGTAAGCTTTCAAGACACCGAGGACCTCGCGTGGGCACCCTATTCCCTGCAAGAACACCTAGTTCCGGCAGGCTCCACAAGGCTGCTAAGAAACATCCATTCCCGGAAACCTTTCCCAGTCACTCTGTGTATGCTGAGTGTAGAGCAACACAGTGCACTCTTCCTTGGGAGACCTAGGTTTCCTCAGCACTCCAACTTCTCCTGGAAATCTGTTCTCTCACGTCCTACATATCATGCAAATCTGCCACATAGCCCTAGGCTGAGCGGCACTGAGAAACCAAAACTGCTTTGCATTCCTCGTACAGAGTCATACCTTAAGACCCCATACTTAAAGGAGAAAGTCGGCTTTCGTTCCTGCCTTAACTACAGCATAGTTGTTCCTCTTACACTGCAGGGTTTTAAAAGAAGCTAAGCCCCGATAAGGTACCTAGAGCGTTCCTTGGGAGAGGCAGTTGTCTACACGGAGAACTCCGTGCCAAGAAAACTTTATTCAGGGAAGGGACCAGTGTGTAGCTAGAGTGTATATTTACTTAGTAGAAATCACAAGGAGGTAGGCTGCGTGTTCGCTGGAAACGGGGACCTGATGGCACAGGCCTTGCCTTCCCATTTTGAATACTCAATTCATGCTGCCTTGAAACGACCTAAATAACAGTTTTAGGACTGGTCTCTTGTCACTGTAGGCAGGGCTTTGGGAAGGGCACGAGTGTTCTCTACATCAACAGGGTGCTTCCATAGCCTGGGAGGGAGCTCCTCCTGAGACGCTCTAGAGTTAAAAGGAAACTTGACGTGAGTCCTTTCCTCAAGGTAAAGCCTCGAATAGCCTGCCGAAGCGGAAGCTTGGAGCAGAGTCCTTGAAGCATTAGCTTTAGGTCTGTTTTCTTTTAAGGTTGGTAAGCTTTCAGGACACCGAGGACCTCGCGTAGGCACCCTATTCCCTGCAAGAACACCTAGTACCGGCAGGCTGCACTAGGCTGCTAAGAAACATCCAGGCCCGGAAACCTTTCCCAGTCACTCTGTGTATGCTGAGTGTAGGGCAACACACTGCACTCTTCCTTGGGAGAGCTGGATTTCCTCTGCACTCCAACATCTCCAGGAAATCTGTTCTCTCACGTCCTACATGTCATGCAAATCTGCCTCATAGCCCTAGGCTGAGCGGCACTGAGAAACCAAAACTGCTTTGCATTCCTCGTACAGAGTCATACCTTAAGACCCCATACTTACAGGAGAAAGTCGGCTTTCATTCCTGCCTTAACCACAGCACAGATGTTCCTCTTACACTGCAGGGTTTTAAAAGAAGCTAAGCCCCGATAAGGTACCTAGAGCGTTCCTTGGGAGAGGCAGTTGGCTACACGGAGAACTCCGTGCCAAGAAAACTTTATTCAGGGAAGGGACCAGTGTGTAGCTAGAGTGTATATATACTTAGTAGAAATCTCAAGGAGGTAGGCTGCGTGTTCGCCGGGAAAGGGGACCTAGTGGCCCAGGCCTTGCCTTCCCATTTTGAATGCTCCATTTATGCTGCTTTAGGACGGGTCTCTAGTCACTGTAGGCAGGGCATTGGGAAGTGCACGAGTGTTCTCTACATCAACAGGGTGCTTTCATAGCCTGGGAGGGAGCTCCTCCTGAGACGCTCTAGAGCTAAAAGGAAACTTGACGTGAGTCCTTTCCTCAAGGTAAAGCCTCGAATAGCCTGCCGAAGCGGAAGATTGGAGCAGAGTGCTTGAAGCATTAGCTTTAGGTCTGTTTTCTTTTAAGGTTAGTAAGCTTTCAAGACACCGAGGACCTCGCGTGGGCACCCTATTCCCTGCAAGAACACCTAGTTCCGGCAGGCTCCACAAGGCTGCTAAGAAACATCCAGGCCCGGAAACCTTTCCCAGTCACTCTGTGTATGCTGAGTGTAGAACAACACACTGCACTCTTCCTTGGGAGACCTACGTTTCCTCAGCACTCCAACATCTCCAGGAAATCTGTTCTCTCACGTCCTACATGTCATGCAATTCTGCCACATAGCCCTAGGCTGAGCGGCACTGAGAAACCAAAACTGCTTTGCATTCCTCGTACAGAGTCATACCTTAAGACCCCATACTTACACGAGAAAGTCGGCTTTCATTCCTGCCTTAACCACAGCACAGTTGTTCCTCTTACACTGCAGGGTTTTAAAAGAAGCTAAGCCCCGATAAGGTACCTAGAGCGTTCCTTGGGAGAGGCAGTTGGCTACACGGAGAACTCCGTGCCAAGGTAACGTTATTCATGTAAGGGACCAGTGTGTAGCTAGAGTGTATATTTACTTAGTAGAAATCACAAGGAGGTAGGCTGCGTGTTCGCTGCAAACGGGGACCTGATGGCACAGGCCTTGCCTTCCCATTTTGAATACTCAATTCATGCTGCCTTGAAACTACCTAAATAACAGTTTTAGGACTGGTCTTTGTCACTGTAGGCAGGGCTCTGGGAAGGGCACGAGTGTTCTCTACATCAACAGGGTGCTTTCATAGCCTGGGTGGGAGCTCCTCCTGAGACGCTCTAGAGCTAAAAGGAAACTTGACGTGAGTCCTTTCCTCAAGGTAAAGCCTCGAATAGCCTGCCGAAGCGGAAGATTGGAGCAGAGTGCTTGAAGCATTAGCTTTAGGTCTGTTTTCTTTTAAGGTTAGTAAGCTTTCAAGACACCGAGGACCTCGCGTGGGCACCCAATTCCCTGCAAGAACACCTAGTAGCAGCAGGCTCCACTAGGCTGCTAAGAAATATCCAGGCCTGAAAACATTTCCCAGTCACTCTGTGTATGCTGAGTGTAGGGCAACACACTGCACTCTTCCTTGGGAGATCTAGGTGTCCTCAGCACTCCAACAGCTCCAGGAAATCTGTTCTCTCACGTCCTACATGTCATGCAAATCTGCCTCATAGCCTTAGGCTGAGCGGCACTAAGGAACGAAAATTGCTTCGCATTCCTTGTACAGAGTCATATCTTACGACCCCATACTTACAGGAGAAAGTCGGCTTGCGTTCTGTCCTTAACCACAGCACAGATGTTCCTCTTACACTGCAGGGTTTTAGAAGAAGCTAAGCCCCGATAGCGTACTTAGAGCGTTCCTTGGAAGAGGCAGTTGGCTACACGGAGAACTCCGTGTCAAGGTAACGTTATTCAGGGAAGGGACCAGTGTGTAGCTACAGTGTATATTTACTTGGAGAAATCACCAGGAGGTAGGCTGCGTGTTCGCTGGAAACGGGGACCTGATGGCACAGGCCTTGCTTTCCCATTTTGAAAGCTCCATTCATGCTGCCTTGAAACTACCTAAAAAACAGTTTTAGGACGGGTCTCTAGTCGCTGTAGGCAGGGCTCTGGGAAGGGAACAAGTGTTCTCTACATCAACAGGGTGCTTTCATAGCCTGGGTGGGAGCTCCTCCTGAGACGCTCTAGAGCTAAAAGGAAACTTGACGTGAGTCCTTTCCTCAAGGTAAAGCCTCGAATAGCCTGCCGAAGCGGAAGCTTGGAGCAGAGTCCTTGAAGCATTAGCTTTAGGTGTGTTTTCTTTTAAGGTTGGTAAGCTTTCAGGACACCGAGGACCTCGCGTAGGCACCCTATTCCCTGCAAGAACACCTAGTACCGGCAGGCTGCACTAGGCTGCTAAGAAACATCCAGGCCCGGAAACCTTTCCCAGTCACTCTGTGTATGCTGAAAGTAGGGCAACACACTGCACTCTTCCTTGGGAGAGCTGGATTTCCTCTGCACTCCAACATCTCCAGGAAATCTGTTCTCTCCCGTCCTACATGTCATGCAAATCTGCCTCATAGCCCTAGGCTGAGCGGCACTGAGAAACCAAAACTGCTTTGCATTCCTCATACAGAGTCATACCTTAAGACCCCATACTTACAGGAGAAAGTCGGCTTTCATTCCTGCCTTAACCACAGCACAGTTGTTCCTCTTACACTGCAGGGTTTTAAAAGAAGCTAAGCCCCGATAAGGTACCTAGAGCGTTCCTTGGGAGAGGCAGTTGGCTACACGGAGAACTCCGTGCCAAGGTAACGTTATTCATGTAAGGGACCAGTGTGTAGCTAGAGTGTATATTTACTTAGTAGAAATCACAAGGAGGTAGGCTGCGTGTTCACTGCAAACGGGGACCTGATGGCACAGGCCTTGCCTTCCCATTTTGAATACTCAATTCATGCTGCCTTGAAACTACCTAAATAACAGTTTTAGGACTGGTCTTTGTCACTGTAGGCAGGGCTCTGGGAAGGGAACGAGTGTTCTCTACATCAACAGGGTGCTTTCATAGCCTGGGAAGGAGCTCCTCCTGAGACGCTCTAGAGCTAAAAGGAAACTTGACGTGAGTCCTTTCCTCAAGGTAAAGCCTCGAATAGCCTTCCGAAGCGGAAGCTTGGAGCAGAGTCCTTGAAGCATTAGCTTTAGGTCTGTTTTCTTTTAAGGTTGGTAAGCTTTCAGGACACCGAGGACCTCGCGTAGGCACCCTATTCCCTGCAAGAACACCTAGTACCGGCAGGCTGCACTAGGCTGCTAAGAAACATCCAGGCCCGGAAACCTTTCCCAGTCACTCTGTGTATGCTGAGTGTAGGGCAACACACTGCACTCTTCCTTGGGAGAGCTGGATTTCCTCTGCACTCCAACATCTCCAGGAAATCTGTTCTCTCACGTCCTACATGTCATGCAAATCTGCCTCATAGCCCTAGGCTGAGCGGCACTGAGAAACCAAAACTGCTTTGCATTCCTCGTACAGAGTCATACCTTAAGACCCCATACTTACAGGAGAAAGTCGGCTTTCGTTCCTGCCTTAACTACAGCACAGTTGTTCCTCTTACACTGCAGGGTTTTAAAAGAAGCTAAGCCCCGATAAGGTACCTAGAGCGTTCCTTGGGAGAGGCAGTTGGCTACACGGAGAACTCCGTGCCAAGAAAACTTTATTCAGGGAAGGGACCAGTGTGTAGCTAGAGTGTATATATACTTAGTAGAAATCTCAAGGAGGTAGGCTGCGTGTTCGCCGGGAAAGGGGACCTAGTGGCCCAGGCCTTGTCTTCCCATTTTGAATGCTCCATTTATGCTGCTTTAGGACGGGTCTCTAGTCACTGTAGGCAGGGCATTGGGAAGTGCACGAGTGTTCTCTACATCAACAGGGTGCTTTCATAGCCTGGGAGGGAGCTCCTCCTGAGACGCTCTAGAGCTAAAAGGAAACTTGACGTGAGTCCTTTCCTCAAGGTAAAGCCTCGAATAGCCTGCCGAAGCGGAAGATTGGAGCAGAGTGCTTGAAGCATTAGCTTTAGGTCTGTTTTCTTTTAAGGTTAGTAAGCTTTCAAGACACCGAGGACCTCGCGTGGGCACCCTATTCCCTGCAAGAACACCTAGTACCGGCAGGCTGCACTAGGCTGCTAAGAAACATCCAGGCCCGGAAACCTTTCCCAGTCACTCTGTGTATGCTGAATGTAGGGCAACACACTGCACTCTTCCTTGGGAGAGCTGGATTTCCTCTGCACTCCAACATCTCCAGGAAATCTGTTCTCTCCCGTCCTACATGTCATGCAAATCTGCCTCATAGCCCTAGGCTGAGCGGCACTGAGAAACCAAAACTGCTTTGCATTCCTCATACAGAGTCATACCTTAAGACCCCATACTTACAGGAGAAAGTCGGCTTTCATTCCTGCCTTAACCACAGCACAGTTGTTCCTCTTACACTGCAGGGTTTTAAAAGAAGCTAAGCCCCGATAAGGTACCTAGAGCGTTCCTTGGGAGAGGCAGTTGGCTACACGGAGAACTCCGTGCCAAGGTAACGTTATTCATGTAAGGGACCAGTGTGTAGCTAGAGTGTATATTTACTTAGTAGAAATCACAAGGAGGTAGGCTGCGTGTTCGCTGCAAACGGGGACCTGATGGCACAGGCCTTGCCTTCCCATTTTGAATACTCAATTCATGCTGCCTTGAAACTACCTAAATAACAGTTTTAGGACTGGTCTTTGTCACTGTAGGCAGGGCTCTGGGAAGGGAACGAGTGTTCTCTACATCAACAGGGTGCTTTCATAGCCTGGGAAGGAGCTCCTCCTGAGACGCTCTAGAGCTAAAAGGAAACTTGACGTGAGTCCTTTCCTCAAGGTAAAGCCTCGAATAGCCTGCCGAAGCGGAAGATTGGAGCAGAGTGCTTGAAGCATTAGCTTTAGGTCTGTTTTCTTTTAAGGTTAGTAAGCTTTCAAGACACCGAGGACCTCGCGTGGGCACCCTATTCCCTGCAAGAACACCTAGTTCCGGCAGGCTCCACAAGGCTGCTAAGAAACATCCATTCCCGGAAACCTTTCCCAGTCACTCTGTGTATGCTGAGTGTAGAGCAACACAGTGCACTCTTCCTTGGGAGACCTAGGTTTCCTCAGCACTCCAACTTCTCCTGGAAATCTGTTCTCTCACGTCCTACATATCATGCAAATCTGCCACATAGCCCTAGGCTGAGCGGCACTGAGAAACCAAAACTGCTTTGCATTCCTCGTACAGAGTCATACCTTAAGACCCCATACTTTCAGGAGAAAGTCGGCTTTCATTCCTGCCTTAACCACAGCACAGTTGTTCCTCTTACACTGCAGGGTTTTAAAAGAAGCTAAGCCCCGATAAGGTACCTAGAGCGTTCCTTGGGAGAGGCAGTTGGCTACACGGAGAACTCCGTGCCAAGGTAACGTTATTCATGTAAGGGACCAGTGTGTAGCTAGAGTGTATATTTACTTAGTAGAAATCACAAGGAGGTAGGCTGCGTGTTCGCTGCAAACGGGGACCTGATGGCACAGGCCTTGCCTTCCCATTTTGAATACTCAATTCATGCTGCCTTGAAACTACCTAAATAACAGTTTTAGGACTGGTCTTTGTCACTGTAGGCAGGGCTCTGGGAAGGGAACGAGTGTTCTCTACATCAACAGGGTGCTTTCATAGCCTGGGAAGGAGATCCTCCTGAGACGCTCTAGAGCTAAAAGGAAACTTGACGTGAGTCCTTTCCTCAAGGTAAAGCCTCGAATAGCCTGCCGAAGCGGAAGATTGGAGCAGAGTGCTTGAAGCATTAGCTTTAGGTCTGTTTTCTTTTAAGGTTAGTAAGCTTTCAAGACACCGAGGACCTCGCGTGGGCACCCAATTCCCTGCAAGAACACCTAGTAGCAGCAGGCTCCACTAGGCTGCTAAGAAATATCCAGGCCTGAAAACATTTCCCAGTCACTCTGTGTATGCTGAGTGTAGGGCAACACACTGCACTCTTCCTTGGGAGATCTAGGTGTCCTCAGCACTCCAACAGCTCCAGGAAATCTGTTCTCTCACGTCCTACATGTCATGCAAATCTGCCTCATAGCCTTAGGCTGAGCGGCACTAAGGAACGAAAATTGCTTCGCATTCCTTGTACAGAGTCATATCTTACGACCCCATACTTACAGGAGAAAGTCGGCTTGCGTTCTGTCCTTAACCACAGCACAGATGTTCCTCTTACACTGCAGGGTTTTAGAAGAAGCTAAGCCCCGATAGCGTACTTAGAGCGTTCCTTGGAAGAGGCAGTTGGCTACACGGAGAACTCCGTGTCAAGGTAACGTTATTCAGGGAAGGGACCAGTGTGTAGCTACAGTGTATATTTACTTGGAGAAATCACCAGGAGGTAGGCTGCGTGTTCGCTGGAAACGGGGACCTGATGGCACAGGCCTTGCTTTCCCATTTTGAAAGCTCCATTCATGCTGCCTTGAAACTACCTAAAAAACAGTTTTAGGACGGGTCTCTAGTCGCTGTAGGCAGGGCTCTGGGAAGGGAACAAGTGTTCTCTACATCAACAGGGTGCTTTCATAGCCTGGGTGGGAGCTCCTCCTGAGACGCTCTAGAGCTAAAAGGAAACTTGACGTGAGTCCTTTCCTCAAGGTAAAGCCTCGAATAGCCTGCCGAAGCGGAAGCTTGGAGCAGAGTCCTTGAAGCATTAGCTTTAGGTGTGTTTTCTTTTAAGGTTGGTAAGCTTTCAGGACACCGAGGACCTCGCGTAGGCACCCTATTCCCTGCAAGAACACCTAGTACCGGCAGGCTGCACTAGGCTGCTAAGAAACATCCAGGCCCGGAAACCTTTCCCAGTCACTCTGTGTATGCTGAAAGTAGGGCAACACACTGCACTCTTCCTTGGGAGAGCTGGATTTCCTCTGCACTCCAACATCTCCAGGAAATCTGTTCTCTCCCGTCCTACATGTCATGCAAATCTGCCTCATAGCCCTAGGCTGAGCGGCACTGAGAAACCAAAACTGCTTTGCATTCCTCATACAGAGTCATACCTTAAGACCCCATACTTACAGGAGAAAGTCGGCTTTCATTCCTGCCTTAACCACAGCACAGTTGTTCCTCTTACACTGCAGGGTTTTAAAAGAAGCTAAGCCCCGATAAGGTACCTAGAGCGTTCCTTGGGAGAGGCAGTTGGCTACACGGAGAACTCCGTGCCAAGGTAACGTTATTCATGTAAGGGACCAGTGTGTAGCTAGAGTGTATATTTACTTAGTAGAAATCACAAGGAGGTAGGCTGCGTGTTCGCTGCAAACGGGGACCTGATGGCACAGGCCTTGCCTTCCCATTTTGAATACTCAATTCATGCTGCCTTGAAACTACCTAAATAACAGTTTTAGGACTGGTCTTTGTCACTGTAGGCAGGGCTCTGGGAAGGGAACGAGTGTTCTCTACATCAACAGGGTGCTTTCATAGCCTGGGAAGGAGCTCCTCCTGAGACGCTCTAGAGCTAAAAGGAAACTTGACGTGAGTCCTTTCCTCAAGGTAAAGCCTCGAATAGCCTTCCGAAGCGGAAGCTTGGAGCAGAGTCCTTGAAGCATTAGCTTTAGGTCTGTTTTCTTTTAAGGTTGGTAAGCTTTCAGGACACCGAGGACCTCGCGTAGGCACCCTATTCCCTGCAAGAACACCTAGTACCGGCAGGCTGCACTAGGCTGCTAAGAAACATCCAGGCCCGGAAACCTTTCCCAGTCACTCTGTGTATGCTGAGTGTAGGGCAACACACTGCACTCTTCCTTGGGAGAGCTGGATTTCCTCTGCACTCCAACATCTCCAGGAAATCTGTTCTCTCACGTCCTACATGTCATGCAAATCTGCCTCATAGCCCTAGGCTGAGCGGCACTGAGAAACCAAAACTGCTTTGCATTCCTCGTACAGAGTCATACCTTAAGACCCCATACTTACAGGAGAAAGTCGGCTTTCGTTCCTGCCTTAACTACAGCACAGTTGTTCCTCTTACACTGCAGGGTTTTAAAAGAAGCTAAGCCCCGATAAGGTACCTAGAGCGTTCCTTGGGAGAGGCAGTTGTCTACACGGAGAACTCCGTGCCAAGAAAACTTTATTCAGGGAAGGGACCAGTGTGTAGCTAGAGTGTATATTTACTTAGTAGAAATCACAAGGAGGTAGGCTGCGTGTTCGCTGGAAACGGGGACCTGATGGCACAGGCCTTGCCTTCCCATTTTGAATACTCAATTCATCCTGCCTTGAAACGACCTAAATAACAGTTTTAGGACTGGTCTCTTGTCACTGTAGGCAGGGCTTTGGGAAGGGCACGAGTGTTCTCTACATCAACAGGGTGCTTCCATAGCCTGGGAGGGAGCTCCTCCTGAGACGCTCTAGAGTTAAAAGGAAACTTGACGTGAGTCCTTTCCTCAAGGTAAAGCCTCGAATAGCCTGCCGAAGCGGAAGCTTGGAGCAGAGTCCTTGAAGCATTAGCTTTAGGTCTGTTTTCTTTTAAGGTTAGTAAGCTTTCAAGACACCGAGGACCTCGCGTAGGCACCCTATTCCCTGCAAGAACACCTAGTACCGGCAGGCTGCACTAGGCTGCTAAGAAACATCCAGGCCCGGAAACCTTTCCCAGTCACTCTGTGTATGCTGAGTGTAGGGCAACACACTGCACTCTTCCTTGGGAGAGCTGGATTTCCTCTGCACTCCAACATCTCCAGGAAATCTGTTCTCTCAAGTCCTACATGTCATGCAAATCTGCCTCATAGCCCTAGGCTGAGCGGCACTGAGAAACCAAAACTGTTTTGCATTCCACGTACAGAGTCATACCTTAAGACCCCATACTTACAGGAGAAAGTCGGCTTTCATTCCTGCCTTAACCACAGCACAGATGTTCCTCTTACACTGCAGGGTTTTAAAAGAAGCTAAGCCCCGATAAGGTACCTAGAGCGTTCCTTGGGAGAGGCAGTTGGCTACACGGAGAACTCCGTGCCAAGAAAACTTTATTCAGGGAAGGGACCAGTGTGTAGCTAGAGTGTATATATACTTAGTAGAAATCTCAAGGAGGTAGGCTGCGTGTTCGCCGGGAAAGGGGACCTAGTGGCCCAGGCCTTGTCTTCCCATTTTGAATGCTCCATTTATGCTGCTTTAGGACGGGTCTCTAGTCACTGTAGGCAGGGCATTGGGAAGTGCACGAGTGTTCTCTACATCAACAGGGTGCTTTCATAGCCTGGGAGGGAGCTCCTCCTGAGACGCTCTAGAGCTAAAAGGAAACTTGACGTGAGTCCTTTCCTCAAGGTAAAGCCTCGAATAGCCTGCCGAAGCGGAAGATTGGAGCAGAGTGCTTGAAGCATTAGCTTTAGGTCTGTTTTCTTTTAAGGTTAGTAAGCTTTCAAGACACCGAGGACCTCGCGTGGGCACCCTATTCCCTGCAAGAACACCTAGTACCGGCAGGCTGCACTAGGCTGCTAAGAAACATCCAGGCCCGGAAACCTTTCCCAGTCACTCTGTGTATGCTGAATGTAGGGCAACACACTGCACTCTTCCTTGGGAGAGCTGGATTTCCTCTGCACTCCAACATCTCCAGGAAATCTGTTCTCTCCCGTCCTACATGTCATGCAAATCTGCCTCATAGCCCTAGGCTGAGCGGCACTGAGAAACCAAAACTGCTTTGCATTCCTCATACAGAGTCATACCTTAAGACCCCATACTTACAGGAGAAAGTCGGCTTTCATTCCTGCCTTAACCACAGCACAGTTGTTCCTCTTACACTGCAGGGTTTTAAAAGAAGCTAAGCCCCGATAAGGTACCTAGAGCGTTCCTTGGGAGAGGCAGTTGGCTACACGGAGAACTCCGTGCCAAGGTAACGTTATTCATGTAAGGGACCAGTGTGTAGCTAGAGTGTATATTTACTTAGTAGAAATCACAAGGAGGTAGGCTGCGTGTTCGCTGCAAACGGGGACCTGATGGCACAGGCCTTGCCTTCCCATTTTGAATACTCAATTCATGCTGCCTTGAAACTACCTAAATAACAGTTTTAGGACTGGTCTTTGTCACTGTAGGCAGGGCTCTGGGAAGGGAACGAGTGTTCTCTACATCAACAGGGTGCTTTCATAGCCTGGGAAGGAGCTCCTCCTGAGACGCTCTAGAGCTAAAAGGAAACTTGACGTGAGTCCTTTCCTCAAGGTAAAGCCTCGAATAGCCTGCCGAAGCGGAAGATTGGAGCAGAGTCCTTGAAGCATTAGCTTTAGGTCTGTTTTCTTTTAAGGTTAGTAAGCTTTCAAGACACCGAGGACCTCGCGTGGGCACCCTATTCCCTGCAAGAACACCTAGTTCCGGCAGGCTCCACAAGGCTGCTAAGAAACATCCATTCCCGGAAACCTTTCCCAGTCACTCTGTGTATGCTGAGTGTAGAGCAACACAGTGCACTCTTCCTTGGGAGACCTAGGTTTCCTCAGCACTCCAACTTCTCCTGGAAATCTGTTCTCTCACGTCCTACATATCATGCAAATCTGCCACATAGCCCTAGGCTGAGCGGCACTGAGAAACCAAAACTGCTTTGCATTCCTCGTACAGAGTCATACCTTAAGACCCCATACTTAAAGGAGAAAGTCGGCTTTCGTTCCTGCCTTAACTACAGCACAGTTGTTCCTCTTACACTGCAGGGTTTTAAAAGAAGCTAAGCCCCGATAAGGTACCTAGAGCGTTCCTTGGGAGAGGCAGTTGTCTACACGGAGAACTCCGTGCCAAGAAAACTTTATTCAGGGAAGGGACCAGTGTGTAGCTAGAGTGTATATTTACTTAGTAGAAATCACAAGGAGGTAGGCTGCGTGTTCGCTGGAAACGGGGACCTGATGGCACAGGCCTTGCCTTCCCATTTTGAATACTCAATTCATGCTGCCTTGAAACGACCTAAATAACAGTTTTAGGACTGGTCTCTTGTCACTGTAGGCAGGGCTTTGGGAAGGGCACGAGTGTTCTCTACATCAACAGGGTGCTTCCATAGCCTGGGAGGGAGCTCCTCCTGAGACGCTCTAGAGTTAAAAGGAAACTTGACGTGAGTCCTTTCCTCAAGGTAAAGCCTCGAATAGCCTGCCGAAGCGGAAGCTTGGAGCAGAGTCCTTGAAGCATTAGCTTTAGGTCTGTTTTCTTTTAAGGTTAGTAAGCTTTCAAGACACCAAGGACCTCGCGTAGGCACCCTATTCCCTGCAAGAACACCTAGTACCGGCAGGCTGCACTAGGCTGCTAAGAAACATCCAGGCCCGGAAACCTTTCCCAGTCACTCTGTGTATGCTGAGTGTAGGGCAACACACTGCACTCTTCCTTGGGAGAGCTGGATTTCCTCTGCACTCCAACATCTCCAGGAAATCTGTTCTCTCACGTCCTACATGTCATGCAAATCTGCCTCATAGCCCTAGGCTGAGCGGCACTGAGAAACCAAAACTGCTTTGCATTCCTCGTACAGAGTCATACCTTAAGACCCCATACTTACAGGAGAAAGTCGGCTTTCATTCCTGCCTTAACCACAGCACAGATGTTCCTCTTACACTGCAGGGTTTTAAAAGAAGCTAAGCCCCGATAAGGTACCTAGAGCGTTCCTTGGGAGAGGCAGTTGGCTACACGGAGAACTCCGTGCCAAGAAAACTTTATTCAGGGAAGGGACCAGTGTGTAGCTAGAGTGTATATTTACTTAGTAGAAATCACAAGGAGGTAGGCTGCGTGTTCGCTGCAAACGGGGACCTGATGGCACAGGCCTTGCCTTCCCATTTTGAATATTCAATTCATGCTGCCTTGAAACGACCTAAATAACAGTTTTAGGACTGGTCTTTGTCACTGTAGGCAGGGCTCTGGGAAGGGCACGAGTGTTCTCTACATCAACAGGGTGCTTTCATAGCCTGGGTGGGAGCTCCTCCTGAGACGCTCTAGAGCTAAAAGGAAACTTGACGTGAGTCCTTTCCTCAAGGTAAAGCCTCGAATAGCCTGCCGAAGCGGAAGATTGGAGCAGAGTGCTTGAAGCATTAGCTTTAGGTCTGTTTTCTTTTAAGGTTAGTAAGGTTTCAAGACACCGAGGACCTCGCGTGGGCACCCAATTCCCTGCAAGAACACCTAGTAGCAGCAGGCTCCACTAGGCTGCTAAGAAATATCCAGGCCTGAAAACATTTCCCAGTCACTCTGTGTATGCTGAGTGTAGGGCAACACACTGCACTCTTCCTTGGGAGATCTAGGTGTCCTCAGCACTCCAACAGCTCCAGGAAATCTGTTCTCTCACGTCCTACATGTCATGCAAATCTGCCTCATAGCCTTAGGCTGAGCGGCACTAAGGAACGAAAATTGCTTCGCATTCCTTGTACAGAGTCATATCTTACGACCCCATACTTACAGGAGAAAGTCGGCTTGCGTTCTGTCCTTAACCACAGCACAGATGTTCCTCTTACACTGCAGGGTTTTAGAAGAAGCTAAGCCCCGATAGCGTACTTAGAGCGTTCCTTGGAAGAGGCAGTTGGTTACACGGAGAACTCCGTGTCAAGGTAACGTTATTCAGGGAAGGGACCAGTGTGTAGCTACAGTGTATATTTACTTGGAGAAATCACCAGGAGGTAGGCTGCGTGTTCGCTGGAAACGGGGACCTGATGGCACAGGCCTTGCTTTCCCATTTTGAAAGCTCCATTCATGCTGCCTTGAAACTACCTAAAAAACAGTTTTAGGACGGGTCTCTAGTCGCTGTAGGCAGGGCTCTGGGAAGGGAACAAGTGTTCTCTACATCAACAGGGTGCTTTCATAGCCTGGGTGGGAGCTCCTCCTGAGACGCTCTAGAGCTAAAAGGAAACTTGACGTGAGTCCTTTCCTCAAGGTAAAGCCTCGAATAGCCTGCCGAAGCGGAAGCTTGGAGCAGAGTCCTTGAAGCATTAGCTTTAGGTGTGTTTTCTTTTAAGGTTGGTAAGCTTTCAGGACACCGAGGACCTCGCGTAGGCACCCTATTCCCTGCAAGAACACCTAGTACCGGCAGGCTGCACTAGGCTGCTAAGAAACATCCAGGCCCGGAAACCTTTCCCAGTCACTCTGTGTATGCTGAATGTAGGGCAACACACTGCACTCTTCCTTGGGAGAGCTGGATTTCCTCTGCACTCCAACATCTCCAGGAAATCTGTTCTCTCCCGTCCTACATGTCATGCAAATCTGCCTCATAGCCCTAGGCTGAGCGGCACTGAGAAACCAAAACTGCTTTGCATTCCTCATACAGAGTCATACCTTAAGACCCCATACTTACAGGAGAAAGTCGGCTTTCATTCCTGCCTTAACCACAGCACAGTTGTTCCTCTTACACTGCAGGGTTTTAAAAGAAGCTAAGCCCCGATAAGGTACCTAGAGCGTTCCTTGGGAGAGGCAGTTGGCTACACGGAGAACTCCGTGCCAAGGTAACGTTATTCATGTAAGGGACCAGTGTGTAGCTAGAGTGTATATTTACTTAGTAGAAATCACAAGGAGGTAGGCTGCGTGTTCGCTGCAAACGGGGACCTGATGGCACAGGCCTTGCCTTCCCATTTTGAATACTCAATTCATGCTGCCTTGAAACTACCTAAATAACAGTTTTAGGACTGGTCTTTGTCACTGTAGGCAGGGCTCTGGGAAGGGAACGAGTGTTCTCTACATCAACAGGGTGCTTCCATAGCCTGGGAGGGAGCTCCTCCTGAGACGCTCTAGAGTTAAAAGGAAACTTGACGTGAGTCCTTTCCTCAAGGTAAAGCCTCGAATAGCCTGCCGAAGCGGAAGCTTGGAGCAGAGTCCTTGAAGCATTAGCTTTAGGTCTGTTTTCTTTTAAGGTTAGTAAGCTTTCAAGACACCGAGGACCTCGCGTAGGCACCCTATTCCCTGCAAGAACACCTAGTACCGGCAGGCTGCACTAGGCTGCTAAGAAACATCCAGGCCCGGAAACCTTTCCCAGTCACTCTGTGTATGCTGAGTGTAGAGCAACACACTGCACTCTTCCTTGGGAGAGCTGGATTTCCTCTGCACTCCAACATCTCCAGGAAATCTGTTCTCTCACGTCCTACATGTCATGCAAATCTGCCTCATAGCCCTAGGCTGAGCGGCACTGAGAAACCAAAACTGCTTTGCATTCCTCGTACAGAGTCATACCTTAAGACCCCATACTTACAGGAGAAAGTCGGCTTTCATTCCTGCCTTAACCACAGCACAGATGTTCCTCTTACACTGCAGGGTTTTAAAAGAAGCTAAGCCCCGATAAGGTACCTAGAGCGTTCCTTGGGAGAGGCAGTTGGCTACACGGAGAACTCCGTGCCAAGAAAACTTTATTCAGGGAAGGGACCAGTGTGTAGCTAGAGTGTATATATACTTAGTAGAAATCTCAAGGAGGTAGGCTGCGTGTTCGCCGGGAAAGGGGACCTAGTGGCCCAGGCCTTGCCTTCCCATTTTGAATGCTCTATTTATGCTGCTTTAGGACGGGTCTCTAGTCACTGTAGGCAGGGCATTGGGAAGTGCACGAGTGTTCTCTACATCAACAGGGTGCTTTCATAGCCTGGGAGGGAGCTCCTCCTGAGACGCTCTAGAGCTAAAAGGAAACTTGACGTGAGTCCTTTCCTCAAGGTAAAGCCTCGAATAGCCTGCCGAAGCGGAAGATTGGAGCAGAGTGCTTGAAGCATTAGCTTTAGGTCTGTTTTCTTTTAAGGTTAGTAAGCTTTCAAGACACCGAGGACCTCGCGTGGGCACCCTATTCCCTGCAAGAACACCTAGTTCCGGCAGGCTCCACAAGGCTGCTAAGAAACATCCATTCCCGGAAACCTTTCCCAGTCACTCTGTGTATGCTGAGTGTAGAGCAACACAGTGCACTCTTCCTTGGGAGACCTAGGTTTCCTCAGCACTCCAACTTCTCCTGGAAATCTGTTCTCTCACGTCCTACATATCATGCAAATCTGCCACATAGCCCTAGGCTGAGCGGCACTGAGAAACCAAAACTGCTTTGCATTCCTCGTACAGAGTCATACCTTAAGACCCCATACTTTCAGGAGAAAGTCGGCTTTCATTCCTGCCTTAACCACAGCACAGTTGTTCCTCTTACACTGCAGGGTTTTAAAAGAAGCTAAGCCCCGATAAGGTACCTAGAGCGTTCCTTGGGAGAGGCAGTTGGCTACACGGAGAACTCCGTGCCAAGGTAACGTTATTCATGTAAGGGACCAGTGTGTAGCTAGAGTGTATATTTACTTAGTAGAAATCACAAGGAGGTAGGCTGCGTGTTCGCTGCAAACGGGGACCTGATGGCACAGGCCTTGCCTTCCCATTTTGAATACTCAATTCATGCTGCCTTGAAACTACCTAAATAACAGTTTTAGGACTGGTCTTTGTCACTGTAGGCAGGGCTCTGGGAAGGGAACGAGTGTTCTCTACATCAACAGGGTGCTTTCATAGCCTGGGAAGGAGCTCCTCCTGAGACGCTCTAGAGCTAAAAGGAAACTTGACGTGAGTCCTTTCCTCAAGGTAAAGCCTCGAATAGCCTGCCGAAGCGGAAGATTGGAGCAGAGTGCTTGAAGCATTAGCTTTAGGTCTGTTTTCTTTTAAGGTTAGTAAGCTTTCAAGACACCGAGGACCTCGCGTGGGCACCCAATTCCCTGCAAGAACACCTAGTAGCAGCAGGCTCCACTAGGCTGCTAAGAAATATCCAGGCCTGAAAACATTTCCCAGTCACTCTGTGTATGCTGAGTGTAGGGCAACACACTGCACTCTTCCTTGGGAGATCTAGGTGTCCTCAGCACTCCAACAGCTCCAGGAAATCTGTTCTCTCACGTCCTACATGTCATGCAAATCTGCCTCATAGCCTTAGGCTGAGCGGCACTAAGGAACGAAAATTGCTTCGCATTCCTTGTACAGAGTCATATCTTACGACCCCATACTTACAGGAGAAAGTCGGCTTGCGTTCTGTCCTTAACCACAGCACAGATGTTCCTCTTACACTGCAGGGTTTTAGAAGAAGCTAAGCCCCGATAGCGTACTTAGAGCGTTCCTTGGAAGAGGCAGTTGGCTACACGGAGAACTCCGTGTCAAGGTAACGTTATTCAGGGCAGGGACCAGTGTGTAGCTACAGTGTATATTTACTTAGTAGAAATCACAAGGAGGTAGGCTGCGTGTTCGCTGGAAACGGGGACCTGATGGCACAGGCCTTGCCTTCCCATTTTGAATACTCAATTCATGCTGCCTTGAAACTACCTAAATAACAGTTTTAGGACTGGTCTCTTGTCACTGTAGGCAGGGCTTTGGGAAGGGCACGAGTGTTCTCTACATCAAGAGGGTGCTTTCATAGCCTGGGAGGGAGCTCCTCCTGAGACGCTCTAGAGCTAAAAGGAAACTTGACGTGAGTCCTTTCCTCAAGGTAAAGCCTCGAATAGCCTGCCGAAGCGGAAGCTTGGAGCAGAGTCCTTGAAGCATTAGCTTTAGGTCTGTTTTCTTTTAAGGTTAGTAAGCTTTCAAGACACCGAGGACCTCGCGTAGGCACCCTATTCCCTGCAAGAACACCTAGTACCGGCAGGCTGCACTAGGCTGCTAAGAAACATCCAGGCCCGGAAACCTTTCCCAGTCACTCTGTGTATGCTGAGTGTAGAGCAACACACTGCACTCTTCCTTGGGAGAGCTGGATTTCCTCTGCACTCCAACATCTCCAGGAAATCTGTTCTCTCACGTCCTACATGTCATGCAAATCTGCCTCATAGCCCTAGGCTGAGCGGCACTGAGAAACCAAAACTGCTTTGCATTCCTCGTACAGAGTCATACCTTAAGACCCCATACTTACAGGAGAAAGTCGGCTTTCATTCCTGCCTTAACCACAGCACAGATGTTCCTCTTACACTGCAGGGTTTTAAAAGAAGCTAAGCCCCGATAAGGTACCTAGAGCGTTCCTTGGGAGAGGCAGTTGGCTACACGGAGAACTCCGTGCCAAGAAAACTTTATTCAGGGAAGGGACCAGTGTGTAGCTAGAGTGTATATATACTTAGTAGAAATCTCAAGGAGGTAGGCTGCGTGTTCGCCGGGAAAGGGGACCTAGTGGCCCAGGCCTTGCCTTCCCATTTTGAATGCTCCATTTATGCTGCTTTAGGACGGGTCTCTAGTCACTGTAGGCAGGGCATTGGGAAGTGCACGAGTGTTCTCTACATCAACAGGGTGCTTTCATAGCCTGGGAGGGAGCTCCTCCTGAGACGCTCTAGAGCTAAAAGGAAACTTGACGTGAGTCCTTTCCTCAAGGTAAAGCCTCGAATAGCCTGCCGAAGCGGAAGATTGGAGCAGAGTGCTTGAAGCATTAGCTTTAGGTCTGTTTTCTTTTAAGGTTAGTAAGCTTTCAAGACACCGAGGACCTCGCGTGGGCACCCTATTCCCTGCAAGAACACCTAGTTCCGGCAGGCTCCACAAGGCTGCTAAGAAACATCCATTCCCGGAAACCTTTCCCAGTCACTCTGTGTATGCTGAGTGTAGAGCAACACAGTGCACTCTTCCTTGGGAGACCTAGGTTTCCTCAGCACTCCAACTTCTCCTGGAAATCTGTTCTCTCACGTCCTACATATCATGCAAATCTGCCACATAGCCCTAGGCTGAGCGGCACTGAGAAACCAAAACTGCTTTGCATTCCTCGTACAGAGTCATACCTTAAGACCCCATACTTTCAGGAGAAAGTCGGCTTTCATTCCTGCCTTAACCACAGCACAGTTGTTCCTCTTACACTGCAGGGTTTTAAAAGAAGCTAAGCCCCGATAAGGTACCTAGAGCGTTCCTTGGGAGAGGCAGTTGGCTACACGGAGAACTCCGTGCCAAGGTAACGTTATTCATGTAAGGGACCAGTGTGTAGCTAGAGTGTATATTAACTTAGTAGAAATCACAAGGAGGTAGGCTGCGTGTTCGCTGCAAACGGGGACCTGATGGCACAGGCCTTGCCTTCCCATTTTGAATACTCAATTCATGCTGCCTTGAAACTACCTAAATAACAGTTTTAGGACTGGTCTTTGTCACTGTAGGCAGGGCTCTGGGAAGGGAACGAGTGTTCTCTACATCAACAGGGTGCTTTCATAGCCTGGGAAGGAGCTCCTCCTGAGACGCTCTAGAGCTAAAAGGAAACTTGACGTGAGTCCTTTCCTCAAGGTAAAGCCTCGAATAGCCTGCCGAAGCGGAAGATTGGAGCAGAGTGCTTGAAGCATTAGCTTTAGGTCTGTTTTCTTTTAAGGTTAGTAAGCTTTCAAGACACCGAGGACCTCGCGTGGGCACCCAATTCCCTGCAAGAACACCTAGTAGCAGCAGGCTCCACTAGGCTGCTAAGAAATATCCAGGCCTGAAAACATTTCCCAGTCACTCTGTGTATGCTGAGTGTAGGGCAACACACTGCACTCTTCCTTGGGAGATCTAGGTGTCCTCAGCACTCCAACAGCTCCAGGAAATCTGTTCTCTCACGTCCTACATGTCATGCAAATCTGCCTCATAGCCTTAGGCTGAGCGGCACTAAGGAACGAAAATTGCTTCGCATTCCTTGTACAGAGTCATATCTTACGACCCCATACTTACAGGAGAAAGTCGGCTTGCGTTCTGTCCTTAACCACAGCACAGATGTTCCTCTTACACTGCAGGGTTTTAGAAGAAGCTAAGCCCCGATAGCGTACTTAGAGCGTTCCTTGGAAGAGGCAGTTGGCTACACGGAGAACTCCGTGTCAAGGTAACGTTATTCAGGGCAGGGACCAGTGTGTAGCTACAGTGTATATTTACTTAGTAGAAATCACAAGGAGGTAGGCTGCGTGTTCGCTGGAAACGGGGACCTGATGGCACAGGCCTTGCCTTCCCATTTTGAATACTCAATTCATGCTGCCTTGAAACTACCTAAATAACAGTTTTAGGACTGGTCTCTTGTCACTGTAGGCAGGGCTTTGGGAAGGGCACGAGTGTTCTCTACATCAAGAGGGTGCTTTCATAGCCTGGGAGGGAGCTCCTCCTGAGACGCTCTAGAGCTAAAAGGAAACTTGACGTGAGTCCTTTCCTCAAGGTAAAGCCTCGAATAGCCTGCCGAAGCGGAAGCTTGGAGCAGAGTCCTTGAAGCATTAGCTTTAGGTCTGTTTTCTTTTAAGGTTAGTAAGGTTTCAAGACACCGAGGACCTCGCGTGGGCACCCAATTCCCTGCAAGAACACCTAGTAGCAGCAGGCTCCACTAGGCTGCTAAGAAACATCCATTCCCGGAAACCTTTCCCAGTCACTCTGTGTATGCTGAGTGTAGAGCAACACACTGCACTCTTCCTTGGGAGACCTAGATTTCCTCAGCACTCCAACATCTCCAGGAAATCTGTTCTCTCACGTCCTGCATGACATGCAAATCTGCCACATAGCCCTAGGCTGAGCGGCACTGAGAAACCAAAACTGCTTTGCATTTCTCGTACAGAGTCATACCTTAAGACCCCATACTTACACGAGAAAGTCGGCTTGCGTTCCTGCCTTAACCACAGCACACTTCTTCCTCTTACACTGCAGGGTTTTAGAAGAAGCTAAGCCCCGATAGCGTACCTAGAGCGTTCCTTGGAAGAGGCCGTTGTCTACATGATGAACTCCGTGCCAAGAAAACGTTATTCAGGGCAGGGACCAGTGTGTAGCTAGAGTGTATATTTACTTAGTAGAAATCACAAGGAGGTAGGCTGCGTGTTCGCTGGAAACGGGGACCTGATGGCACAGGCCTTGCCTTCCCATTTTGAATACTCCATTCATGCTGCCTTGAAACTACCTAAATAACAGTTTTAGGACTGGTCTCTTGTCACTGTAGGCAGGGCTTTGGGAAGGGCACGAGTGTTCTCTACATCAACAGGGTGCTTTCATAGCCTGGGAGGGAGCTCCTCCTGAGACGCTCTAGAGCTAAAAGGAAACTTGACGTGAGTCCTTTCCTCAAGGTAAAGCCTCGAATAGCCTGCCGAAGCGGAAGCTTGGAGCAGAGTCCTTGAAGCATTAGCTTTAGGTCTGTTTACTTTTAAGGTTAGTAAGGTTTCAAGACACCGAGGACCTCGCGTGGGCACCCAATTCCCTGCAAGAACACCTAGTAGCAGCAGGCTCCACTAGGCTGCTAAGAAATATCCAGGCCTGGAAACATTTCCCAGTCACTCTGTGTATGCTGAGTGTAGGGCAACACACTGCACTCTTCCTTGGGAGATCTAGGTTTCCTCAGCACTCCAACAGCTCCAGGAAATCTGTTCTCTCACGTCCTACATGTCATGCAAATCTGCCTCATAGCCTTAGGCTGAGCGGCACTAAGGAGGGAAAATTGCTTCGCATTCCTTGTACAGAGTCATACCTTAAGACCCCATACTTACAGGAGAAAGTCGGCTTGCGTTCTGTCCTTAACCACAGCACAGATGTTCCTCTTACACTGCAGGGTTTTAGAAGAAGCTAAGCCCCGATAGCGTACTTAGAGCGTTCCTTGGAAGAGGCAGTTGGCTACACGGAGAACTCCGTGTCAAGGTAACGTTATTCAGGGAAGGGACCAGTGTGTAGCTACAGTGTATATTTACTTGGAGAAATCACCAGGAGGTAGGCTGCGTGTTCGCTGGAAACGGGGACCTGATGGCACAGGCCTTGCTTTCCCATTTTGAAAGCTCCATTCATGCTGCCTTGAAACTACCTAAAAAACAGTTTTAGGACGGGTCTCTAGTCGCTGTAGGCAGGGCTCTGGGAAGGGAACAAGTGTTCTCTACATCAACAGGGTGCTTTCATAGCCTGGGAGGGAGCTCCTCCTGAGACGCTCTAGAGCTAAAAGGAAACTTGACGTGAGTCCTTTCCTCAAGGTAAAGCCTCGAATAGCCTGCCGAAGCGGAAGCTTGGAGCAGAGTCCTTGAAGCATTAGCTTTAGGTGTGTTTTCTTTTAAGGTTGGTAAGCTTTCAGGACACCGAGGACCTCGCGTAGGCACCCTATTCCCTGCAAGAACACCTAGTACCGGCAGGCTGCACTAGGCTGCTAAGAAACATCCAGGCCCGGAAATCTTTCCCAGTCACTCTGTGTATGCTGAGTGTAGGGCAACACACTGCACTCTTCCTTGGGAGACCTCGGTTTCCTCAGCACTCCAACATCTCCAGGAAATCTGTTCTCTCACGTCCTGCATGTCATGCAAATCTGCCACATAGCCCTAGGCTGAGCGGCACTGAGAAACCAAAACTGCTTTGCATTCCTCGTACAGAGTCATACCTTAAGACCCCATACTTACAGGAGAAAGTCGGCTTTCATTCCTGCCTTAACCACAGCACAGTTGTTCCTCTTACACTGCAGGGTTTTAAAAGAAGCTAAGCCCAGATAGCGTACCTAGAGCGTTCCTTGGGAGAGGCAGTTGGCTACACGGAGAACTCCGTGCCAAGGTAACGTTATTCATGTAAGGGACCAATGTGTAGCTAGAGTGTATATTTACTTAGTAGAAATCACAAGGAGGTAGGCTGCGTGTTCGCTGGAAACGGGGACCTGATGGCACAGGCCTTGCCTTCCCATTTTGAATGCTCCATTCATGCTGCCTTGAAACTACCTAAATAACAGTCTTAGGACTGGTCTCTTGTCACTGTAGGCAGGGCTTTGGGAAGGGCTCGAGTGTTCTCTACATCAAGAGGGTGCTTTCATAGCCTGGGAGGGAGCTCCTCCTGAGACGCTCTAGAGCTAAAAGGAAACTTGACGTGAGTCCTTTCCTCAAGGTAAAGCCTCCAATAGCCTGCCGAAGCGGAAGCTTGGAGCAGAGTCCTTGAAGCATTAGCTTTAGGTCTGTTTTCTTTTAAGGTTAGTAAGGTTTCAAGACACCGAGGACCTCGCGTGGGCACCCAATTCCCTGCAAGAACACCTAGTAGCAGCAGGCTCCACTAGGCTGCTAAGAAATATCCAGGCCTGGAAACATTTCCCAGTCACTCTGTGTATGCTGAGTGTAGGGCAACACACTGCACTCTTCCTTGGGAGATCTAGGTTTCCTCAGCACTCCAACAGCTCCAGGAAATCTGTTCTCTCACGTCCTACATGTCATGCAAATCTGCCTCATAGCCTTAGGCTGAGCGGCACTAAGGAGGGAAAATTGCTTCGCATTCCTTGTACAGAGTCATACCTTAAGACCCCATACTTACAGGAGAAAGTCGGCTTGCGTTCTGTCCTTAACCACAGCACAGATGTTCCTCTTACACTGCAGGGTTTTAGAAGAAGCTAAGCCCCGATAGCGTACTTAGAGCGTTCCTTGGAAGAGGCAGTTGGCTACACGGAGAACTCCGTGTCAAGGTAACGTTATTCAGGGAAGGGACCAGTGTGTAGCTACAGTGTATATTTACTTGGAGAAATCACCAGGAGGTAGGCTGCGTGTTCGCTGGAAACGGGGACCTGATGGCACAGGCCTTGCTTTCCCATTTTGAAAGCTCCATTCATGCTGCCTTGAAACTACCTAAAAAACAGTTTTAGGACGGGTCTCTAGTCGCTGTAGGCAGGGCTCTGGGAAGGGAACAAGTGTTCTCTACATCAACAGGGTGCTTTCATAGCCTGGGTGGGAGCTCCTCCTGAGACGCTCTAGAGCTAAAAGGAAACTTGACGTGAGTCCTTTCCTCAAGGTAAAGCCTCGAATAGCCTGCCGAAGCGGAAGCTTGGAGCAGAGTCCTTGAAGCATTAGCTTTAGGTGTGTTTTCTTTTAAGGTTGGTAAGCTTTCAGGACACCGAGGACCTCGCGTAGGCACCCTATTCCCTGCAAGAACACCTAGTACCGGCAGGCTGCACTAGGCTGCTAAGAAACATCCAGGCCCGGAAATCTTTCCCAGTCACTCTTTGTATGCTGAGAGTAGGGCAACACACTGCACTCTTCCTTGGGAGACCTCGGTTTCCTCAGCACTCCAACATCTCCAGGAAATCTGTTCTCTCACGTCCTGCATGTCATGCAAATCTGCCACATAGCCCTAGGCTGAGCGGCACTGAGAAACCAAAACTGCTTTGCATTTCTCGTACAGAGTCATACCTTAAGACCCCATACTTACACTAGAAAGTCGGCTTGCGTTCCTGCCTTAACCACAGCACACTTCTTCCTCTTACACTGCAGGGTTTTAGAAGAAGCTAAGCCCCGATAGCGTACCTAGAGCGTTCCTTGGAAGAGGCAGTTGTCTACACGAAGAACTCCGTGCCAAGAAAACGTTATTCAGGGCAGGGACCAGTGTGTAGCTAGAGTGTATATTTACTTAGTAGAAATCACAAGGAGGTAGGCTGCGTGTTCGCTGGAAACGGGGACCTGATGGCACAGGCCTTGCCTTCCCATTTTGAATACTCAATTCATGCTGCCTTGAAACTACCTAAATAACAGTTTTAGGACTGGTCTCTTGTCACTCTAGGCAGGGCTTTGGGAAGGGCACGAGTGTTCTCTACATCAACAGGGTGCTTTCATAGCCTGGGAGGGAGCTCCTCCTGAGACGCTCTAGAGCTAAAAGGAAACTTGACGTGAGTCCTTTCCTCAAGGTAAAGCCTCCAATAGCCTGCCGAAGCGGAAGCTTGGAGCAGAGTCCTTGAAGCATTAGCTTTAGGTCTGTTTACTTTTAAGGTTAGTAAGGTTTCAAGACACCGAGGACCTCGCGTGGGCACCCAATTCCCTGCAAGAACACCTAGTAGCAGCAGGCTCCACTAGGCTGCTAAGAAATATCCAGGCCTGGAAACATTTCCCAGTCACTCTGTGTATGCTGAGTGTAGGGCAACACACTGCACTCTTCCTTGGGAGATCTAGGTTTCCTCTGCACTCCAACATCTCCAGGAAATCTGTTCTCTCACGTCCTACATGTCATGCAAATCTGCCTCATAGCCTTAGGCTGAGCGGCACTAAGGAGCGAAAATTGCTTCGCATTCCTTGTACAGAGTCATACCTTAAGACCCCATACTTACAGGAGAAAGTCGGCTTGCGTTCTGTCCTTAACCACAGCACAGATGTTCCTCTTACACTGCAGGGTTTTAGAAGAAGCTAAGCCCCGATAGCGTACTTAGAGCGTTCCTTGGAAGAGGCAGTTGGCTACATGGAGAACTCCGTGTCAAGGTAACGTTATTCAGGGAAGGGACCAGTGTGTAGCTACAGTGTATATTTACTTGGAGAAATCACCAGGAGGTAGGCTGCGTGTTCGCTGGAAACGGGGACCTGATGGCACAGGCCTTGCTTTCCCATTTTGAAAGCTCCATTCATGCTGCCTTGAAACTACCTAAAAAACAGTTTTAGGACGGGTCTCTAGTCGCTGTAGGCAGGGCTCTGGGAAGGGAACAAGTGTTCTCTACATCAACAGGGTGCTTTCATAGCCTGGGTGGGAGCTCCTCCTGAGACGCTCTAGAGCTAAAAGGAAACTTGACGTGAGTCCTTTCCTCAAGGTAAAGCCTCGAATAGCCTGCCGAAGCGGAAGCTTGGAGCAGAGTCCTTGAAGCATTAGCTTTAGGTGTGTTTTCTTTTAAGGTTGGTAAGCTTTCAGGACACCGAGGACCTCGCGTAGGCACCCTATTCCCTGCAAGAACACCTAGTACCGGCAGGCTGCACTAGGCTGCTAAGAAACATCCAGGCCCGGAAATCTTTCCCAGTCACTCTGTGTATGCTGAGTGTAGGGCAACACACTGCACTCTTCCTTGGGAGACCTCGGTTTCCTCAGCACTCCAACATCTCCAGGAAATCTGTTCTCTCACGTCCTGCATGTCATGCAAATCTGCCACATAGCCCTAGGCTGAGCGGCACTGAGAAACCAAAACTGCTTTGCATTCCTCGTACAGAGTCATACCTTAAGACCCCATACTTACAGGAGAAAGTCGGCTTTCATTCCTGCCTTAACCACAGCACAGTTGTTCCTCTTACACTGCAGGGTTTTAAAAGAAGCTAAGCCCAGATAGCGTACCTAGAGCGTTCCTTGGGAGAGGCAGTTGGCTACACGGAGAACTCCGTGCCAAGGTAACGTTATTCATGTAAAGGACCAGTGTGTAGCTAGAGTGTATATTTACTTAGTAGAAATCACAAGGAGGTAGGCTGCGTGTTCGCTGGAAACGGGGACCTGATGGCACAGGCCTTGCCTTCCCATTTTGAATACTCAATTCATGCTGCCTTGAAACTACCTAAATAACAGTTTTAGGACTTGTCTCTTGTCACTGTAGGCAGGGCTTTGGGAAGGGCACGAGTGTTCCCTTCATCAACAGGGTGCTTTCATAGCCTGGGAGGGAGCTCCTCCTGAGACGCTCTAGAGCTAAAAGGAAACTTGACGTGAGTCCTTTCCTCAAGGTAAAGCCTCCAATAGCCTGCCGAAGCGGAAGCTTGGAGCAGAGTCCTTGAAGCATTAGCTTTAGGTCTGTTTTCTTTTAAGGTTAGTAAGGTTTCAAGACACCGAGGACCTCGCGTGGGCACCCAATTCCCTGCAAGAACACCTAGTAGCAGCAGGCTCCACTAGGCTGCTAAGAAATATCCAGGCCTGGAAACATTTCCCAGTCACTCTGTGTATGCTGAGTGTAGGGCAACACACTGCACTCTTCCTTGGGAGATCTAGGTTTCCTCAGCACTCCAACAGCTCCAGGAAATCTGTTCTCTCACGTCCTACATGTCATGCAAATCTGCCTCATAGCCTTAGGCTGAGCGGCACTAAGGAACGAAAATTGCTTCGCATTCCTTGTACAGAGTCATACCTTAAGACCCCATACTTACAGGAGAAAGTCGGCTTGCGTTCCTTCCTTAACCACAGCACAGATGTTCCTCTTACACTGCAGGGTTTTAGAAGAAGCTAAGCCCCGATAGCGTACTTAGAGCGTTCCTTGGAAGAGGCAGTTGGCTACACGGAGAACTCCGTGTCAAGGTAACGTTATTCAGGGCAGGGACCAGTGTGTAGCTACAGTGTATATTTACTTAGTAGAAATCACAAGGAGGTAGGCTGCGTGTTCGCTGGAAACGGGGACCTGATGGCACAGGCCTTGCCTTCCCATTTTGAATACTCAATTCATGCTGCCTTGAAACTACCTAAATAACAGTTTTAGGACTGGTCTCTTGTCACTGTAGGCAGGGCTTTGGGAAGGGCACGAGTGTTCTCTACATCAAGAGGGTGCTTTCATAGCCTGGGAGGGAGCTCCTCCTGAGACGCTCTAGAGCTAAAAGGAAACTTGACGTGAGTCCTTTCCTCAAGGTAAAGCCTCGAATAGCCTGCCGAAGCGGAAGCTTGGAGCAGAGTCCTTGAAGCATTAGCTTTAGGTCTGTTTTCTTTTAAGGTTAGTAAGCTTTCAAGACACCGAGGACCTCGCGTAGGCACCCTATTCCCTGCAAGAACACCTAGTACCGGCAGGCTGCACTAGGCTGCTAAGAAACATCCAGGCCCGGAAACCTTTCCCAGTCACTCTGTGTATGCTGAGTGTAGAGCAACACACTGCACTCTTCCTTGGGAGAGCTGGATTTCCTCTGCACTCCAACATCTCCAGGAAATCTGTTCTCTCACGTCCTACATGTCATGCAAATCTGCCTCATAGCCCTAGGCTGAGCGGCACTGAGAAACCAAAACTGCTTTGCATTCCTCGTACAGAGTCATACCTTAAGACCCCATACTTACAGGAGAAAGTCGGCTTTCATTCCTGCCTTAACCACAGCACAGATGTTCCTCTTACACTGCAGGGTTTTAAAAGAAGCTAAGCCCCGATAAGGTACCTAGAGCGTTCCTTGGGAGAGGCAGTTGGCTACACGGAGAACTCCGTGCCAAGAAAACTTTATTCAGGGAAGGGACCAGTGTGTAGCTAGAGTGTATATATACTTAGTAGAAATCTCAAGGAGGTAGGCTGCGTGTTCGCCGGGAAAGGGGACCTAGTGGCCCAGGCCTTGCCTTCCCATTTTGAATGCTCCATTTATGCTGCTTTAGGACGGGTCTCTAGTCACTGTAGGCAGGGCATTGGGAAGTGCACGAGTGTTCTCTACATCAACAGGGTGCTTTCATAGCCTGGGAGGGAGCTCCTCCTGAGACGCTCTAGAGCTAAAAGGAAACTTGACGTGAGTCCTTTCCTCAAGGTAAAGCCTCGAATAGCCTGCCGAAGCGGAAGATTGGAGCAGAGTGCTTGAAGCATTAGCTTTAGGTCTGTTTTCTTTTAAGGTTAGTAAGCTTTCAAGACACCGAGGACCTCGCGTGGGCACCCTATTCCCTGCAAGAACACCTAGTTCCGGCAGGCTCCACAAGGCTGCTAAGAAACATCCATTCCCGGAAACCTTTCCCAGTCACTCTGTGTATGCTGAGTGTAGAGCAACACAGTGCACTCTTCCTTGGGAGACCTAGGTTTCCTCAGCACTCCAACTTCTCCTGGAAATCTGTTCTCTCACGTCCTACATATCATGCAAATCTGCCACATAGCCCTAGGCTGAGCGGCACTGAGAAACCAAAACTGCTTTGCATTCCTCGTACAGAGTCATACCTTAAGACCCCATACTTTCAGGAGAAAGTCGGCTTTCATTCCTGCCTTAACCACAGCACAGTTGTTCCTCTTACACTGCAGGGTTTTAAAAGAAGCTAAGCCCCGATAAGGTACCTAGAGCGTTCCTTGGGAGAGGCAGTTGGCTACACGGAGAACTCCGTGCCAAGGTAACGTTATTCATGTAAGGGACCAGTGTGTAGCTAGAGTGTATATTAACTTAGTAGAAATCACAAGGAGGTAGGCTGCGTGTTCGCTGCAAACGGGGACCTGATGGCACAGGCCTTGCCTTCCCATTTTGAATACTCAATTCATGCTGCCTTGAAACTACCTAAATAACAGTTTTAGGACTGGTCTTTGTCACTGTAGGCAGGGCTCTGGGAAGGGAACGAGTGTTCTCTACATCAACAGGGTGCTTTCATAGCCTGGGAAGGAGCTCCTCCTGAGACGCTCTAGAGCTAAAAGGAAACTTGACGTGAGTCCTTTCCTCAAGGTAAAGCCTCGAATAGCCTGCCGAAGCGGAAGATTGGAGCAGAGTGCTTGAAGCATTAGCTTTAGGTCTGTTTTCTTTTAAGGTTAGTAAGCTTTCAAGACACCGAGGACCTCGCGTGGGCACCCAATTCCCTGCAAGAACACCTAGTAGCAGCAGGCTCCACTAGGCTGCTAAGAAATATCCAGGCCTGAAAACATTTCCCAGTCACTCTGTGTATGCTGAGTGTAGGGCAACACACTGCACTCTTCCTTGGGAGATCTAGGTGTCCTCAGCACTCCAACAGCTCCAGGAAATCTGTTCTCTCACGTCCTACATGTCATGCAAATCTGCCTCATAGCCTTAGGCTGAGCGGCACTAAGGAACGAAAATTGCTTCGCATTCCTTGTACAGAGTCATATCTTACGACCCCATACTTACAGGAGAAAGTCGGCTTGCGTTCTGTCCTTAACCACAGCACAGATGTTCCTCTTACACTGCAGGGTTTTAGAAGAAGCTAAGCCCCGATAGCGTACTTAGAGCGTTCCTTGGAAGAGGCAGTTGGCTACACGGAGAACTCCGTGTCAAGGTAACGTTATTCAGGGCAGGGACCAGTGTGTAGCTACAGTGTATATTTACTTAGTAGAAATCACAAGGAGGTAGGCTGCGTGTTCGCTGGAAACGGGGACCTGATGGCACAGGCCTTGCCTTCCCATTTTGAATACTCAATTCATGCTGCCTTGAAACTACCTAAATAACAGTTTTAGGACTGGTCTCTTGTCACTGTAGGCAGGGCTTTGGGAAGGGCACGAGTGTTCTCTACATCAACAGGGTGCTTTCATAGCCTGGGAGGGAGCTCCTCCTGAGACGCTCTAGAGCTAAAAGGAAACTTGACGTGAGTCCTTTCCTCAAGGTAAAGCCTCGAATAGCCTGCCGAAGCGGAAGCTTGGAGCAGAGTCCTTGAAGCATTAGCTTTAGGTCTGTTTTCTTTTAAGGTTAGTAAGGTTTCAAGACACCGAGGACCTCGCGTGGGCACCCAATTCCCTGCAAGAACACCTAGTAGCAGCAGGCTCCACTAGGCTGCTAAGAAACATCCATTCCCGGAAACCTTTCCCAGTCACTCTGTGTATGCTGAGTGTAGAGCAACACACTGCACTCTTCCTTGGGAGACCTAGATTTCCTCAGCACTCCAACATCTCCAGGAAATCTGTTCTCTCACGTCCTGCATGACATGCAAATCTGCCACATAGCCCTAGGCTGAGCGGCACTGAGAAACCAAAACTGCTTTGCATTTCTCGTACAGAGTCATACCTTAAGACCCCATACTTACACGAGAAAGTCGGCTTGCGTTCCTGCCTTAACCACAGCACACTTCTTCCTCTTACACTGCAGGGTTTTAGAAGAAGCTAAGCCCCGATAGCGTACCTAGAGCGTTCCTTGGAAGAGGCCGTTGTCTACATGATGAACTCCGTGCCAAGAAAACGTTATTCAGGGCAGGGACCAGTGTGTAGCTAGAGTGTATATTTACTTAGTAGAAATCACAAGGAGGTAGGCTGCGTGTTCGCTGGAAACGGGGACCTGATGGCACAGGCCTTGCCTTCCCATTTTGAATACTCCATTCATGCTGCCTTGAAACTACCTAAATAACAGTTTTAGGACTGGTCTCTTGTCACTGTAGGCAGGGCTTTGGGAAGGGCACGAGTGTTCTCTACATCAACAGGGTGCTTTCATAGCCTGGGAGGGAGCTCCTCCTGAGACGCTCTAGAGCTAAAAGGAAACTTGACGTGAGTCCTTTCCTCAAGGTAAAGCCTCGAATAGCCTGCCGAAGCGGAAGCTTGGAGCAGAGTCCTTGAAGCATTAGCTTTAGGTCTGTTTACTTTTAAGGTTAGTAAGGTTTCAAGACACCGAGGACCTCGCGTGGGCACCCAATTCCCTGCAAGAACACCTAGTAGCAGCAGGCTCCACTAGGCTGCTAAGAAATATCCAGGCCTGGAAACATTTCCCAGTCACTCTGTGTATGCTGAGTGTAGGGCAACACACTGCACTCTTCCTTGGGAGATCTAGGTTTCCTCAGCACTCCAACAGCTCCAGGAAATCTGTTCTCTCACGTCCTACATGTCATGCAAATCTGCCTCATAGCCTTAGGCTGAGCGGCACTAAGGAGGGAAAATTGCTTCGCATTCCTTGTACAGAGTCATACCTTAAGACCCCATACTTACAGGAGAAAGTCGGCTTGCGTTCTGTCCTTAACCACAGCACAGATGTTCCTCTTACACTGCAGGGTTTTAGAAGAAGCTAAGCCCCGATAGCGTACTTAGAGCGTTCCTTGGAAGAGGCAGTTGGCTACACGGAGAACTCCGTGTCAAGGTAACGTTATTCAGGGAAGGGACCAGTGTGTAGCTACAGTGTATATTTACTTGGAGAAATCACCAGGAGGTAGGCTGCGTGTTCGCTGGAAACGGGGACCTGATGGCACAGGCCTTGCTTTCCCATTTTGAAAGCTCCATTCATGCTGCCTTGAAACTACCTAAAAAACAGTTTTAGGACGGGTCTCTAGTCGCTGTAGGCAGGGCTCTGGGAAGGGAACAAGTGTTCTCTACATCAACAGGGTGCTTTCATAGCCTGGGAGGGAGCTCCTCCTGAGACGCTCTAGAGCTAAAAGGAAACTTGACGTGAGTCCTTTCCTCAAGGTAAAGCCTCGAATAGCCTGCCGAAGCGGAAGCTTGGAGCAGAGTCCTTGAAGCATTAGCTTTAGGTGTGTTTTCTTTTAAGGTTGGTAAGCTTTCAGGACACCGAGGACCTCGCGTAGGCACCCTATTCCCTGCAAGAACACCTAGTACCGGCAGGCTGCACTAGGCTGCTAAGAAACATCCAGGCCCGGAAATCTTTCCCAGTCACTCTGTGTATGCTGAGTGTAGGGCAACACACTGCACTCTTCCTTGGGAGACCTCGGTTTCCTCAGCACTCCAACATCTCCAGGAAATCTGTTCTCTCACGTCCTGCATGTCATGCAAATCTGCCACATAGCCCTAGGCTGAGCGGCACTGAGAAACCAAAACTGCTTTGCATTCCTCGTACAGAGTCATACCTTAAGACCCCATACTTACAGGAGAAAGTCGGCTTTCATTCCTGCCTTAACCACAGCACAGTTGTTCCTCTTACACTGCAGGGTTTTAAAAGAAGCTAAGCCCAGATAGCGTACCTAGAGCGTTCCTTGGGAGAGGCAGTTGGCTACACGGAGAACTCCGTGCCAAGGTAACGTTATTCATGTAAGGGACCAATGTGTAGCTAGAGTGTATATTTACTTAGTAGAAATCACAAGGAGGTAGGCTGCGTGTTCGCTGGAAACGGGGACCTGATGGCACAGGCCTTGCCTTCCCATTTTGAATGCTCCATTCATGCTGCCTTGAAACTACCTAAATAACAGTCTTAGGACTGGTCTCTTGTCACTGTAGGCAGGGCTTTGGGAAGGGCTCGAGTGTTCTCTACATCAAGAGGGTGCTTTCATAGCCTGGGAGGGAGCTCCTCCTGAGACGCTCTAGAGCTAAAAGGAAACTTGACGTGAGTCCTTTCCTCAAGGTAAAGCCTCCAATAGCCTGCCGAAGCGGAAGCTTGGAGCAGAGTCCTTGAAGCATTAGCTTTAGGTCTGTTTTCTTTTAAGGTTAGTAAGGTTTCAAGACACCGAGGACCTCGCGTGGGCACCCAATTCCCTGCAAGAACACCTAGTAGCAGCAGGCTCCACTAGGCTGCTAAGAAATATCCAGGCCTGGAAACATTTCCCAGTCACTCTGTGTATGCTGAGTGTAGGGCAACACACTGCACTCTTCCTTGGGAGATCTAGGTTTCCTCAGCACTCCAACAGCTCCAGGAAATCTGTTCTCTCACGTCCTACATGTCATGCAAATCTGCCTCATAGCCTTAGGCTGAGCGGCACTAAGGAGGGAAAATTGCTTCGCATTCCTTGTACAGAGTCATACCTTAAGACCCCATACTTACAGGAGAAAGTCGGCTTGCGTTCTGTCCTTAACCACAGCACAGATGTTCCTCTTACACTGCAGGGTTTTAGAAGAAGCTAAGCCCCGATAGCGTACTTAGAGCGTTCCTTGGAAGAGGCAGTTGGCTACACGGAGAACTCCGTGTCAAGGTAACGTTATTCAGGGAAGGGACCAGTGTGTAGCTACAGTGTATATTTACTTGGAGAAATCACCAGGAGGTAGGCTGCGTGTTCGCTGGAAACGGGGACCTGATGGCACAGGCCTTGCTTTCCCATTTTGAAAGCTGCATTCATGCTGCCTTGAAACTACCTAAAAAACAGTTTTAGGACGGGTCTCTAGTCGCTGTAGGCAGGGCTCTGGGAAGGGAACAAGTGTTCTCTACATCAACAGGGTGCTTTCATAGCCTGGGTGGGAGCTCCTCCTGAGACGCTCTAGAGCTAAAAGGAAACTTGACGTGAGTCCTTTCCTCAAGGTAAAGCCTCGAATAGCCTGCCGAAGCGGAAGCTTGGAGCAGAGTCCTTGAAGCATTAGCTTTAGGTGTGTTTTCTTTTAAGGTTGGTAAGCTTTCAGGACACCGAGGACCTCGCGTAGGCACCCTATTCCCTGCAAGAACACCTAGTACCGGCAGGCTGCACTAGGCTGCTAAGAAACATCCAGGCCCGGAAATCTTTCCCAGTCACTCTTTGTATGCTGAGAGTAGGGCAACACACTGCACTCTTCCTTGGGAGACCTCGGTTTCCTCAGCACTCCAACATCTCCAGGAAATCTGTTCTCTCACGTCCTGCATGTCATGCAAATCTGCCACATAGCCCTAGGCTGAGCGGCACTGAGAAACCAAAACTGCTTTGCATTTCTCGTACAGAGTCATACCTTAAGACCCCATACTTACACTAGAAAGTCGGCTTGCGTTCCTGCCTTAACCACAGCACACTTCTTCCTCTTACACTGCAGGGTTTTAGAAGAAGCTAAGCCCCGATAGCGTACCTAGAGCGTTCCTTGGAAGAGGCAGTTGTCTACACGAAGAACTCCGTGCCAAGAAAACGTTATTCAGGGCAGGGACCAGTGTGTAGCTAGAGTGTATATTTACTTAGTAGAAATCACAAGGAGGTAGGCTGCGTGTTCGCTGGAAACGGGGACCTGATGGCACAGGCCTTGCCTTCCCATTTTGAATACTCAATTCATGCTGCCTTGAAACTACCTAAATAACAGTTTTAGGACTGGTCTCTTGTCACTCTAGGCAGGGCTTTGGGAAGGGCACGAGTGTTCTCTACATCAACAGGGTGCTTTCATAGCCTGGGAGGGAGCTCCTCCTGAGACGCTCTAGAGCTAAAAGGAAACTTGACGTGAGTCCTTTCCTCAAGGTAAAGCCTCCAATAGCCTGCCGAAGCGGAAGCTTGGAGCAGAGTCCTTGAAGCATTAGCTTTAGGTCTGTTTACTTTTAAGGTTAGTAAGGTTTCAAGACACCGAGGACCTCGCGTGGGCACCCAATTCCCTGCAAGAACACCTAGTAGCAGCAGGCTCCACTAGGCTGCTAAGAAACATCCATTCCCGGAAACCTTTCCCAGTCACTCTGTGTATGCTGAGTGTAGAGCAACACACTGCACTCTTCCTTGGGAGACCTAGATTTCCTCAGCACTCCAACATCTCCAGGAAATCTGTTCTCTCACGTCCTGCATGACATGCAAATCTGCCACATAGCCCTAGGCTGAGCGGCACTGAGAAACCAAAACTGCTTTGCATTTCTCGTACAGAGTCATACCTTAAGACCCCATACTTACACGAGAAAGTCGGCTTGCGTTCCTGCCTTAACCACAGCACACTTCTTCCTCTTACACTGCAGGGTTTTAGAAGAAGCTAAGCCCCGATAGCGTACCTAGAGCGTTCCTTGGAAGAGGCCGTTGTCTACATGATGAACTCCGTGCCAAGAAAACGTTATTCAGGGCAGGGACCAGTGTGTAGCTAGAGTGTATATTTACTTAGTAGAAATCACAAGGAGGTAGGCTGCGTGTTCGCTGGAAACGGGGACCTGATGGCACAGGCCTTGCCTTCCCATTTTGAATACTCCATTCATGCTGCCTTGAAACTACCTAAATAACAGTTTTAGGACTGGTCTCTTGTCACTGTAGGCAGGGCTTTGGGAAGGGCACGAGTGTTCTCTACATCAACAGGGTGCTTTCATAGCCTGGGAGGGAGCTCCTCCTGAGACGCTCTAGAGCTAAAAGGAAACTTGACGTGAGTCCTTTCCTCAAGGTAAAGCCTCGAATAGCCTGCCGAAGCGGAAGCTTGGAGCAGAGTCCTTGAAGCATTAGCTTTAGGTCTGTTTACTTTTAAGGTTAGTAAGGTTTCAAGACACCGAGGACCTCGCGTGGGCACCCAATTCCCTGCAAGAACACCTAGTAGCAGCAGGCTCCACTAGGCTGCTAAGAAATATCCAGGCCTGGAAACATTTCCCAGTCACTCTGTGTATGCTGAGTGTAGGGCAACACACTGCACTCTTCCTTGGGAGATCTAGGTTTCCTCAGCACTCCAACAGCTCCAGGAAATCTGTTCTCTCACGTCCTACATGTCATGCAAATCTGCCTCATAGCCTTAGGCTGAGCGGCACTAAGGAGGGAAAATTGCTTCGCATTCCTTGTACAGAGTCATACCTTAAGACCCCATACTTACAGGAGAAAGTCGGCTTGCGTTCTGTCCTTAACCACAGCACAGATGTTCCTCTTACACTGCAGGGTTTTAGAAGAAGCTAAGCCCCGATAGCGTACTTAGAGCGTTCCTTGGAAGAGGCAGTTGGCTACACGGAGAACTCCGTGTCAAGGTAACGTTATTCAGGGAAGGGACCAGTGTGTAGCTACAGTGTATATTTACTTGGAGAAATCACCAGGAGGTAGGCTGCGTGTTCGCTGGAAACGGGGACCTGATGGCACAGGCCTTGCTTTCCCATTTTGAAAGCTCCATTCATGCTGCCTTGAAACTACCTAAAAAACAGTTTTAGGACGGGTCTCTAGTCGCTGTAGGCAGGGCTCTGGGAAGGGAACAAGTGTTCTCTACATCAACAGGGTGCTTTCATAGCCTGGGAGGGAGCTCCTCCTGAGACGCTCTAGAGCTAAAAGGAAACTTGACGTGAGTCCTTTCCTCAAGGTAAAGCCTCGAATAGCCTGCCGAAGCGGAAGCTTGGAGCAGAGTCCTTGAAGCATTAGCTTTAGGTGTGTTTTCTTTTAAGGTTGGTAAGCTTTCAGGACACCGAGGACCTCGCGTAGGCACCCTATTCCCTGCAAGAACACCTAGTACCGGCAGGCTGCACTAGGCTGCTAAGAAACATCCAGGCCCGGAAATCTTTCCCAGTCACTCTGTGTATGCTGAGTGTAGGGCAACACACTGCACTCTTCCTTGGGAGACCTCGGTTTCCTCAGCACTCCAACATCTCCAGGAAATCTGTTCTCTCACGTCCTGCATGTCATGCAAATCTGCCACATAGCCCTAGGCTGAGCGGCACTGAGAAACCAAAACTGCTTTGCATTCCTCGTACAGAGTCATACCTTAAGACCCCATACTTACAGGAGAAAGTCGGCTTTCATTCCTGCCTTAACCACAGCACAGTTGTTCCTCTTACACTGCAGGGTTTTAAAAGAAGCTAAGCCCAGATAGCGTACCTAGAGCGTTCCTTGGGAGAGGCAGTTGGCTACACGGAGAACTCCGTGCCAAGGTAACGTTATTCATGTAAGGGACCAATGTGTAGCTAGAGTGTATATTTACTTAGTAGAAATCACAAGGAGGTAGGCTGCGTGTTCGCTGGAAACGGGGACCTGATGGCACAGGCCTTGACTTCCCATTTTGAATGCTCCATTCATGCTGCCTTGAAACTACCTAAATAACAGTCTTAGGACTGGTCTCTTGTCACTGTAGGCAGGGCTTTGGGAAGGGCTCGAGTGTTCTCTACATCAAGAGGGTGCTTTCATAGCCTGGGAGGGAGCTCCTCCTGAGACGCTCTAGAGCTAAAAGGAAACTTGACGTGAGTCCTTTCCTCAAGGTAAAGCCTCCAATAGCCTGCCGAAGCGGAAGCTTGGAGCAGAGTCCTTGAAGCATTAGCTTTAGGTCTGTTTTCTTTTAAGGTTAGTAAGGTTTCAAGACACCGAGGACCTCGCGTGGGCACCCAATTCCCTGCAAGAACACCTAGTAGCAGCAGGCTCCACTAGGCTGCTAAGAAATATCCAGGCCTGGAAACATTTCCCAGTCACTCTGTGTATGCTGAGTGTAGGGCAACACACTGCACTCTTCCTTGGGAGATCTAGGTTTCCTCAGCACTCCAACAGCTCCAGGAAATCTGTTCTCTCACGTCCTACATGTCATGCAAATCTGCCTCATAGCCTTAGGCTGAGCGGCACTAAGGAGGGAAAATTGCTTCGCATTCCTTGTACAGAGTCATACCTTAAGACCCCATACTTACAGGAGAAAGTCGGCTTGCGTTCTGTCCTTAACCACAGCACAGATGTTCCTCTTACACTGCAGGGTTTTAGAAGAAGCTAAGCCCCGATAGCGTACTTAGAGCGTTCCTTGGAAGAGGCAGTTGGCTACACGGAGAACTCCGTGTCAAGGTAACGTTATTCAGGGAAGGGACCAGTGTGTAGCTACAGTGTATATTTACTTGGAGAAATCACCAGGAGGTAGGCTGCGTGTTCGCTGGAAACGGGGACCTGATGGCACAGGCCTTGCTTTCCCATTTTGAAAGCTCCATTCATGCTGCCTTGAAACTACCTAAAAAACAGTTTTAGGACGGGTCTCTAGTCGCTGTAGGCAGGGCTCTGGGAAGGGAACAAGTGTTCTCTACATCAACAGGGTGCTTTCATAGCCTGGGTGGGAGCTCCTCCTGAGACGCTCTAGAGCTAAAAGGAAACTTGACGTGAGTCCTTTCCTCAAGGTAAAGCCTCGAATAGCCTGCCGAAGCGGAAGCTTGGAGCAGAGTCCTTGAAGCATTAGCTTTAGGTGTGTTTTCTTTTAAGGTTGGTAAGCTTTCAGGACACCGAGGACCTCGCGTAGGCACCCTATTCCCTGCAAGAACACCTAGTACCGGCAGGCTGCACTAGGCTGCTAAGAAACATCCAGGCCCGGAAATCTTTCCCAGTCACTCTTTGTATGCTGAGAGTAGGGCAACACACTGCACTCTTCCTTGGGAGACCTCGGTTTCCTCAGCACTCCAACATCTCCAGGAAATCTGTTCTCTCACGTCCTGCATGTCATGCAAATCTGCCACATAGCCCTAGGCTGAGCGGCACTGAGAAACCAAAACTGCTTTGCATTTCTCGTACAGAGTCATACCTTAAGACCCCATACTTACACTAGAAAGTCGGCTTGCGTTCCTGCCTTAACCACAGCACACTTCTTCCTCTTACACTGCAGGGTTTTAGAAGAAGCTAAGCCCCGATAGCGTACCTAGAGCGTTCCTTGGAAGAGGCAGTTGTCTACACGAAGAACTCCGTGCCAAGAAAACGTTATTCAGGGCAGGGACCAGTGTGTAGCTAGAGTGTATATTTACTTAGTAGAAATCACAAGGAGGTAGGCTGCGTGTTCGCTGGAAACGGGGACCTGATGGCACAGGCCTTGCCTTCCCATTTTGAATACTCAATTCATGCTGCCTTGAAACTACCTAAATAACAGTTTTAGGACTGGTCTCTTGTCACTCTAGGCAGGGCTTTGGGAAGGGCACGAGTGTTCTCTACATCAACAGGGTGCTTTCATAGCCTGGGAGGGAGCTCCTCCTGAGACGCTCTAGAGCTAAAAGGAAACTTGACGTGAGTCCTTTCCTCAAGGTAAAGCCTCCAATAGCCTGCCGAAGCGGAAGCTTGGAGCAGAGTCCTTGAAGCATTAGCTTTAGGTCTGTTTACTTTTAAGGTTAGTAAGGTTTCAAGACACCGAGGACCTCGCGTGGGCACCCAATTCCCTGCAAGAACACCTAGTAGCAGCAGGCTCCACTAGGCTGCTAAGAAATATCCAGGCCTGGAAACATTTCCCAGTCACTCTGTGTATGCTGAGTGTAGGGCAACACACTGCACTCTTCCTTGGGAGATCTAGGTTTCCTCTGCACTCCAACATCTCCAGGAAATCTGTTCTCTCACGTCCTACATGTCATGCAAATCTGCCTCATAGCCTTAGGCTGAGCGGCACTAAGGAGCGAAAATTGCTTCGCATTCCTTGTACAGAGTCATACCTTAAGACCCCATACTTACAGGAGAAAGTCGGCTTGCGTTCTGTCCTTAACCACAGCACAGATGTTCCTCTTACACTGCAGGGTTTTAGAAGAAGCTAAGCCCCGATAGCGTACTTAGAGCGTTCCTTGGAAGAGGCAGTTGGCTACATGGAGAACTCCGTGTCAAGGTAACGTTATTCAGGGAAGGGACCAGTGTGTAGCTACAGTGTATATTTACTTGGAGAAATCACCAGGAGGTAGGCTGCGTGTTCGCTGGAAACGGGGACCTGATGGCACAGGCCTTGCTTTCCCATTTTGAAAGCTCCATTCATGCTGCCTTGAAACTACCTAAAAAACAGTTTTAGGACGGGTCTCTAGTCGCTGTAGGCAGGGCTCTGGGAAGGGAACAAGTGTTCTCTACATCAACAGGGTGCTTTCATAGCCTGGGTGGGAGCTCCTCCTGAGACGCTCTAGAGCTAAAAGGAAACTTGACGTGAGTCCTTTCCTCAAGGTAAAGCCTCGAATAGCCTGCCGAAGCGGAAGCTTGGAGCAGAGTCCTTGAAGCATTAGCTTTAGGTGTGTTTTCTTTTAAGGTTGGTAAGCTTTCAGGACACCGAGGACCTCGCGTAGGCACCCTATTCCCTGCAAGAACACCTAGTACCGGCAGGCTGCACTAGGCTGCTAAGAAACATCCAGGCCCGGAAATCTTTCCCAGTCACTCTGTGTATGCTGAGTGTAGGGCAACACACTGCACTCTTCCTTGGGAGACCTCGGTTTCCTCAGCACTCCAACATCTCCAGGAAATCTGTTCTCTCACGTCCTGCATGTCATGCAAATCTGCCACATAGCCCTAGGCTGAGCGGCACTGAGAAACCAAAACTGCTTTGCATTCCTCGTACAGAGTCATACCTTAAGACCCCATACTTACAGGAGAAAGTCGGCTTTCATTCCTGCCTTAACCACAGCACAGTTGTTCCTCTTACACTGCAGGGTTTTAAAAGAAGCTAAGCCCAGATAGCGTACCTAGAGCGTTCCTTGGGAGAGGCAGTTGGCTACACGGAGAACTCCGTGCCAAGGTAACGTTATTCATGTAAAGGACCAGTGTGTAGCTAGAGTGTATATTTACTTAGTAGAAATCACAAGGAGGTAGGCTGCGTGTTCGCTGGAAACGGGGACCTGATGGCACAGGCCTTGCCTTCCCATTTTGAATACTCAATTCATGCTGCCTTGAAACTACCTAAATAACAGTTTTAGGACTTGTCTCTTGTCACTGTAGGCAGGGCTTTGGGAAGGGCACGAGTGTTCCCTTCATCAACAGGGTGCTTTCATAGCCTGGGAGGGAGCTCCTCCTGAGACGCTCTAGAGCTAAAAGGAAACTTGACGTGAGTCCTTTCCTCAAGGTAAAGCCTCCAATAGCCTGCCGAAGCGGAAGCTTGGAGCAGAGTCCTTGAAGCATTAGCTTTAGGTCTGTTTTCTTTTAAGGTTAGTAAGGTTTCAAGACACCGAGGACCTCGCGTGGGCACCCAATTCCCTGCAAGAACACCTAGTAGCAGCAGGCTCCACTAGGCTGCTAAGAAATATCCAGGCCTGGAAACATTTCCCAGTCACTCTGTGTATGCTGAGTGTAGGGCAACACACTGCACTCTTCCTTGGGAGATCTAGGTTTCCTCAGCACTCCAACAGCTCCAGGAAATCTGTTCTCTCACGTCCTACATGTCATGCAAATCTGCCTCATAGCCTTAGGCTGAGCGGCACTAAGGAACGAAAATTGCTTCGCATTCCTTGTACAGAGTCATACCTTAAGACCCCATACTTACAGGAGAAAGTCGGCTTGCGTTCCTTCCTTAACCACAGCACAGATGTTCCTCTTACACTGCAGGGTTTTAGAAGAAGCTAAGCCCCGATAGCGTACTTAGAGCGTTCCTTGGAAGAGGCAGTTGGCTACATGGAGAACTCCGTGTCAAGGTAACGTTATTCAGGGAAGGGACCAGTGTGTAGCTACAGTGTATATTTACTTGGAGAAATCACCAGGAGGTAGGCTGCGTGTTCGCTGGAAACGGGGACCTGATGGCACAGGCCTTGCTTTCCCATTTTGAAAGCTCCATTCATGCTGCCTTGAAACTACCTAAAAAACAGTTTTAGGACGGGTCTCTAGTCGCTGTAGGCAGGGCTCTGGGAAGGGAACAAGTGTTCTCTACATCAACAGGGTGCTTTCATAGCCTGGGTGGGAGCTCCTCCTGAGACGCTCTAGAGCTAAAAGGAAACTTGACGTGAGTCCTTTCCTCAAGGTAAAGCCTCGAATAGCCTGCCGAAGCGGAAGCTTGGAGCAGAGTCCTTGAAGCATTAGCTTTAGGTGTGTTTTCTTTTAAGGTTGGTAAGCTTTCAGGACACCGAGGACCTCGCGTAGGCACCCTATTCCCTGCAAGAACACCTAGTACCGGCAGGCTGCACTAGGCTGCTAAGAAACATCCAGGCCCGGAAATCTTTCCCAGTCACTCTGTGTATGCTGAGTGTAGGGCAACACACTGCACTCTTCCTTGGGAGACCTCGGTTTCCTCAGCACTCCAACATCTCCAGGAAATCTGTTCTCTCACGTCCTGCATGTCATGCAAATCTGCCACATAGCCCTAGGCTGAGCGGCACTGAGAAACCAAAACTGCTTTGCATTCCTCGTACAGAGTCATACCTTAAGACCCCATACTTACAGGAGAAAGTCGGCTTTCATTCCTGCCTTAACCACAGCACAGTTGTTCCTCTTACACTGCAGGGTTTTAAAAGAAGCTAAGCCCAGATAGCGTACCTAGAGCGTTCCTTGGGAGAGGCAGTTGGCTACACGGAGAACTCCGTGCCAAGGTAACGTTATTCATGTAAGGGACCAGTGTGTAGCTAGAGTGTATATTTACTTAGTAGAAATCACAAGGAGGTAGGCTGCGTGTTCGCTGGAAACGGGGACCTGATGGCACAGGCCTTGCCTTCCCATTTTGAATACTCAATTCATGCTGCCTTGAAACTACCTAAATAACAGTTTTAGGACTTGTCTCTTGTCACTGTAGGCAGGGCTTTGGGAAGGGCACGAGTGTTCCCTTCATCAACAGGGTGCTTTCATAGCCTGGGAGGGAGCTCCTCCTGAGACGCTCTAGAGCTAAAAGGAAACTTGACGTGAGTCCTTTCCTCAAGGTAAAGCCTCCAATAGCCTGCCGAAGCGGAAGCTTGGAGCAGAGTCCTTGAAGCATTAGCTTTAGGTCTGTTTTCTTTTAAGGTTAGTAAGGTTTCAAGACACCGAGGACCTCGCGTGGGCACCCAATTCCCTGCAAGAACACCTAGTAGCAGCAGGCTCCACTAGGCTGCTAAGAAATATCCAGGCCTGGAAACATTTCCCAGTCACTCTGTGTATGCTGAGTGTAGGGCAACACACTGCACTCTTCCTTGGGAGATCTAGGTTTCCTCAGCACTCCAACAGCTCCAGGAAATCTGTTCTCTCACGTCCTACATGTCATGCAAATCTGCCTCATAGCCTTAGGCTGAGCGGCACTAAGGAACGAAAATTGCTTCGCATTCCTTGTACAGAGTCATACCTTAAGACCCCATACTTACAGGAGAAAGTCGGCTTGCGTTCCTGCCTTAACCACAGCACAGATGTTCCTCTTACACTGCAGGGTTTTAGAAGAAGCTAAGCCCCGATAGCGTACCTAGAGCGTTCCTTGGGAGAGGCAGTTGGCTACACGGAGAACTCCGTGTCAAGGTAACGTTATTCAGGGAAGGGACCAGTGTATAGCTACAGTGTATATTTACTTGGAGAAATCACCAGGAGGTAGGCTGCGTGTTCGCTGGAAACGGGGACCTGATGGCACAGGCCTTGCTTTCCCATTTTGAAAGCTCCATTCATGCTGCCTTGAAACTACCTAAAAAACAGTTTTAGGACGGGTCTCTAGTCACTGTAGGCAGGGCTCTGGGAAGGGAACAAGTGTTCTCTACATCAACAGGGTGCTTTCATAGCCTGGGTGGGAGCTCCTCCTGAGACGCTCTAGAGCTAAAAGGAAACTTGACGTGAGTCCTTTCCTCAAGGTAAAGCCTCGAATAGCCTGCCGAAGCGGAAGCTTGGAGCACAGTCCTTGAAGCATTAGCTTTAGGTGTGTTTTCTTTTAAGGTTGGTAAGCTTTCAGCACACCGAGGACCTCGCGTAGGCACCCTATTCCCTGCAAGAACACCTAGTACCGGCAGGCTGCACTAGGCTGCTAAGAAACATCCAGGCCCGGAAATCTTTCCCAGTCACTCTGTGTATGCTGAGTGTAGGGCAACACACTGCACTCTTCCTTGGGAGAGCTGGATTTCCTCTGCACTCCAACATCTCCAGGAAATCTGTTCTCTCACGTCCTACATGTCATGCAAGTCTGCCTCATAGCCCTAGGCTGAGCGGCACTTAGAAACCAAAACTGCTTTGCATTCCTCGTACAGAGTCATACCTTAAGACCCCATACTTACACGAGAAAGTCGGCTTTCATTCCTGCCTTAACCACAGCACAGTTGTTCCTCTTACACTGCAGGGTTTTAAAAGAAGCTAAGCCCAGATAGCGTACCTAGAGCGTTCCTTGGGAGAGGCAGTTGGCTACATGGAGAACTCCGTGCCAAGGTAACGTTATTCATGTAAGGGACCAGTGTGTAGCTAGAGTGTATATTTACTTAGTAGAAATCACAAGGAGGTAGGCTGCGTGTTCGCTGGAAACGGGGACCTGATGGCACAGGCCTTGCCTTCCCATTTTGAATACTCAATTCATGCTGCCTTGAAACTACCTAAATAACAGTTTTAGGACTGGTCTCTTGTCACTGTAGGCAGGGCTTTGGGAAGGGCACGAGTGTTCTCTACAGCAACAGGGTGCTTTCATAGCCTGGGAGGGAGCTCCTCCTGAGACGCTCTAGAGCTAAAAGGAAACTTGACGTGAGTCCTTTCCTCAAGGTAAAGCCTCGAATAGCCTGCCGAAGCGGAAGATTGGAGCAGAGTGCTTGAAGCATTAGCTTTAGGTCTGTTTTCTTTTAAGGTTAGTAAGCTTTCAAGACACCGAGGACCTCGCGTGGGCACCCTATTCCCTGCAAGAACACCTAGTTCCGGGAGGCTCCACTAGGCTGCTAAGAAACATCCAGGCCCGGAAACCTTTCCCAGTCACTCTGTGTATGCTGAGTGTAGGGCAACACAATGCACTCTTCCTTGGGAGACCTCGGTTTCCTCAGCACTCCAACATCTCCAGGAAATCTGTTCTCTCACGTCCTGCATGTCATGCAAATCTGCCACATAGCCCTAGGCTGAGCGGCACTGAGAAACCAAAACTGCTTTGCATTTCTCGTACAGAGTCATACCTTAAGACCCCATACTTACACTAGAAAGTCGGCTTGCGTTCCTGCCTTAATCACAGCACACTTCTTCCTCTTACACTGCAGGGTTTTAGAAGAAGCTAAGCCCCGATAGCGTACCTAGAGCGTTCCTTGGAAGAGGCAGTTGTCTACACGAAGAACTCCGTGCCAAGAAAACGTTATTCAGGGCAGGGACCAGTGTGTAGCTAGAGTGTATATTTACTTAGTAGAAATCACAAGGAGGTAGGCTGCGTGTTCGCTGGAAACGGGGACCTGATGGCACAGGCCTTGCCTTCCCATTTTGAATACTCAATTCATGCTGCCTTGAAACTACCTAAATAACAGTTTTAGGACTGGTCTTTGTCACTCTAGGCAGGGCTTTGGGAAGGGCACGAGTGTTCTCTACATCAACAGGGTGCTTTCATAGCCTGGGAGGGAGCTCCTCCTGAGACGCTCTAGAGCTAAAAGGAAACTTGACGTGAGTCCTTTCCTCAAGGTAAAGCCTCCAATAGCCTGCCGAAGCGGAAGATTGGAGCAGAGTCCTTGAAGCATTAGCTTTAGGTCTGTTTACTTTTAAGGTTAGTAAGGTTTCAAGACACCGAGGACCTCGCGTGGGCACCCAATTCCCTGCAAGAACACCTAGTAGCAGCAGGCTCCACTAGGCTGCTAAGAAATATCCAGGCCTGGAAACATTTCCCAGTCACTCTGTGTATGCTGAGTGTAGGGCAACACACTGCACTCTTCCTTGGGAGATCTAGGTTTCCTCAGCACTCCAACAGCTCCAGGAAATCTGTTCTCTCACGTCCTACATGTCATGCAAATCTGCCTCATAGCCTTAGGCTGAGCGGCACTAAGGAGCGAAAATTGCTTCGCATTCCTTGTACAGAGTCATACCTTAAGACCCCATACTTACAGGAGAAAGTCGGCTTGCGTTCTGTCCTTAACCACAGCACAGATGTTCCTCTTACACTGCAGGGTTTTAGAAGAAGCTAAGCCCCGATAGCGTACTTAGAGCGTTCCTTGGAAGAGGCAGTTGGCTACATGGAGAACTCCGTGTCAAGGTAACGTTATTCAGGGAAGGGACCAGTGTGTAGCTACAGTGTATATTTACTTGGAGAAATCACCAGGAGGTAGGCTGCGTGTTCGCTGGAAACGGGGACCTGATGGCACAGGCCTTGCTTTCCCATTTTGAAAGCTCCATTCATGCTGCCTTGAAACTACCTAAAAAACAGTTTTAGGACGGGTCTCTAGTCGCTGTAGGCAGGGCTCTGGGAAGGGAACAAGTGTTCTCTACATCAACAGGGTGCTTTCATAGCCTGGGTGGGAGCTCCTCCTGAGACGCTCTAGAGCTAAAAGGAAACTTGACGTGAGTCCTTTCCTCAAGGTAAAGCCTCGAATAGCCTGCCGAAGCGGAAGCTTGGAGCACAGTCCTTGAAGCATTAGCTTTAGGTGTGTTTTCTTTTAAGGTTGGTAAGCTTTCAGGACACCGAGGACCTCGCGTAGGCACCCTATTCCCTGCAAGAACACCTAGTACCGGCAGGCTGCACTAGGCTGCTAAGAAACATCCAGGCCCGGAAATCTTTCCCAGTCACTCTGTGTATGCTGAGTGTAGGGCAACACACTGCACTCTTCCTTGGGAGACCTCGGTTTCCTCAGCACTCCAACATCTCCAGGAAATCTGTTCTCTCACGTCCTGCATGTCATGCAAATCTGCCACATAGCCCTAGGCTGAGCGGCACTGAGAAACCAAAACTGCTTTGCATTCCTCGTACAGAGTCATACCTTAAGACCCCATACTTACACGAGAAAGTCGGCTTTCATTCCTGCCTTAACCACAGCACAGTTGTTCCTCTTACACTGCAGGGTTTTAAAAGAAGCTAAGCCCAGATAGCGTACCTAGAGCGTTCCTTGGGAGAGGCAGTTGGCTACACGGAGAACTCCGTGCCAAGGTAACGTTATTCATGTAAGGGACCAGTGTGTAGCTAGAGTGTATATTTACTTAGTAGAAATCACAAGGAGGTAGGCTGCGTGTTCGCTGGAAACGGGGACCTGATGGCACAGGCCTTGCCTTCCCATTTTGAATACTCAATTCATGCTGCCTTGAAACTACCTAAATAACAGTTTTAGGACTTGTCTCTTGTCACTGTAGGCAGGGCTTTGGGAAGGGCACGAGTGTTCCCTTCATCAACAGGGTGCTTTCATAGCCTGGGAGGGAGCTCCTCCTGAGACGCTCTAGAGCTAAAAGGAAACTTGACGTGAGTCCTTTCCTCAAGGTAAAGCCTCCAATAGCCTGCCGAAGCGGAAGCTTGGAGCAGAGTCCTTGAAGCATTAGCTTTAGGTCTGTTTTCTTTTAAGGTTAGTAAGGTTTCAAGACACCGAGGACCTCGCGTGGGCACCCAATTCCCTGCAAGAACACCTAGTAGCAGCAGGCTCCACTAGGCTGCTAAGAAATATCCAGGCCTGGAAACATTTCCCAGTCACTCTGTGTATGCTGAGTGTAGGGCAACACACTGCACTCTTCCTTGGGAGATCTAGGTTTCCTCAGCACTCCAACAGCTCCAGGAAATCTGTTCTCTCACGTCCTACATGTCATGCAAATCTGCCTCATAGCCTTAGGCTGAGCGGCACTAAGGAGCGAAAATTGCTTCGCATTCCTTGTACAGAGTCATACCTTAAGACCCCATACTTACAGGAGAAAGTCGGCTTGCGTTCTGTCCTTAACCACAGCACAGATGTTCCTCTTACACTGCAGGGTTTTAGAAGAAGCTAAGCCCCGATAGCGTACTTAGAGCGTTCCTTGGAAGAGGCAGTTGGCTACATGGAGAACTCCGTGTCAAGGTAACGTTATTCAGGGAAGGGACCAGTGTGTAGCTACAGTGTATATTTACTTGGAGAAATCACCAGGAGGTAGGCTGCGTGTTCGCTGGAAACGGGGACCTGATGGCACAGGCCTTGCTTTCCCATTTTGAAAGCTCCATTCATGCTGCCTTGAAACTACCTAAAAAACAGTTTTAGGACGGGTCTCTAGTCGCTGTAGGCAGGGCTCTGGGAAGGGAACAAGTGTTCTCTACATCAACAGGGTGCTTTCATAGCCTGGGTGGGAGCTCCTCCTGAGACGCTCTAGAGCTAAAAGGAAACTTGACGTGAGTCCTTTCCTCAAGGTAAAGCCTCGAATAGCCTGCCGAAGCGGAAGCTTGGAGCAGAGTCCTTGAAGCATTAGCTTTAGGTGTGTTTTCTTTTAAGGTTGGTAAGCTTTCAGGACACCGAGGACCTCGCGTAGGCACCCTATTCCCTGCAAGAACACCTAGTACCGGCAGGCTGCACTAGGCTGCTAAGAAACATCCAGGCCCGGAAATCTTTCCCAGTCACTCTGTGTATGCTGAGTGTAGGGCAACACACTGCACTCTTCCTTGGGAGACCTCGGTTTCCTCAGCACTCCAACATCTCCAGGAAATCTGTTCTCTCACGTCCTGCATGTCATGCAAATCTGCCACATAGCCCTAGGCTGAGCGGCACTGAGAAACCAAAACTGCTTTGCATTCCTCGTACAGAGTCATACCTTAAGACCCCATACTTACACGAGAAAGTCGGCTTTCATTCCTGCCTTAACCACAGCACAGTTGTTCCTCTTACACTGCAGGGTTTTAAAAGAAGCTAAGCCCAGATAGCGTACCTAGAGCGTTCCTTGGGAGAGGCAGTTGGCTACACGGAGAACTCCGTGCCAAGGTAACGTTATTCATGTAAGGGACCAGTGTGTAGCTAGAGTGTATATTTACTTAGTAGAAATCACAAGGAGGTAGGCTGCGTGTTCGCTGGAAACGGGGACCTGATGGCACAGGCCTTGCCTTCCCATTTTGAATACTCAATTCATGCTGCCTTGAAACTACCTAAATAACAGTTTTAGGACTTGTCTCTTGTCACTGTAGGCAGGGCTTTGGGAAGGGCACGAGTGTTCCCTTCATCAACAGGGTGCTTTCATAGCCTGGGAGGGAGCTCCTCCTGAGACGCTCTAGAGCTAAAAGGAAACTTGACGTGAGTCCTTTCCTCAAGGTAAAGCCTCGAATAGCCTGCCGAAGCGGAAGCTTGGAGCAGAGTCCTTGAAGCATTAGCTTTAGGTCTGTTTTCTTTTAAGGTTAGTAAGGTTTCAAGACACCGAGGACCTCGCGTGGGCACCCAATTCCCTGCAAGAACACCTAGTAGCAGCAGGCTCCACTAGGCTGCTAAGAAATATCCAGGCCTGGAAACATTTCCCAGTCACTCTGTGTATGCTGAGTGTAGGGCAACACACTGCACTCTTCCTTGGGAGATCTAGGTTTCCTCAGCACTCCAACAGCTCCAGGAAATCTGTTCTCTCACGTCCTACATGTCATGCAAATCTGCCTCATAGCCTTAGGCTGAGCGGCACTAAGGAACGAAAATTGCTTCGCATTCCTTGTACAGAGTCATACCTTAAGACCCCATACTTACAGGAGAAAGTCGGCTTGCGTTCCTTCCTTAACCACAGCACAGATGTTCCTCTTACACTGCAGGGTTTTAGAAGAAGCTAAGCCCCGATAGCGTACTTAGAGCGTTCCTTGGAAGAGGCAGTTGGCTACATGGAGAACTCCGTGTCAAGGTAACGTTATTCAGGGAAGGGACCAGTGTGTAGCTACAGTGTATATTTACTTGGAGAAATCACCAGGAGGTAGGCTGCGTGTTCGCTGGAAACGGGGACCTGATGGCACAGGCCTTGCTTTCCCATTTTGAAAGCTCCATTCATGCTGCCTTGAAACTACCTAAAAAACAGTTTTAGGACGGGTCTCTAGTCGCTGTAGGCAGGGCTCTGGGAAGGGAACAAGTGTTCTCTACATCAACAGGGTGCTTTCATAGCCTGGGTGGGAGCTCCTCCTGAGACGCTCTAGAGCTAAAAGGAAACTTGACGTGAGTCCTTTCCTCAAGGTAAAGCCTCGAATAGCCTGCCGAAGCGGAAGCTTGGAGCAGAGTCCTTGAAGCATTAGCTTTAGGTGTGTTTTCTTTTAAGGTTGGTAAGCTTTCAGGACACCGAGGACCTCGCGTAGGCACCCTATTCCCTGCAAGAACACCTAGTACCGGCAGGCTGCACTAGGCTGCTAAGAAACATCCAGGCCCGGAAATCTTTCCCAGTCACTCTGTGTATGCTGAGTGTAGGGCAACACACTGCACTCTTCCTTGGGAGACCTCGGTTTCCTCAGCACTCCAACATCTCCAGGAAATCTGTTCTCTCACGTCCTGCATGTCATGCAAATCTGCCACATAGCCCTAGGCTGAGCGGCACTGAGAAACCAAAACTGCTTTGCATTCCTCGTACAGAGTCATACCTTAAGACCCCATACTTACACGAGAAAGTCGGCTTTCATTCCTGCCTTAACCACAGCACAGTTGTTCCTCTTACACTGCAGGGTTTTAAAAGAAGCTAAGCCCAGATAGCGTACCTAGAGCGTTCCTTGGGAGAGGCAGTTGGCTACACGGAGAACTCCGTGCCAAGGTAACGTTATTCATGTAAGGGACCAGTGTGTAGCTAGAGTGTATATTTACTTAGTAGAAATCACAAGGAGGTAGGCTGCGTGTTCGCTGGAAACGGGGACCTGATGGCACAGGCCTTGCCTTCCCATTTTGAATACTCAATTCATGCTGCCTTGAAACTACCTAAATAACAGTTTTAGGACTTGTCTCTTGTCACTGTAGGCAGGGCTTTGGGAAGGGCACGAGTGTTCCCTTCATCAACAGGGTGCTTTCATAGCCTGGGAGGGAGCTCCTCCTGAGACGCTCTAGAGCTAAAAGGAAACTTGACGTGAGTCCTTTCCTCAAGGTAAAGCCTCCAATAGCCTGCCGAAGCGGAAGCTTGGAGCAGAGTCCTTGAAGCATTAGCTTTAGGTCTGTTTTCTTTTAAGGTTAGTAAGGTTTCAAGACACCGAGGACCTCGCGTGGGCACCCAATTCCCTGCAAGAACACCTAGTAGCAGCAGGCTCCACTAGGCTGCTAAGAAATATCCAGGCCTGGAAACATTTCCCAGTCACTCTGTGTATGCTGAGTGTAGGGCAACACACTGCACTCTTCCTTGGGAGATCTAGGTTTCCTCAGCACTCCAACAGCTCCAGGAAATCTGTTCTCTCACGTCCTACATGTCATGCAAATCTGCCTCATAGCCTTAGGCTGAGCGGCACTAAGGAACGAAAATTGCTTCGCATTCCTTGTACAGAGTCATACCTTAAGACCCCATACTTACAGGAGAAAGTCGGCTTGCGTTCCTGCCTTAACCACAGCACAGATGTTCCTCTTACACTGCAGGGTTTTAGAAGAAGCTAAGCCCCGATAGCGTACCTAGAGCGTTCCTTGGGAGAGGCAGTTGGCTACACGGAGAACGCCGTGTCAAGGTAACGTTATTCAGGGAAGGGACCAGTGTATAGCTACAGTGTATATTTACTTGGAGAAATCACCAGGAGGTAGGCTGCGTGTTCGCTGGAAACGGGGACCTGATGGCACAGGCCTTGCTTTCCCATTTTGAAAGCTCCATTCATGCTGCCTTGAAACTACCTAAAAAACAGTTTTAGGACGGGTCTCTAGTCACTGTAGGCAGGGCTCTGGGAAGGGAACAAGTGTTCTCTACATCAACAGGGTGCTTTCATAGCCTGGGTGGGAGCTCCTCCTGAGACGCTCTAGAGCTAAAAGGAAACTTGACGTGAGTCCTTTCCTCAAGGTAAAGCCTCGAATAGCCTGCCGAAGCGGAAGCTTGGAGCAGAGTCCTTGAAGCATTAGCTTTAGGTGTGTTTTCTTTTAAGGTTGGTAAGCTTTCAGCACACCGAGGACCTCGCGTAGGCACCCTATTCCCTGCAAGAACACCTAGTACCGGCAGGCTGCACTAGGCTGCTAAGAAACATCCAGGCCCGGAAATCTTTCCCAGTCACTCTGTGTATGCTGAGTGTAGGGCAACACACTGCACTCTTCCTTGGGAGAGCTGGATTTCCTCTGCACTCCAACATCTCCAGGAAATCTGTTCTCTCACGTCCTACATGTCATGCAAGTCTGCCTCATAGCCCTAGGCTGAGCGGCACTTAGAAACCAAAACTGCTTTGCATTCCTCGTACAGAGTCATACCTTAAGACCCCATACTTACACGAGAAAGTCGGCTTTCATTCCTGCCTTAACCACAGCACAGTTGTTCCTCTTACACTGCAGGGTTTTAAAAGAAGCTAAGCCCAGATAGCGTACCTAGAGCGTTCCTTGGGAGAGGCAGTTGGCTACATGGAGAACTCCGTGCCAAGGTAACGTTATTCATGTAAGGGACCAGTGTGTAGCTAGAGTGTATATTTACTTAGTAGAAATCACAAGGAGGTAGGCTGCGTGTTCGCTGGAAACGGGGACCTGATGGCACAGGCCTTGCCTTCCCATTTTGAATACTCAATTCATGCTGCCTTGAAACTACCTAAATAACAGTTTTAGGACTGGTCTCTTGTCACTGTAGGCAGGGCTTTGGGAAGGGCACGAGTGTTCTCTACAGCAACAGGGTGCTTTCATAGCCTGGGAGGGAGCTCCTCCTGAGACGCTCTAGAGCTAAAAGGAAACTTGACGTGAGTCCTTTCCTCAAGGTAAAGCCTCGAATAGCCTGCCGAAGCGGAAGATTGGAGCAGAGTGCTTGAAGCATTAGCTTTAGGTCTGTTTTCTTTTAAGGTTAGTAAGCTTTCAAGACACCGAGGACCTCGCGTGGGCACCCTATTCCCTGCAAGAACACCTAGTTCCGGGAGGCTCCACTAGGCTGCTAAGAAACATCCAGGCCCGGAAACCTTTCCCAGTCACTCTGTGTATGCTGAGTGTAGGGCAACACACTGCACTCTTCCTTGGGAGACCTCGGTTTCCTCAGCACTCCAACATCTCCAGGAAATCTGTTCTCTCACGTCCTGCATGTCATGCAAATCTGCCACATAGCCCTAGGCTGAGCGGCACTGAGAAACCAAAACTGCTTTGCATTTCTCGTACAGAGTCATACCTTAAGACCCCATACTTACACTAGAAAGTCGGCTTGCGTTCCTGCCTTAACCACAGCACACTTCTTCCTCTTACACTGCAGGGTTTTAGAAGAAGCTAAGCCCCGATAGCGTACCTAGAGCGTTCCTTGGAAGAGGCAGTTGTCTACACGAAGAACTCCGTGCCAAGAAAACGTTATTCAGGGCAGGGACCAGTGTGTAGCTAGAGTGTATATTTACTTAGTAGAAATCACAAGGAGGTAGGCTGCGTGTTCGCTGGAAACGGGGACCTGATGGCACAGGCCTTGCCTTCCCATTTTGAATACTCAATTCATGCTGCCTTGAAACTACCTAAATAACAGTTTTAGGACTGGTCTCTTGTCACTCTAGGCAGGGCTTTGGGAAGGGCACGAGTGTTCTCTACATCAAGAGGGTGCTTTCATAGCCTGGGAGGGAGCTCCTCCTGAGACGCTCTAGAGCTAAAAGGAAACTTGACGTGAGTCCTTTCCTCAAGGTAAAGCCTCCAATAGCCTGCCGAAGCGGAAGCTTGGAGCAGAGTCCTTGAAGCATTAGCTTTAGGTGTGTTTTCTTTTAAGGTTGGTAAGCTTTCAGGACACCGAGGACCTCGCGTAGGCACCCTATTCCCTGCAAGAACACCTAGTACCGGCAGGCTGCACTAGGCTGCTAAGAAACATCCAGGCCCGGAAATCTTTCCCAGTCACTCTGTGTATGCTGAGTGTAGGGCAACACACTGCACTCTTCCTTGGGAGACCTCGGTTTCCTCAGCACTCCAACATCTCCAGGAAATCTGTTCTCTCACGTCCTGCATGTCATGCAAATCTGCCACATAGCCCTAGGCTGAGCGGCACTGAGAAACCAAAACTGCTTTGCATTCCTCGTACAGAGTCATACCTTAAGACCCCATACTTACAGGAGAAAGTCGGCTTTCATTCCTGCCTTAACCACAGCACAGTTGTTCCTCTTACACTGCAGGGTTTTAAAAGAAGCTAAGCCCAGATAGCGTACCTAGAGCGTTCCTTGGGAGAGGCAGTTGGCTACACGGAGAACTCCGTGCCAAGGTAACGTTATTCATGTAAGGGACCAGTGTGTAGCTAGAGTGTATATTTACTTAGTAGAAATCACAAGGAGGTAGGCTGCGTGTTCGCTGGAAACGGGGACCTGATGGCACAGGCCTTGCCTTCCCATTTTGAATACTCAATTCATGCTGCCTTGAAACTACCTAAATAACAGTTTTAGGACTTGTCTCTTGTCACTGTAGGCAGGGCTTTGGGAAGGGCACGAGTGTTCCCTTCATCAACAGGGTGCTTTCATAGCCTGGGAGGGAGCTCCTCCTGAGACGCTCTAGAGCTAAAAGGAAACTTGACGTGAGTCCTTTCCTCAAGGTAAAGCCTCCAATAGCCTGCCGAAGCGGAAGCTTGGAGCAGAGTCCTTGAAGCATTAGCTTTAGGTCTGTTTTCTTTTAAGGTTAGTAAGGTTTCAAGACACCGAGGACCTCGCGTGGGCACCCAATTCCCTGCAAGAACACCTAGTAGCAGCAGGCTCCACTAGGCTGCTAAGAAATATCCAGGCCTGGAAACATTTCCCAGTCACTCTGTGTATGCTGAGTGTAGGGCAACACACTGCACTCTTCCTTGGGAGATCTAGGTTTCCTCAGCACTCCAACAGCTCCAGGAAATCTGTTCTCTCACGTCCTACATGTCATGCAAATCTGCCTCATAGCCTTAGGCTGAGCGGCACTAAGGAGCGAAAATTGCTTCGCATTCCTTGTACAGAGTCATACCTTAAGACCCCATACTTACAGGAGAAAGTCGGCTTGCGTTCTGTCCTTAACCACAGCAGAGATGTTCCTCTTACACTGCAGGGTTTTAGAAGAAGCTAAGCCCCGATAGCGTACTTAGAGCATTCCTTGGAAGAGGCAGTTGGCTACATGGAGAACTCCGTGTCAAGGTAACGTTATTCAGGGAAGGGACCAGTGTGTAGCTACAGTGTATATTTACTTGGAGAAATCACCAGGAGGTAGGCTGCGTGTTCGCTGGAAACGGGGACCTGATGGCACAGGCCTTGCTTTCCCATTTTGAAAGCTCCATTCATGCTGCCTTGAAACTACCTAAAAAACAGTTTTAGGACGGGTCTCTAGTCGCTGTAGGCAGGGCTCTGGGAAGGGAACAAGTGTTCTCTACATCAACAGGGTGCTTTCATAGCCTGGGTGGGAGCTCCTCCTGAGACGCTCTAGAGCTAAAAGGAAACTTGACGTGAGTCCTTTCCTCAAGGTAAAGCCTCGAATAGCCTGCCGAAGCGGAAGCTTGGAGCAGAGTCCTTGAAGCATTAGCTTTAGGTGTGTTTTCTTTTAAGGTTGGTAAGCTTTCAGGACACCGAGGACCTCGCGTAGGCACCCTATTCCCTGCAAGAACACCTAGTACCGGCAGGCTGCACTAGGCTGCTAAGAAACATCCAGGCCCGGAAATCTTTCCCAGTCACTCTGTGTATGCTGAGTGTAGGGCAACACACTGCACTCTTCCTTGGGAGACCTCGGTTTCCTCAGCACTCCAACATCTCCAGGAAATCTGTTCTCTCACGTCCTGCATGTCATGCAAATCTGCCACATAGCCCTAGGCTGAGCGGCACTGAGAAACCAAAACTGCTTTGCATTCCTCGTACAGAGTCATACCTTAAGACCCCATACTTACACGAGAAAGTCGGCTTTCATTCCTGCCTTAACCACAGCACAGTTGTTCCTCTTACACTGCAGGGTTTTAAAAGAAGCTAAGCCCAGATAGCGTACCTAGAGCGTTCCTTGGGAGAGGCAGTTGGCTACACGGAGAACTCCGTGCCAAGGTAACGTTATTCATGTAAGGGACCAGTGTGTAGCTAGAGTGTATATTTACTTAGTAGAAATCACAAGGAGGTAGGCTGCGTGTTCGCTGGAAACGGGGACCTGATGGCACAGGCCTTGCCTTCCCATTTTGAATACTCAATTCATGCTGCCTTGAAACTACCTAAATAACAGTTTTAGGACTTGTCTCTTGTCACTGTAGGCAGGGCTTTGGGAAGGGCACGAGTGTTCCCTTCATCAACAGGGTGCTTTCATAGCCTGGGAGGGAGCTCCTCCTGAGACGCTCTAGAGCTAAAAGGAAACTTGACGTGAGTCCTTTCCTCAAGGTAAAGCCTCCAATAGCCTGCCGAAGCGGAAGCTTGGAGCAGAGTCCTTGAAGCATTAGCTTTAGGTCTGTTTTCTTTTAAGGTTAGTAAGGTTTCAAGACACCGAGGACCTCGCGTGGGCACCCAATTCCCTGCAAGAACACCTAGTAGCAGCAGGCTCCACTAGGCTGCTAAGAAATATCCAGGCCTGGAAACATTTCCCAGTCACTCTGTGTATGCTGAGTGTAGGGCAACACACTGCACTCTTCCTTGGGAGATCTAGGTTTCCTCAGCACTCCAACAGCTCCAGGAAATCTGTTCTCTCACGTCCTACATGTCATGCAAATCTGCCTCATAGCCTTAGGCTGAGCGGCACTAAGGAACGAAAATTGCTTCGCATTCCTTGTACAGAGTCATACCTTAAGACCCCATACTTACAGGAGAAAGTCGGCTTGCGTTCCTGCCTTAACCACAGCACAGATGTTCCTCTTACACTGCAGGGTTTTAGAAGAAGCTAAGCCCCGATAGCGTACCTAGAGCGTTCCTTGGGAGAGGCAGTTGGCTACACGGAGAACTCCGTGTCAAGGTAACGTTATTCAGGGAAGGGACCAGTGTATAGCTACAGTGTATATTTACTTGGAGAAATCACCAGGAGGTAGGCTGCGTGTTCGCTGGAAACGGGGACCTGATGGCACAGGCCTTGCTTTCCCATTTTGAAAGCTCCATTCATGCTGCCTTGAAACTACCTAAAAAACAGTTTTAGGACGGGTCTCTAGTCACTGTAGGCAGGGCTCTGGGAAGGGAACAAGTGTTCTCTACATCAACAGGGTGCTTTCATAGCCTGGGTGGGAGCTCCTCCTGAGACGCTCTAGAGCTAAAAGGAAACTTGACGTGAGTCCTTTCCTCAAGGTAAAGCCTCGAATAGCCTGCCGAAGCGGAAGCTTGGAGCAGAGTCCTTGAAGCATTAGCTTTAGGTGTGTTTTCTTTTAAGGTTGGTAAGCTTTCAGCACACCGAGGACCTCGCGTAGGCACCCTATTCCCTGCAAGAACACCTAGTACCGGCAGGCTGCACTAGGCTGCTAAGAAACATCCAGGCCCGGAAATCTTTCCCAGTCACTCTGTGTATGCTGAGTGTAGGGCAACACACTGCACTCTTCCTTGGGAGAGCTGGATTTCCTCTGCACTCCAACATCTCCAGGAAATCTGTTCTCTCCCGTCCTACATGTCATGCAAGTCTGCCTCATAGCCCTAGGCTGAGCGGCACTTAGAAACCAAAACTGCTTTGCATTCCTCGTACAGAGTCATACCTTAAGACCCCATACTTACACGAGAAAGTCGGCTTTCATTCCTGCCTTAACCACAGCACAGTTGTTCCTCTTACACTGCAGGGTTTTAAAGAAGCTAAGCCCAGATAGCGTACCTAGAGCGTTCCTTGGGAGAGGCAGTTGGCTACATGGAGAACTCCGTGCCAAGGTAACGTTATTCATGTAAGGGACCAGTGTGTAGCTAGAGTGTATATTTACTTAGTAGAAATCACAAGGAGGTAGGCTGCGTGTTCGCTGGAAACGGGGACCTGATGGCACAGGCCTTGCCTTCCCATTTTGAATACTCAATTCATGCTGCCTTGAAACTACCTAAATAACAGTTTTAGGACTGGTCTCTTGTCACTGTAGGCAGGGCTTTGGGAAGGGCACGAGTGTTCTCTACAGCAACAGGGTGCTTTCATAGCCTGGGAGGGAGCTCCTCCTGAGACGCTCTAGAGCTAAAAGGAAACTTGACGTGAGTCCTTTCCTCAAGGTAAAGCCTCGAATAGCCTGCCGAAGCGGAAGATTGGAGCAGAGTGCTTGAAGCATTAGCTTTAGGTCTGTTTTCTTTTAAGGTTAGTAAGCTTTCAAGACACCGAGGACCTCGCGTGGGCACCCTATTCCCTGCAAGAACACCTAGTTCCGGGAGGCTCCACTAGGCTGCTAAGAAACATCCAGGCCCGGAAACCTTTCCCAGTCACTCTGTGTATGCTGAGTGTAGGGCAACACACTGCACTCTTCCTTGGGAGACCTAGGTTTCCTCAGCACTCCAACATCTCCAGGAAATCTGTTTTCTCACGTCCTGCATGTCATGCAAATCTGCCACATAGCCCTAGGCTGAGCGGCACTGAGAAACCAAAACTGCTTTGCATTTCTCGTAAAGAGTCATACCTTAAGACCCCATACTTACACGAGAAAGTCGGCTTGCATTCCTGCCTTAACCACAGCACACTTCTTCCTCTTACACTGCAGGGTTTTAGAAGAAGCTAAGCCCCTATAGCGTACCTAGAGCGTTCCTTGGAAGCGGCAGTTGTCTACATGAAGAACTCCGTGCCAAGAAAACGTTATTCAGGGCAGGGACCAGTGTGTAGCTAGAGTGTATATTTACTTAGTAGAAATCACAAGGAGGTAGGCTGCGTGTTCGCTGGAAACGGGGACCTGATGGCACAGGCCTTGCCTTCCCATTTTGAATACTCAATTCATGCTGCCTTGAAACTACCTAAATAACAGTTTTAGGACTGGTCTCTTGTCACTGTAGGCAGGGCTTTGGGAAGTGCACGAGTGTTCTCTACATCAACAGGGTGCTTTCATAGCCTGGGAGGGAGCTCCTCCTGAGACGCTCTAGAGCTAAAAGGAAACTTGACGTGATTCCTTTCCTCAAGGTAAAGCCTCGAATAGCCTGCCGAAGCGGAAGCTTGGAGCAGAGTGCTTGAAGCATTAGCTTTAGGTCTGTTTTCTTTTAAGGTTAGTAAGGTTTCAAGACACCGAGGACCTCGCGTGGGCACCCAATTCCCTGCAAGAACACCTAGTAGCAGCAGGCTCCACTAGGCTGCTAAGAAACATCCATTCCCGGAAACCTTTCCCAGTCACTCTGTGTATGCTGAGTGTAGAGCAACACACTGCACTCTTCCTTGGGAGACCTAGATTTCCTCAGCACTCCAACATCTCCAGGAAATCTGTTCTCTCACGTCCTGCATGTCATGCAAATCTGCCACATAGCCCTAGGCTGAGCGGCACTGAGAAACCAAAACTGCTTTGCATTCCTCGTACAGAGTCATACCTTAAGACCCCATACTTACACGAGAAAGTCGGCTTGCGTTCCTGCCTTAACCACAGCACACTTCTTCCTCTTACACTGCAGGGTTTTAGAAGAAGCTAAGCCCCGATAGCGTACCTAGAGCGTTCCTTGGAAGAGGCAGTTGTCTACATGAAGAACTCCGTGCCAAGAAAACGTTATTCAGGGCAGGGACCAGTGTGTAGCTAGAGTGTATATTTACTTAGTAGAAATCACAAGGAGGTAGGCTGCGTGTTCGCTGGAAACGGGGACCTGATGGCACAGGCCTTGCCTTCCCATTTTGAATACTCAATTCATGCTGCCTTGAAACTACCTAAATAACAGTTTTAGGACTGGTCTCTTGTCACTGTAGGCAGGGCTTTGGGAAGGGCACGAGTGTTCTCTACAGCAACAGGGTGCTTTCATAGCCTGGGAGGGAGCTCCTCCTGAGACGCTCTAGAGCTAAAAGGAAACTTGACGTGAGTCCTTTCCTCAAGGTAAAGCCTCGAATAGCCTGCCGAAGCGGAAGCTTGGAGCAGAGTGCTTGAAGCATTAGCTTTAGGTCTGTTTTCTTTTAAGGTTAGTAAGGTTTCAAGACACCGAGGACCTCGCGTGGGCACCCAATTCCCTGCAAGAACACCTAGTAGCAGCAGGCTCCACTAGGCTGCTAAGAAACATCCATTCCCGGAAACCTTTCCCAGTCACTCTGTGTATGCTGAGTGTAGAGCAACACACTGCACTCTTCCTTGGGAGACCTAGATTTCCTCAGCACTCCAACATCTCCAGGAAATCTGTTCTCTCACGTCCTGCATGTCATGCAAAGCTGCCACATAGCCCTAGGCTGAGCGGCACTGAGAAACCAAAACTGCTTTGCATTCCTCGTACAGAGTCATACCTTAAGACCCCATACTTACACGAGAAAGTCGGCTTGCGTTCCTGCCTTAACCACAGCACACTTCTTCCTCTTACACTGCAGGGTTTTAGAAGAAGCTAAGCCCCTATAGCGTACCTAGAGCGTTCCTTGGAAGAGGCAGTTGTCTACATGAAGAACTCCGTGCCAAGAAAACGTTATTCAGGGCAGGGACCAGTGTGTAGCTAGAGTGTATATTTACTTAGTAGAAATCACAAGGAGGTAGGCTGCGTGTTCGCTGGAAACGGGGACCTGATGGCACAGGCCTTGCCTTCCCATTTTGAATACTCAATTCATGCTGCCTTGAAACTACCTAAATAACAGTTTTAGGACTGGTCTCTTGTCACTGTAGGCAGGGCTTTGGGAAGGGCACGAGTGTTCTCTACAGCAACAGGGTGCTTTCATAGCCTGGGAGGGAGCTCCTCCTGAGACGCTCTAGAGCTAAAAGGAAACTTGACGTGAGTCCTTTCCTCAAGGTAAAGCCTCGAATAGCCTGCCGAAGCGGAAGATTGGAGCAGAGTGCTTGAAGCATTAGCTTTAGGTCTGTTTTCTTTTAAGGTTAGTAAGCTTTCAAGACACCGAGGACCTCGCGTGGGCACCCTATTCCCTGCAAGAACACCTAGTAGCAGCAGGCTCCACTAGGCTGCTAAGAAATATCCAGGCCTGGAAACATTTCCCAGTCACTCTGTGTATGCTGAGTGTAGGGCAACACACTGCACTCTTCCTTGGGAGATCTAGGTTTCCTCAGCACTCCAACAGCTCCAGGAAATCTGTTCTCTCACGTCCTACATGTCATGCAAATCTGCCTCATAGCCTTAGGCTGAGCGGCACTAAGGAACGAAAATTGCTTCGCATTCCTTGTACAGAGTCATACCTTAAGACCCCATACTTACAGGAGAAAGTCGGCTTGCGTTCCTGCCTTAACCACAGCACAGATGTTCCTCTTACACTGCAGGGTTTTAGAAGAAGCTAAGCCCCGATAGCGTACCTAGAGCGTTCCTTGGGAGAGGCAGTTGGCTACACGGAGAACTCCGTGTCAAGGTAACGTTATTCAGGGAAGGGACCAGTGTATAGCTACAGTGTATATTTACTTGGAGAAATCACCAGGAGGTAGGCTGCGTGTTCGCTGGAAACGGGGACCTGATGGCACAGGCCTTGCTTTCCCATTTTGAAAGCTCCATTCATGCTGCCTTGAAACTACCTAAAAAACAGTTTTAGGACGGGTCTCTAGTCACTGTAGGCAGGGCTCTGGGAAGGGAACAAGTGTTCTCTACATCAACAGGGTGCTTTCATAGCCTGGGTGGGAGCTCCTCCTGAGACGCTCTAGAGCTAAAAGGAAACTTGACGTGAGTCCTTTCCTCAAGGTAAAGCCTCGAATAGCCTGCCGAAGCGGAAGCTTGGAGCAGAGTGCTTGAAGCATTAGCTTTAGGTCTGTTTTCTTTTAAGGTTAGTAAGGTTTCAAGACACCGAGGACCTCGCGTGGGCACCCAATTCCCTGCAAGAACACCTAGTAGCAGCAGGCTCCACTAGGCTGCTAAGAAACATCCATTCCCGGAAACCTTTCCCAGTCACTCTGTGTATGCTGAGTGTAGAGCAACACACTGCACTCTTCCTTGGGAGACCTAGATTTCCTCAGCACTCCAACATCTCCAGGAAATCTGTTCTCTCACGTCCTGCATGTCATGCAAAGCTGCCACATAGCCCTAGGCTGAGCGGCACTGAGAAACCAAAACTGCTTTGCATTCCTCGTACAGAGTCATACCTTAAGACCCCATACTTACACGAGAAAGTCGGCTTGCGTTCCTGCCTTAACCACAGCACACTTCTTCCTCTTACACTGCAGGGTTTTAGAAGAAGCTAAGCCCCTATAGCGTACCTAGAGCGTTCCTTGGAAGAGGCAGTTGTCTACATGAAGAACTCCGTGCCAAGAAAACGTTATTCAGGGCAGGGACCAGTGTGTAGCTAGAGTGTATATTTACTTAGTAGAAATCACAAGGAGGTAGGCTGCGTGTTCGCTGGAAACGGGGACCTGATGGCACAGGCCTTGCCTTCCCATTTTGAATACTCAATTCATGCTGCCTTGAAACTACCTAAATAACAGTTTTAGGACTGGTCTCTTGTCACTGTAGGCAGGGCTTTGGGAAGGGCACGAGTGTTCTCTACAGCAACAGGGTGCTTTCATAGCCTGGGAGGGAGCTCCTCCTGAGACGCTCTAGAGCTAAAAGGAAACTTGACGTGAGTCCTTTCCTCAAGGTAAAGCCTCGAATAGCCTGCCGAAGCGGAAGATTGGAGCAGAGTGCTTGAAGCATTAGCTTTAGGTCTGTTTTCTTTTAAGGTTAGTAAGCTTTCAAGACACCGAGGACCTCGCGTGGGCACCCTATTCCCTGCAAGAACACCTAGTAGCAGCAGGCTCCACTAGGCTGCTAAGAAATATCCAGGCCTGGAAACATTTCCCAGTCACTCTGTGTATGCTGAGTGTAGGGCAACACACTGCACTCTTCCTTGGGAGATCTAGGTTTCCTCAGCACTCCAACAGCTCCAGGAAATCTGTTCTCTCACGTCCTACATGTCATGCAAATCTGCCTCATAGCCTTAGGCTGAGCGGCACTAAGGAACGAAAATTGCTTCGCATTCCTTGTACAGAGTCATACCTTAAGACCCCATACTTACAGGAGAAAGTCGGCTTGCGTTCCTGCCTTAACCACAGCACAGATGTTCCTCTTACACTGCAGGGTTTTAGAAGAAGCTAAGCCCCGATAGCGTACCTAGAGCGTTCCTTGGGAGAGGCAGTTGGCTACACGGAGAACTCCGTGTCAAGGTAACGTTATTCAGGGAAGGGACCAGTGTATAGCTACAGTGTATATTTACTTGGAGAAATCACCAGGAGGTAGGCTGCGTGTTCGCTGGAAACGGGGACCTGATGGCACAGGCCTTGCTTTCCCATTTTGAAAGCTCCATTCATGCTGCCTTGAAACTACCTAAAAAACAGTTTTAGGACGGGTCTCTAGTCACTGTAGGCAGGGCTCTGGGAAGGGAACAAGTGTTCTCTACATCAACAGGGTGCTTTCATAGCCTGGGTGGGAGCTCCTCCTGAGACGCTCTAGAGCTAAAAGGAAACTTGACGTGAGTCCTTTCCTCAAGGTAAAGCCTCGAATAGCCTGCCGAAGCGGAAGCTTGGAGCAGAGTCCTTGAAGCATTAGCTTTAGGTGTGTTTTCTTTTAAGGTTGGTAAGCTTTCAGCACACCGAGGACCTCGCGTAGGCACCCTATTCCCTGCAAGAACACCTAGTACCGGCAGGCTGCACTAGGCTGCTAAGAAACATCCAGGCCCGGAAATCTTTCCCAGTCACTCTGTGTATGCTGAGTGTAGGGCAACACACTGCACTCTTCCTTGGGAGAGCTGGATTTCCTCTGCACTCCAACATCTCCAGGAAATCTGTTCTCTCCCGTCCTACATGTCATGCAAGTCTGCCTCATAGCCCTAGGCTGAGCGGCACTTAGAAACCAAAACTGCTTTGCATTCCTCGTACAGAGTCATACCTTAAGACCCCATACTTACACGAGAAAGTCGGCTTTCATTCCTGCCTTAACCACAGCACAGTTGTTCCTCTTACACTGCAGGGTTTTAAAGAAGCTAAGCCCAGATAGCGTACCTAGAGCGTTCCTTGGGAGAGGCAGTTGGCTACATGGAGAACTCCGTGCCAAGGTAACGTTATTCATGTAAGGGACCAGTGTGTAGCTAGAGTGTATATTTACTTAGTAGAAATCACAAGGAGGTAGGCTGCGTGTTCGCTGGAAACGGGGACCTGATGGCACAGGCCTTGCCTTCCCATTTTGAATACTCAATTCATGCTGCCTTGAAACTACCTAAATAACAGTTTTAGGACTGGTCTCTTGTCACTGTAGGCAGGGCTTTGGGAAGGGCACGAGTGTTCTCTACAGCAACAGGGTGCTTTCATAGCCTGGGAGGGAGCTCCTCCTGAGACGCTCTAGAGCTAAAAGGAAACTTGACGTGAGTCCTTTCCTCAAGGTAAAGCCTCGAATAGCCTGCCGAAGCGGAAGATTGGAGCAGAGTGCTTGAAGCATTAGCTTTAGGTCTGTTTTCTTTTAAGGTTAGTAAGCTTTCAAGACACCGAGGACCTCGCGTGGGCACCCTATTCCCTGCAAGAACACCTAGTTCCGGGAGGCTCCACTAGGCTGCTAAGAAACATCCAGGCCCGGAAACCTTTCCCAGTCACTCTGTGTATGCTGAGTGTAGGGCAACACACTGCACTCTTCCTTGGGAGACCTAGGTTTCCTCAGCACTCCAACATCTCCAGGAAATCTGTTTTCTCACGTCCTGCATGTCATGCAAATCTGCCACATAGCCCTAGGCTGAGCGGCACTGAGAAACCAAAACTGCTTTGCATTTCTCGTAAAGAGTCATACCTTAAGACCCCATACTTACACGAGAAAGTCGGCTTGCATTCCTGCCTTAACCACAGCACACTTCTTCCTCTTACACTGCAGGGTTTTAGAAGAAGCTAAGCCCCTATAGCGTACCTAGAGCGTTCCTTGGAAGCGGCAGTTGTCTACATGAAGAACTCCGTGCCAAGAAAACGTTATTCAGGGCAGGGACCAGTGTGTAGCTAGAGTGTATATTTACTTAGTAGAAATCACAAGGAGGTAGGCTGCGTGTTCGCTGGAAACGGGGACCTGATGGCACAGGCCTTGCCTTCCCATTTTGAATACTCAATTCATGCTGCCTTGAAACTACCTAAATAACAGTTTTAGGACTGGTCTCTTGTCACTGTAGGCAGGGCTTTGGGAAGTGCACGAGTGTTCTCTACATCAACAGGGTGCTTTCATAGCCTGGGAGGGAGCTCCTCCTGAGACGCTCTAGAGCTAAAAGGAAACTTGACGTGATTCCTTTCCTCAAGGTAAAGCCTCGAATAGCCTGCCGAAGCGGAAGCTTGGAGCAGAGTGCTTGAAGCATTAGCTTTAGGTCTGTTTTCTTTTAAGGTTAGTAAGGTTTCAAGACACCGAGGACCTCGCGTGGGCACCCAATTCCCTGCAAGAACACCTAGTAGCAGCAGGCTCCACTAGGCTGCTAAGAAACATCCATTCCCGGAAACCTTTCCCAGTCACTCTGTGTATGCTGAGTGTAGAGCAACACACTGCACTCTTCCTTGGGAGACCTAGATTTCCTCAGCACTCCAACATCTCCAGGAAATCTGTTCTCTCACGTCCTGCATGTCATGCAAATCTGCCACATAGCCCTAGGCTGAGCGGCACTGAGAAACCAAAACTGCTTTGCATTCCTCGTACAGAGTCATACCTTAAGACCCCATACTTACACGAGAAAGTCGGCTTGCGTTCCTGCCTTAACCACAGCACACTTCTTCCTCTTACACTGCAGGGTTTTAGAAGAAGCTAAGCCCCGATAGCGTACCTAGAGCGTTCCTTGGAAGAGGCAGTTGTCTACATGAAGAACTCCGTGCCAAGAAAACGTTATTCAGGGCAGGGACCAGTGTGTAGCTAGAGTGTATATTTACTTAGTAGAAATCACAAGGAGGTAGGCTGCGTGTTCGCTGGAAACGGGGACCTGATGGCACAGGCCTTGCCTTCCCATTTTGAATACTCAATTCATGCTGCCTTGAAACTACCTAAATAACAGTTTTAGGACTGGTCTCTTGTCACTGTAGGCAGGGCTTTGGGAAGGGCACGAGTGTTCTCTACAGCAACAGGGTGCTTTCATAGCCTGGGAGGGAGCTCCTCCTGAGACGCTCTAGAGCTAAAAGGAAACTTGACGTGAGTCCTTTCCTCAAGGTAAAGCCTCGAATAGCCTGCCGAAGCGGAAGCTTGGAGCAGAGTGCTTGAAGCATTAGCTTTAGGTCTGTTTTCTTTTAAGGTTAGTAAGGTTTCAAGACACCGAGGACCTCGCGTGGGCACCCAATTCCCTGCAAGAACACCTAGTAGCAGCAGGCTCCACTAGGCTGCTAAGAAACATCCATTCCCGGAAACCTTTCCCAGTCACTCTGTGTATGCTGAGTGTAGAGCAACACACTGCACTCTTCCTTGGGAGACCTAGATTTCCTCAGCACTCCAACATCTCCAGGAAATCTGTTCTCTCACGTCCTGCATGTCATGCAAAGCTGCCACATAGCCCTAGGCTGAGCGGCACTGAGAAACCAAAACTGCTTTGCATTCCTCGTACAGAGTCATACCTTAAGACCCCATACTTACACGAGAAAGTCGGCTTGCGTTCCTGCCTTAACCACAGCACACTTCTTCCTCTTACACTGCAGGGTTTTAGAAGAAGCTAAGCCCCTATAGCGTACCTAGAGCGTTCCTTGGAAGAGGCAGTTGTCTACATGAAGAACTCCGTGCCAAGAAAACGTTATTCAGGGCAGGGACCAGTGTGTAGCTAGAGTGTATATTTACTTAGTAGAAATCACAAGGAGGTAGGCTGCGTGTTCGCTGGAAACGGGGACCTGATGGCACAGGCCTTGCCTTCCCATTTTGAATACTCAATTCATGCTGCCTTGAAACTACCTAAATAACAGTTTTAGGACTGGTCTCTTGTCACTGTAGGCAGGGCTTTGGGAAGGGCACGAGTGTTCTCTACAGCAACAGGGTGCTTTCATAGCCTGGGAGGGAGCTCCTCCTGAGACGCTCTAGAGCTAAAAGGAAACTTGACGTGAGTCCTTTCCTCAAGGTAAAGCCTCGAATAGCCTGCCGAAGCGGAAGATTGGAGCAGAGTGCTTGAAGCATTAGCTTTAGGTCTGTTTTCTTTTAAGGTTAGTAAGCTTTCAAGACACCGAGGACCTCGCGTGGGCACCCTATTCCCTGCAAGAACACCTAGTTCCGGCAGGCTCCACAAGGCTGCTAAGAAACATCCAGGCCCGGAAACCTTTCCCAGTCACTCTGTGTATGCTGAGTGTAGAGCAACACACTGCACTCTTCCTTGGGAGACCTAGGTTTCCTCAGCACTCCAACATCTCCAGGAAATCTGTTCTCTCACGTCCTACATGTCATGCAAATCTGCCTCATAGCCTTAGGCTGAGCGGCACTAAGGAACGAAAATTGCTTCGCATTCCTTGTACAGAGTCATACCTTAAGACCCCATACTTACAGGAGAAAGTCGGCTTGCGTTCTGTCCTTAACCACAGCACAGATGTTCCTCTTACACTGCAGGGTTTTAGAAGAAGCTAAGCCCCGATAGCGTACTTAGAGCGTTCCTTGGAAGAGGCAGTTGGCTACACGGAGAACTCCGTGTCAAGGTAACGTTATTCAGGGAAGGGACCAGTGTGTAGCTACAGTGTATATTTACTTGGAGAAATCACCAGGAGGTAGGCTGCGTGTTCGCTGGAAACGGGGACCTGATGGCACAGGCCTTGCTTTCCCATTTTGAAAGCTCCATTCATGCTGCCTTGAAACTACCTAAGAAACAGTTTTAGGACGGGTCTCTAGTCGCTGTAGGCAGGGCTCTGGGAAGGGAACAAGTGTTCTCTACATCAACAGGGTGCTTTCATAGCCTGGGTGGGAGCTCCTCCTGAGACGCTCTAGAGCTAAAAGGAAACTTGACGTGAGTCCTTTCCTCAAGGTAAAGCCTCGAATAGCCTGCCGAAGCGGAAGCTTGGAGCAGAGTCCTTGAAGCATTAGCTTTAGGTGTGTTTTCTTTTAAGGTTGGTAAGCTTTCAGGACACCGAGGACCTCGCGTAGGCACCCTATTCCCTGCAAGAACACCTAGTACCGGCAGGCTGCACTAGGCTGCTAAGAAACATCCAGGCCCGGAAATCTTTCCCAGTCACTCTGTGTATGCTGAGTGTAGGGCAACACACTGCACTCTTCCTTGGGAGAGCTGGATTTCCTCTGCACTCCAACATCTCCAGGAAATCTGTTCTCTCACGTCCTACATGTCATGCAAATCTGCCTCATAGCCCTAGGCTGAGCGGCACTGAGAAACCAAAACTGCTTTGCATTCCTCGTACAGAGTCATACCTTAAGACCCCATACTTACACGAGAAAGTCGGCTTTCATTCCTGCCTTAACCACAGCACAGTTGTTCCTCTTACACTGCAGGGTTTTAAAAGAAGCTAAGCCCAGATAGCGTACCTAGAGCGTTCCTTGGGAGAGGCAGTTGGCTACACGGAGAACTCCGTGCCAAGGTAACGTTATTCATGTAAGGGACCAGTGTGTAGCTAGAGTGTATATTTACTTAGTAGAAATCACAAGGAGGTAGGCTGCGTGTTCGCTGGAAACGGGGACCTGATGGCACAGGCCTTGCCTTCCCATTTTGAATACTCAATTCATGCTGCCTTGAAACTACCTAAATAACAGTTTTAGGACTGGTCTCTTGTCACTGTAGGCAGGGCTTTGGGAAGGGCACGAGTGTTCTCTACATCAACAGGGTGCTTTCATAGCCAGGGAGGGAGCTCCTCCTGAGACGCTCGAGAGCTAAAAGGAAAGTTAACGTGAGTCCTTTCCTCAAGGTAAAGCCTCGAATAGCCTGCCGAAGAGGAAGCTTGGAGCAGAGTCCTTGAAGCATTAGCTTTAGGTCTGTTTTCTTTTAAGGTTAGTAAGGTTTCAAGACACCGAGGACCTCGCGTGGGCACCCAATTCCCTGCAAGAACACCTAGTAGCAGCAGGCTCCACTAGGCTGCTAAGAAATATCCAGGCCTGGAAACCTTTCCCACTCACTCTGTGTATGCTGAATGTAGGGCAACACACTGCACTCTTCCTTGGGAGATCTAGGTTTCCTCAGCACTCCAACAGCTCCAGGAAATCTGTTCTCTCATGTCCTACATGTCATGCAAATCTGCCTCATAGCCTTCGGCTGAGCGGCACTAAGGAGCGAAAATTGCTTCGCATTCCTTGTACAGAGTCATACCTTAAGACCCCATACTTACAGGAGAAAGTCTTCTTGCGTTCCTGCCTTAACCACAGCACAGATGTTCCTCTTACACTGCAGGGTTTTAGAAGAAGCTAAGCCCCGATAGCGTACTTAGAGCGTTCCTTGGGAGAGGCAGTTGGCTACACGGAGAACTCCGTGTCAAGGTAACGTTATTCAGGGAAGGGACCAGTGTGTAGCTACAGTGTATATTTACTTGGAGAAATCACCAGGAGGTAGGCTGCGTGTTCGCTGGAAACGGGGACCTGATGGCACAGGCCTTGCTTTCCCATTTTGAAAGCTCCATTCATGCTGCCTTGAAACTACCTAAAAAACAGTTTTAGGACGGGTCTCTAGTCGCTGTAGGCAGGGCTCTGGGAAGGGAACAAGTGTTCTCTACATCAACAGGGTGCTTTCATAGCCTGGGTGGGAGCTCCTCCTGAGACGCTCTAGAGCTAAAAGGAAACTTGACGTGAGTCCTTTCCTCAAGGTAAAGCCTCGAATAGCCTGCCGAAGCGGAAGCTTGGAGCAGAGTCCTTGAAGCATTAGCTTTAGGTGTGTTTTCTTTTAAGGTTGGTAAGCTTTCAGCACACCGAGGACCTCGCGTAGGCACCCTATTCCCTGCAAGAACACCTAGTACCGGCAGGCTGCACTAGGCTGCTAAGAAACATCCAGGCCCGGAAATCTTTCCCAGTCACTCTGTGTATGCTGAGTGTAGGGCAACACACTGCACTCTTCCTTGGGAGAGCTGGATTTCCTCTGCACTCCAACATCTCCAGGAAATCTGTTCTCTCACGTCCTACATGTCATGCAAATCTGCCACATAGCCCTAGGCTGAGCGGCACTGAGAAACCAAAACTGCTTTGCATTCCTCGTACAGAGTCATACCTTAAGACCCCATACTTACAGGAGAAAGTCGGCTTTCATTCCTGCCTTAACCACAGCACAGTTGTTCCTCTTACACTGCAGGGTTTTAAAAGAAGCTAAGCCCAGATAGCGTACCTAGAGCGTTCCTTGGGAGAGGCAGTTGGCTACACGGAGAACTCCGTGCCAAGGTAACGTTATTCATGTAAGGGACCAGTGTGTAGCTAGAGTGTATATTTACTTAGTAGAAATCACAAGGAGGTAGGCTGCGTGTTCGCTGGAAACGGGGACCTGATGGCACAGGCCTTGCCTTCCCATTTTGAATACTCAATTCATGCTGCCTTGAAACTACCTAAATAAGAGTTTTAGGACTTGTCTCTTGTCACTGTAGGCAGGGCTTTGGGAAGGGCACGAGTGTTCTCTACATCAACAGGGTGCTTTCATAGCCTGGGAGGGAGCTCCTCCTGAGACGCTCTAGAGCTAAAAGGAAACTTGACGTGAGTCCTTTCCTCAAGGTAAAGCCTCGAATAGCCTGCCGAAGCGGAAGCTTGGAGCAGAGTCCTTGAAGCATTAGCTTTAGGTCTGTTTTCTTTTAAGGTTAGTAAGGTTTCAAGACACCGAGGACCTCGCGTGGGCACCCAATTCCCTGCAAGAACACCTAGTAGCAGCAGGCTCCACTAGGCTGCTAAGAAATATCCAGGCCTGGAAACATTTCCCAGTCACTCTGTGTATGCTGAGTGTAGGGCAACACACTGCACTCTTCCTTGGGAGAGCTGGATTTCCTCTGCACTCCAACATCTCCAGGAAATCTGTTCTCTCACGTCCTACATGTCATGCAAATCTGCCTCATAGCCCTAGGCTGAGCGGCACTGAGAAACCAAAACTGCTTTGCATTCCTCGTACAGAGTCATACCTTAAGACCCCATACTTACAGGAGAAAGTCGGCTTTCATTCCTGCCTTAACCACAGCACAGTTGTTCCTCTTACACTGCAGGGTTTTAAAAGAAGCTAAGCCCAGATAGCGTACCTAGAGCGTTCCTTGGGAGAGGCAGTTGGCTACACGGAGAACTCCGTGCCAAGGTAACGTTATTCATGTAAGGGACCAGTGTGTAGCTAGAGTGTATATTTACTTAGTAGAAATCACAAGGAGGTAGGCTGCGTGTTCGCTGGAAACGGGGACCTGATGGCACAGGCCTTGCCTTCCCATTTTGAATACTCAATTCATGCTGCCTTGAAACTACCTAAATAACAGTTTTAGGACTGGTCTCTTGTCACTGTAGGCAGGGCTTTGGGAAGGGCACGAGTGTTCTCTACATCAACAGGGTGCTTTCATAGCCTGGGAGGGAGCTCCTCCTGAGACGCTCTAGAGCTAAAAGGAAACTTGACGTGAGTCCTTTCCTCAAGGTAAAGCCTCCAATAGCCTGCCGAAGCGGAAGCTTGGAGCAGAGTCCTTGAAGCATTAGCTTTAGGTCTGTTTTCTTTTAAGGTTAGTAAGGTTTCAAGACACCGAGGACCTCGCGTGGGCACCCAATTCCCTGCAAGAACACCTAGTAGCAGCAGGCTCCACTAGGCTGCTAAGAAATATCCAGGCCTGGAAACATTTCCCAGTCACTCTGTGTATGCTGAGTGTAGGGCAACACACTGCACTCTTCCTTGGGAGATCTAGGTTTCCTCAGCACTCCAACAGCTCCAGGAAATCTGTTCTCTCACGTCCTACATGTCATGCAAATCTGCCTCATAGCCTTAGGCTGAGCGGCACTAAGGAACGAAAACTGCTTCGCATTCCTTGTACAGAGTCATACCTTAAGACCCCATACTTACAGGAGAAAGTCGGCTTGCTTTCCTGCCTTAACCACAGCACAGATGTTCCTCTTACACTGCAGGGTTTTAGAAGAAGCTAAGCCCCGATAGCGTACCTAGAGCGTTTCTTGGGAGAGGCAGTTGGCTACACGGAGAACTCCGTGTCAAGGTAACGTTATTCAGGGAAGGGACCAGTGTGTAGCTACAGTGTATATTTACTTGGAGAAATCACCAGGAGGTAGGCTGCGTGTTCGCTGGAAACGGGGACCTGATGGCACAGGCCTTGCTTTCCCATTTTGAATGCTCCATTCATGCTGCCTTGAAACTACCTAAAAAACAGTTTTAGGACGGGTCTCTAGTCACTGTAGGCAGGGCTCTGGGAAGAGAACAAGTGTTCTCTAAATCAACAGGGTGCTTTCATAGCCTGGGTGGGAGCTCCTCCTGAGACGCTCTAGAGCTAAAAGGAAACTTGACGTGAGTCCTTTCCTCAAGGTAAAGCCTCGAATAGCCTGCCGAAGCGGAAGCTTGGAGCAGAGTCCTTGAAGCATTAGCTTTAGGTGTGTTTTCTTTTAAGGTTGGTAAGCTTTCAGGACACCGAGGACCTCGCGTAGGCACCCTATTCCCTGCAAGAACACCTAGTACCAGCAGGCTGCACTAGGCTGCTAAGAAACATCCAGGCCCGGAAATCTTTCCCAGTCACTCTGTGTATGCTGAGTGTAGGGCAACACACTGCACTCTTCCTTGGGAGAGCTGGATTTCCTCTGCACTCCAACATCTCCAGGAAATCTGTTCTCTCACGTCCTACATGTCATGCAAATCTGCCTCATAGCCCTAGGCTGAGCGGCACTGAGAAACCAAAACTGCTTTGCATTCCTCGTACAGAGTCATACCTTAAGACCCCATACTTACAGGAGAAAGTCGGCTTTCATTCCTGCCTTAACCACAGCACAGTTGTTCCTCTTACACTGCAGGGTTTTAAAAGAAGCTAAGCCCAGATAGCGTACCTAGAGCGTTCCTTGGGAGAGGCAGTTGGCTACACGGAGAACTCCGTGCCAAGGTAACGTTATTCATGTAAGGGACCAGTGTGTAGCTAGAGTGTATATTTACTTAGTAGAAATCACAAGGAGGTAGGCTGCGTGTTCGCTGGAAACGGGGACCTGATGGCACAGGCCTTGCCTTCCCATTTTGAATACTCAATTCATGCTGCCTTGAAACTACCTAAATAACAGTTTTAGGACTGGTCTCTTGTCACTGTAGGCAGGGCTTTGGGAAGGGCACGAGTGTTCTCTACATCAACAGGGTGCTTTCATAGCCTGGGAGGGAGCTCCTCCTGAGACGCTCTAGAGCTAAAAGGAAACTTGACGTGAGTCCTTTCCTCAAGGTAAAGCCTCGAATAGCCTGCCGAAGCGGAAGCTTGGAGCAGAGTCCTTGAAGCATTAGCTTTAGGTCTGTTTTCTTTTAAGGTTAGTAAGGTTTCAAGACACCGAGGACCTCGCGTGGGCACCCAATTCCCTGCAAGAACACCTAGTAGCAGCAGGCTCCACTAGGCTGCTAAGAAATATCCAGGCCTGGAAACATTTCCCAGTCACTCTGTGTATGCTGAGTGTAGGGCAACACACTGCACTCTTCCTTGGGAGATCTAGGTGTCCTCAGCACTCCAACAGCTCCAGGAAATCTGTTCTCTCACGTCCTACATGTCATGCAAATCTGCCTCATAGCCTTAGGCTGAGCGGCACTAAGGAACGAAAATTGCTTCGCATTCCTTGTACAGAGTCATACCTTAAGACCCCATACTTACAGGAGAAAGTCGGCTTGCGTTCTGTCCTTAACCACAGCACAGATGTTCCTCTTACACTGCAGGGTTTTAGAAGAAGCTAAGCCCCGATAGCGTACTTAGAGCGTTCCTTGGAAGAGGCAGTTGGCTACACGGAGAACTCCGTGTCAAGGTAACGTTATTCAGGGAAGGGACCAGTGTGTAGCTACAGTGTATATTTACTTGGAGAAATCACCAGGAGGTAGGCTGCGTGTTCGCTGGAAACGGGGACCTGATGGCACAGGCCTTGCTTTCCCATTTTGAAAGCTCCATTCATGCTGCCTTGAAACTACCTAAAAAACAGTTTTAGGACGGGTCTCTAGTCACTGTAGGCAGGGCTCTGGGAAGGGAACAAGTGTTCTCTACATCAACAGGGTGCTTTCATAGCCTGGGTGGGAGCTCCTCCTGAGACGCTCTAGAGCTAAAAGGAAACTTGACGTGAGTCCTTTCCTCAAGGTAAAGCCTCGAATAGCCTGCCGAAGCGGAAGCTTGGAGCAGAGTCCTTGAAGCATTAGCTTTAGGTGTGTTTTCTTTTAAGGTTGGTAAGCTTTCAGCACACCGAGGACCTCGCGTAGGCACCCTATTCCCTGCAAGAACACCTAGTACCGGCAGGCTGCACTAGGCTGCTAAGAAACATCCAGGCCCGGAAATCTTTCCCAGTCACTCTGTGTATGCTGAGTGTAGGGCAACACACTGCACTCTTCCTTGGGAGAGCTGGATTTCCTCTGCACTCCAACATCTCCAGGAAATCTGTTCTCTCACGTCCTACATGTCATGCAAATCTGCCACATAGCCCTAGGCTGAGCGGCACTGAGAAACCAAAACTGCTTTGCATTCCTCGTACAGAGTCATACCTTAAGACCCCATACTTACAGGAGAAAGTCGGCTTTCATTCCTGCCTTAACCACAGCACAGTTGTTCCTCTTACACTGCAGGGTTTTAAAAGAAGCTAAGCCCAGATAGCATACCTAGAGCGTTCCTTGGGAGAGGCAGTTGGCTACACGGAGAACTCCGTGCCAAGGTAACGTTATTCATGTAAGGGACCAGTGTGTAGCTAGAGTGTATATTTACTTAGTAGAAATCACAAGGAGGTAGGCTGCGTGTTCGCTGGAAACGGGGACCTGATGGCACAGGCCTTGCCTTCCCATTTTGAATACTCAATTCATGCTGCCTTGAAACTACCTAAATAAGAGTTTTAGGACTTGTCTCTTGTCACTGTAGGCAGGGCTTTGGGAAGGGCACGAGTGTTCTCTACATCAACAGGGTGCTTTCATAGCCTGGGAGGGAGCTCCTCCTGAGACGCTCTAGAGCTAAAAGGAAACTTGACGTGAGTCCTTTCCTCAAGGTAAAGCCTCGAATAGCCTGCCGAAGCGGAAGCTTGGAGCAGAGTCCTTGAAGCATTAGCTTTAGGTCTGTTTAATTTTAAGGTTAGTAAGGTTTCAAGACACCGAGGACCTCGCGTGGGCACCCAATTCCCTGCAAGAACACCTAGTAGCAGCAGGCTCCACTAGGCTGCTAAGAAATATCCAGGCCTGGAAACATTTCCCAGTCACTCTGTGTATGCTGAGTGTAGGGCAACACACTGCACTCTTCCTTGGGAGAGCTGGATTTCCTCTGCACTCCAACATCTCCAGGAAATCTGTTCTCTCACGTCCTACATGTCATGCAAATCTGCCTCATAGCCCTAGGCTGAGCGGCACTGAGAAACCAAAACTGCTTTGCATTCCTCGTACAGAGTCATACCTTAAGACCCCATACTTACAGGAGAAAGTCGGCTTTCATTCCTGCCTTAACCACAGCACAGTTGTTCCTCTTACACTGCAGGGTTTTAAAAGAAGCTAAGCCCAGATAGCGTACCTAGAGCGTTCCTTGGGAGAGGCAGTTGGCTACACGGAGAACTCCGTGCCAAGGTAACGTTATTCATGTAAGGGACCAGTGTGTAGCTAGAGTGTATATTTACTTAGTAGAAATCACAAGGAGGTAGGCTGCGTGTTCGCTGGAAACGGGGACCTGATGGCACAGGCCTTGCCTTCCCATTTTGAATACTCAATTCATGCTGCCTTGAAACTACCTAAATAACAGTTTTAGGACTGGTCTCTTGTCACTGTAGGCAGGGCTTTGGGAAGGGCACGAGTGTTCTCTACATCAACAGGGTGCTTTCATAGCCTGGGAGAGAGCTCCTCCTGAGACGCTCTAGAGCTAAAAGGAAACTTGACGTGAGTCCTTTCCTCAAGGTAAAGCCTCCAATAGCCTGCCGAAGCGGAAGCTTGGAGCAGAGTCCTTGAAGCATTAGCTTTAGGTGTGTTTTCTTTTAAGGTTGGTAAGCTTTCAGGACACCGAGGACCTCGCGTAGGCACCCTATTCCCTGCAAGAACACCTAGTACCGGCAGGCTGCACTAGGCTGCTAAGAAACATCCAGGCCCGGAAATCTTTCCCAGTCACTCTGTGTATGCTGAGTGTAGGGCAACACACTGCACTCTTCCTTGGGAGAGCTGGATTTCCTCTGCACTCCAACATCTCCAGGAAATCTGTTCTCTCACGTCCTACATGTCATGCAAATCTGCCACATAGCCCTAGGCTGAACGGCACTGAGAAACCAAAACTGCTTTGCATTCCTCGTACAGAGTCATACCTTAAGACCCCATACTTACAGGAGAAAGTCGGCTTTCATTCCTGCCTTAACCACAGCACAGTTGTTCCTCTTACACTGCAGGGTTTTAAAAGAAGCTAAGCCCAGATAGCATACCTAGAGCGTTCCTTGGGAGAGGCAGTTGGCTACACGGAGAACTCCGTGCCAAGGTAACGTTATTCATGTAAGGGACCAGTGTGTAGCTAGAGTGTATATTTACTTAGTAGAAATCACAAGGAGGTAGGCTGCGTGTTCGCTGGAAACGGGGACCTGATGGCACAGGCCTTGCCTTCCCATTTTGAATACTCAATTCATGCTGCCTTGAAACTACCTAAATAAGAGTTTTAGGACTTGTCTCTTGTCACTGTAGGCAGGGCTTTGGGAAGGGCACGAGTGTTCTCTACATCAACAGGGTGCTTTCATAGCCTGGGAGGGAGCTCCTCCTGAGACGCTCTAGAGCTAAAAGGAAACTTGACGTGAGTCCTTTCCTCAAGGTAAAGCCTCGAATAGCCTGCCGAAGCGGAAGCTTGGAGCAGAGTCCTTGAAGCATTAGCTTTAGGTCTGTTTAATTTTAAGGTTAGTAAGGTTTCAAGACACCGAGGACCTCGCGTGGGCACCCAATTCCCTGCAAGAACACCTAGTAGCAGCAGGCTCCACTAGGCTGCTAAGAAATATCCAGGCCTGGAAACATTTCCCAGTCACTCTGTGTATGCTGAGTGTAGGGCAACACACTGCACTCTTCCTTGGGAGAGCTGGATTTCCTCTGCACTCCAACATCTCCAGGAAATCTGTTCTCTCACGTCCTACATGTCATGCAAATCTGCCTCATAGCCCTAGGCTGAGCGGCACTGAGAAACCAAAACTGCTTTGCATTCCTCGTACAGAGTCATACCTTAAGACCCCATACTTACAGGAGAAAGTCGGCTTTCATTCCTGCCTTAACCACAGCACAGTTGTTCCTCTTACACTGCAGGGTTTTAAAAGAAGCTAAGCCCAGATAGCGTACCTAGAGCGTTCCTTGGGAGAGGCAGTTGGCTACACGGAGAACTCCGTGCCAAGGTAACGTTATTCATGTAAGGGACCAGTGTGTAGCTAGAGTGTATATTTACTTAGTAGAAATCACAAGGAGGTAGGCTGCGTGTTCGCTGGAAACGGGGACCTGATGGCACAGGCCTTGCCTTCCCATTTTGAATACTCAATTCATGCTGCCTTGAAACTACCTAAATAACAGTTTTAGGACTGGTCTCTTGTCACTGTAGGCAGGGCTTTGGGAAGGGCACGAGTGTTCTCTACATCAACAGGGTGCTTTCATAGCCTGGGAGGGAGCTCCTCCTGAGACGCTCTAGAGCTAAAAGGAAACTTGACGTGAGTCCTTTCCTCAAGGTAAAGCCTCCAATAGCCTGCCGAAGCGGAAGCTTGGAGCAGAGTCCTTGAAGCATTAGCTTTAGGTCTGTTTTCTTTTAAGGTTAGTAAGGTTTCAAGACACCGAGGACCTCGCGTGGGCACCCAATTCCCTGCAAGAACACCTAGTAGCAGCAGGCTCCACTAGGCTGCTAAGAAATATCCAGGCCTGGAAACATTTCCCAGTCACTCTGTGTATGCTGAGTGTAGGGCAACACACTGCACTCTTCCTTGGGAGATCTAGGTTTCCTCAGCACTCCAACAGCTCCAGGAAATCTGTTCTCTCACGTCCTACATGTCATGCAAATCTGCCTCATAGCCTTAGGCTGAGCGGCACTAAGGAACGAAAATTGCTTCGCATTCCTTGTACAGAGTTATACGTTAAGACCCCATACTTACAGGAGAAAGTCGGCTTGCGTTCTGTCCTTAACCACAGCACAGATGTTCCTCTTACACTGCAGGGTTTTAGAAGAAGCTAAGCCCCGATAGCGTACTTAGAGCGTTCCTTGGAAGAGGCAGTTGGCTACACGGAGAACTCCGTGTCAAGGTAACGTTATTCAGGGAAGGGACCAGTGTGTAGCTACAGTGTATATTTACTTGGAGAAATCACCAGGAGGTAGGCTGCGTGTTCGCTGGAAACGGGGACCTGATGGCACAGGCCTTGCTTTCCCATTTTGAAAGCTCCATTCATGCTGCCTTGAAACTACCTAAAAAACACTTTTAGGACGGGTCTCTAGTCACTGTAGGCAGGGCTCTGGGAAGGGAACAAGTGTTCTCTACATCAACAGGGTGCTTTCATAGCCTGGGTGGGAGCTCCTCCTGAGACGCTCTAGAGCTAAAAGGAAACTTGACGTGAGTCCTTTCCTCAAGGTAAAGCCTCGAATAGCCTGCCGAAGCGGAAGCTTGGAGCAGAGTCCTTGAAGCATTAGCTTTAGGTGTGTTTTCTTTTAAGGTTGGTAAGCTTTCAGCACACCGAGGACCTCGCGTAGGCACCCTATTCCCTGCAAGAACACCTAGTACCAGCAGGCTGCACTAGGCTGCTAAGAAACATCCAGGCCCGGAAATCTTTCCCAGTCACTCTGTGTATGCTGAGTGTAGGGCAACACACTGCACTCTTCCTTGGGAGAGCTGGATTTCCTCTGCACTCCAACATCTCCAGGAAATCTGTTCTCTCACGTCCTACATGTCATGCAAATCTGCCTCATAGCCCTAGGCTGAGCGGCACTGAGAAACCAAAACTGCTTTGCATTCCTCGTACAGAGTCATACCTTAAGACCCCATACTTACAGGAGAAAGTCGGCTTTCATTCCTGCCTTAACCACAGCACAGTTGTTCCTCTTACACTGCAGGGTTTTAAAAGAAGCTAAGCCCAGATAGCGTACCTAGAGCGTTCCTTGGGAGAGGCAGTTGGCTACACGGAGAACTCCGTGCCAAGGTAACGTTATTCATGTAAGGGACCAGTGTGTAGCTAGAGTGTATATTTACTTAGTAGAAATCACAAGGAGGTAGGCTGCGTGTTCGCTGGAAATGGGGACCTGATGGCACAGGCCTTGCCTTCCCATTTTGAATACTCAATTCATGCTGCCTTGAAACTACCTAAATAACAGTTTTAGGACTGGTCTCTTGTCACTGTAGGCAGGGCTTTGGGAAGGGCACGAGTGTTCTCTACATCAACAGGGTGCTTTCATAGCCTGGGAGGGAGCTCCTCCTGAGACGCTCTAGAGCTAAAAGGAAACTTGACGTGAGTCCTTTCCTCAAGGTAAAGCCTCGAATAGCCTGCCGAAGCGGAAGCTTGGAGCAGAGTCCTTGAAGCATTAGCTTTAGGTCTGTTTTCTTTTAAGGTTAGTAAGGTTTCAAGACACCGAGGACCTCGCGTGGGCACCCAATTCCCTGCAAGAACACCTAGTAGCAGCAGGCTCCACTAGGCTGCTAAGAAATATCCAGGCCTGGAAACATTTCCCAGTCACTCTGTGTATGCTGAGTGTAGGGCAACACACTGCACTCTTCCTTGGGAGATCTAGGTTTCCTCAGCACTCCAACAGCTCCAGGAAATCTGTTCTCTCACGTCCTACATGTCATGCAAATCTGCCTCATAGCCTTAGGCTGAGCGGCACTAAGGAACGAAAACTGCTTCGCATTCCTTGTACAGAGTCATACCTTAAGACCCCATACTTACAGGAGAAAGTCGGCTTGCGTTCCTGCCTTAACCACAGCACAGATGTTCCTCTTACACTGCAGGGTTTTAGAAGAAGCTAAGCCCCGATAGCGTACCTAGAGCGTTTCTTGGGAGAGGCAGTTGGCTACACGGAGAACTCCGTGTCAAGGTAACGTTATTCAGGGAAGGGACCAGTGTGTAGCTACAGTGTATATTTACTTGGAGAAATCACCAGGAGGTAGGCTGCGTGTTCGCTGGAAACGGGGACCTGATGGCACAGGCCTTGCTTTCCCATTTTGAATGCTCCATTCATGCTGCCTTGAAACTACCTAAAAAACAGTTTTAGGACGGGTCTCTAGTCACTGTAGGCAGGGCTCTGGGAAGAGAACAAGTGTTCTCTAAATCAACAGGGTGCTTTCATAGCCTGGGTGGGAGCTCCTCCTGAGACGCTCTAGAGCTAAAAGGAAACTTGACGTGAGTCCTTTCCTCAAGGTAAAGCCTCGAATAGCCTGCCGAAGCGGAAGCTTGGAGCAGAGTCCTTGAAGCATTAGCTTTAGGTGTGTTTTCTTTTAAGGTTGGTAAGCTTTCAGGACACCGAGGACCTCGCGTAGGCACCCTATTCCCTGCAAGAACACCTAGTACCAGCAGGCTGCACTAGGCTGCTAAGAAACATCCAGGCCCGGAAATCTTTCCCAGTCACTCTGTGTATGCTGAGTGTAGGGCAACACACTGCACTCTTCCTTGGGAGAGCTGGATTTCCTCTGCACTCCAACATCTCCAGGAAATCTGTTCTCTCACGTCCTACATGTCATGCAAATCTGCCTCATAGCCCTAGGCTGAGCGGCACTGAGAAACCAAAACTGCTTTGCATTCCTCCTACAGAGTCATAGCTTAAGACCCCATACTTACAGGAGAAAGTCGGCTTTCATTCCTGCCTTAACCACAGCACAGTTGTTCCTCTTACACTGCAGGGTTTTAAAAGAAGCTAAGCCCAGATAGCGTACCTAGAGCGTTCCTTGGGAGAGGCAGTTGGCTACACGGAGAACTCCGTGCCAAGGTAACGTTATTCATGTAAGGGACCAGTGTGTAGCTAGAGTGTATATTTACTTAGTAGAAATCACAAGGAGGTAGGCTGCGTGTTCGCTGGAAACGGGGACCTGATGGCACAGGCCTTGCCTTCCCATTTTGAATACTCAATTCATGCTGCCTTGAAACTACCTAAATAACAGTTTTAGGACTGGTCTCTTGTCACTGTAGGCAGGGCTTTGGGAAGGGCACGAGTGTTCTCTACATCAACAGGGTGCTTTCATAGCCTGGGAGGGAGCTCCTCCTGAGACGCTCTAGAGCTAAAAGGAAACTTGACGTGAGTCCTTTCCTCAAGGTAAAGCCTCGAATAGCCTGCCGAAGCGGAAGCTTGGAGCAGAGTCCTTGAAGCATTAGCTTTAGGTCTGTTTTCTTTTAAGGTTAGTAAGGTTTCAAGACACCGAGGACCTCGCGTGGGCACCCAATTCCCTGCAAGAACACCTAGTAGCAGCAGGCTCCACTAGGCTGCTAAGAAATATCCAGGCCTGGAAACATTTCCCAGTCACTCTGTGTATGCTGAGTGTAGGGCAACACACTGCACTCTTCCTTGGGAGATCTAGGTGTCCTCAGCACTCCAACAGCTCCAGGAAATCTGTTCTCTCACGTCCTACATGTCATGCAAATCTGCCTCATAGCCTTAGGCTGAGCGGCACTAAGGAACGAAAATTGCTTCACATTCCTTGTACAGAGTCATACCTTAAGACCCCATACTTACAGGAGAAAGTCGGCTTGCGTTCTGTCCTTAACCACAGCACAGATGTTCCTCTTACACTGCAGGGTTTTAGAAGAAGCTAAGCCCCGATAGCGTACTTAGAGCGTTCCTTGGAAGAGGCAGTTGGCTACACGGAGAACTCCGTGTCAAGGTAACGTTATTCAGGGAAGGGACCAGTGTGTAGCTAGAGTGTATATTTACTTAGTAGAAATCACAAGGAGGTAGGCTGCGTGTTCGCTGGAAACGGGGACCTGATGGCACAGGCCTTGCCTTCCCATTTTGAATACTCAATTCATGCTGCCTTGAAACTACCTAAATAACAGTTTTAGGACTGGTCTCTTGTCACTGTAGGCAGGGCTTTGGGAAGGGCACGAGTGTTCTCTACATCAACAGGGTGCTTTCATAGCCTGGGAGAGAGCTCCTCCTGAGACGCTCTAGAGCTAAAAGGAAACTTGACGTGAGTCCTTTCCTCAAGGTAAAGCCTCCAATAGCCTGCCGAAGCGGAAGCTTGGAGCAGAGTCCTTGAAGCATTAGCTTTAGGTGTGTTTTCTTTTAAGGTTAGTAAGCTTTCAGCACACCGAGGACCTCGCGTAGGCACCCTATTCCCTGCAAGAACACCTAGTACCGGCAGGCTGCACTAGGCTGCTAAGAAACATCCAGGCCCGGAAATCTTTCCCAGTCACTCTGTGTATGCTGAGTGTAGGGCAACACACTGCACTCTTCCTTGGGAGAGCTGGATTTCCTCTGCACTCCAACATCTCCAGGAAATCTGTTCTCTCACGTCCTACATGTCATGCAAATCTGCCACATAGCCCTAGGCTGAGCGGCACTGAGAAACCAAAACTGCTTTGCATTCCTCGTACAGAGTCATACCTTAAGACCCCATACTTACAGGAGAAAGTCGGCTTTCATTCCTGCCTTAACCACAGCACAGTTGTTCCTCTTACACTGCAGGGTTTTAAAAGAAGCTAAGCCCAGATAGCATACCTAGAGCGTTCCTTGGGAGAGGCAGTTGGCTACACGGAGAACTCCGTGCCAAGGTAACGTTATTCATGTAAGGGACCAGTGTGTAGCTAGAGTGTATATTTACTTAGTAGAAATCACAAGGAGGTAGGCTGCGTGTTCGCTGGAAACGGGGACCTGATGGCACAGGCCTTGCCTTCCCATTTTGAATACTCAATTCATGCTGCCTTGAAACTACCTAAATAAGAGTTTTAGGACTTGTCTCTTGTCACTGTAGGCAGGGCTTTGGGAAGGGCACGAGTGTTCTCTACATCAACAGGGTGCTTTCATAGCCTGGGAGGGAGCTCCTCCTGAGACGCTCTAGAGCTAAAAGGAAACTTGACGTGAGTCCTTTCCTCAAGGTAAAGCCTCGAATAGCCTGCCGAAGCGGAAGCTTGGAGCAGAGTCCTTGAAGCATTAGCTTTAGGTCTGTTTAATTTTAAGGTTAGTAAGGTTTCAAGACACCGAGGACCTCGCGTGGGCACCCAATTCCCTGCAAGAACACCTAGTAGCAGCAGGCTCCACTAGGCTGCTAAGAAATATCCAGGCCTGGAAACATTTCCCAGTCACTCTGTGTATGCTGAGTGTAGGGCAACACACTGCACTCTTCCTTGGGAGAGCTGGATTTCCTCTGCACTCCAACATCTCCAGGAAATCTGTTCTCTCACGTCCTACATGTCATGCAAATCTGCCTCATAGCCCTAGGCTGAGCGGCACTGAGAAACCAAAACTGCTTTGCATTCCTCCTACAGAGTCATACCTTAAGACCCCATACTTACAGGAGAAAGTCGGCTTTCATTCCTGCCTTAACCACAGCACAGTTGTTCCTCTTACACTGCAGGGTTTTAAAAGAAGCTAAGCCCAGATAGCGTACCTAGAGCGTTCCTTGGGAGAGGCAGTTGGCTACACGGAGAACTCCGTGCCAAGGTAACGTTATTCATGTAAGGGACCAGTGTGTAGCTAGAGTGTATATTTACTTAGTAGAAATCACAAGGAGGTAGGCTGCGTGTTCGCTGGAAACGGGGACCTGATGGCACAGGCCTTGCCTTCCCATTTTGAATACTCAATTCATGCTGCCTTGAAACTACCTAAATAACAGTTTTAGGACTGGTCTCTTGTCACTGTAGGCAGGGCTTTGGGAAGGGCACGAGTGTTCTCTACATCAACAGGGTGCTTTCATAGCCTGGGAGGGAGCTCCTCCTGAGACGCTCTAGAGCTAAAAGGAAACTTGACGTGAGTCCTTTCCTCAAGGTAAAGCCTCCAATAGCCTGCCGAAGCGGAAGCTTGGAGCAGAGTCCTTGAAGCATTAGCTTTAGGTGTGTTTTCTTTTAAGGTTGGTAAGCTTTCAGCACACCGAGGACCTCGCGTGGGCACCCAATTCCCTGCAAGAACACCTAGTAGCAGCAGGCTCCACTAGGCTGCTAAGAAATATCCAGGCCTGGAAACATTTCCCAGTCACTCTGTGTATGCTGAGTGTAGGGCAACACACTGCACTCTTCCTTGGGAGATCTAGGTTTCCTCAGCACTCCAACAGCTCCAGGAAATCTGTTCTCTCACGTCCTACATGTCATGCAAATCTGCCTCATAGCCTTAGGCTGAGCGGCACTAAGGAACGAAAATTGCTTCGCATTCCTTGTACAGAGTCATACCTTAAGACCCCATACTTACAGGAGAAAGTCGGCTTGCGTTCTGTCCTTAACCACAGCACAGATGTTCCTCTTACACTGCAGGGTTTTAGAAGAAGCTAAGCCCCGATAGCGTACTTAGAGCGTTCCTTGGAAGAGGCAGTTGGCTACACGGAGAACTCCGTGTCAAGGTAACGTTATTCAGGGAAGGGACCAGTGTGTAGCTACAGTGTATATTTACTTGGAGAAATCACCAGGAGGTAGGCTGCGTGTTCGCTGGAAACGGGGACCTGATGGCACAGGCCTTGCTTTCCCATTTTGAAAGCTCCATTCATGCTGCCTTGAAACTACCTAAAAAACACTTTTAGGACGGGTCTCTAGTCACTGTAGGCAGGGCTCTGGGAAGGGAACAAGTGTTCTCTACATCAACAGGGTGCTTTCATAGCCTGGGTGGGAGCTCCTCCTGAGACGCTCTAGAGCTAAAAGGAAACTTGACGTGAGTCCTTTCCTCAAGGTAAAGCCTCGAATAGCCTGCCGAAGCGGAAGCTTGGAGCAGAGTCCTTGAAGCATTAGCTTTAGGTGTGTTTTCTTTTAAGGTTGGTAAGCTTTCAGCACACCGAGGACCTCGCGTAGGCACCCTATTCCCTGCAAGAACACCTAGTACCAGCAGGCTGCACTAGGCTGCTAAGAAACATCCAGGCCCGGAAATCTTTCCCAGTCACTCTGTGTATGCTGAGTGTAGGGCAACACACTGCACTCTTCCTTGGGAGAGCTGGATTTCCTCTGCACTCCAACATCTCCAGGAAATCTGTTCTCTCACGTCCTACATGTCATGCAAATCTGCCTCATAGCCCTAGGCTGAGCGGCACTGAGAAACCAAAACTGCTTTGCATTCCTCCTACAGAGTCATACCTTAAGACCCCATACTTACAGGAGAAAGTCGGCTTTCATTCCTGCCTTAACCACAGCACAGTTGTTCCTCTTACACTGCAGGGTTTTAAAAGAAGCTAAGCCCAGATAGCGTACCTAGAGCGTTCCTTGGGAGAGGCAGTTGGCTACACGGAGAACTCCGTGCCAAGGTAACGTTATTCATGTAAGGGACCAGTGTGTAGCTAGAGTGTATATTTACTTAGTAGAAATCACAAGGAGGTAGGCTGCGTGTTCGCTGGAAACGGGGACCTGATGGCACAGGCCTTGCCTTCCCATTTTGAATACTCAATTCATGCTGCCTTGAAACTACCTAAATAACAGTTTTAGGACTGGTCTCTTGTCACTGTAGGCAGGGCTTTGGGAAGGGCACGAGTGTTCTCTACATCAACAGGGTGCTTTCATAGCCTGGGAGGGAGCTCCTCCTGAGACGCTCTAGAGCTAAAAGGAAACTTGACGTGAGTCCTTTCCTCAAGGTAAAGCCTCGAATAGCCTGCCGAAGCGGAAGCTTGGAGCAGAGTCCTTGAAGCATTAGCTTTAGGTCTGTTTTCTTTTAAGGTTAGTAAGGTTTCAAGACACCGAGGACCTCGCGTGGGCACCCAATTCCCTGCAAGAACACCTAGTAGCAGCAGGCTCCACTAGGCGGCTAAGAAATATCCAGGCCTGGAAACATTTCCCAGTCACTCTGTGTATGCTGAGTGTAGGGCAACACACTGCACTCTTCCTTGGGAGATCTAGGTGTCCTCAGCACTCCAACAGCTCCAGGAAATCTGTTCTCTCACGTCCTACATGTCATGCAAATCTGCCTCATAGCCTTAGGCTGAGCGGCACTAAGGAACGAAAATTGCTTCACATTCCTTGTACAGAGTCATACCTTAAGACCCCATACTTACAGGAGAAAGTCGGCTTGCGTTCTGTCCTTAACCACAGCACAGATGTTCCTCTTACACTGCAGGGTTTTAGAAGAAGCTAAGCCCCGATAGCGTACTTAGAGCGTTCCTTGGAAGAGGCAGTTGGCTACACGGAGAACTCCGTGTCAAGGTAACGTTATTCAGGGAAGGGACCAGTGTGTAGCTACAGTGTATATTTACTTGGAGAAATCACCAGGAGGTAGGCTGCGTGTTCGCTGGAAACGGGGACCTGATGGCACAGGCCTTGCTTTCCCATTTTGAAAGCTCCATTCATGCTGCCTTGAAACTACCTAAAAAACAGTTTTAGGACGGGTCTCTAGTCACTGTAGGCAGGGCTCTGGGAAGGGAACAAGTGTTCTCTACATCAACAGGGTGCTTTCATAGCCTGGGTGGGAGCTCCTCCTGAGACGCTCTAGAGCTAAAAGGAAACTTGACGTGAGTCCTTTCCTCAAGGTAAAGCCTCGAATAGCCTGCCGAAGCGGAAGCTTGGAGCAGAGTCCTTGAAGCATTAGCTTTAGGTGTGTTTTCTTTTAAGGTTGGTAAGCTTTCAGCACACCGAGGACCTCGCGTAGGCACCCTATTCCCTGCAAGAACACCTAGTACCGGCAGGCTGCACTAGGCTGCTAAGAAACATCCAGGCCCGGAAATCTTTCCCAGTCACTCTGTGTATGCTGAGTGTAGGGCAACACACTGCACTCTTCCTTGGGAGAGCTGGATTTCTTCTGCACTCCAACATCTCCAGGAAATCTGTTCTCTCACGTCCTACATGTCATGCAAATCTGCCACATAGCCCTAGGCTGAGCGGCACTGAGAAACCAAAACTGCTTTGCATTCCTCGTACAGAGTCATACCTTAAGACCCCATACTTACAGGAGAAAGTCGGCTTTCATTCCTGCCTTAACCACAGCACAGTTGTTCCTCTTACACTGCAGGGTTTTAAAAGAAGCTAAGCCCAGATAGCATACCTAGAGCGTTCCTTGGGAGAGGCAGTTGGCTACACGGAGAACTCCGTGCCAAGGTAACGTTATTCATGTAAGGGACCAGTGTGTAGCTAGAGTGTATATTTACTTAGTAGAAATCACAAGGAGGTAGGCTGCGTGTTCGCTGGAAACGGGGACCTGATGGCACAGGCCTTGCCTTCCCATTTTGAATACTCAATTCATGCTGCCTTGAAACTACCTAAATAAGAGTTTTAGGACTTGTCTCTTGTCACTGTAGGCAGGGCTTTGGGAAGGGCACGAGTGTTCTCTACATCAACAGGGTGCTTTCATAGCCTGGGAGGGAGCTCCTCCTGAGACGCTCTAGAGCTAAAAGGAAACTTGACGTGAGTCCTTTCCTCAAGGTAAAGCCTCGAATAGCCTGCCGAAGCGGAAGCTTGGAGCAGAGTCCTTGAAGCATTAGCTTTAGGTCTGTTTAATTTTAAGGTTAGTAAGGTTTCAAGACACCGAGGACCTCGCGTGGGCACCCAATTCCCTGCAAGAACACCTAGTAGCAGCAGGCTCCACTAGGCTGCTAAGAAATATCCAGGCCTGGAAACATTTCCCAGTCACTCTGTGTATGCTGAGTGTAGGGCAACACACTGCACTCTTCCTTGGGAGAGCTGGATTTCCTCTGCACTCCAACATCTCCAGGAAATCTGTTCTCTCACGTCCTACATGTCATGCAAATCTGCCTCATAGCCCTAGGCTGAGCGGCACTGAGAAACCAAAACTGCTTTGCATTCCTCGTACAGAGTCATACCTTAAGACCCCATACTTACAGGAGAAAGTCGGCTTTCATTCCTGCCTTAACCACAGCACAGTTGTTCCTCTTACACTGCAGGGTTTTAAAAGAAGCTAAGCCCAGATAGCGTACCTAGAGCGTTCCTTGGGAGAGGCAGTTGGCTACACGGAGAACTCCGTGCCAAGGTAACGTTATTCATGTAAGGGACCAGTGTGTAGCTAGAGTGTATATTTACTTAGTAGAAATCACAAGGAGGTAGGCTGCGTGTTCGCTGGAAACGGGGACCTGATGGCACAGGCCTTGCCTTCCCATTTTGAATACTCAATTCATGCTGCCTTGAAACTACCTAAATAACAGTTTTAGGACTGGTCTCTTGTCACTGTAGGCAGGGCTTTGGGAAGGGCACGAGTGTTCTCTACATCAACAGGGTGCTTTCATAGCCTGGGAGAGAGCTCCTCCTGAGACGCTCTAGAGCTAAAAGGAAACTTGACGTGAGTCCTTTCCTCAAGGTAAAGCCTCCAATAGCCTGCCGAAGCGGAAGCTTGGAGCAGAGTCCTTGAAGCATTAGCTTTAGGTGTGTTTTCTTTTAAGGTTGGTAAGCTTTCAGCACACCGAGGACCTCGCGTAGGCACCCTATTCCCTGCAAGAACACCTAGTACCGGCAGGCTGCACTAGGCTGCTAAGAAACATCCAGGCCCGGAAATCTTTCCCAGTCACTCTGTGTATGCTGAGTGTAGGGCAACACACTGCACTCTTCCTTGGGAGAGCTGGATTTCCTCTGCACTCCAACATCTCCAGGAAATCTGTTCTCTCACGTCCTACATGTCATGCAAATCTGCCACATAGCCCTAGGCTGAGCGGCACTGAGAAACCAAAACTGCTTTGCATTCCTCGTACAGAGTCATACCTTAAGACCCCATACTTACAGGAGAAAGTCGGCTTTCATTCCTGCCTTAACCACAGCACAGTTGTTCCTCTTACACTGCAGGGTTTTAAAAGAAGCTAAGCCCAGATAGCATACCTAGAGCGTTCCTTGGGAGAGGCAGTTGGCTACACGGAGAACTCCGTGCCAAGGTAACGTTATTCATGTAAGGGACCAGTGTGTAGCTAGAGTGTATATTTACTTAGTAGAAATCACAAGGAGGTAGGCTGCGTGTTCGCTGGAAACGGGGACCTGATGGCACAGGCCTTGCCTTCCCATTTTGAATACTCAATTCATGCTGCCTTGAAACTACCTAAATAAGAGTTTTAGGACTTGTCTCTTGTCACTGTAGGCAGGGCTTTGGGAAGGGCACGAGTGTTCTCTACATCAACAGGGTGCTTTCATAGCCTGGGAGGGAGCTCCTCCTGAGACGCTCTAGAGCTAAAAGGAAACTTGACGTGAGTCCTTTCCTCAAGGTAAAGCCTCGAATACCCTGCCGAAGCGGAAGCTTGGAGCAGAGTCCTTGAAGCATTAGCTTTAGGTCTGTTTAATTTTAAGGTTAGTAAGGTTTCAAGACACCGAGGACCTCGCGTGGGCACCCAATTCCCTGCAAGAACACCTAGTAGCAGCAGGCTCCACTAGGCTGCTAAGAAATATCCAGGCCTGGAAACATTTCCCAGTCACTCTGTGTATGCTGAGTGTAGGGCAACACACTGCACTCTTCCTTGGGAGAGCTGGATTTCCTCTGCACTCCAACATCTCCAGGAAATCTGTTCTCTCACGTCCTACATGTCATGCAAATCTGCCTCATAGCCCTAGGCTGAGCGGCACTGAGAAACCAAAACTGCTTTGCATTCCTCGTACAGAGTCATACCTTAAGACCCCATACTTACAGGAGAAAGTCGGCTTTCATTCCTGCCTTAACCACAGCACAGTTGTTCCTCTTACACTGCAGGGTTTTAAAAGAAGCTAAGCCCAGATAGCGTACCTAGAGCGTTCCTTGGGAGAGGCAGTTGGCTACACGGAGAACTCCGTGCCAAGGTAACGTTATTCATGTAAGGGACCAGTGTGTAGCTAGAGTGTATATTTACTTAGTAGAAATCACAAGGAGGTAGGCTGCGTGTTCGCTGGAAACGGGGACCTGATGGCACAGGCCTTGCCTTCCCATTTTGAATACTCAATTCATGCTGCCTTGAAACTACCTAAATAACAGTTTTAGGACTGGTCTCTTGTCACTGTAGGCAGGGCTTTGGGAAGGGCACGAGTGTTCTCTACATCAACAGGGTGCTTTCATAGCCTGGGAGGGAGCTCCTCCTGAGACGCTCTAGAGCTAAAAGGAAACTTGACGTGAGTCCTTTCCTCAAGGTAAAGCCTCCAATAGCCTGCCGAAGCGGAAGCTTGGAGCAGAGTCCTTGAAGCATTAGCTTTAGGTCTGTTTTCTTTTAAGGTTAGTAAGGTTTCAAGACACCGAGGACCTCGCGTGGGCACCCAATTCCCTGCAAGAACACCTAGTAGCAGCAGGCTCCACTAGGCTGCTAAGAAATATCCAGGCCTGGAAACATTTCCCAGTCACTCTGTGTATGCTGAGTGTAGGGCAACACACTGCACTCTTCCTTGGGAGATCTAGGTTTCCTCAGCACTCCAACAGCTCCAGGAAATCTGTTCTCTCACGTCCTACATGTCATGCAAATCTGCCTCATAGCCTTAGGCTGAGCGGCACTAAGGAACGAAAATTGCTTCGCATTCCTTGTACAGAGTCATACCTTAAGACCCCATACTTACAGGAGAAAGTCGGCTTGCGTTCTGTCCTTAACCACAGCACAGATGTTCCTCTTACACTGCAGGGTTTTAGAAGAAGCTAAGCCCCGATAGCGTACTTAGAGCGTTCCTTGGAAGAGGCAGTTGGCTACACGGAGAACTCCGTGTCAAGGTAACGTTATTCAGGGAAGGGACCAGTGTGTAGCTACAGTGTATATTTACTTGGAGAAATCACCAGGAGGTAGGCTGCGTGTTCGCTGGAAACGGGGACCTGATGGCACAGGCCTTGCTTTCCCATTTTGAAAGCTCCATTCATGCTGCCTTGAAACTACCTAAAAAACACTTTTAGGACGGGTCTCTAGTCACTGTAGGCAGGGCTCTGGGAAGGGAACAAGTGTTCTCTACATCAACAGGGTGCTTTCATAGCCTGGGTGGGAGCTCCTCCTGAGACGCTCTAGAGCTAAAAGGAAACTTGACGTGAGTCCTTTCCTCAAGGTAAAGCCTCGAATAGCCTGCCGAAGCGGAAGCTTGGAGCAGAGTCCTTGAAGCATTAGCTTTAGGTGTGTTTTCTTTTAAGGTTGGTAAGCTTTCAGCACACCGAGGACCTCGCGTAGGCACCCTATTCCCTGCAAGAACACCTAGTACCAGCAGGCTGCACTAGGCTGCTAAGAAACATCCAGGCCCGGAAATCTTTCCCAGTCACTCTGTGTATGCTGAGTGTAGGGCAACACACTGCACTCTTCCTTGGGAGAGCTGGATTTCCTCTGCACTCCAACATCTCCAGGAAATCTGTTCTCTCACGTCCTACATGTCATGCAAATCTGCCTCATAGCCCTAGGCTGAGCGGCACTGAGAAACCAAAACTGCTTTGCATTCCTCGTACAGAGTCATACCTTAAGACCCCATACTTACAGGAGAAAGTCGGCTTTCATTCCTGCCTTAACCACAGCACAGTTGTTCCTCTTACACTGCAGGGTTTTAAAAGAAGCTAAGCCCAGATAGCGTACCTAGAGCGTTCCTTGGGAGAGGCAGTTGGCTACACGGAGAACTCCGTGCCAAGGTAACGTTATTCATGTAAGGGACCAGTGTGTAGCTAGAGTGTATATTTACTTAGTAGAAATCACAAGGAGGTAGGCTGCGTGTTCGCTGGAAACGGGGACCTGATGGCACAGGCCTTGCCTTCCCATTTTGAATACTCAATTCATGCTGCCTTGAAACTACCTAAATAACAGTTTTAGGACTGGTCTCTTGTCACTGTAGGCAGGGCTTTGGGAAGGGCACGAGTGTTCTCTACATCAACAGGGTGCTTTCATAGCCTGGGAGGGAGCTCCTCCTGAGACGCTCTAGAGCTAAAAGGAAACTTGACGTGAGTCCTTTCCTCAAGGTAAAGCCTCCAATAGCCTGCCGAAGCGGAAGCTTGGAGCAGAGTCCTTGAAGCATTAGCTTTAGGTCTGTTTTCTTTTAAGGTTAGTAAGGTTTCAAGACACCGAGGACCTCGCGTGGGCACCCAATTCCCTGCAAGAACACCTAGTAGCAGCAGGCTCCACTAGGCTGCTAAGAAATATCCAGGCCTGGAAACATTTCCCAGTCACTCTGTGTATGCTGAGTGTAGGGCAACACACTGCACTCTTCCTTGGGAGATCTAGGTTTCCTCAGCACTCCAACAGCTCCAGGAAATCTGTTCTCTCACGTCCTACATGTCATGCAAATCTGCCTCATAGCCTTAGGCTGAGCGGCACTAAGGAACGAAAATTGCTTCGCATTCCTTGTACAGAGTCATACCTTAAGACCCCATACTTACAGGAGAAAGTCGGCTTGCGTTCTGTCCTTAACCACAGCACAGATGTTCCTCTTACACTGCAGGGTTTTAGAAGAAGCTAAGCCCCGATAGCGTACTTAGAGCGTTCCTTGGAAGAGGCAGTTGGCTACACGGAGAACTCCGTGTCAAGGTAACGTTATTCAGGGAAGGGACCAGTGTGTAGCTACAGTGTATATTTACTTGGAGAAATCACCAGGAGGTAGGCTGCGTGTTCGCTGGAAACGGGGACCTGATGGCACAGGCCTTGCTTTCCCATTTTGAAAGCTCCATTCATGCTGCCTTGAAACTACCTAAAAAACAGTTTTAGGACGGGTCTCTAGTCGCTGTAGGCAGGGCTCTGGGAAGGGAACAAGTGTTCTCTACATCAACAGGGTGCTTTCATAGCCTGGGAGGGAGCTCCTCCTGAGACGCTCTAGAGCTAAAAGGAAACTTGACGTGAGTCCTTTCCTCAAGGTAAAGCCTCGAATAGCCTGCCGAAGCGGAAGCTTGGAGCAGAGTCCTTGAAGCATTAGCTTTAGGTCTGTTTTCTTTTAAGGTTGGTAAGCTTTCAGGACACCGAGGACCTCGCGTAGGCACCCTATTCCCTGCAAGAACACCTAGTACCGGCAGGCTGCACTAGGCTGCTAAGAAACATCCAGGCCCGGAAACCTTTCCCAGTCACTCTGTGTATGCTGAATGTAGGGCAACACACTGCACTCTTCCTTGGGAGAGCTGGATTTCCTCTGCACTCCAACATCTCCAGGAAATCTGTTCTCTCCCGTCCTACATGTCATGCAAATCTGCCTCATAGCCCTAGGCTGAGCGGCACTGAGAAACCAAAACTGCTTTGCATTCCTCGTACAGAGTCATACCTTAAGACCCCATACTTACAGGAGAAAGTCGGCTTTCATTCCTGCCTTAACCACAGCACAGATGTTCCTCTTACACTGCAGGGTTTTAAAAGAAGCTAAGCCCCGATAAGGTACCTAGAGCGTTCCTTGGGAGAGGCAGTTGGCTACACGGAGAACTCCGTGCCAAGAAAACTTTATTCAGGGAAGGGACCAGTGTGTAGCTAGAGTGTATATATACTTAGTAGAAATCTCAAGGAGGTAGGCTGCGTGTTCGCCGGGAAAGGGGACCTAGTGGCCCAGGCCTTGCCTTCCCATTTTGAATGCTCCATTTATGCTGCTTTAGGACGGGTCTCTAGTCACTGTAGGCAGGGCATTGGGAAGTGCACGAGTGTTCTCTACATCAACAGGGTGCTTTCATAGCCTGGGAGGGAGCTCCTCCTGAGACGCTCTAGAGCTAAAAGGAAACTTGACGTGAGTCCTTTCCTCAAGGTAAAGCCTCGAATAGCCTGCCGAAGCGGAAGATTGGAGCAGAGTGCTTGAAGCATTAGCTTTAGGTCTGTTTTCTTTTAAGGTTAGTAAGCTTTCAAGACACCGAGGACCTCGCGTGGGCACCCTATTCCCTGCAAGAACACCTAGTTCCGGCAGGCTCCACAAGGCTGCTAAGAAACATCCAGGCCCGGAAACCTTTCCCAGTCACTCTGTGTATGCTGAGTGTAGAACAACACACTGCACTCTTCCTTGGGAGACCTACGTTTCCTCAGCACTCCAACATCTCCAGGAAATCTGTTCTCTCACGTCCTACATGTCATGCAATTCTGCCACATAGCCCTAGGCTGAGCGGCACTGAGAAACCAAAACTGCTTTGCATTCCTCGTACAGAGTCATACCTTAAGACCCCATACTTACAGGAGAAAGTCGGCTTTCATTCCTGCCTTAACCACAGCACAGTTGTTCCTCTTACACTGCAGGGTTTTAAAAGAAGCTAAGCCCCGATAAGGTACCTAGAGCGTTCCTTGGGAGAGGCAGTTGGCTACACGGAGAACTCCGTGCCAAGGTAACGTTATTCATGTAAGGGACCAGTGTGTAGCTAGAGTGTATATTTACTTAGTAGAAATCACAAGGAGGTAGGCTGCGTGTTCGCTGCAAACGGGGACCTGATGGCACAGGCCTTGCCTTCCCATTTTGAATACTCAATTCATGCTGCCTTGAAACTACCTAAATAACAGTTTTAGGACTGGTCTTTGTCACTGTAGGCAGGGCTCTGGGAAGGGCACGAGTGTTCTCTACATCAACAGGGTGCTTTCATAGCCTGGGTGGGAGCTCCTCCTGAGACGCTCTAGAGCTAAAAGGAAACTTGACGTGAGTCCTTTCCTCAAGGTAAAGCCTCGAATAGCCTGCCGAAGCGGAAGATTGGAGCAGAGTGCTTGAAGCATTAGCTTTAGGTCTGTTTTCTTTTAAGGTTAGTAAGGTTTCAAGACACCGAGGACCTCGCGTGGGCACCCAATTCCCTGCAAGAACACCTAGTAGCAGCAGGCTCCACTAGGCTGCTAAGAAATATCCAGGCCTGAAAACATTTCCCAGTCACTCTGTGTATGCTGAGTGTAGGGCAACACACTGCACTCTTCCTTGGGAGATCTAGGTGTCCTCAGCACTCCAACATCTCCAGGAAATCTGTTCTCTCACGTCCTACATGTCATGCAAATCTGCCTCATAGCCTTAGGCTGAGCGGCACTAAGGAACGAAAATTGCTTCGCATTCCTTGTACAGAGTCATATCTTACGACCCCATACTTACAGGAGAAAGTCGGCTTGCGTTCTGTCCTTAACCACAGCACAGATGTTCCTCTTACACTGCAGGGTTTTAGAAGAAGCTAAGCCCCGATAGCGTACTTAGAGCGTTCCTTGGAAGAGGCAGTTGGTTACACGGAGAACTCCGTGTCAAGGTAACGTTATTCAGGGAAGGGACCAGTGTGTAGCTACAGTGTATATTTACTTGGAGAAATCACCAGGAGGTAGGCTGCGTGTTCGCTGGAAACGGGGACCTGATGGCACAGGCCTTGCTTTCCCATTTTGAAAGCTCCATTCATGCTGCCTTGAAACTACCTAAAAAACAGTTTTAGGACGGGTCTCTAGTCGCTGTAGGCAGGGCTCTGGGAAGGGAACAAGTGTTCTCTACATCAACAGGGTGCTTTCATAGCCTGGGTGGGAGCTCCTCCTGAGACGCTCTAGAGCTAAAAGGAAACTTGACGTGAGTCCTTTCCTCAAGGTAAAGCCTCGAATAGCCTGCCGAAGCGGAAGCTTGGAGCAGAGTCCTTGAAGCATTAGCTTTAGGTGTGTTTTCTTTTAAGGTTGGTAAGCTTTCAGGACACCGAGGACCTCGCGTAGGCACCCTATTCCCTGCAAGAACACCTAGTACCGGCAGGCTGCACTAGGCTGCTAAGAAACATCCAGGCCCGGAAACCTTTCCCAGTCACTCTGTGTATGCTGAATGTAGGGCAACACACTGCACTCTTCCTTGGGAGAGCTGGATTTCCTCTGCACTCCAACATCTCCAGGAAATCTGTTCTCTCCCGTCCTACATGTCATGCAAATCTGCCTCATAGCCCTAGGCTGAGCGGCACTGAGAAACCAAAACTGCTTTGCATTCCTCATACAGAGTCATACCTTAAGACCCCATACTTACAGGAGAAAGTCGGCTTTCATTCCTGCCTTAACCACAGCACAGTTGTTCCTCTTACACTGCAGGGTTTTAAAAGAAGCTAAGCCCCGATAAGGTACCTAGAGCGTTCCTTGGGAGAGGCAGTTGGCTACACGGAGAACTCCGTGCCAAGGTAACGTTATTCATGTAAGGGACCAGTGTGTAGCTAGAGTGTATATTTACTTAGTAGAAATCACAAGGAGGTAGGCTGCGTGTTCGCTGCAAACGGGGACCTGATGGCACAGGCCTTGCCTTCCCATTTTCAATACTCAATTCATGCTGCCTTGAAACTACCTAAATAACAGTTTTAGGACTGGTCTTTGTCACTGTAGGCAGGGCTCTGGGAAGGGAACGAGTGTTCTCTACATCAACAGGGTGCTTCCATAGCCTGGGAGGGAGCTCCTCCTGAGACGCTCTAGAGTTAAAAGGAAACTTGACGTGAGTCCTTTCCTCAAGGTAAAGCCTCGAATAGCCTGCCGAAGCGGAAGCTTGGAGCAGAGTCCTTGAAGCATTAGCTTTAGGTCTGTTTTCTTTTAAGGTTAGTAAGCTTTCAAGACACCGAGGACCTCGCGTGGGCACCCTATTCCCTGCAAGAACACCTAGTACCGGCAGGCTGCACTAGGCTGCTAAGAAACATCCAGGCCCGGAAACCTTTCCCAGTCACTCTGTGTATGCTGAATGTAGGGCAACACACTGCACTCTTCCTTGGGAGAGCTGGATTTCCTCTGCACTCCAACATCTCCAGGAAATCTGTTCTCTCCCGTCCTACATGTCATGCAAATCTGCCTCATAGCCCTAGGCTGAGCGGCACTGAGAAACCAAAACTGCTTTGCATTCCTCATACAGAGTCATACCTTAAGACCCCATACTTACAGGAGAAAGTCGGCTTTCATTCCTGCCTTAACCACAGCACAGTTGTTCCTCTTACACTGCAGGGTTTTAAAAGAAGCTAAGCCCCGATAAGGTACCTAGAGCGTTCCTTGGGAGAGGCAGTTGGCTACACGGAGAACTCCGTGCCAAGGTAACGTTATTCATGTAAGGGACCAGTGTGTAGCTAGAGTGTATATTTACTTAGTAGAAATCACAAGGAGGTAGGCTGCGTGTTCGCTGCAAACGGGGACCTGATGGCACAGGCCTTGCCTTCCCATTTTGAATACTCAATTCATGCTGCCTTGAAACTCCCTAAATAACAGTTTTAGGACTGGTCTTTGTCACTGTAGGCAGGGCTCTGGGTAGGGAACGAGTGTTCTCTACATCAACAGGGTGCTTTCATAGCCTGGGAAGGAGCTCCTCCTGAGACGCTCTAGAGCTAAAAGGAAACTTGACGTGAGTCCTTTCCTCAAGGTAAAGCCTCGAATAGCCTGCCGAAGCGGAAGATTGGAGCAGAGTGCTTGAAGCATTAGCTTTAGGTCTGTTTTCTTTTAAGGTTAGTAAGCTTTCAAGACACCGAGGACCTCGCGTGGGCACCCTATTCCCTGCAAGAACACCTAGTTCCGGCAGGCTCCACAAGGCTGCTAAGAAACATCCATTCCCGGAAACCTTTCCCAGTCACTCTGTGTATGCTGAGTGTAGAGCAACACAGTGCACTCTTCCTTGGGAGACCTAGGTTTCCTCAGCACTCCAACTTCTCCTGGAAATCTGTTCTCTCACGTCCTACATATCATGCAAATCTGCCACATAGCCCTAGGCTGAGCGGCACTGAGAAACCAAAACTGCTTTGCATTCCTCGTACAGAGTCATACCTTAAGACCCCATACTTTCAGGAGAAAGTCGGCTTTCATTCCTGCCTTAACCACAGCACAGTTGTTCCTCTTACACTGCAGGGTTTTAAAAGAAGCTAAGCCCCGATAAGGTACCTAGAGCGTTCCTTGGGAGAGGCAGTTTTCTACACGGAGAACTCCGTGCCAAGAAAACTTTATTCAGGGCAGGGACCAGTGTGTAGCTAGAGTGTATATTTACTTAGTAGAAATCACAAGGAGGTAGGCTGCGTGTTCGCTGGAAACGGGGACCTGATGGCACAGGACTTGCCTTCCCATTTTGAATACTCAATTCATGCTGCCTTGAAACTACCTAAATAACAGTTTTAAGACTGGTCTCTTGTCACTGTAGTCAGGGCTTTGGGAAGGGCACGAGCGTTCTCTACATCAACAGGGTGCTTTCATAGCCTGGGAGGGAGCTCCTCCTGAGACGCTCTAGAGCTAAAAGGAAACTTGACGTGAGTCCTTTCTTCAAGGTAAAGCCGCGAATAGCCTGCCGAATCGGAAGATTGGAGCAGAGTGCTTGAAGCATTAGCTTTAGGTCTGTTTTCTTTTAAGGTTAGTAAGCTTTCAAGACACCGAGGACCTCGCGTGGGCACCCTATTCCCTGCAAGAACACCTAGTTCCGGCAGGCTCCACAAGGCTGCTAAGAAACATCCAGGCCCGGAAACCATTCCCAGTCACTCTGTGTATGCTGAGTGTAGAGCAACACACTGCACTCTTCCTTGGGAGACCTAGGTTTCCTCAGCACTCCAATATCTCCAGGAAATCTGTTCTCTCACGTCCTACATGTCATGCAAATCTGCCACATAGCCCTAGGCTGAGCGGCACTGAGAAACCAAAACTGCTTTGCATTCCTCGTACAGAGTCATACCTTAAGACCCCATACTTACAGGAGAAAGTCGGCTTTCGTTCCTGCCTTAACTACAGCACAGTTGTTCCTCTTACACTGCAGGGTTTTAAAAGAAGCTAAGCCCCGATAAGGTACCTAGAGCGTTCCTTGGGAGAGGCAGTTGTCTACACGGAGAACTCCGTGCCAAGAAAACTTTATTCAGGGAAGGGACCAGTGTGTAGCTAGAGTGTATATTTACTTAGTAGAAATCACAAGGAGGTAGGCTGCGTGTTCGCTGGAAACGGGGACCTGATGGCACAGGCCTTGCCTTCCCATTTTGAATACTCAATTCATGCTGCCTTGAAACGACCTAAATAACAGTTTTAGGACTGGTCTCTTGTCACTGTAGGCAGGGCTTTGGGAAGGGCACGAGTGTTCTCTACATCAACAGGGTGCTTCCATAGCCTGGGAGGGAGCTCCTCCTGAGACGCTCTAGAGTTAAAAGGAAACTTGACGTGAGTCCTTTCCTCAAGGTAAAGCCTCGAATAGCCTGCCGAAGCGGAAGCTTGGAGCAGAGTCCTTGAAGCATTAGCTTTAGGTCTGTTTTCTTTTAAGGTTAGTAAGCTTTCAAGACACCGAGGACCTCGCGTAGGCACCCTATTCCCTGCAAGAACACCTAGTACCGGCAGGCTGCACTAGGCTGCTAAGAAACATCCAGGCCCGGAAACCTTTCCCAGTCACTCTGTGTATGCTGAGTGTAGGGCAACACACTGCACTCTTCCTTGGGAGAGCTGGATTTCCTCTGCACTCCAACATCTCCAGGAAATCTGTTCTCTCACGTCCTACATGTCATGCAAATCTGCCTCATAGCCCTAGGCTGAGCGGCACTGAGAAACCAAAACTGCTTTGCATTCCTCGTACAGAGTCATACCTTAAGACCCCATACTTACAGGAGAAAGTCGGCTTTCATTCCTGCCTTAACCACAGCACAGATGTTCCTCTTACACTGCAGGGTTTTAGAAGAAGCTAAGCCCCGATAAGGTACCTAGAGCGTTCCTTGGGAGAGGCAGTTGGCTACACGGAGAACTCCGTGCCAAGAAAACTTTATTCAGGGAAGGGACCAGTGTGTAGCTAGAGTGTATATTTACTTAGTAGAAATCACAAGGAGGTAGGCTGCGTGTTCGCTGCAAACGGGGACCTGATGGCACAGGCCTTGCCTTCCCATTTTGAATACTCAATTCATGCTGCCTTGAAACGACCTAAATAACAGTTTTAGGACTGGTCTTTGTCACTGTAGGCAGGGCTCTGGGAAGGGCACGAGTGTTCTCTACATCAACAGGGTGCTTTCATAGCCTGGGTGGGAGCTCCTCCTGAGACGCTCTAGAGCTAAAAGGAAACTTGACGTGAGTCCTTTCCTCAAGGTAAAGCCTCGAATAGCCTGCCGAAGCGGAAGATTGGAGCAGAGTGCTTGAAGCATTAGCTTTAGGTCTGTTTTCTTTTAAGGTTAGTAAGGTTTCAAGACACCGAGGACCTCGCGTGGGCACCCAATTCCCTGCAAGAACACCTAGTAGCAGCAGGGTCCACTAGGCTGCTAAGAAATATCCAGGCCTGAAAACATTTCCCTGTCACTCTCTGTATGCTGAGTGTAGGGCAACACACTGCACTCTTCCTTGGGAGATCTAGGTGTCCTCAGCACTCCAACAGCTCCAGGAAATCTGTTCTCTCACGTCCTACATGTCATGCAAATCTGCCTCATAGCCTTAGGCTGAGCGGCACTAAGGAACGAAAATTGCTTCGCATTCCTTGTACAGAGTCATATCTTACGACCCCATACTTACAGGAGAAAGTCGGCTTGCGTTCTGTCCTTAACCACAGCACAGATGTTCCTCTTACACTGCAGGGTTTTAGAAGAAGCTAAGCCCCGATAGCGTACTTAGAGCGTTCCTTGGAAGAGGCAGTTGGTTACACGGAGAACTCCGTGCCAAGGTAACGTTATTCATGTAAGGGACCAGTGTGTAGCTAGAGTGTATATTTACTTAGTAGAAATCACAAGGAGGTAGGCTGCGTGTTCGCTGCAAACGGGGACCTGATGGCACAGGCCTTGCCTTCCCATTTTGAATACTCAATTCATGCTGCCTTGAAACTACCTAAATAACAGTTTTAGGACTGGTCTTTGTCACTGTAGGCAGGGCTCTGGGTAGGGAACGAGTGTTCTCTACATCAACAGGGTGCTTTCATAGCCTGGAAAGGAGCTCCTCCTGAGACGCTCTAGAGCTAAAAGGAAACTTGACGTGAGTCCTTTCCTTAAGGTAAAGCCTCGAATAGCCTGCCGAAGCGGAAGATTGGAGCAGAGTGCTTGAAGCATTAGCTTTAGGTCTGTTTTCTTTTAAGGTTAGTAAGCTTTCAAGACACCGAGGACCTCGCGTGGGCACCCTATTCCCTGCAAGAACACCTAGTTCCGGCAGGCTCCACAAGGCTGCTAAGAAACATCCATTCCCGGAAACCTTTCCCAGTCACTCTGTGTATGCTGAGTGTAGAGCAACACACTGCACTCTTCCTTGGGAGAGCTGGATTTCCTCTGCACTCCAGCATCTCCAGGAAATCTGTTCTCTCCCGTCCTACATGTCATGCAAATCTGCCTCATAGCCCTAGGCTGAGCGGCACTGAGAAACCAAAACTGCTTTGCATTCCTCATACAGAGTCATACCTTAAGACCCCATACTTACAGGAGAAAGTCGGCTTTCGTTCCTGCCTTAACCACAGCACAGTTGTTCCTCTTACACTGCAGGGTTTTAAAAGAAGCTAAGCCCCGATAAGGTACCTAGAGCGTTCCTTGGGAGAGGCAGTTGGCTACACGGAGAACTCCGTGCCAAGGTAACGTTATTCAGGTAAGGGACCAGTGTGTAGCTAGAGTGTATATTTACTTAGTAGAAATCACAAGGAGGTAGGCTGCGTGTTCGCTGCAAACGGGGACCTGATGGCACAGGCCTTGCCTTCCCATTTTGAATACTCAATTCATGCTGCCTTGAAACTACCTAAATAACAGTTTTAGGACTGGTCTTTGTCACTGTAGGCAGGGCTCTGGGAAGGGCACGAGTGTTCTCTACATCAACAGGGTGCTTTCATAGCCTGGGTGGGAGCTCCTCCTGAGACGCTCTAGAGCTAAAAGGAAACTTGACGTGAGTCCTTTCCTCAAGGTAAAGCCTCGAATAGCCTGCCGAATCGGAAGATTGGAGCAGAGTGCTTGAAGCATTAGCTTTAGGTCTGTTTTCTTTTAAGGTTAGTAAGGTTTCAAGACACCGAGGACCTCGCGTGGGCACCCAATTCCCTGCAAGAACACCTAGTAGCAGCAGGCTGCACTAGGCTGCTAAGAAATATCCAGGCCTGAAAACATTTCCCAGTCACTCGGTGTATGCTGAGTGTAGGGCAACACACTGCACTCTTCCTTGGGAGATCTAGGTGTCCTCAGCACTCCAACAGCTCCAGGAAATCTGTTCTCTCACGTCCTACATGTCATGCAAATCTGCCTCATAGCCTTAGGCTGAGCGGCACTAAGGAACGAAAATTGCTTCGCATTCCTTGTACAGAGTCATATCTTACGACCCCATACTTACAGGAGAAAGTCGGCTTGCGTTCTGTCCTTAACCACAGCACAGATGTTCCTCTTACACTGCAGGGTTTTAGAAGAAGCTAAGCCCCGATAGCGTACTTAGAGCGTTCCTTGGAAGAGGCAGTTGGCTACACGGAGAACTCCGTGTCAAGGTAACGTTATTCAGGGAAGGGACCAGTGTGTAGCTACAGTGTATATTTACTTGGAGAAATCACCAGGAGGTAGGCTGCGTGTTCGCTGGAAACGGGGACCTGATGGCACAGGCCTTGCTTTCCCATTTTGAAAGCTCCATTCATGCTGCCTTGAAACTACCTAAAAAACAGTTTTAGGACGGGTCTCTAGTCGCTGTAGGCAGGGCTCTGGGAAGGGAACAAGTGTTCTCTACATCAACAGGGTGCTTTCATAGCCTGGGTGGGAGCTCCTCCTGAGAGGCTCTAGAGCTAAAAGGAAACTTGACGTGAGTCCTTTCCTCAAGGTAAAGCCTCGAATAGCCTGCCGAAGCGGAAGCTTGGAGCAGAGTCCTTGAAGCATTAGCTTTAGGTGTGTTTTCTTTTAAGGTTGGTAAGCTTTCAGGACACCGAGGACCTCGCGTAGGCACCCTATTCCCTGCAAGAACACCTAGTACCGGCAGGCTGCACTAGGCTGCTAAGAAACATCCAGGCCCGGAAACCTTTCCCAGTCACTCTGTGTATGCTGAATGTAGGGCAACACACTGCAATCTTCCTTGGGAGAGCTGGATTTCCTCTGCACTCCAACATCTCCAGGAAATCTGTTCTCTCCCGTCCTACATGTCATGCAAATCTGCCTCATAGCCCTAGGCTGAGCGGCACTGAGAAACCAAAACTGCTTTGCATTCCTCATACAGAGTCATACCTTAAGACCCCATACTTACAGGAGAAAGTCGGCTTTCATTCCTGCCTTAACCACAGCACAGTTGTTCCTCTTACACTGCAGGGTTTTAAAAGAAGCTAAGCCCCGATAAGGTACCTAGAGCGTTCCTTGGGAGAGGCAGTTTTCTACACGGAGAACTCCGTGCCAAGAAAACTTTATTCAGGGCAGGGACCAGTGTGTAGCTAGAGTGTATATTTACTTAGTAGAAATCACAAGGAGGTAGGCTGCGTGTTCGCTGGAAACGGGGACCTGATGGCACAGGACTTGCCTTCCCATTTTGAATACTCAATTCATGCTGCCTTGAAACTACCTAAATAACAGTTTTAAGACTGGTCTCTTGTCACTGTAGGCAGGGCTTTGGGAAGGGCACGAGCGTTCTCTACATCAACAGGGTGCTTTCATAGCCTGGGAGGGAGCTCCTCCTGAGACGCTCTAGAGCTAAAAGGAAACTTGACGTGAGTCCTTTCTTCAAGGTAAAGCCGCGAATAGCCTGCCGAATCGGAAGATTGGAGCAGAGTGCTTGAAGCATTAGCTTTAGGTCTGTTTTCTTTTAAGGTTAGTAAGCTTTCAAGACACCGAGGACCTCGCGTGGGCACCCTATTCCCTGCAAGAACACCTAGTTCCGGCAGGCTCCACAAGGCTGCTAAGAAACATCCAGGCCCGGAAACCATTCCCAGTCACTCTGTGTATGCTGAGTGTAGAGCAACACACTGCACTCTTCCTTGGGAGACCTAGGTTTCCTCAGCACTCCAATATCTCCAGGAAATCTGTTCTCTCACGTCCTACATGTCATGCAAATCTGCCACATAGCCCTAGGCTGAGCGGCACTGAGAAACCAAAACTGCTTTGCATTCCTCGTACAGAGTCATACCTTAAGACCCCATACTTACAGGAGAAAGTCGGCTTTCGTTCCTGCCTTAACTACAGCACAGTTGTTCCTCTTACACTGCAGGGTTTTAAAAGAAGCTAAGCCCCGATAAGGTACCTAGAGCGTTCCTTGGGAGAGGCAGTTGTCTACACGGAGAACTCCGTGCCAAGAAAACTTTATTCAGGGAAGGGACCAGTGTGTAGCTAGAGTGTATATTTACTTAGTAGAAATCACAAGGAGGTAGGCTGCGTGTTCGCTGGAAACGGGGACCTGATGGCACAGGCCTTGCCTTCCCATTTTGAATACTCAATTCATGCTGCCTTGAAACGACCTAAATAACAGTTTTAGGACTGGTCTCTTGTCACTGTAGGCAGGGCTTTGGGAAGGGCACGAGTGTTCTCTACATCAACAGGGTGCTTCCATAGCCTGGGAGGGAGCTCCTCCTGAGACGCTCTAGAGTTAAAAGGAAACTTGACGTGAGTCCTTTCCTCAAGGTAAAGCCTCGAATAGCCTGCCGAAGCGGAAGCTTGGAGCAGAGTCCTTGAAGCATTAGCTTTAGGTCTGTTTTCTTTTAAGGTTAGTAAGCTTTCAAGACACCGAGGACCTCGCGTAGGCACCCTATTCCCTGCAAGAACACCTAGTACCGGCAGGCTGCACTAGGCTGCTAAGAAACATCCAGGCCCGGAAACCTTTCCCAGTCACTCTGTGTATGCTGAGTGTAGGGCAACACACTGCACTCTTCCTTGGGAGAGCTGGATTTCCTCTGCACTCCAACATCTCCAGGAAATCTGTTCTCTCACGTCCTACATGTCATGCAAATCTGCCTCATAGCCCTAGGCTGAGCGGCACTGAGAAACCAAAACTGCTTTGCATTCCTCGTACAGAGTCATACCTTAAGACCCCATACTTACAGGAGAAAGTCGGCTTTCATTCCTGCCTTAACCACAGCACAGATGTTCCTCTTACACTGCAGGGTTTTAAAAGAAGCTAAGCCCCGATAAGGTACCTAGAGCGTTCCTTGGGAGAGGCAGTTGGCTACACGGAGAACTCCGTGCCAAGAAAACTTTATTCAGGGAAGGGACCAGTGTGTAGCTAGAGTGTATATATACTTAGTAGAAATCTCAAGGAGGTAGGCTGCGTGTTCGCCGGGAAAGGGGACCTAGTGGCCCAGGCCTTGCCTTCCCATTTTGAATGCTCCATTTATGCTGCTTTAGGACGGGTCTCTAGTCACTGTAGGCAGGGCATTGGGAAGTGCACGAGTGTTCTCTACATCAACAGGGTGCTTTCATAGCCTGGGAGGGAGCTCCTCCTGAGACGCTCTAGAGCTAAAAGGAAACTTGACGTGAGTCCTTTCCTCAAGGTAAAGCCTCGAATAGCCTGCCGAAGCGGAAGATTGGAGCAGAGTCCTTGAAGCATTAGCTTTAGGTCTGTTTTCTTTTAAGGTTAGTAAGCTTTCAAGACACCGAGGACCTCGCGTGGGCACCCTATTCCCTGCAAGAACACCTAGTTCCGGCAGGCTCCACAAGGCTGCTAAGAAACATCCAGGCCCGGAAACCTTTCCCAGTCACTCTGTGTATGCTGAGTGTAGAACAACACACTGCACTCTTCCTTGGGAGACCTACGTTTCCTCAGCACTCCAACATCTCCAGGAAATCTGTTCTCTCACGTCCTACATGTCATGCAATTCTGCCACATAGCCCTAGGCTGAGCGGCACTGAGAAACCAAAACTGCTTTGCATTCCTCGTACAGAGTCATACCTTAAGACCCCATACTTACAGGAGAAAGTCGGCTTTCATTCCTGCCTTAACCACAGCACAGTTGTTCCTCTTACACTGCAGGGTTTTAAAAGAAGCTAAGCCCCGATAAGGTACCTAGAGCGTTCCTTGGGAGAGGCAGTTGGCTACACGGAGAACTCCGTGCCAAGGTAACGTTATTCATGTAAGGGACCAGTGTGTAGCTAGAGTGTATATTTACTTAGTAGAAATCACAAGGAGGTAGGCTGCGTGTTCGCTGCAAACGGGGACCTGATGGCACAGGCCTTGCCTTCCCATTTTGAATACTCAATTCATGCTGCCTTGAAACTACCTAAATAACAGTTTTAGGACTGGTCTTTGTCACTGTAGGCAGGGCTCTGGGAAGGGCACGAGTGTTCTCTACATCAACAGGGTGCTTTCATAGCCTGGGTGGGAGCTCCTCCTGAGACGCTCTAGAGCTAAAAGGAAACTTGACGTGAGTCCTTTCCTCAAGGTAAAGCCTCGAATAGCCTGCCGAAGCGGAAGATTGGAGCAGAGTGCTTGAAGCATTAGCTTTAGGTCTGTTTTCTTTTAAGGTTAGTAAGGTTTCAAGACACCGAGGACCTCGCGTGGGCACCCAATTCCCTGCAAGAACACCTAGTAGCAGCAGGCTCCACTAGGCTGCTAAGAAATATCCAGGCCTGAAAACATTTCCCAGTCACTCTGTGTATGCTGAGTGTAGGGCAACACACTGCACTCTTCCTTGGGAGATCTAGGTGTCCTCAGCACTCCAACATCTCCAGGAAATCTGTTCTCTCACGTCCTACATGTCATGCAAATCTGCCTCATAGCCTTAGGCTGAGCGGCACTAAGGAACGAAAATTGCTTCGCATTCCTTGTACAGAGTCATATCTTACGACCCCATACTTACAGGAGAAAGTCGGCTTGCGTTCTGTCCTTAACCACAGCACAGATGTTCCTCTTACACTGCAGGGTTTTAGAAGAAGCTAAGCCCCGATAGCGTACTTAGAGCGTTCCTTGGAAGAGGCAGTTGGTTACACGGAGAACTCCGTGTCAAGGTAACGTTATTCAGGGAAGGGACCAGTGTGTAGCTACAGTGTATATTTACTTGGAGAAATCACCAGGAGGTAGGCTGCGTGTTCGCTGGAAACGGGGACCTGATGGCACAGGCCTTGCTTTCCCATTTTGAAAGCTCCATTCATGCTGCCTTGAAACTACCTAAAAAACAGTTTTAGGACGGGTCTCTAGTCGCTGTAGGCAGGGCTCTGGGAAGGGAACAAGTGTTCTCTACATCAACAGGGTGCTTTCATAGCCTGGGTGGGAGCTCCTCCTGAGACGCTCTAGAGCTAAAAGGAAACTTGACGTGAGTCCTTTCCTCAAGGTAAAGCCTCGAATAGCCTGCCGAAGCGGAAGCTTGGAGCAGAGTCCTTGAAGCATTAGCTTTAGGTGTGTTTTCTTTTAAGGTTGGTAAGCTTTCAGGACACCGAGGACCTCGCGTAGGCACCCTATTCCCTGCAAGAACACCTAGTACCGGCAGGCTGCACTAGGCTGCTAAGAAACATCCAGGCCCGGAAACCTTTCCCAGTCACTCTGTGTATGCTGAATGTAGGGCAACACACTGCACTCTTCCTTGGGAGAGCTGGATTTCCTCTGCACTCCAACATCTCCAGGAAATCTGTTCTCTCCCGTCCTACATGTCATGCAAATCTGCCTCATAGCCCTAGGCTGAGCGGCACTGAGAAACCAAAACTGCTTTGCATTCCTCATACAGAGTCATACCTTAAGACCCCATACTTACAGGAGAAAGTCGGCTTTCATTCCTGCCTTAACCACAGCACAGTTGTTCCTCTTACACTGCAGGGTTTTAAAAGAAGCTAAGCCCCGATAAGGTACCTAGAGCGTTCCTTGGGAGAGGCAGTTGGCTACACGGAGAACTCCGTGCCAAGGTAACGTTATTCATGTAAGGGACCAGTGTGTAGCTAGAGTGTATATTTACTTAGTAGAAATCACAAGGAGGTAGGCTGCGTGTTCGCTGCAAACGGGGACCTGATGGCACAGGCCTTGCCTTCCCATTTTGAATACTCAATTCATGCTGCCTTGAAACTACCTAAATAACAGTTTTAGGACTGGTCTTTGTCACTGTAGGCAGGGCTCTGGGAAGGGAACGAGTGTTCTCTACATCAACAGGGTGCTTCCATAGCCTGGGAGGGAGCTCCTCCTGAGACGCTCTAGAGTTAAAAGGAAACTTGACGTGAGTCCTTTCCTCAAGGTAAAGCCTCGAATAGCCTGCCGAAGCGGAAGCTTGGAGCAGAGTCCTTGAAGCATTAGCTTTAGGTCTGTTTTCTTTTAAGGTTGGTAAGCTTTCAGGACACCGAGGACCTCGCGTAGGCACCCTATTCCCTGCAAGAACACCTAGTACCGGCAGGCTGCACTAGGCTGCTAAGAAACATCCAGGCCCGGAAACCTTTCCCAGTCACTCTGTGTATGCTGAATGTAGGGCAACACACTGCACTCTTCCTTGGGAGAGCTGGATTTCCTCTGCACTCCAACATCTCCAGGAAATCTGTTCTCTCCCGTCCTACATGTCATGCAAATCTGCCTCATAGCCCTAGGCTGAGGGGCACTGAGAAACCAAAACTGCTTTGCATTCCTCATACAGAGTCATACCTTAAGACCCCATACTTACAGGAGAAAGTCGGCTTTCATTCCTGCCTTAACCACAGCACAGTTGTTCCTCTTACACTGCAGGGTTTTAAAAGAAGCTAAGCCCCGATAAGGTACCTAGAGCGTTCCTTGGGAGAGGCAGTTGGCTACACGGAGAACTCCGTGCCAAGGTAACGTTATTCATGTAAGGGACCAGTGTGTAGCTAGAGTGTATATTTACTTAGTAGAAATCACAAGGAGGTAGGCTGCGTGTTCGCTGCAAACGGGGACCTGATGGCACAGGCCTTGCCTTCCCATTTTGAATACTCAATTCATGCTGCCTTGAAACTACCTAAATAACAGTTTTAGGACTGGTCTTTGTCACTGTAGGCAGGGCTCTGGGAAGGGAACGAGTGTTCTCTACATCAACAGGGTGCTTCCATAGCCTGGGAGGGAGCTCCTCCTGAGACGCTCTAGAGTTAAAAGGAAACTTGACGTGAGTCCTTTCCTCAAGGTAAAGCCTCGAATAGCCTGCCGAAGCGGAAGCTTGGAGCAGAGTCCTTGAAGCATTAGCTTTAGGTCTGTTTTCTTTTAAGGTTAGTAAGCTTTCAAGACACCGAGGACCTCGCGTAGGCACCCTATTCCCTGCAAGAACACCTAGTACCGGCAGGCTGCACTAGGCTGCTAAGAAACATCCAGGCCCGGAAACCTTTCCCAGTCACTCTGTGTATGCTGAGTGTAGAGCAACACACTGCACTCTTCCTTGGGAGAGCTGGATTTCCTCTGCACTCCAACATCTCCAGGAAATCTGTTCTCTCCCGTCCTACATGTCATGCAAATCTGCCTCATAGCCCTAGGCTGAGCGGCACTGAGAAACCAAAACTGCTTTGCATTCCTCATACAGAGTCATACCTTAAGACCCCATACTTACAGGAGAAAGTCGGCTTTCATTCCTGCCTTAACCACAGCACAGTTGTTCCTCTTACACTGCAGGGTTTTAAAAGAAGCTAAGCCCCGATAAGGTACCTAGAGCGTTCCTTGGGAGAGGCAGTTGGCTACACGGAGAACTCCGTGCCAAGGTAACGTTATTCATGTAAGGGACCAGTGTGTAGCTAGAGTGTATATTTACTTAGTAGAAATCACAAGGAGGTAGGCTGCGTGTTCGCTGCAAACGGGGACCTGATGGCACAGGCCTTGCCTTCCCATTTTGAATACTCAATTCATGCTGCCTTGAAACTACCTAAATAACAGTTTTAGGACTGGTCTTTGTCACTGTAGGCAGGGCTCTGGGAAGGGCACGAGTGTTCTCTACATCAACAGGGTGCTTTCATAGCCTGGGTGGGAGCTCCTCCTGAGACGCTCTAGAGCTAAAAGGAAACTTGACGTGAGTCCTTTCCTCAAGGTAAAGCCTCGAATAGCCTGCCGAATCGGAAGATTGGAGCAGAGTGCTTGAAGCATTAGCTTTAGGTCTGTTTTCTTTTAAGGTTAGTAAGGTTTCAAGACACCGAGGACCTCGCGTGGGCACCCAATTCCCTGCAAGAACACCTAGTAGCAGCAGGCTGCACTAGGCTGCTAAGAAATATCCAGGCCTGAAAACATTTCCCAGTCACTCTGTGTATGCTGAGTGTAGGGCAACACACTGCACTCTTCCTTGGGAGATCTAGGTGTCCTCAGCACTCCAACAGCTCCAGGAAATCTGTTCTCTCACGTCCTACATGTCATGCAAATCTGCCTCATAGCCTTAGGCTGAGCGGCACTAAGGAACGAAAATTGCTTCGCATTCCTTGTACAGAGTCATATCTTACGACCCCATACTTACAGGAGAAAGTCGGCTTGCGTTCTGTCCTTAACCACAGCACAGATGTTCCTCTTACACTGCAGGGTTTTAGAAGAAGCTAAGCCCCGATAGCGTACTTAGAGCGTTCCTTGGAAGAGGCAGTTGGCTACACGGAGAACTCCGTGTCAAGGTAACGTTATTCAGGGAAGGGACCAGTGTGTAGCTACAGTGTATATTTACTTGGAGAAATCACCAGGAGGTAGGCTGCGTGTTCGCTGGAAACGGGGACCTGATGGCACAGGCCTTGCTTTCCCATTTTGAAAGCTCCATTCATGCTGCCTTGAAACTACCTAAAAAACAGTTTTAGGACGGGTCTCTAGTCGCTGTAGGCAGGGCTCTGGGAAGGGAACAAGTGTTCTCTACATCAACAGGGTGCTTTCATAGCCTGGGTGGGAGCTCCTCCTGAGACGCTCTAGAGCTAAAAGGAAACTTGACGTGAGTCCTTTCCTCAAGGTAAAGCCTCGAATAGCCTGCCGAAGCGGAAGCTTGGAGCAGAGTCCTTGAAGCATTAGCTTTAGGTGTGTTTTCTTTTAAGGTTGGTAAGCTTTCAGGACACCGAGGACCTCGCGTAGGCACCCTATTCCCTGCAAGAACACCTAGTACCGGCAGGCTGCACTAGGCTGCTAAGAAACATCCAGGCCCGGAAACCTTTCCCAGTCACTCTGTGTATGCTGAATGTAGGGCAACACACTGCACTCTTCCTTGGGAGAGCTGGATTTCCTCTGCACTCCAACATCTCCAGGAAATCTGTTCTCTCCCGTCCTACATGTCATGCAAATCTGCCTCATAGCCCTAGGCTGAGCGGCACTGAGAAACCAAAACTGCTTTGCATTCCTCATACAGAGTCATACCTTAAGACCCCATACTTACAGGAGAAAGTCGGCTTTCATTCCTGCCTTAACCACAGCACAGTTGTTCCTCTTACACTGCAGGGTTTTAAAAGAAGCTAAGCCCCGATAAGGTACCTAGAGCGTTCCTTGGGAGAGGCAGTTGGCTACACGGAGAACTCCGTGCCAAGGTAACGTTATTCATGTAAGGGACCAGTGTGTAGCTAGAGTGTATATTTACTTAGTAGAAATCACAAGGAGGTAGGCTGCGTGTTCGCTGCAAACGGGGACCTGATGGCACAGGCCTTGCCTTCCCATTTTGAATACTCAATTCATGCTGCCTTGAAACTACCTAAATAACAGTTTTAGGACTGGTCTTTGTCACTGTAGGCAGGGCTCTGGGAAGGGAACGAGTGTTCTCTACATCAACAGGGTGCTTTCATAGCCTGGGAAGGAGCTCCTCCTGAGACGCTCTAGAGCTAAAAGGAAACTTGACGTGAGTCCTTTCCTCAAGGTAAAGCCTCGAATAGCCTGCCGAAGCGGAAGCTTGGAGCAGAGTCCTTGAAGCATTAGCTTTAGGTCTGTTTTCTTTTAAGGTTGGTAAGCTTTCAGGACACCGAGGACCTCGCGTAGGCACCCTATTCCCTGCAAGAACACCTAGTACCGGCAGGCTGCACTAGGCTGCTAAGAAACATCCAGGCCCGGAAACCTTTCCCAGTCACTCTGTGTATGCTGAGTGTAGGGCAACACACTGCACTCTTCCTTGGGAGAGCTGGATTTCCTCTGCACTCCAACATCTCCAGGAAATCTGTTCTCTCACGTCCTACATGTCATGCAAATCTGCCTCATAGCCCTAGGCTGAGCGGCACTGAGAAACCAAAACTGCTTTGCATTCCTCGTACAGAGTCATACCTTAAGACCCCATACTTACAGGAGAAAGTCGGCTTTCGTTCCTGCCTTAACCACAGCACAGTTGTTCCTCTTACACTGCAGGGTTTTAAAAGAAGCTAAGCCCCGATAAGGTACCTAGAGCGTTCCTTGGGAGAGGCAGTTGGCTACACGGAGAACTCCGTGCCAAGGTAACGTTATTCATGTAAGGGACCAGTGTGTAGCTAGAGTGTATATTTACTTAGTAGAAATCACAAGGAGGTAGGCTGCGTGTTCGCTGCAAACGGGGACCTGATGGCACAGGCCTTGCCTTCCCATTTTGAATACTCAATTCATGCTGCCTTGAAACTACCTAAATAACAGTTTTAGGACTGGTCTTTGTCACTGTAGGCAGGGCTCTGGGAAGGGAACGAGTGTTCTCTACATCAACAGGGTGCTTCCATAGCCTGGGAGGGAGCTCCTCCTGAGACGCTCTAGAGTTAAAAGGAAACTTGACGTGAGTCCTTTCCTCAAGGTAAAGCCTCGAATAGCCTGCCGAAGCGGAAGCTTGGAGCAGAGTCCTTGAAGCATTAGCTTTAGGTCTGTTTTCTTTTAAGGTTAGTAAGCTTTCAAGACACCGAGGACCTCGCGTAGGCACCCTATTCCCTGCAAGAACACCTAGTACCGGCAGGCTGCACTAGGCTGCTAAGAAACTTCCAGGCCCGGAAACCTTTCCCAGTCACTCTGTGTATGCTGAGTGTAGAGCAACACACTGCACTCTTCCTTGGGAGAGCTGGATTTCCTCTGCACTCCAACATCTCCAGGAAATCTGTTCTCTCCCGTCCTACATGTCATGCAAATCTGCCTCATAGCCCTAGGCTGAGCGGCACTGAGAAACCAAAACTGCTTTGCATTCCTCATACAGAGTCATACCTTAAGACCCCATACTTACAGGAGAAAGTCGGCTTTCATTCCTGCCTTAACCACAGCACAGTTGTTCCTCTTACACTGCAGGGTTTTAAAAGAAGCTAAGCCCCGATAAGGTACCTAGAGCGTTCCTTGGGAGAGGCAGTTGGCTACACGGAGAACTCCGTGCCAAGGTAACGTTATTCATGTAAGGGACCAGTGTGTAGCTAGAGTGTATATTTACTTAGTAGAAATCACAAGGAGGTAGGCTGCGTGTTCGCTGCAAACGGGGACCTGATGGCACAGGCCTTGCCTTCCCATTTTGAATACTCAATTCATGCTGCCTTGAAACTACCTAAATAACAGTTTTAGGACTGGTCTTTGTCACTGTAGGCAGGGCTCTGGGAAGGGCACGAGTGTTCTCTACATCAACAGGGTGCTTTCATAGCCTGGGTGGGAGCTCCTCCTGAGACGCTCTAGAGCTAAAAGGAAACTTGACGTGAGTCCTTTCCTCAAGGTAAAGCCTCGAATAGCCTGCCGAATCGGAAGATTGGAGCAGAGTGCTTGAAGCATTAGCTTTAGGTCTGTTTTCTTTTAAGGTTAGTAAGGTTTCAAGACACCGAGGACCTCGCGTGGGCACCCAATTCCCTGCAAGAACACCTAGTAGCAGCAGGCTGCACTAGGCTGCTAAGAAATATCCAGGCCTGAAAACATTTCCCAGTCACTCTGTGTATGCTGAGTGTAGGGCAACACACTGCACTCTTCCTTGGGAGATCTAGGTGTCCTCAGCACTCCAACAGCTCCAGGAAATCTGTTCTCTCACGTCCTACATGTCATGCAAATCTGCCTCATAGCCTTAGGCTGAGCGGCACTAAGGAACGAAAATTGCTTCGCATTCCTTGTACAGAGTCATATCTTACGACCCCATACTTACAGGAGAAAGTCGGCTTGCGTTCTGTCCTTAACCACAGCACAGATGTTCCTCTTACACTGCAGGGTTTTAGAAGAAGCTAAGCCCCGATAGCGTACTTAGAGCGTTCCTTGGAAGAGGCAGTTGGCTACACGGAGAACTCCGTGTCAAGGTAACGTTATTCAGGGAAGGGACCAGTGTGTAGCTACAGTGTATATTTACTTGGAGAAATCACCAGGAGGTAGGCTGCGTGTTCGCTGGAAACGGGGACCTGATGGCACAGGCCTTGCTTTCCCATTTTGAAAGCTCCATTCATGCTGCCTTGAAACTACCTAAAAAACAGTTTTAGGACGGGTCTCTAGTCGCTGTAGGCAGGGCTCTGGGAAGGGAACAAGTGTTCTCTACATCAACAGGGTGCTTTCATAGCCTGGGTGGGAGCTCCTCCTGAGACGCTCTAGAGCTAAAAGGAAACTTGTCGTGAGTCCTTTCCTCAAGGTAAAGCCTCGAATAGCCTGCCGAAGCGGAAGCTTGGAGCAGAGTCCTTGAAGCATTAGCTTTAGGTCTGTTTTCTTTTAAGGTTGGTAAGCTTTCAGGACACCGAGGACCTCGCGTAGGCACCCTATTCCCTGCAAGAACACCTAGTACCGGCAGGCTGCACTAGGCTGCTAAGAAACATCCAGGCCCGGAAACCTTTCCCAGTCACTCTGTGTATGCTGAATGTAGGGCAACACACTGCACTCTTCCTTGGGAGAGCTGGATTTCCTCTGCACTCCAACATCTCCAGGAAATCTGTTCTCTCCCGTCCTACATGTCATGCAAATCTGCCTCATAGCCCTAGGCTGAGCGGCACTGAGAAACCAAAACTGCTTTGCATTCCTCATACAGAGTCATACCTTAAGACCCCATACTTACAGGAGAAAGTCGGCTTTCATTCCTGCCTTAACCACAGCACAGTTGTTCCTCTTACACTGCAGGGTTTTAAAAGAAGCTAAGCCCCGATAAGGTACCTAGAGCGTTCCTTGGGAGAGGCAGTTGGCTACACGGAGAACTCCGTGCCAAGGTAACGTTATTCATGTAAGGGACCAGTGTGTAGCTAGAGTGTATATTTACTTAGTAGAAATCACAAGGAGGTAGGCTGCGTGTTCGCTGCAAACGGGGACCTGATGGCACAGGCCTTGCCTTCCCATTTTGAATACTCAATTCATGCTGCCTTGAAACTACCTAAATAACAGTTTTAGGACTGGTCTTTGTCACTGTAGGCAGGGCTCTGGGAAGGGAACGAGTGTTCTCTACATCAACAGGGTGCTTTCATAGCCTGGGAAGGAGCTCCTCCTGAGACGCCCTAGAGCTAAAAGGAAACTTGACGTGAGTCCTTTCCTCAAGGTAAAGCCTCGAATAGCCTGCCGAAGCGGAAGCTTGGAGCAGAGTCCTTGAAGCATTAGCTTTAGGTCTGTTTTCTTTTAAGGTTGGTAAGCTTTCAGGACACCGAGGACCTCGCGTAGGCACCCTATTCCCTGCAAGAACACCTAGTACCGGCAGGCTGCACTAGGCTGCTAAGAAACATCCAGGCCCGGAAACCTTTCCCAGTCACTCTGTGTATGCTGAGTGTAGGGCAACACACTGCACTCTTCCTTGGGAGAGCTGGATTTCCTCTGCACTCCAACATCTCCAGGAAATCTGTTCTCTCACGTCCTACATGTCATGCAAATCTGCCTCATAGCCCTAGGCTGAGCGGCACTGAGAAACCAAAACTGCTTTGCATTCCTCGTACAGAGTCATACCTTAAGACCCCATACTTACAGGAGAAAGTCGGCTTTCGTTCCTGCCTTAACCACAGCACAGTTGTTCCTCTTACACTGCAGGGTTTTAAAAGAAGCTAAGCCCCGATAAGGTACCTAGAGCGTTCCTTGGGAGAGGCAGTTGGCTACACGGAGAACTCCGTGCCAAGGTAACGTTATTCATGTAAGGGACCAGTGTGTAGCTAGAGTGTATATTTACTTAGTAGAAATCACAAGGAGGTAGGCTGCGTGTTCGCTGCAAACGGGGACCTGATGGCACAGGCCTTGCCTTCCCATTTTGAATACTCAATTCATGCTGCCTTGAAACTACCTAAATAACAGTTTTAGGACTGGTCTTTGTCACTGTAGGCAGGGCTCTGGGAAGGGAACGAGTGTTCTCTACATCAACAGGGTGCTTCCATAGCCTGGGAGGGAGCTCCTCCTGAGACGCTCTAGAGTTAAAAGGAAACTTGACGTGAGTCCTTTCCTCAAGGTAAAGCCTCGAATAGCCTGCCGAAGCGGAAGCTTGGAGCAGAGTCCTTGAAGCATTAGCTTTAGGTCTGTTTTCTTTTAAGGTTAGTAAGCTTTCAAGACACCGAGGACCTCGCGTAGGCACCCTATTCCCTGCAAGAACACCTAGTACCGGCAGGCTGCACTAGGCTGCTAAGAAACATCCAGGCCCGGAAACCTTTCCCAGTCACTCTGTGTATGCTGAGTGTAGGGCAACACACTGCACTCTTCCTTGGGAGAGCTGGATTTCCTCTGCACTCCAACATCTCCAGGAAATCTGTTCTCTCACGTCCTACATGTCATGCAAATCTGCCTCATAGCCCTAGGCTGAGCGGCACTGAGAAACCAAAACTGCTTTGCATTCCTCGTACAGAGTCATACCTTAAGACCCCATACTTACAGGAGAAAGTCGGCTTTCGTTCCTGCCTTAACTACAGCACAGTTGTTCCTCTTACACTGCAGGGTTTTAAAAGAAGCTAAGCCCCGATAAGGTACCTAGAGCGTTCCTTGGGAGAGGCAGTTGGCTACACGGAGAACTCCGTGCCAAGGTAACGTTATTCATGTAAGGGACCAGTGTGTAGCTAGAGTGTATATTTACTTAGTAGAAATCACAAGGAGGTAGGCTGCGTGTTCGCTGCAAACGGGGACCTGATGGCACAGGCCTTGCCTTCCCATTTTGAATACTCAATTCATGCTGCCTTGAAACTACCTAAATAACAGTTTTAGGACTGGTCTTTGTCACTGTAGGCAGGGCTCTGGGAAGGGAACGAGTGTTCTCTACATCAACAGGGTGCTTCCATAGCCTGGGAGGGAGCTCCTCCTGAGACGCTCTAGAGTTAAAAGGAAACTTGACGTGAGTCCTTTCCTCAAGGTAAAGCCTCGAATAGCCTGCCGAAGCGGAAGCTTGGAGCAGAGTCCTTGAAGCATTAGCTTTAGGTCTGTTTTCTTTTAAGGTTAGTAAGCTTTCAAGACACCGAGGACCTCGCGTAGGCACCCTATTCCCTGCAAGAACACCTAGTACCGGCAGGCTGCACTAGGCTGCTAAGAAACATCCAGGCCCGGAAACCTTTCCCAGTCACTCTGTGTATGCTGAGTGTAGAGCAACACACTGCACTCTTCCTTGGGAGAGCTGGATTTCCTCTGCACTCCAACATCTCCAGGAAATCTGTTCTCTCCCGTCCTACATGTCATGCAAATCTGCCTCATAGCCCTAGGCTGAGCGGCACTGAGAAACCAAAACTGCTTTGCATTCCTCATACAGAGTCATACCTTAAGACCCCATACTTACAGGAGAAAGTCGGCTTTCATTCCTGCCTTAACCACAGCACAGTTGTTCCTCTTACACTGCAGGGTTTTAAAAGAAGCTAAGCCCCGATAAGGTACCTAGAGCGTTCCTTGGGAGAGGCAGTTGGCTACACGGAGAACTCCGTGCCAAGGTAACGTTATTCATGTAAGGGACCAGTGTGTAGCTAGAGTGTATATTTACTTAGTAGAAATCACAAGGAGGTAGGCTGCGTGTTCGCTGCAAACGGGGACCTGATGGCACAGGCCTTGCCTTCCCATTTTGAATACTCAATTCATGCTGCCTTGAAACTACCTAAATAACAGTTTTAGGACTGGTCTTTGTCACTGTAGGCAGGGCTCTGGGAAGGGCACGAGTGTTCTCTACATCAACAGGGTGCTTTCATAGCCTGGGTGGGAGCTCCTCCTGAGACGCTCTAGAGCTAAAAGGAAACTTGACGTGAGTCCTTTCCTCAAGGTAAAGCCTCGAATAGCCTGCCGAATCGGAAGATTGGAGCAGAGTGCTTGAAGCATTAGCTTTAGGTCTGTTTTCTTTTAAGGTTAGTAAGGTTTCAAGACACCGAGGACCTCGCGTGGGCACCCAATTCCCTGCAAGAACACCTAGTAGCAGCAGGCTGCACTAGGCTGCTAAGAAATATCCAGGCCTGAAAACATTTCCCAGTCACTCTGTGTATGCTGAGTGTAGGGCAACACACTGCACTCTTCCTTGGGAGATCTAGGTGTCCTCAGCACTCCAACAGCTCCAGGAAATCTGTTCTCTCACGTCCTACATGTCATGCAAATCTGCCTCATAGCCTTAGGCTGAGCGGCACTAAGGAACGAAAATTGCTTCGCATTCCTTGTACAGAGTCATATCTTACGACCCCATACTTACAGGAGAAAGTCGGCTTGCGTTCTGTCCTTAACCACAGCACAGATGTTCCTCTTACACTGCAGGGTTTTAGAAGAAGCTAAGCCCCGATAGCGTACTTAGAGCGTTCCTTGGAAGAGGCAGTTGGCTACACGGAGAACTCCGTGTCAAGGTAACGTTATTCAGGGAAGGGACCAGTGTGTAGCTACAGTGTATATTTACTTGGAGAAATCACCAGGAGGTAGGCTGCGTGTTCGCTGGAAACGGGGACCTGATGGCACAGGCCTTGCTTTCCCATTTTGAAAGCTCCATTCATGCTGCCTTGAAACTACCTAAAAAACAGTTTTAGGACGGGTCTCTAGTCGCTGTAGGCAGGGCTCTGGGAAGGGAACAAGTGTTCTCTACATCAACAGGGTGCTTTCATAGCCTGGGTGGGAGCTCCTCCTGAGACGCTCTAGAGCTAAAAGGAAACTTGTCGTGAGTCCTTTCCTCAAGGTAAAGCCTCGAATAGCCTGCCGAAGCGGAAGCTTGGAGCAGAGTCCTTGAAGCATTAGCTTTAGGTGTGTTTTCTTTTAAGGTTGGTAAGCTTTCAGGACACCGAGGACCTCGCGTAGGCACCCTATTCCCTGCAAGAACACCTAGTACCGGCAGGCTGCACTAGGCTGCTAAGAAACATCCAGGCCCGGAAACCTTTCCCAGTCACTCTGTGTATGCTGAATGTAGGGCAACACACTGCACTCTTCCTTGGGAGAGCTGGATTTCCTCTGCACTCCAACATCTCCAGGAAATCTGTTCTCTCCCGTCCTACATGTCATGCAAATCTGCCTCATAGCCCTAGGCTGAGCGGCACTGAGAAACCAAAACTGCTTTGCATTCCTCATACAGAGTCATACCTTAAGACCCCATACTTACAGGAGAAAGTCGGCTTTCATTCCTGCCTTAACCACAGCACAGTTGTTCCTCTTACACTGCAGGGTTTTAAAAGAAGCTAAGCCCCGATAAGGTACCTAGAGCGTTCCTTGGGAGAGGCAGTTGGCTACACGGAGAACTCCGTGCCAAGGTAACGTTATTCATGTAAGGGACCAGTGTGTAGCTAGAGTGTATATTTACTTAGTAGAAATCACAAGGAGGTAGGCTGCGTGTTCGCTGCAAACGGGGACCTGATGGCACAGGCCTTGCCTTCCCATTTTGAATACTCAATTCATGCTGCCTTGAAACTACCTAAATAACAGTTTTAGGACTGGTCTTTGTCACTGTAGGCAGGGCTCTGGGAAGGGAACGAGTGTTCTCTACATCAACAGGGTGCTTTCATAGCCTGGGAAGGAGCTCCTCCTGAGACGCTCTAGAGCTAAAAGGAAACTTGACGTGAGTCCTTTCCTCAAGGTAAAGCCTCGAATAGCCTGCCGAAGCGGAAGCTTGGAGCAGAGTCCTTGAAGCATTAGCTTTAGGTCTGTTTTCTTTTAAGGTTGGTAAGCTTTCAGGACACCGAGGACCTCGCGTAGGCACCCTATTCCCTGCAAGAACACCTAGTACCGGCAGGCTGCACTAGGCTGCTAAGAAACATCCAGGCCCGGAAACCTTTCCCAGTCACTCTGTGTATGCTGAGTGTAGGGCAACACACTGCACTCTTCCTTGGGAGAGCTGGATTTCCTCTGCACTCCAACATCTCCAGGAAATCTGTTCTCTCACGTCCTACATGTCATGCAAATCTGCCTCATAGCCCTAGGCTGAGCGGCACTGAGAAACCAAAACTGCTTTGCATTCCTCGTACAGAGTCATACCTTAAGACCCCATACTTACAGGAGAAAGTCGGCTTTCGTTCCTGCCTTAACTACAGCACAGTTGTTCCTCTTACACTGCAGGGTTTTAAAAGAAGCTAAGCCCCGATAAGGTACCTAGAGCGTTCCTTGGGAGAGGCAGTTGGCTACACGGAGAACTCCGTGCCAAGGTAACGTTATTCATGTAAGGGACCAGTGTGTAGCTAGAGTGTATATTTACTTAGTAGAAATCACAAGGAGGTAGGCTGCGTGTTCGCTGCAAACGGGGACCTGATGGCACAGGCCTTGCCTTCCCATTTTGAATACTCAATTCATGCTGCCTTGAAACTACCTAAATAACAGTTTTAGGACTGGTCTTTGTCACTGTAGGCAGGGCTCTGGGAAGGGAACGAGTGTTCTCTACATCAACAGGGTGCTTCCATAGCCTGGGAGGGAGCTCCTCCTGAGACGCTCTAGAGTTAAAAGGAAACTTGACGTGAGTCCTTTCCTCAAGGTAAAGCCTCGAATAGCCTGCCGAAGCGGAAGCTTGGAGCAGAGTCCTTGAAGCATTAGCTTTAGGTCTGTTTTCTTTTAAGGTTAGTAAGCTTTCAAGACACCGAGGACCTCGCGTAGGCACCCTATTCCCTGCAAGAACACCTAGTACCGGCAGGCTGCACTAGGCTGCTAAGAAACATCCAGGCCCGGAAACCTTTCCCAGTCACTCTGTGTATGCTGAGTGTAGAGCAACACACTGCACTCTTCCTTGGGAGAGCTGGATTTCCTCTGCACTCCAACATCTCCAGGAAATCTGTTCTCTCCCGTCCTACATGTCATGCAAATCTGCCTCATAGCCCTAGGCTGAGCGGCACTGAGAAACCAAAACTGCTTTGCATTCCTCATACAGAGTCATACCTTAAGACCCCATACTTACAGGAGAAAGTCGGCTTTCATTCCTGCCTTAACCACAGCACAGTTGTTCCTCTTACACTGCAGGGTTTTAAAAGAAGCTAAGCCCCGATAAGGTACCTAGAGCGTTCCTTGGGAGAGGCAGTTGGCTACACGGAGAACTCCGTGCCAAGGTAACGTTATTCATGTAAGGGACCAGTGTGTAGCTAGAGTGTATATTTACTTAGTAGAAATCACAAGGAGGTAGGCTGCGTGTTCGCTGCAAACGGGGACCTGATGGCACAGGCCTTGCCTTCCCATTTTGAATACTCAATTCATGCTGCCTTGAAACTACCTAAATAACAGTTTTAGGACTGGTCTTTGTCACTGTAGGCAGGGCTCTGGGAAGGGCACGAGTGTTCTCTACATCAACAGGGTGCTTTCATAGCCTGGGTGGGAGCTCCTCCTGAGACGCTCTAGAGCTAAAAGGAAACTTGACGTGAGTCCTTTCCTCAAGGTAAAGCCTCGAATAGCCTGCCGAATCGGAAGATTGGAGCAGAGTGCTTGAAGCATTAGCTTTAGGTCTGTTTTCTTTTAAGGTTAGTAAGGTTTCAAGACACCGAGGACCTCGCGTGGGCACCCAATTCCCTGCAAGAACACCTAGTAGCAGCAGGCTGCACTAGGCTGCTAAGAAATATCCAGGCCTGAAAACATTTCCCAGTCACTCTGTGTATGCTGAGTGTAGGGCAACACACTGCACTCTTCCTTGGGAGATCTAGGTGTCCTCAGCACTCCAACAGCTCCAGGAAATCTGTTCTCTCACGTCCTACATGTCATGCAAATCTGCCTCATAGCCTTAGGCTGAGCGGCACTAAGGAACGAAAATTGCTTCGCATTCCTTGTACAGAGTCATATCTTACGACCCCATACTTACAGGAGAAAGTCGGCTTGCGTTCTGTCCTTAACCACAGCACAGATGTTCCTCTTACACTGCAGGGTTTTAGAAGAAGCTAAGCCCCGATAGCGTACTTAGAGCGTTCCTTGGAAGAGGCAGTTGGCTACACGGAGAACTCCGTGTCAAGGTAACGTTATTCAGGGAAGGGACCAGTGTGTAGCTACAGTGTATATTTACTTGGAGAAATCACCAGGAGGTAGGCTGCGTGTTCGCTGGAAACGGGGACCTGATGGCACAGGCCTTGCTTTCCCATTTTGAAAGCTCCATTCATGCTGCCTTGAAACTACCTAAAAAACAGTTTTAGGACGGGTCTCTAGTCGCTGTAGGCAGGGCTCTGGGAAGGGAACAAGTGTTCTCTACATCAACAGGGTGCTTTCATAGCCTGGGTGGGAGCTCCTCCTGAGACGCTCTAGAGCTAAAAGGAAACTTGTCGTGAGTCCTTTCCTCAAGGTAAAGCCTCGAATAGCCTGCCGAAGCGGAAGCTTGGAGCAGAGTCCTTGAAGCATTAGCTTTAGGTGTGTTTTCTTTTAAGGTTGGTAAGCTTTCAGGACACCGAGGACCTCGCGTAGGCACCCTATTCCCTGCAAGAACACCTAGTACCGGCAGGCTGCACTAGGCTGCTAAGAAACATCCAGGCCCGGAAACCTTTCCCAGTCACTCTGTGTATGCTGAATGTAGGGCAACACACTGCACTCTTCCTTGGGAGAGCTGGATTTCCTCTGCACTCCAACATCTCCAGGAAATCTGTTCTCTCCCGTCCTACATGTCATGCAAATCTGCCTCATAGCCCTAGGCTGAGCGGCACTGAGAAACCAAAACTGCTTTGCATTCCTCATACAGAGTCATACCTTAAGACCCCATACTTACAGGAGAAAGTCGGCTTTCATTCCTGCCTTAACCACAGCACAGTTGTTCCTCTTACACTGCAGGGTTTTAAAAGAAGCTAAGCCCCGATAAGGTACCTAGAGCGTTCCTTGGGAGAGGCAGTTGGCTACACGGAGAACTCCGTGCCAAGGTAACGTTATTCATGTAAGGGACCAGTGTGTAGCTAGAGTGTATATTTACTTAGTAGAAATCACAAGGAGGTAGGCTGCGTGTTCGCTGCAAACGGGGACCTGATGGCACAGGCCTTGCCTTCCCATTTTGAATACTCAATTCATGCTGCCTTGAAACTACCTAAATAACAGTTTTAGGACTGGTCTTTGTCACTGTAGGCAGGGCTCTGGGAAGGGAACGAGTGTTCTCTACATCAACAGGGTGCTTTCATAGCCTGGGAAGGAGCTCCTCCTGAGACGCTCTAGAGCTAAAAGGAAACTTGACGTGAGTCCTTTCCTCAAGGTAAAGCCTCGAATAGCCTGCCGAAGCGGAAGCTTGGAGCAGAGTCCTTGAAGCATTAGCTTTAGGTCTGTTTTCTTTTAAGGTTGGTAAGCTTTCAGGACACCGAGGACCTCGCGTAGGCACCCTATTCCCTGCAAGAACACCTAGTACCGGCAGGCTGCACTAGGCTGCTAAGAAACATCCAGGCCCGGAAACCTTTCCCAGTCACTCTGTGTATGCTGAGTGTAGGGCAACACACTGCACTCTTCCTTGGGAGAGCTGGATTTCCTCTGCACTCCAACATCTCCAGGAAATATGTTCTCTCCCGTCCTACATGTCATGCAAATCTGCCTCATAGCCCTAGGCTGAGCGGCACTGAGAAACCAAAACTGCTTTGCATTCCTCGTACAGAGTCATACCTTAAGACCCCATACTTACAGGAGAAAGTCGGCTTTCGTTACTGCCTTAACTACAGCACAGTTGTTCCTCTTACACTGCAGGGTTTTAAAAGAAGCTAAGCCCCGATAAGGTACCTAGAGCGTTCCTTGGGAGAGGCAGTTGTCTACACGGAGAACTCCGTGCCAAGAAAACTTTATTCAGGGAAGGGACCAGTGTGTAGCTAGAGTGTATATTTACTTAGTAGAAATCACAAGGAGGTAGGCTGCGTGTTCGCTGGAAACGGGGACCTGATGGCACAGGCCTTGCCTTCCCATTTTGAATACTCAATTCATGCTGCCTTGAAACGACCTAAATAACAGTTTTAGGACTGGTCTCTTGTCACTGTAGGCAGGGCTTTGGGAAGGGCACGAGTGTTCTCTACATCAACAGGGTGCTTCCATAGCCTGGGAGGGAGCTCCTCCTGAGACGCTCTAGAGTTAAAAGGAAACTTGACGTGAGTCCTTTCCTCAAGGTAAAGCCTCGAATAGCCTGCCGAAGCGGAAGCTTGGAGCAGAGTCCTTGAAGCATTAGCTTTAGGTCTGTTTTCTTTTAAGGTTAGTAAGCTTTCAAGACACCGAGGACCTCGCGTAGGCACCCTATTCCCTGCAAGAACACCTAGTACCGGCAGGCTGCACTAGGCTGCTAAGAAACATCCAGGCCCGGAAACCTTTCCCAGTCACTCTGTGTATGCTGAGTGTAGGGCAACACACTGCACTCTTCCTTGGGAGAGCTGGATTTCCTCTGCACTCCAACATCTCCAGGAAATCTGTTCTCTCACGTCCTACATGTCATGCAAATCTGCCTCATAGCCCTAGGCTGAGCGGCACTGAGAAACCAAAACTGCTTTGCATTCCTCGTACAGAGTCATACCTTAAGACCCCATACTTACAGGAGAAAGTCGGCTTTCATTCCTGCCTTAACCACAGCACAGATGTTCCTCTTACACTGCAGGGTTTTAAAAGAAGCTAAGCCCCGATAAGGTACCTAGAGCGTTCCTTGGGAGAGGCAGTTGGCTACACGGAGAACTCCGTGCCAAGAAAACTTTATTCAGGGAAGGGACCAGTGTGTAGCTAGAGTGTATATATACTTAGTAGAAATCTCAAGGAGGTAGGCTGCGTGTTCGCCGGGAAAGGGGACCTAGTGGCCCAGGCCTTGCCTTCCCATTTTGAATGCTCCATTTATGCTGCTTTAGGACGGGTCTCTAGTCACTGTAGGCAGGGCATTGGGAAGTGCACGAGTGTTCTCTACATCAACAGGGTGCTTTCATAGCCTGGGAGGGAGCTCCTCCTGAGACGCTCTAGAGCTAAAAGGAAACTTGACGTGAGTCCTTTCCTCAAGGTAAAGCCTCGAATAGCCTGCCGAAGCGGAAGATTGGAGCAGAGTGCTTGAAGCATTAGCTTTAGGTCTGTTTTCTTTTAAGGTTAGTAAGCTTTCAAGACACCGAGGACCTCGCGTGGGCACCCTATTCCCTGCAAGAACACCTAGTACCGGCAGGCTCCACAAGGCTGCTAAGAAACATCCAGGCCCGGAAACCTTTCCCAGTCACTCTGTGTATGCTGAGTGTAGAACAACACACTGCACTCTTCCTTGGGAGACCTACGTTTCCTCAGCACTCCAACATCTCCAGGAAATCTGTTCTCTCACGTCCTACATGTCATGCAATTCTGCCACATAGCCCTCGGCTGAGCGGCACTGAGAAACCAAAACTGCTTTGCATTCCTCGTACAGAGTCATACCTTAAGACCCCATACTTACAGGAGAAAGTCGGCTTTCATTCCTGCCTTAACCACAGCACAGTTGTTCCTCTTACACTGCAGGGTTTTAAAAGAAGCTAAGCCCCGATAAGGTACCTAGAGCGTTCCTTGGGAGAGGCAGTTGGCTACACGGAGAACTCCGTGCCAAGGTAACGTTATTCATGTAAGGGACCAGTGTGTAGCTAGAGTGTATATTTACTTAGTAGAAATCACAAGGAGGTAGGCTGCGTGTTCGCTGCAAACGGGGACCTGATGGCACAGGCCTTGCCTTCCCATTTTGAATACTCAATTCATGCTGCCTTGAAACTACCTAAATAACAGTTTTAGGACTGGTCTTTGTCACTGTAGGCAGGGCTCTGGGAAGGGCACGAGTGTTCTCTACATCAACAGGGTGCTTTCATAGCCTGGGTGGGAGCTCCTCCTGAGACGCTCTAGAGCTAAAAGGAAACTTGACGTGAGTCCTTTCCTCAAGGTAAAGCCTCGAATAGCCTGCCGAAGCGGAAGATTGGAGCAGAGTGCTTGAAGCATTAGCTTTAGGTCTGTTTTCTTTTAAGGTTAGTAAGGTTTCAAGACACCGAGGACCTCGCGTCGGCACCCAATTCCCTGCAAGAACACCTAGTAGCAGCAGGCTCCACTAGGCTGCTAAGAAATATCCAGGCCTGAAAACATTTCCCAGTCACTCTGTGTATGCTGAGTGTAGGGCAACACACTGCACTCTTCCTTGGGAGATCTAGGTGTCCTCAGCACTCCAACAGCTCCAGGAAATCTGTTCTCTCACGTCCTACATGTCATGCAAATCTGCCTCATAGCCTTAGGCTGAGCGGCACTAAGGAACGAAAATTGCTTCGCATTCCTTGTACAGAGTCATATCTTACGACCCCATACTTACAGGAGAAAGTCGGCTTGCGTTCTGTCCTTAACCACAGCACAGATGTTCCTCTTACACTGCAGGGTTTTAGAAGAAGCTAAGCCCCGATAGCGTACTTAGAGCGTTCCTTGGAAGAGGCAGTTGGTTACACGGAGAACTCCGTGTCAAGGTAACGTTATTCAGGGAAGGGACCAGTGTGTAGCTACAGTGTATATTTACTTGGAGAAATCACCAGGAGGTAGGCTGCGTGTTCGCTGGAAACGGGGACCTGATGGCACAGGCCTTGCTTTCCCATTTTGAAAGCTCCATTCATGCTGCCTTGAAACTACCTAAAAAACAGTTTTAGGACGGGTCTCTAGTCGCTGTAGGCAGGGCTCTGGGAAGGGAACAAGTGTTCTCTACATCAACAGGGTGCTTTCATAGCCTGGGTGGGAGCTCCTCCTGAGACGCTCTAGAGCTAAAAGGAAACTTGACGTGAGTCCTTTCCTCAAGGTAAAGCCTCGAATAGCCTGCCGAAGCGGAAGCTTGGAGCAGAGTCCTTGAAGCATTAGCTTTAGGTGTGTTTTCTTTTAAGGTTGGTAAGCTTTCAGGACACCGAGGACCTCGCGTAGGCACCCTATTCCCTGCAAGAACACCTAGTACCGGCAGGCTGCACTAGGCTGCTAAGAAACATCCAGGCCCGGAAACCTTTCCCAGTCACTCTGTGTATGCTGAATGTAGGGCAACACACTGCACTCTTCCTTGGGAGAGCTGGATTTCCTCTGCACTCCAACATCTCCAGGAAATCTGTTCTCTCACGTCCTACATGTCATGCAAATCTGCCTCATAGCCCTAGGCTGAGCGGCACTGAGAAACCAAAACTGCTTTGCATTCCTCATACAGAGTCATACCTTAAGACCCCATACTTACAGGAGAAAGTCGGCTTTCATTCCTGCCTTAACCACAGCACAGTTGTTCCTCTTACACTGCAGGGTTTTAAAAGAAGCTAAGCCCCGATAAGGTACCTAGAGCGTTCCTTGGGAGAGGCAGTTGGCTACACGGAGAACTCCGTGCCAAGGTAACGTTATTCATGTAAGGGACCAGTGTGTAGCTAGAGTGTATATTTACTTAGTAGAAATCACAAGGAGGTAGGCTGCGTGTTCGCTGCAAACGGGGACCTGATGGCACAGGCCTTGCCTTCCCATTTTGAATACTCAATTCATGCTGCCTTGAAACTACCTAAATAACAGTTTTAGGACTGGTCTTTGTCACTGTAGGCAGGGCTCTGGGAAGGGAACGAGTGTTCTCTACATCAACAGGGTGCTTCCATAGCCTGGGAGGGAGCTCCTCCTGAGACGCTCTAGAGCTAAAAGGAAACTTGACGTGAGTCCTTTCCTCAAGGTAAAGCCTCGAATAGCCTGCCGAAGCGGAAGCTTGGAGCAGAGTCCTTGAAGCATTAGCTTTAGGTCTGTTTTCTTTTAAGGTTAGTAAGCTTTCAAGACACCGAGGACCTCGCGTAGGCACCCTATTCCCTGCAAGAACACCTAGTACCGGCAGGCTGCACTAGGCTGCTAAGAAACATCCAGGCCCGGAAACCTTTCCCAGTCACTCTGTGTATGCTGAGTGTAGAGCAACACACTGCACTCTTCCTTGGGAGAGCTGGATTTCCTCTGCACTCCAACATCTCCAGGAAATCTGTTCTCTCACGTCCTACATGTCATGCAAATCTGCCTCATAGCCCTAGGCTGAGCGGCACTGAGAAACCAAAACTGCTTTGCATTCCTCGTACAGAGTCATACCTTAAGACCCCATACTTACAGGAGAAAGTCGGCTTTCATTCCTGCCTTAACCACAGCACAGATGTTCCTCTTACACTGCAGGGTTTTAAAAGAAGCTAAGCCCCGATAAGGTACCTAGAGCGTTCCTTGGGAGAGGCAGTTGGCTACACGGAGAACTCCGTGCCAAGAAAACTTTATTCAGGGAAGGGACCAGTGTGTAGCTAGAGTGTATATATACTTAGTAGAAATCTCAAGGAGGTAGGCTGCGTGTTCGCCGGGAAAGGGGACCTAGTGGCCCAGGCCTTGCCTTCCCATTTTGAATGCTCCATTTATGCTGCTTTAGGACGGGTCTCTAGTCACTGTAGGCAGGGCATTGGGAAGTGCACGAGTGTTCTCTACATCAACAGGGTGCTTTCATAGCCTGGGAGGGAGCTCCTCCTGAGACGCTCTAGAGCTAAAAGGAAACTTGACGTGAGTCCTTTCCTCAAGGTAAAGCCTCGAATAGCCTGCCGAAGCGGAAGATTGGAGCAGAGTGCTTGAAGCATTAGCTTTAGGTCTGTTTTCTTTTAAGGTTAGTAAGCTTTCAAGACACCGAGGACCTCGCGTGGGCACCCTATTCCCTGCAAGAACACCTAGTACCGGCAGGCTGCACTAGGCTGCTAAGAAACATCCAGGCCCGGAAACCTTTCCCAGTCACTCTGTGTATGCTGAATGTAGGGCAACACACTGCACTCTTCCTTGGGAGAGCTGGATTTCCTCTGCACTCCAACATCTCCAGGAAATCTGTTCTCTCCCGTCCTACATGTCATGCAAATCTGCCTCATAGCCCTAGGCTGAGCGGCACTGAGAAACCAAAACTGCTTTGCATTCCTCATACAGAGTCATACCTTAAGACCCCATACTTACAGGAGAAAGTCGGCTTTCATTCCTGCCTTAACCACAGCACAGTTGTTCCTCTTACACTGCAGGGTTTTAAAAGAAGCTAAGCCCCGATAAGGTACCTAGAGCGTTCCTTGGGAGAGGCAGTTGGCTACACGGAGAACTCCGTGCCAAGGTAACGTTATTCATGTAAGGGACCAGTGTGTAGCTAGAGTGTATATTTACTTAGTAGAAATCACAAGGAGGTAGGCTGCGTGTTCGCTGCAAACGGGGACCTGATGGCACAGGCCTTGCCTTCCCATTTTGAATACTCAATTCATGCTGCCTTGAAACTACCTAAATAACAGTTTTAGGACTGGTCTTTGTCACTGTAGGCAGGGCTCTGGGTAGGGAACGAGTGTTCTCTACATCAACAGGGTGCTTTCATAGCCTGGAAAGGAGCTCCTCCTGAGACGCTCTAGAGCTAAAAGGAAACTTGACGTGAGTCCTTTCCTTAAGGTAAAGCCTCGAATAGCCTGCCGAAGCGGAAGATTGGAGCAGAGTGCTTGAAGCATTAGCTTTAGGTCTGTTTTCTTTTAAGGTTAGTAAGCTTTCAAGACACCGAGGACCTCGCGTGGGCACCCTATTCCCTGCAAGAACACCTAGTTCCGGCAGGCTCCACAAGGCTGCTAAGAAACATCCATTCCCGGAAACCTTTCCCAGTCACTCTGTGTATGCTGAGTGTAGAGCAACACAGTGCACTCTTCCTTGGGAGAGCTGGATTTCCTCTGCACTCCAACATCTCCAGGAAATCTGTTCTCTCACGTCCTACATGTCATGCAAATCTGCCTCATAGCCCTAGGCTGAGCGGCACTGAGAAACCAAAACTGCTTTGCATTCCTCGTACAGAGTCATACCTTAAGACCCCATACTTACAGGAGAAAGTCGGCTTTCGTTCCTGCCTTAACCACAGCACAGTTGTTCCTCTTACACTGCAGGGTTTTAAAAGAAGCTAAGCCCCGATAAGGTACCTAGAGCGTTCCTTGGGAGAGGCAGTTGGCTACACGGAGAACTCCGTGCCAAGGTAACGTTATTCATGTAAGGGACCAGTGTGTAGCTAGAGTGTATATTTACTTAGTAGAAATCACAAGGAGGTAGGCTGCGTGTTCGCTGCAAACGGGGACCTGATGGCACAGGCCTTGCCTTCCCATTTTGAATACTCAATTCATGCTGCCTTGAAACTACCTAAATAACAGTTTTAGGACTGGTCTTTGTCACTGTAGGCAGGGCTCTGGGAAGGGAACGAGTGTTCTCTACATCAACAGGGTGCTTCCATAGCCTGGGAGGGAGCTCCTCCTGAGACGCTCTAGAGTTAAAAGGAAACTTGACGTGAGTCCTTTCCTCAAGGTAAAGCCTCGAATAGCCTGCCGAAGCGGAAGCTTGGAGCAGAGTCCTTGAAGCATTAGCTTTAGGTCTGTTTTCTTTTAAGGTTAGTAAGCTTTCAAGACACCGAGGACCTCGCGTAGGCACCCTATTCCCTGCAAGAACACCTAGTACCGGCAGGCTGCACTAGGCTGCTAAGAAACATCCAGGCCCGGAAACCTTTCCCAGTCACTCTGTGTATGCTGAGTGTAGAGCAACACACTGCACTCTTCCTTGGGAGAGCTGGATTTCCTCTGCACTCCAGCATCTCCAGGAAATCTGTTCTCTCCCGTCCTACATGTCATGCAAATCTGCCTCATAGCCCTAGGCTGAGCGGCACTGAGAAACCAAAACTGCTTTGCATTCCTCATACAGAGTCATACCTTAAGACCCCATACTTACAGGAGAAAGTCGGCTTTCATTCCTGCCTTAACCACAGCACAGTTGTTCCTCTTACACTGCAGGGTTTTAAAAGAAGCTAAGCCCCGATAAGGTACCTAGAGCGTTCCTTGGGAGAGGCAGTTGGCTACACGGAGAACTCCGTGCCAAGGTAACGTTATTCATGTAAGGGACCAGTGTGTAGCTAGAGTGTATATTTACTTAGTAGAAATCACAAGGAGGTAGGCTGCGTGTTCGCTGCAAACGGGGACCTGATGGCACAGGCCTTGCCTTCCCATTTTGAATACTCAATTCATGCTGCCTTGAAACTACCTAAATAACAGTTTTAGGACTGGTCTTTGTCACTGTAGGCAGGGCTCTGGGAAGGGCACGAGTGTTCTCTACATCAACAGGGTGCTTTCATAGCCTGGGTGGGAGCTCCTCCTGAGACGCTCTAGAGCTAAAAGGAAACTTGACGTGAGTCCTTTCCTCAAGGTAAAGCCTCGAATAGCCTGCCGAAGCGGAAGATTGGAGCAGAGTGCTTGAAGCATTAGCTTTAGGTCTGTTTTCTTTTAAGGTTAGTAAGGTTTCAAGACACCGAGGACCTCGCGTGGGCACCCAATTCCCTGCAAGAACACCTAGTAGCAGCAGGCTGCACTAGGCTGCTAAGAAATATCCAGGCCTGAAAACATTTCCCAGTCACTCGGTGTATGCTGAGTGTAGGGCAACACACTGCACTCTTCCTTGGGAGATCTAGGTGTCCTCAGCACTCCAACAGCTCCAGGAAATCTGTTCTCTCACGTCCTACATGTCATGCAAATCTGCCTCATAGCCTTAGGCTGAGCGGCACTAAGGAACGAAAATTGCTTCGCATTCCTTGTACAGAGTCATATCTTACGACCCCATACTTACAGGAGAAAGTCGGCTTGCGTTCTGTCCTTAACCACAGCACAGATGTTCCTCTTACACTGCAGGGTTTTAGAAGAAGCTAAGCCCCGATAGCGTACTTAGAGCGTTCCTTGGAAGAGGCAGTTGGCTACACGGAGAACTCCGTGTCAAGGTAACGTTATTCAGGGAAGGGACCAGTGTGTAGCTACAGTGTATATTTACTTGGAGAAATCACCAGGAGGTAGGCTGCGTGTTCGCTGGAAACGGGGACCTGATGGCACAGGCCTTGCTTTCCCATTTTGAAAGCTCCATTCATGCTGCCTTGAAACTACCTAAAAAACAGTTTTAGGACGGGTCTCTAGTCGCTGTAGGCAGGGCTCTGGGAAGGGAACAAGTGTTCTCTACATCAACAGGGTGCTTTCATAGCCTGGGTGGGAGCTCCTCCTGAGAGGCTCTAGAGCTAAAAGGAAACTTGACGTGAGTCCTTTCCTCAAGGTAAAGCCTCGAATAGCCTGCCGAAGCGGAAGCTTGGAGCAGAGTCCTTGAAGCATTAGCTTTAGGTGTGTTTTCTTTTAAGGTTGGTAAGCTTTCAGGACACCGAGGACCTCGCGTAGGCACCCTATTCCCTGCAAGAACACCTAGTACCGGCAGGCTGCACTAGGCTGCTAAGAAACATCCAGGCCCGGAAACCTTTCCCAGTCACTCTGTGTATGCTGAATGTAGGGCAACACACTGCAATCTTCCTTGGGAGAGCTGGATTTCCTCTGCACTCCAACATCTCCAGGAAATCTGTTCTCTCCCGTCCTACATGTCATGCAAATCTGCCTCATAGCCCTAGGCTGAGCGGCACTGAGAAACCAAAACTGCTTTGCATTCCTCATACAGAGTCATACCTTAAGACCCCATACTTACAGGAGAAAGTCGGCTTTCATTCCTGCCTTAACCACAGCACAGTTGTTCCTCTTACACTGCAGGGTTTTAAAAGAAGCTAAGCCCCGATAAGGTACCTAGAGCGTTCCTTGGGAGAGGCAGTTTTCTACACGGAGAACTCCGTGCCAAGAAAACTTTATTCAGGGCAGGGACCAGTGTGTAGCTAGAGTGTATATTTACTTAGTAGAAATCACAAGGAGGTAGGCTGCGTGTTCGCTGGAAACGGGGACCTGATGGCACAGGACTTGCCTTCCCATTTTGAATACTCAATTCATGCTGCCTTGAAACTACCTAAATAACAGTTTTAAGACTGGTCTCTTGTCACTGTAGGCAGGGCTTTGGGAAGGGCACGAGCGTTCTCTACATCAACAGGGTGCTTTCATAGCCTGGGAGGGAGCTCCTCCTGAGACGCTCTAGAGCTAAAAGGAAACTTGACGTGAGTCCTTTCTTCAAGGTAAAGCCGCGAATAGCCTGCCGAATCGGAAGATTGGAGCAGAGTGCTTGAAGCATTAGCTTTAGGTCTGTTTTCTTTTAAGGTTAGTAAGCTTTCAAGACACCGAGGACCTCGCGTGGGCACCCTATTCCCTGCAAGAACACCTAGTTCCGGCAGGCTCCACAAGGCTGCTAAGAAACATCCAGGCCCGGAAACCATTCCCAGTCACTCTGTGTATGCTGAGTGTAGAGCAACACACTGCACTCTTCCTTGGGAGACCTAGGTTTCCTCAGCACTCCAATATCTCCAGGAAATCTGTTCTCTCACGTCCTACATGTCATGCAAATCTGCCACATAGCCCTAGGCTGAGCGGCACTGAGAAACCAAAACTGCTTTGCATTCCTCGTACAGAGTCATACCTTAAGACCCCATACTTACAGGAGAAAGTCGGCTTTCGTTCCTGCCTTAACTACAGCACAGTTGTTCCTCTTACACTGCAGGGTTTTAAAAGAAGCTAAGCCCCGATAAGGTACCTAGAGCGTTCCTTGGGAGAGGCAGTTGTCTACACGGAGAACTCCGTGCCAAGAAAACTTTATTCAGGGAAGGGACCAGTGTGTAGCTAGAGTGTATATTTACTTAGTAGAAATCACAAGGAGGTAGGCTGCGTGTTCGCTGGAAACGGGGACCTGATGGCACAGGCCTTGCCTTCCCATTTTGAATACTCAATTCATGCTGCCTTGAAACGACCTAAATAACAGTTTTAGGACTGGTCTCTTGTCACTGTAGGCAGGGCTTTGGGAAGGGCACGAGTGTTCTCTACATCAACAGGGTGCTTCCATAGCCTGGGAGGGAGCTCCTCCTGAGACGCTCTAGAGTTAAAAGGAAACTTGACGTGAGTCCTTTCCTCAAGGTAAAGCCTCGAATAGCCTGCCGAAGCGGAAGCTTGGAGCAGAGTCCTTGAAGCATTAGCTTTAGGTCTGTTTTCTTTTAAGGTTAGTAAGCTTTCAAGACACCGAGGACCTCGCGTAGGCACCCTATTCCCTGCAAGAACACCTAGTACCGGCAGGCTGCACTAGGCTGCTAAGAAACATCCAGGCCCGGAAACCTTTCCCAGTCACTCTGTGTATGCTGAGTGTAGGGCAACACACTGCACTCTTCCTTGGGAGAGCTGGATTTCCTCTGCACTCCAACATCTCCAGGAAATCTGTTCTCTCACGTCCTACATGTCATGCAAATCTGCCTCATAGCCCTAGGCTGAGCGGCACTGAGAAACCAAAACTGCTTTGCATTCCTCGTACAGAGTCATACCTTAAGACCCCATACTTACAGGAGAAAGTCGGCTTTCATTCCTGCCTTAACCACAGCACAGATGTTCCTCTTACACTGCAGGGTTTTAAAAGAAGCTAAGCCCCGATAAGGTACCTAGAGCGTTCCTTGGGAGAGGCAGTTGGCTACACGGAGAACTCCGTGCCAAGAAAACTTTATTCAGGGAAGGGACCAGTGTGTAGCTAGAGTGTATATATACTTAGTAGAAATCTCAAGGAGGTAGGCTGCGTGTTCGCCGGGAAAGGGGACCTAGTGGCCCAGGCCTTGCCTTCCCATTTTGAATGCTCCATTTATGCTGCTTTAGGACGGGTCTCTAGTCACTGTAGGCAGGGCATTGGGAAGTGCACGAGTGTTCTCTACATCAACAGGGTGCTTTCATAGCCTGGGAGGGAGCTCCTCCTGAGACGCTCTAGAGCTAAAAGGAAACTTGACGTGAGTCCTTTCCTCAAGGTAAAGCCTCGAATAGCCTGCCGAAGCGGAAGATTGGAGCAGAGTCCTTGAAGCATTAGCTTTAGGTCTGTTTTCTTTTAAGGTTAGTAAGCTTTCAAGACACCGAGGACCTCGCGTGGGCACCCTATTCCCTGCAAGAACACCTAGTTCCGGCAGGCTCCACAAGGCTGCTAAGAAACATCCAGGCCCGGAAACCTTTCCCAGTCACTCTGTGTATGCTGAGTGTAGAACAACACACTGCACTCTTCCTTGGGAGACCTACGTTTCCTCAGCACTCCAACATCTCCAGGAAATCTGTTCTCTCACGTCCTACATGTCATGCAATTCTGCCACATAGCCCTAGGCTGAGCGGCACTGAGAAACCAAAACTGCTTTGCATTCCTCGTACAGAGTCATACCTTAAGACCCCATACTTACAGGAGAAAGTCGGCTTTCATTCCTGCCTTAACCACAGCACAGTTGTTCCTCTTACACTGCAGGGTTTTAAAAGAAGCTAAGCCCCGATAAGGTACCTAGAGCGTTCCTTGGGAGAGGCAGTTGGCTACACGGAGAACTCCGTGCCAAGGTAACGTTATTCATGTAAGGGACCAGTGTGTAGCTAGAGTGTATATTTACTTAGTAGAAATCACAAGGAGGTAGGCTGCGTGTTCGCTGCAAACGGGGACCTGATGGCACAGGCCTTGCCTTCCCATTTTGAATACTCAATTCATGCTGCCTTGAAACTACCTAAATAACAGTTTTAGGACTGGTCTTTGTCACTGTAGGCAGGGCTCTGGGAAGGGCACGAGTGTTCTCTACATCAACAGGGTGCTTTCATAGCCTGGGTGGGAGCTCCTCCTGAGACGCTCTAGAGCTAAAAGGAAACTTGACGTGAGTCCTTTCCTCAAGGTAAAGCCTCGAATAGCCTGCCGAAGCGGAAGATTGGAGCAGAGTGCTTGAAGCATTAGCTTTAGGTCTGTTTTCTTTTAAGGTTAGTAAGGTTTCAAGACACCGAGGACCTCGCGTGGGCACCCAATTCCCTGCAAGAACACCTAGTAGCAGCAGGCTCCACTAGGCTGCTAAGAAATATCCAGGCCTGAAAACATTTCCCAGTCACTCTGTGTATGCTGAGTGTAGGGCAACACACTGCACTCTTCCTTGGGAGATCTAGGTGTCCTCAGCACTCCAACATCTCCAGGAAATCTGTTCTCTCACGTCCTACATGTCATGCAAATCTGCCTCATAGCCTTAGGCTGAGCGGCACTAAGGAACGAAAATTGCTTCGCATTCCTTGTACAGAGTCATATCTTACGACCCCATACTTACAGGAGAAAGTCGGCTTGCGTTCTGTCCTTAACCACAGCACAGATGTTCCTCTTACACTGCAGGGTTTTAGAAGAAGCTAAGCCCCGATAGCGTACTTAGAGCGTTCCTTGGAAGAGGCAGTTGGTTACACGGAGAACTCCGTGTCAAGGTAACGTTATTCAGGGAAGGGACCAGTGTGTAGCTACAGTGTATATTTACTTGGAGAAATCACCAGGAGGTAGGCTGCGTGTTCGCTGGAAACGGGGACCTGATGGCACAGGCCTTGCTTTCCCATTTTGAAAGCTCCATTCATGCTGCCTTGAAACTACCTAAAAAACAGTTTTAGGACGGGTCTCTAGTCGCTGTAGGCAGGGCTCTGGGAAGGGAACAAGTGTTCTCTACATCAACAGGGTGCTTTCATAGCCTGGGTGGGAGCTCCTCCTGAGACGCTCTAGAGCTAAAAGGAAACTTGACGTGAGTCCTTTCCTCAAGGTAAAGCCTCGAATAGCCTGCCGAAGCGGAAGCTTGGAGCAGAGTCCTTGAAGCATTAGCTTTAGGTGTGTTTTCTTTTAAGGTTGGTAAGCTTTCAGGACACCGAGGACCTCGCGTAGGCACCCTATTCCCTGCAAGAACACCTAGTACCGGCAGGCTGCACTAGGCTGCTAAGAAACATCCAGGCCCGGAAACCTTTCCCAGTCACTCTGTGTATGCTGAATGTAGGGCAACACACTGCACTCTTCCTTGGGAGAGCTGGATTTCCTCTGCACTCCAACATCTCCAGGAAATCTGTTCTCTCCCGTCCTACATGTCATGCAAATCTGCCTCATAGCCCTAGGCTGAGCGGCACTGAGAAACCAAAACTGCTTTGCATTCCTCATACAGAGTCATACCTTAAGACCCCATACTTACAGGAGAAAGTCGGCTTTCATTCCTGCCTTAACCACAGCACAGTTGTTCCTCTTACACTGCAGGGTTTTAAAAGAAGCTAAGCCCCGATAAGGTACCTAGAGCGTTCCTTGGGAGAGGCAGTTGGCTACACGGAGAACTCCGTGCCAAGGTAACGTTATTCATGTAAGGGACCAGTGTGTAGCTAGAGTGTATATTTACTTAGTAGAAATCACAAGGAGGTAGGCTGCGTGTTCGCTGCAAACGGGGACCTGATGGCACAGGCCTTGCCTTCCCATTTTGAATACTCAATTCATGCTGCCTTGAAACTACCTAAATAACAGTTTTAGGACTGGTCTTTGTCACTGTAGGCAGGGCTCTGGGAAGGGAACGAGTGTTCTCTACATCAACAGGGTGCTTCCATAGCCTGGGAGGGAGCTCCTCCTGAGACGCTCTAGAGTTAAAAGGAAACTTGACGTGAGTCCTTTCCTCAAGGTAAAGCCTCGAATAGCCTGCCGAAGCGGAAGCTTGGAGCAGAGTCCTTGAAGCATTAGCTTTAGGTCTGTTTTCTTTTAAGGTTAGTAAGCTTTCAAGACACCGAGGACCTCGCGTAGGCACCCTATTCCCTGCAAGAACACCTAGTACCGGCAGGCTGCACTAGGCTGCTAAGAAACATCCAGGCCCGGAAACCTTTCCCAGTCACTCTGTGTATGCTGAGTGTAGAGCAACACACTGCACTCTTCCTTGGGAGAGCTGGATTTCCTCTGCACTCCAACATCTCCAGGAAATCTGTTCTCTCACGTCCTACATGTCATGCAAATCTGCCTCATAGCCCTAGGCTGAGCGGCACTGAGAAACCAAAACTGCTTTGCATTCCTCGTACAGAGTCATACCTTAAGACCCCATACTTACAGGAGAAAGTCGGCTTTCATTCCTGCCTTAACCACAGCACAGATGTTCCTCTTACACTGCAGGGTTTTAAAAGAAGCTAAGCCCCGATAAGGTACCTAGAGCGTTCCTTGGGAGAGGCAGTTGGCTACACGGAGAACTCCGTGCCAAGAAAACTTTATTCAGGGAAGGGACCAGTGTGTAGCTAGAGTGTATATATACTTAGTAGAAATCTCAAGGAGGTAGGCTGCGTGTTCGCCGGGAAAGGGGACCTAGTGGCCCAGGCCTTGCCTTCCCATTTTGAATGCTCCATTTATGCTGCTTTAGGACGGGTCTCTAGTCACTGTAGGCAGGGCATTGGGAAGTGCACGAGTGTTCTCTACATCAACAGGGTGCTTTCATAGCCTGGGAGGGAGCTCCTCCTGAGACGCTCTAGAGCTAAAAGGAAACTTGACGTGAGTCCTTTCCTCAAGGTAAAGCCTCGAATAGCCTGCCGAAGCGGAAGATTGGAGCAGAGTGCTTGAAGCATTAGCTTTAGGTCTGTTTTCTTTTAAGGTTAGTAAGCTTTCAAGACACCGAGGACCTCGCGTGGGCACCCTATTCCCTGCAAGAACACCTAGTACCGGCAGGCTGCACTAGGCTGCTAAGAAACATCCAGGCCCGGAAACCTTTCCCAGTCACTCTGTGTATGCTGAATGTAGGGCAACACACTGCACTCTTCCTTGGGAGAGCTGGATTTCCTCTGCACTCCAACATCTCCAGGAAATCTGTTCTCTCCCGTCCTACATGTCATGCAAATCTGCCTCATAGCCCTAGGCTGAGCGGCACTGAGAAACCAAAACTGCTTTGCATTCCTCATACAGAGTCATACCTTAAGACCCCATACTTACAGGAGAAAGTCGGCTTTCATTCCTGCCTTAACCACAGCACAGTTGTTCCTCTTACACTGCAGGGTTTTAAAAGAAGCTAAGCCCCGATAAGGTACCTAGAGCGTTCCTTGGGAGAGGCAGTTGGCTACACGGAGAACTCCGTGCCAAGGTAACGTTATTCATGTAAGGGACCAGTGTGTAGCTAGAGTGTATATTTACTTAGTAGAAATCACAAGGAGGTAGGCTGCGTGTTCGCTGCAAACGGGGACCTGATGGCACAGGCCTTGCCTTCCCATTTTGAATACTCAATTCATGCTGCCTTGAAACTACCTAAATAACAGTTTTAGGACTGGTCTTTGTCACTGTAGGCAGGGCTCTGGGAAGGGAACGAGTGTTCTCTACATCAACAGGGTGCTTCCATAGCCTGGGAGGGAGCTCCTCCTGAGACGCTCTAGAGTTAAAAGGAAACTTGACGTGAGTCCTTTCCTCAAGGTAAAGCCTCGAATAGCCTGCCGAAGCGGAAGCTTGGAGCAGAGTCCTTGAAGCATTAGCTTTAGGTCTGTTTTCTTTTAAGGTTAGTAAGCTTTCAAGACACCGAGGACCTCGCGTAGGCACCCTATTCCCTGCAAGAACACCTAGTACCGGCAGGCTGCACTAGGCTGCTAAGAAACATCCAGGCCCGGAAACCTTTCCCAGTCACTCTGTGTATGCTGAGTGTAGAGCAACACACTGCACTCTTCCTTGGGAGAGCTGGATTTCCTCTGCACTCCAACATCTCCAGGAAATCTGTTCTCTCACGTCCTACATGTCATGCAAATCTGCCTCATAGCCCTAGGCTGAGCGGCACTGAGAAACCAAAACTGCTTTGCATTCCTCGTACAGAGTCATACCTTAAGACCCCATACTTACAGGAGAAAGTCGGCTTTCATTCCTGCCTTAACCACAGCACAGATGTTCCTCTTACACTGCAGGGTTTTAAAAGAAGCTAAGCCCCGATAAGGTACCTAGAGCGTTCCTTGGGAGAGGCAGTTGGCTACACGGAGAACTCCGTGCCAAGAAAACTTTATTCAGGGAAGGGACCAGTGTGTAGCTAGAGTGTATATATACTTAGTAGAAATCTCAAGGAGGTAGGCTGCGTGTTCGCCGGGAAAGGGGACCTAGTGGCCCAGGCCTTGCCTTCCCATTTTGAATGCTCCATTTATGCTGCTTTAGGACGGGTCTCTAGTCACTGTAGGCAGGGCATTGGGAAGTGCACGAGTGTTCTCTACATCAACAGGGTGCTTTCATAGCCTGGGAGGGAGCTCCTCCTGAGACGCTCTAGAGCTAAAAGGAAACTTGACGTGAGTCCTTTCCTCAAGGTAAAGCCTCGAATAGCCTGCCGAAGCGGAAGATTGGAGCAGAGTGCTTGAAGCATTAGCTTTAGGTCTGTTTTCTTTTAAGGTTAGTAAGCTTTCAAGACACCGAGGACCTCGCGTGGGCACCCTATTCCCTGCAAGAACACCTAGTACCGGCAGGCTGCACTAGGCTGCTAAGAAACATCCAGGCCCGGAAACCTTTCCCAGTCACTCTGTGTATGCTGAATGTAGGGCAACACACTGCACTCTTCCTTGGGAGAGCTGGATTTCCTCTGCACTCCAACATCTCCAGGAAATCTGTTCTCTCCCGTCCTACATGTCATGCAAATCTGCCTCATAGCCCTAGGCTGAGCGGCACTGAGAAACCAAAACTGCTTTGCATTCCTCATACAGAGTCATACCTTAAGACCCCATACTTACAGGAGAAAGTCGGCTTTCATTCCTGCCTTAACCACAGCACAGTTGTTCCTCTTACACTGCAGGGTTTTAAAAGAAGCTAAGCCCCGATAAGGTACCTAGAGCGTTCCTTGGGAGAGGCAGTTGGCTACACGGAGAACTCCGTGCCAAGGTAACGTTATTCATGTAAGGGACCAGTGTGTAGCTAGAGTGTATATTTACTTAGTAGAAATCACAAGGAGGTAGGCTGCGTGTTCGCTGCAAACGGGGACCTGATGGCACAGGCCTTGCCTTCCCATTTTGAATACTCAATTCATGCTGCCTTGAAACTCCCTAAATAACAGTTTTAGGACTGGTCTTTGTCACTGTAGGCAGGGCTCTGGGTAGGGAACGAGTGTTCTCTACATCAACAGGGTGCTTTCATAGCCTGGGAAGGAGCTCCTCCTGAGACGCTCTAGAGCTAAAAGGAAACTTGACGTGAGTCCTTTCCTCAAGGTAAAGCCTCGAATAGCCTGCCGAAGCGGAAGATTGGAGCAGAGTGCTTGAAGCATTAGCTTTAGGTCTGTTTTCTTTTAAGGTTAGTAAGCTTTCAAGACACCGAGGACCTCGCGTGGGCACCCTATTCCCTGCAAGAACACCTAGTTCCGGCAGGCTCCACAAGGCTGCTAAGAAACATCCATTCCCGGAAACCTTTCCCAGTCACTCTGTGTATGCTGAGTGTAGAGCAACACAGTGCACTCTTCCTTGGGAGACCTAGGTTTCCTCAGCACTCCAACTTCTCCTGGAAATCTGTTCTCTCACGTCCTACATATCATGCAAATCTGCCACATAGCCCTAGGCTGAGCGGCACTGAGAAACCAAAACTGCTTTGCATTCCTCGTACAGAGTCATACCTTAAGACCCCATACTTTCAGGAGAAAGTCGGCTTTCATTCCTGCCTTAACCACAGCACAGTTGTTCCTCTTACACTGCAGGGTTTTAAAAGAAGCTAAGCCCCGATAAGGTACCTAGAGCGTTCCTTGGGAGAGGCAGTTTTCTACACGGAGAACTCCGTGCCAAGAAAACTTTATTCAGGGCAGGGACCAGTGTGTAGCTAGAGTGTATATTTACTTAGTAGAAATCACAAGGAGGTAGGCTGCGTGTTCGCTGGAAACGGGGACCTGATGGCACAGGACTTGCCTTCCCATTTTGAATACTCAATTCATGCTGCCTTGAAACTACCTAAATAACAGTTTTAAGACTGGTCTCTTGTCACTGTAGGCAGGGCTTTGGGAAGGGCACGAGCGTTCTCTACATCAACAGGGTGCTTTCATAGCCTGGGAGGGAGCTCCTCCTGAGACGCTCTAGAGCTAAAAGGAAACTTGACGTGAGTCCTTTCTTCAAGGTAAAGCCGCGAATAGCCTGCCGAATCGGAAGATTGGAGCAGAGTGCTTGAAGCATTAGCTTTAGGTCTGTTTTCTTTTAAGGTTAGTAAGCTTTCAAGACACCGAGGACCTCGCGTGGGCACCCTATTCCCTGCAAGAACACCTAGTTCCGGCAGGCTCCACAAGGCTGCTAAGAAACATCCAGGCCCGGAAACCATTCCCAGTCACTCTGTGTATGCTGAGTGTAGAGCAACACACTGCACTCTTCCTTGGGAGACCTAGGTTTCCTCAGCACTCCAATATCTCCAGGAAATCTGTTCTCTCACGTCCTACATGTCATGCAAATCTGCCACATAGCCCTAGGCTGAGCGGCACTGAGAAACCAAAACTGCTTTGCATTCCTCGTACAGAGTCATACCTTAAGACCCCATACTTACAGGAGAAAGTCGGCTTTCGTTCCTGCCTTAACTACAGCACAGTTGTTCCTCTTACACTGCAGGGTTTTAAAAGAAGCTAAGCCCCGATAAGGTACCTAGAGCGTTCCTTGGGAGAGGCAGTTGTCTACACGGAGAACTCCGTGCCAAGAAAACTTTATTCAGGGAAGGGACCAGTGTGTAGCTAGAGTGTATATTTACTTAGTAGAAATCACAAGGAGGTAGGCTGCGTGTTCGCTGGAAACGGGGACCTGATGGCACAGGCCTTGCCTTCCCATTTTGAATACTCAATTCATGCTGCCTTGAAACGACCTAAATAACAGTTTTAGGACTGGTCTCTTGTCACTGTAGGCAGGGCTTTGGGAAGGGCACGAGTGTTCTCTACATCAACAGGGTGCTTCCATAGCCTGGGAGGGAGCTCCTCCTGAGACGCTCTAGAGTTAAAAGGAAACTTGACGTGAGTCCTTTCCTCAAGGTAAAGCCTCGAATAGCCTGCCGAAGCGGAAGCTTGGAGCAGAGTCCTTGAAGCATTAGCTTTAGGTCTGTTTTCTTTTAAGGTTAGTAAGCTTTCAAGACACCGAGGACCTCGCGTAGGCACCCTATTCCCTGCAAGAACACCTAGTACCGGCAGGCTGCACTAGGCTGCTAAGAAACATCCAGGCCCGGAAACCTTTCCCAGTCACTCTGTGTATGCTGAGTGTAGGGCAACACACTGCACTCTTCCTTGGGAGAGCTGGATTTCCTCTGCACTCCAACATCTCCAGGAAATCTGTTCTCTCACGTCCTACATGTCATGCAAATCTGCCTCATAGCCCTAGGCTGAGCGGCACTGAGAAACCAAAACTGCTTTGCATTCCTCGTACAGAGTCATACCTTAAGACCCCATACTTACAGGAGAAAGTCGGCTTTCATTCCTGCCTTAACCACAGCACAGATGTTCCTCTTACACTGCAGGGTTTTAGAAGAAGCTAAGCCCCGATAAGGTACCTAGAGCGTTCCTTGGGAGAGGCAGTTGGCTACACGGAGAACTCCGTGCCAAGAAAACTTTATTCAGGGAAGGGACCAGTGTGTAGCTAGAGTGTATATTTACTTAGTAGAAATCACAAGGAGGTAGGCTGCGTGTTCGCTGCAAACGGGGACCTGATGGCACAGGCCTTGCCTTCCCATTTTGAATACTCAATTCATGCTGCCTTGAAACGACCTAAATAACAGTTTTAGGACTGGTCTTTGTCACTGTAGGCAGGGCTCTGGGAAGGGCACGAGTGTTCTCTACATCAACAGGGTGCTTTCATAGCCTGGGTGGGAGCTCCTCCTGAGACGCTCTAGAGCTAAAAGGAAACTTGACGTGAGTCCTTTCCTCAAGGTAAAGCCTCGAATAGCCTGCCGAAGCGGAAGATTGGAGCAGAGTGCTTGAAGCATTAGCTTTAGGTCTGTTTTCTTTTAAGGTTAGTAAGGTTTCAAGACACCGAGGACCTCGCGTGGGCACCCAATTCCCTGCAAGAACACCTAGTAGCAGCAGGCTCCACTAGGCTGCTAAGAAATATCCAGGCCTGAAAACATTTCCCTGTCACTCTCTGTATGCTGAGTGTAGGGCAACACACTGCACTCTTCCTTGGGAGATCTAGGTGTCCTCAGCACTCCAACAGCTCCAGGAAATCTGTTCTCTCACGTCCTACATGTCATGCAAATCTGCCTCATAGCCTTAGGCTGAGCGGCACTAAGGAACGAAAATTGCTTCGCATTCCTTGTACAGAGTCATATCTTACGACCCCATACTTACAGGAGAAAGTCGGCTTGCGTTCTGTCCTTAACCACAGCACAGATGTTCCTCTTACACTGCAGGGTTTTAGAAGAAGCTAAGCCCCGATAGCGTACTTAGAGCGTTCCTTGGAAGAGGCAGTTGGTTACACGGAGAACTCCGTGTCAAGGTAACGTTATTCAGGGAAGGGACCAGTGTGTAGCTACAGTGTATATTTACTTGGAGAAATCACCAGGAGGTAGGCTGCGTGTTCGCTGGAAACGGGGACCTGATGGCACAGGCCTTGCTTTCCCATTTTGAAAGCTCCATTCATGCTGCCTTGAAACTACCTAAAAAACAGTTTTAGGACGGGTCTCTAGTCGCTGTAGGCAGGGCTCTGGGAAGGGAACAAGTGTTCTCTACATCAACAGGGTGCTTTCATAGCCTGGGTGGGAGCTCCTCCTGAGACGCTCTAGAGCTAAAAGGAAACTTGACGTGAGTCCTTTCCTCAAGGTAAAGCCTCGAATAGCCTGCCGAAGCGGAAGCTTGGAGCAGAGTCCTTGAAGCATTAGCTTTAGGTGTGTTTTCTTTTAAGGTTGGTAAGCTTTCAGGACACCGAGGACCTCGCGTAGGCACCCTATTCCCTGCAAGAACACCTAGTACCGGCAGGCTGCACTAGGCTGCTAAGAAACATCCAGGCCCGGAAACCTTTCCCAGTCACTCTGTGTATGCTGAATGTAGGGCAACACACTGCACTCTTCCTTGGGAGAGCTGGATTTCCTCTGCACTCCAACATCTCCAGGAAATCTGTTCTCTCCCGTCCTACATGTCATGCAAATCTGCCTCATAGCCCTAGGCTGAGCGGCACTGAGAAACCAAAACTGCTTTGCATTCCTCGTACAGAGTCATACCTTAAGACCCCATACTTACAGGAGAAAGTCGGCTTTCATTCCTGCCTTAACCACAGCACAGTTGTTCCTCTTACACTGCAGGGTTTTAAAAGAAGCTAAGCCCCGATAAGGTACCTAGAGCGTTCCTTGGGAGAGGCAGTTGGCTACACGGAGAACTCCGTGCCAAGGTAACGTTATTCATGTAAGGGACCAGTGTGTAGCTAGAGTGTATATTTACTTAGTAGAAATCACAAGGAGGTAGGCTGCGTGTTCGCTGCAAACGGGGACCTGATGGCACAGGCCTTGCCTTCCCATTTTGAATACTCAATTCATGCTGCCTTGAAACTACCTAAATAACAGTTTTAGGACTGGTCTTTGTCACTGTAGGCAGGGCTCTGGGAAGGGAACGAGTGTTCTCTACATCAACAGGGTGCTTCCATAGCCTGGGAGGGAGCTCCTCCTGAGACGCTCTAGAGTTAAAAGGAAACTTGACGTGAGTCCTTTCCTCAAGGTAAAGCCTCGAATAGCCTGCCGAAGCGGAAGCTTGGAGCAGAGTCCTTGAAGCATTAGCTTTAGGTCTGTTTTCTTTTAAGGTTAGTAAGCTTTCAAGACACCGAGGACCTCGCGTAGGCACCCTATTCCCTGCAAGAACACCTAGTACCGGCAGGCTGCACTAGGCTGCTAAGAAACATCCAGGCCCGGAAACCTTTCCCAGTCACTCTGTGTATGCTGAGTGTAGAGCAACACACTGCACTCTTCCTTGGGAGAGCTGGATTTCCTCTGCACTCCAACATCTCCAGGAAATCTGTTCTCTCACGTCCTACATGTCATGCAAATCTGCCTCATAGCCCTAGGCTGAGCGGCACTGAGAAACCAAAACTGCTTTGCATTCCTCGTACAGAGTCATACCTTAAGACCCCATACTTACAGGAGAAAGTCGGCTTTCATTCCTGCCTTAACCACAGCACAGATGTTCCTCTTACACTGCAGGGTTTTAAAAGAAGCTAAGCCCCGATAAGGTACCTAGAGCGTTCCTTGGGAGAGGCAGTTGGCTACACGGAGAACTCCGTGCCAAGAAAACTTTATTCAGGGAAGGGACCAGTGTGTAGCTAGAGTGTATATATACTTAGTAGAAATCTCAAGGAGGTAGGCTGCGTGTTCGCCGGGAAAGGGGACCTAGTGGCCCAGGCCTTGCCTTCCCATTTTGAATGCTCCATTTATGCTGCTTTAGGACGGGTCTCTAGTCACTGTAGGCAGGGCATTGGGAAGTGCACGAGTGTTCTCTACATCAACAGGGTGCTTTCATAGCCTGGGAGGGAGCTCCTCCTGAGACGCTCTAGAGCTAAAAGGAAACTTGACGTGAGTCCTTTCCTCAAGGTAAAGCCTCGAATAGCCTGCCGAAGCGGAAGATTGGAGCAGAGTGCTTGAAGCATTAGCTTTAGGTCTGTTTTCTTTTAAGGTTAGTAAGCTTTCAAGACACCGAGGACCTCGCGTGGGCACCCTATTCCCTGCAAGAACACCTAGTACCGGCAGGCTGCACTAGGCTGCTAAGAAACATCCAGGCCCGGAAACCTTTCCCAGTCACTCTGTGTATGCTGAATGTAGGGCAACACACTGCACTCTTCCTTGGGAGAGCTGGATTTCCTCTGCACTCCAACATCTCCAGGAAATCTGTTCTCTCCCGTCCTACATGTCATGCAAATCTGCCTCATAGCCCTAGGCTGAGCGGCACTGAGAAACCAAAACTGCTTTGCATTCCTCATACAGAGTCATACCTTAAGACCCCATACTTACAGGAGAAAGTCGGCTTTCATTCCTGCCTTAACCACAGCACAGTTGTTCCTCTTACACTGCAGGGTTTTAAAAGAAGCTAAGCCCCGATAAGGTACCTAGAGCGTTCCTTGGGAGAGGCAGTTGGCTACACGGAGAACTCCGTGCCAAGGTAACGTTATTCATGTAAGGGACCAGTGTGTAGCTAGAGTGTATATTTACTTAGTAGAAATCACAAGGAGGTAGGCTGCGTGTTCGCTGCAAACGGGGACCTGATGGCACAGGCCTTGCCTTCCCATTTTGAATACTCAATTCATGCTGCCTTGAAACTCCCTAAATAACAGTTTTAGGACTGGTCTTTGTCACTGTAGGCAGGGCTCTGGGTAGGGAACGAGTGTTCTCTACATCAACAGGGTGCTTTCATAGCCTGGGAAGGAGCTCCTCCTGAGACGCTCTAGAGCTAAAAGGAAACTTGACGTGAGTCCTTTCCTCAAGGTAAAGCCTCGAATAGCCTGCCGAAGCGGAAGATTGGAGCAGAGTGCTTGAAGCATTAGCTTTAGGTCTGTTTTCTTTTAAGGTTAGTAAGCTTTCAAGACACCGAGGACCTCGCGTGGGCACCCTATTCCCTGCAAGAACACCTAGTTCCGGCAGGCTCCACAAGGCTGCTAAGAAACATCCATTCCCGGAAACCTTTCCCAGTCACTCTGTGTATGCTGAGTGTAGAGCAACACAGTGCACTCTTCCTTGGGAGAGCTGGATTTCCTCTGCACTCCAACATCTCCAGGAAATCTGTTCTCTCACGTCCTACATGTCATGCAAATCTGCCTCATAGCCCTAGGCTGAGCGGCACTGAGAAACCAAAACTGCTTTGCATTCCTCGTACAGAGTCATACCTTAAGACCCCATACTTACAGGAGAAAGTCGGCTTTCGTTCCTGCCTTAACCACAGCACAGATGTTCCTCTTACACTGCAGGGTTTTAAAAGAAGCTAAGCCCCGATAAGGTACCTAGAGCGTTCCTTGGGAGAGGCAGTTGGCTACACGGAGAACTCCGTGCCAAGAAAACTTTATTCAGGGAAGGGACCAGTGTGTAGCTAGAGTGTATATATACTTAGTAGAAATCTCAAGGAGGTAGGCTGCGTGTTCGCCGGGAAAGGGGACCTAGTGGCCCAGGCCTTGCCTTCCCATTTTGAATGCTCCATTTATGCTGCTTTAGGACGGGTCTCTAGTCACTGTAGGCAGGGCATTGGGAAGTGCACGAGTGTTCTCTACATCAACAGGGTGCTTTCATAGCCTGGGTGGGAGCTCCTCCTGAGACGCTCTAGAGCTAAAAGGAAACTTGACGTGAGTCCTTTCCTCAAGGTAAAGCCTCGAATAGCCTGCCGAAGCGGAAGATTGGAGCAGAGTGCTTGAAGCATTAGCTTTAGGTCTGTTTTCTTTTAAGGTTAGTAAGGTTTCAAGACACCGAGGACCTCGCGTGGGCACCCAATTCCCTGCAAGAACACCTAGTAGCAGCAGGCTGCACTAGGCTGCTAAGAAATATCCAGGCCTGAAAACATTTCCCAGTCACTCTGTGTATGCTGAGTGTAGGGCAACACACTGCACTCTTCCTTGGGAGATCTAGGTGTCCTCAGCACTCCAACAGCTCCAGGAAATCTGTTCTCTCACGTCCTACATGTCATGCAAATCTGCCTCATAGCCTTAGGCTGAGCGGCACTAAGGAACGAAAATTGCTTCGCATTCCTTGTACAGAGTCATATCTTACGACCCCATACTTACAGGAGAAAGTCGGCTTGCGTTCTGTCCTTAACCACAGCACAGATGTTCCTCTTACACTGCAGGGTTTTAGAAGAAGCTAAGCCCCGATAGCGTACTTAGAGCGTTCCTTGGAAGAGGCAGTTGGCTACACGGAGAACTCCGTGTCAAGGTAACGTTATTCAGGGAAGGGACCAGTGTGTAGCTACAGTGTATATTTACTTGGAGAAATCACCAGGAGGTAGGCTGCGTGTTCGCTGGAAACGGGGACCTGATGGCACAGGCCTTGCTTTCCCATTTTGAAAGCTCCATTCATGCTGCCTTGAAACTACCTAAAAAACAGTTTTAGGACGGGTCTCTAGTCGCTGTAGGCAGGGCTCTGGGAAGGGAACAAGTGTTCTCTACATCAACAGGGTGCTTTCATAGCCTGGGAGGGAGCTCCTCCTGAGACGCTCTAGAGCTAAAAGGAAACTTGACGTGAGTCCTTTCCTCAAGGTAAAGCCTCGAATAGCCTGCCGAAGCGGAAGCTTGGAGCAGAGTCCTTGAAGCATTAGCTTTAGGTCTGTTTTCTTTTAAGGTTGGTAAGCTTTCAGGACACCGAGGACCTCGCGTAGGCACCCTATTCCCTGCAAGAACACCTAGTACCGGCAGGCTGCACTAGGCTGCTAAGAAACATCCAGGCCCGGAAACCTTTCCCAGTCACTCTGTGTATGCTGAATGTAGGGCAACACACTGCACTCTTCCTTGGGAGAGCTGGATTTCCTCTGCACTCCAACATCTCCAGGAAATCTGTTCTCTCCCGTCCTACATGTCATGCAAATCTGCCTCATAGCCCTAGGCTGAGCGGCACTGAGAAACCAAAACTGCTTTGCATTCCTCGTACAGAGTCATACCTTAAGACCCCATACTTACAGGAGAAAGTCGGCTTTCATTCCTGCCTTAACCACAGCACAGATGTTCCTCTTACACTGCAGGGTTTTAAAAGAAGCTAAGCCCCGATAAGGTACCTAGAGCGTTCCTTGGGAGAGGCAGTTGGCTACACGGAGAACTCCGTGCCAAGAAAACTTTATTCAGGGAAGGGACCAGTGTGTAGCTAGAGTGTATATATACTTAGTAGAAATCTCAAGGAGGTAGGCTGCGTGTTCGCCGGGAAAGGGGACCTAGTGGCCCAGGCCTTGCCTTCCCATTTTGAATGCTCCATTTATGCTGCTTTAGGACGGGTCTCTAGTCACTGTAGGCAGGGCATTGGGAAGTGCACGAGTGTTCTCTACATCAACAGGGTGCTTTCATAGCCTGGGAGGGAGCTCCTCCTGAGACGCTCTAGAGCTAAAAGGAAACTTGACGTGAGTCCTTTCCTCAAGGTAAAGCCTCGAATAGCCTGCCGAAGCGGAAGATTGGAGCAGAGTGCTTGAAGCATTAGCTTTAGGTCTGTTTTCTTTTAAGGTTAGTAAGCTTTCAAGACACCGAGGACCTCGCGTGGGCACCCTATTCCCTGCAAGAACACCTAGTTCCGGCAGGCTCCACAAGGCTGCTAAGAAACATCCAGGCCCGGAAACCTTTCCCAGTCACTCTGTGTATGCTGAGTGTAGAACAACACACTGCACTCTTCCTTGGGAGACCTACGTTTCCTCAGCACTCCAACATCTCCAGGAAATCTGTTCTCTCACGTCCTACATGTCATGCAATTCTGCCACATAGCCCTAGGCTGAGCGGCACTGAGAAACCAAAACTGCTTTGCATTCCTCGTACAGAGTCATACCTTAAGACCCCATACTTACAGGAGAAAGTCGGCTTTCATTCCTGCCTTAACCACAGCACAGTTGTTCCTCTTACACTGCAGGGTTTTAAAAGAAGCTAAGCCCCGATAAGGTACCTAGAGCGTTCCTTGGGAGAGGCAGTTGGCTACACGGAGAACTCCGTGCCAAGGTAACGTTATTCATGTAAGGGACCAGTGTGTAGCTAGAGTGTATATTTACTTAGTAGAAATCACAAGGAGGTAGGCTGCGTGTTCGCTGCAAACGGGGACCTGATGGCACAGGCCTTGCCTTCCCATTTTGAATACTCAATTCATGCTGCCTTGAAACTACCTAAATAACAGTTTTAGGACTGGTCTTTGTCACTGTAGGCAGGGCTCTGGGAAGGGCACGAGTGTTCTCTACATCAACAGGGTGCTTTCATAGCCTGGGTGGGAGCTCCTCCTGAGACGCTCTAGAGCTAAAAGGAAACTTGACGTGAGTCCTTTCCTCAAGGTAAAGCCTCGAATAGCCTGCCGAAGCGGAAGATTGGAGCAGAGTGCTTGAAGCATTAGCTTTAGGTCTGTTTTCTTTTAAGGTTAGTAAGGTTTCAAGACACCGAGGACCTCGCGTGGGCACCCAATTCCCTGCAAGAACACCTAGTAGCAGCAGGCTCCACTAGGCTGCTAAGAAATATCCAGGCCTGAAAACATTTCCCAGTCACTCTGTGTATGCTGAGTGTAGGGCAACACACTGCACTCTTCCTTGGGAGATCTAGGTGTCCTCAGCACTCCAACATCTCCAGGAAATCTGTTCTCTCACGTCCTACATGTCATGCAAATCTGCCTCATAGCCTTAGGCTGAGCGGCACTAAGGAACGAAAATTGCTTCGCATTCCTTGTACAGAGTCATATCTTACGACCCCATACTTACAGGAGAAAGTCGGCTTGCGTTCTGTCCTTAACCACAGCACAGATGTTCCTCTTACACTGCAGGGTTTTAGAAGAAGCTAAGCCCCGATAGCGTACTTAGAGCGTTCCTTGGAAGAGGCAGTTGGTTACACGGAGAACTCCGTGTCAAGGTAACGTTATTCAGGGAAGGGACCAGTGTGTAGCTACAGTGTATATTTACTTGGAGAAATCACCAGGAGGTAGGCTGCGTGTTCGCTGGAAACGGGGACCTGATGGCACAGGCCTTGCTTTCCCATTTTGAAAGCTCCATTCATGCTGCCTTGAAACTACCTAAAAAACAGTTTTAGGACGGGTCTCTAGTCGCTGTAGGCAGGGCTCTGGGAAGGGAACAAGTGTTCTCTACATCAACAGGGTGCTTTCATAGCCTGGGTGGGAGCTCCTCCTGAGACGCTCTAGAGCTAAAAGGAAACTTGACGTGAGTCCTTTCCTCAAGGTAAAGCCTCGAATAGCCTGCCGAAGCGGAAGCTTGGAGCAGAGTCCTTGAAGCATTAGCTTTAGGTGTGTTTTCTTTTAAGGTTGGTAAGCTTTCAGGACACCGAGGACCTCGCGTAGGCACCCTATTCCCTGCAAGAACACCTAGTACCGGCAGGCTGCACTAGGCTGCTAAGAAACATCCAGGCCCGGAAACCTTTCCCAGTCACTCTGTGTATGCTGAATGTAGGGCAACACACTGCACTCTTCCTTGGGAGAGCTGGATTTCCTCTGCACTCCAACATCTCCAGGAAATCTGTTCTCTCCCGTCCTACATGTCATGCAAATCTGCCTCATAGCCCTAGGCTGAGCGGCACTGAGAAACCAAAACTGCTTTGCATTCCTCATACAGAGTCATACCTTAAGACCCCATACTTACAGGAGAAAGTCGGCTTTCATTCCTGCCTTAACCACAGCACAGTTGTTCCTCTTACACTGCAGGGTTTTAAAAGAAGCTAAGCCCCGATAAGGTACCTAGAGCGTTCCTTGGGAGAGGCAGTTGGCTACACGGAGAACTCCGTGCCAAGGTAACGTTATTCATGTAAGGGACCAGTGTGTAGCTAGAGTGTATATTTACTTAGTAGAAATCACAAGGAGGTAGGCTGCGTGTTCGCTGCAAACGGGGACCTGATGGCACAGGCCTTGCCTTCCCATTTTGAATACTCAATTCATGCTGCCTTGAAACTACCTAAATAACAGTTTTAGGACTGGTCTTTGTCACTGTAGGCAGGGCTCTGGGAAGGGAACGAGTGTTCTCTACATCAACAGGGTGCTTCCATAGCCTGGGAGGGAGCTCCTCCTGAGACGCTCTAGAGTTAAAAGGAAACTTGACGTGAGTCCTTTCCTCAAGGTAAAGCCTCGAATAGCCTGCCGAAGCGGAAGCTTGGAGCAGAGTCCTTGAAGCATTAGCTTTAGGTCTGTTTTCTTTTAAGGTTAGTAAGCTTTCAAGACACCGAGGACCTCGCGTGGGCACCCTATTCCCTGCAAGAACACCTAGTACCGGCAGGCTGCACTAGGCTGCTAAGAAACATCCAGGCCCGGAAACCTTTCCCAGTCACTCTGTGTATGCTGAATGTAGGGCAACACACTGCACTCTTCCTTGGGAGAGCTGGATTTCCTCTGCACTCCAACATCTCCAGGAAATCTGTTCTCTCCCGTCCTACATGTCATGCAAATCTGCCTCATAGCCCTAGGCTGAGCGGCACTGAGAAACCAAAACTGCTTTGCATTCCTCATACAGAGTCATACCTTAAGACCCCATACTTACAGGAGAAAGTCGGCTTTCATTCCTGCCTTAACCACAGCACAGTTGTTCCTCTTACACTGCAGGGTTTTAAAAGAAGCTAAGCCCCGATAAGGTACCTAGAGCGTTCCTTGGGAGAGGCAGTTGGCTACACGGAGAACTCCGTGCCAAGGTAACGTTATTCATGTAAGGGACCAGTGTGTAGCTAGAGTGTATATTTACTTAGTAGAAATCACAAGGAGGTAGGCTGCGTGTTCGCTGCAAACGGGGACCTGATGGCACAGGCCTTGCCTTCCCATTTTGAATACTCAATTCATGCTGCCTTGAAACTCCCTAAATAACAGTTTTAGGACTGGTCTTTGTCACTGTAGGCAGGGCTCTGGGTAGGGAACGAGTGTTCTCTACATCAACAGGGTGCTTTCATAGCCTGGGAAGGAGCTCCTCCTGAGACGCTCTAGAGCTAAAAGGAAACTTGACGTGAGTCCTTTCCTCAAGGTAAAGCCTCGAATAGCCTGCCGAAGCGGAAGATTGGAGCAGAGTGCTTGAAGCATTAGCTTTAGGTCTGTTTTCTTTTAAGGTTAGTAAGCTTTCAAGACACCGAGGACCTCGCGTGGGCACCCTATTCCCTGCAAGAACACCTAGTTCCGGCAGGCTCCACAAGGCTGCTAAGAAACATCCATTCCCGGAAACCTTTCCCAGTCACTCTGTGTATGCTGAGTGTAGAGCAACACAGTGCACTCTTCCTTGGGAGACCTAGGTTTCCTCAGCACTCCAACTTCTCCTGGAAATCTGTTCTCTCACGTCCTACATATCATGCAAATCTGCCACATAGCCCTAGGCTGAGCGGCACTGAGAAACCAAAACTGCTTTGCATTCCTCGTACAGAGTCATACCTTAAGACCCCATACTTTCAGGAGAAAGTCGGCTTTCATTCCTGCCTTAACCACAGCACAGTTGTTCCTCTTACACTGCAGGGTTTTAAAAGAAGCTAAGCCCCGATAAGGTACCTAGAGCGTTCCTTGGGAGAGGCAGTTTTCTACACGGAGAACTCCGTGCCAAGAAAACTTTATTCAGGGCAGGGACCAGTGTGTAGCTAGAGTGTATATTTACTTAGTAGAAATCACAAGGAGGTAGGCTGCGTGTTCGCTGGAAACGGGGACCTGATGGCACAGGACTTGCCTTCCCATTTTGAATACTCAATTCATGCTGCCTTGAAACGACCTAAATAACAGTTTTAGGACTGGTCTCTTGTCACTGTAGGCAGGGCTTTGGGAAGGGCACGAGTGTTCTCTACATCAACAGGGTGCTTCCATAGCCTGGGAGGGAGCTCCTCCTGAGACGCTCTAGAGTTAAAAGGAAACTTGACGTGAGTCCTTTCCTCAAGGTAAAGCCTCGAATAGCCTGCCGAAGCGGAAGCTTGGAGCAGAGTCCTTGAAGCATTAGCTTTAGGTCTGTTTTCTTTTAAGGTTAGTAAGCTTTCAAGACACCGAGGACCTCGCGTAGGCACCCTATTCCCTGCAAGAACACCTAGTACCGGCAGGCTGCACTAGGCTGCTAAGAAACATCCAGGCCCGGAAACCTTTCCCAGTCACTCTGTGTATGCTGAGTGTAGGGCAACACACTGCACTCTTCCTTGGGAGAGCTGGATTTCCTCTGCACTCCAACATCTCCAGGAAATCTGTTCTCTCACGTCCTACATGTCATGCAAATCTGCCTCATAGCCCTAGGCTGAGCGGCACTGAGAAACCAAAACTGCTTTGCATTCCTCGTACAGAGTCATACCTTAAGACCCCATACTTACAGGAGAAAGTCGGCTTTCATTCCTGCCTTAACCACAGCACAGATGTTCCTCTTACACTGCAGGGTTTTAGAAGAAGCTAAGCCCCGATAAGGTACCTAGAGCGTTCCTTGGGAGAGGCAGTTGGCTACACGGAGAACTCCGTGCCAAGAAAACTTTATTCAGGGAAGGGACCAGTGTGTAGCTAGAGTGTATATTTACTTAGTAGAAATCACAAGGAGGTAGGCTGCGTGTTCGCTGCAAACGGGGACCTGATGGCACAGGCCTTGCCTTCCCATTTTGAATACTCAATTCATGCTGCCTTGAAACGACCTAAATAACAGTTTTAGGACTGGTCTTTGTCACTGTAGGCAGGGCTCTGGGAAGGGCACGAGTGTTCTCTACATCAACAGGGTGCTTTCATAGCCTGGGTGGGAGCTCCTCCTGAGACGCTCTAGAGCTAAAAGGAAACTTGACGTGAGTCCTTTCCTCAAGGTAAAGCCTCGAATAGCCTGCCGAAGCGGAAGATTGGAGCAGAGTGCTTGAAGCATTAGCTTTAGGTCTGTTTTCTTTTAAGGTTAGTAAGGTTTCAAGACACCGAGGACCTCGCGTGGGCACCCAATTCCCTGCAAGAACACCTAGTAGCAGCAGGCTCCACTAGGCTGCTAAGAAATATCCAGGCCTGAAAACATTTCCCTGTCACTCTCTGTATGCTGAGTGTAGGGCAACACACTGCACTCTTCCTTGGGAGATCTAGGTGTCCTCAGCACTCCAACAGCTCCAGGAAATCTGTTCTCTCACGTCCTACATGTCATGCAAATCTGCCTCATAGCCTTAGGCTGAGCGGCACTAAGGAACGAAAATTGCTTCGCATTCCTTGTACAGAGTCATATCTTACGACCCCATACTTACAGGAGAAAGTCGGCTTGCGTTCTGTCCTTAACCACAGCACAGATGTTCCTCTTACACTGCAGGGTTTTAGAAGAAGCTAAGCCCCGATAGCGTACTTAGAGCGTTCCTTGGAAGAGGCAGTTGGTTACACGGAGAACTCCGTGCCAAGGTAACGTTATTCATGTAAGGGACCAGTGTGTAGCTAGAGTGTATATTTACTTAGTAGAAATCACAAGGAGGTAGGCTGCGTGTTCGCTGCAAACGGGGACCTGATGGCACAGGCCTTGCCTTCCCATTTTGAATACTCAATTCATGCTGCCTTGAAACTACCTAAATAACAGTTTTAGGACTGGTCTTTGTCACTGTAGGCAGGGCTCTGGGTAGGGAACGAGTGTTCTCTACATCAACAGGGTGCTTTCATAGCCTGGAAAGGAGCTCCTCCTGAGACGCTCTAGAGCTAAAAGGAAACTTGACGTGAGTCCTTTCCTTAAGGTAAAGCCTCGAATAGCCTGCCGAAGCGGAAGATTGGAGCAGAGTGCTTGAAGCATTAGCTTTAGGTCTGTTTTCTTTTAAGGTTAGTAAGCTTTCAAGACACCGAGGACCTCGCGTGGGCACCCTATTCCCTGCAAGAACACCTAGTTCCGGCAGGCTCCACAAGGCTGCTAAGAAACATCCATTCCCGGAAACCTTTCCCAGTCACTCTGTGTATGCTGAGTGTAGAGCAACACACTGCACTCTTCCTTGGGAGAGCTGGATTTCCTCTGCACTCCAGCATCTCCAGGAAATCTGTTCTCTCCCGTCCTACATGTCATGCAAATCTGCCTCATAGCCCTAGGCTGAGCGGCACTGAGAAACCAAAACTGCTTTGCATTCCTCATACAGAGTCATACCTTAAGACCCCATACTTACAGGAGAAAGTCGGCTTTCGTTCCTGCCTTAACCACAGCACAGTTGTTCCTCTTACACTGCAGGGTTTTAAAAGAAGCTAAGCCCCGATAAGGTACCTAGAGCGTTCCTTGGGAGAGGCAGTTGGCTACACGGAGAACTCCGTGCCAAGGTAACGTTATTCAGGTAAGGGACCAGTGTGTAGCTAGAGTGTATATTTACTTAGTAGAAATCACAAGGAGGTAGGCTGCGTGTTCGCTGCAAACGGGGACCTGATGGCACAGGCCTTGCCTTCCCATTTTGAATACTCAATTCATGCTGCCTTGAAACTACCTAAATAACAGTTTTAGGACTGGTCTTTGTCACTGTAGGCAGGGCTCTGGGAAGGGCACGAGTGTTCTCTACATCAACAGGGTGCTTTCATAGCCTGGGTGGGAGCTCCTCCTGAGACGCTCTAGAGCTAAAAGGAAACTTGACGTGAGTCCTTTCCTCAAGGTAAAGCCTCGAATAGCCTGCCGAATCGGAAGATTGGAGCAGAGTGCTTGAAGCATTAGCTTTAGGTCTGTTTTCTTTTAAGGTTAGTAAGGTTTCAAGACACCGAGGACCTCGCGTGGGCACCCAATTCCCTGCAAGAACACCTAGTAGCAGCAGGCTGCACTAGGCTGCTAAGAAATATCCAGGCCTGAAAACATTTCCCAGTCACTCGGTGTATGCTGAGTGTAGGGCAACACACTGCACTCTTCCTTGGGAGATCTAGGTGTCCTCAGCACTCCAACAGCTCCAGGAAATCTGTTCTCTCACGTCCTACATGTCATGCAAATCTGCCTCATAGCCTTAGGCTGAGCGGCACTAAGGAACGAAAATTGCTTCGCATTCCTTGTACAGAGTCATATCTTACGACCCCATACTTACAGGAGAAAGTCGGCTTGCGTTCTGTCCTTAACCACAGCACAGATGTTCCTCTTACACTGCAGGGTTTTAGAAGAAGCTAAGCCCCGATAGCGTACTTAGAGCGTTCCTTGGAAGAGGCAGTTGGCTACACGGAGAACTCCGTGTCAAGGTAACGTTATTCAGGGAAGGGACCAGTGTGTAGCTACAGTGTATATTTACTTGGAGAAATCACCAGGAGGTAGGCTGCGTGTTCGCTGGAAACGGGGACCTGATGGCACAGGCCTTGCTTTCCCATTTTGAAAGCTCCATTCATGCTGCCTTGAAACTACCTAAAAAACAGTTTTAGGACGGGTCTCTAGTCGCTGTAGGCAGGGCTCTGGGAAGGGAACAAGTGTTCTCTACATCAACAGGGTGCTTTCATAGCCTGGGTGGGAGCTCCTCCTGAGAGGCTCTAGAGCTAAAAGGAAACTTGACGTGAGTCCTTTCCTCAAGGTAAAGCCTCGAATAGCCTGCCGAAGCGGAAGCTTGGAGCAGAGTCCTTGAAGCATTAGCTTTAGGTGTGTTTTCTTTTAAGGTTGGTAAGCTTTCAGGACACCGAGGACCTCGCGTAGGCACCCTATTCCCTGCAAGAACACCTAGTACCGGCAGGCTGCACTAGGCTGCTAAGAAACATCCAGGCCCGGAAACCTTTCCCAGTCACTCTGTGTATGCTGAATGTAGGGCAACACACTGCAATCTTCCTTGGGAGAGCTGGATTTCCTCTGCACTCCAACATCTCCAGGAAATCTGTTCTCTCCCGTCCTACATGTCATGCAAATCTGCCTCATAGCCCTAGGCTGAGCGGCACTGAGAAACCAAAACTGCTTTGCATTCCTCATACAGAGTCATACCTTAAGACCCCATACTTACAGGAGAAAGTCGGCTTTCATTCCTGCCTTAACCACAGCACAGTTGTTCCTCTTACACTGCAGGGTTTTAAAAGAAGCTAAGCCCCGATAAGGTACCTAGAGCGTTCCTTGGGAGAGGCAGTTTTCTACACGGAGAACTCCGTGCCAAGAAAACTTTATTCAGGGCAGGGACCAGTGTGTAGCTAGAGTGTATATTTACTTAGTAGAAATCACAAGGAGGTAGGCTGCGTGTTCGCTGGAAACGGGGACCTGATGGCACAGGACTTGCCTTCCCATTTTGAATACTCAATTCATGCTGCCTTGAAACTACCTAAATAACAGTTTTAAGACTGGTCTCTTGTCACTGTAGGCAGGGCTTTGGGAAGGGCACGAGCGTTCTCTACATCAACAGGGTGCTTTCATAGCCTGGGAGGGAGCTCCTCCTGAGACGCTCTAGAGCTAAAAGGAAACTTGACGTGAGTCCTTTCTTCAAGGTAAAGCCGCGAATAGCCTGCCGAATCGGAAGATTGGAGCAGAGTGCTTGAAGCATTAGCTTTAGGTCTGTTTTCTTTTAAGGTTAGTAAGCTTTCAAGACACCGAGGACCTCGCGTGGGCACCCTATTCCCTGCAAGAACACCTAGTTCCGGCAGGCTCCACAAGGCTGCTAAGAAACATCCAGGCCCGGAAACCATTCCCAGTCACTCTGTGTATGCTGAGTGTAGAGCAACACACTGCACTCTTCCTTGGGAGACCTAGGTTTCCTCAGCACTCCAATATCTCCAGGAAATCTGTTCTCTCACGTCCTACATGTCATGCAAATCTGCCACATAGCCCTAGGCTGAGCGGCACTGAGAAACCAAAACTGCTTTGCATTCCTCGTACAGAGTCATACCTTAAGACCCCATACTTACAGGAGAAAGTCGGCTTTCGTTCCTGCCTTAACTACAGCACAGTTGTTCCTCTTACACTGCAGGGTTTTAAAAGAAGCTAAGCCCCGATAAGGTACCTAGAGCGTTCCTTGGGAGAGGCAGTTGTCTACACGGAGAACTCCGTGCCAAGAAAACTTTATTCAGGGAAGGGACCAGTGTGTAGCTAGAGTGTATATTTACTTAGTAGAAATCACAAGGAGGTAGGCTGCGTGTTCGCTGGAAACGGGGACCTGATGGCACAGGCCTTGCCTTCCCATTTTGAATACTCAATTCATGCTGCCTTGAAACGACCTAAATAACAGTTTTAGGACTGGTCTCTTGTCACTGTAGGCAGGGCTTTGGGAAGGGCACGAGTGTTCTCTACATCAACAGGGTGCTTCCATAGCCTGGGAGGGAGCTCCTCCTGAGACGCTCTAGAGTTAAAAGGAAACTTGACGTGAGTCCTTTCCTCAAGGTAAAGCCTCGAATAGCCTGCCGAAGCGGAAGCTTGGAGCAGAGTCCTTGAAGCATTAGCTTTAGGTCTGTTTTCTTTTAAGGTTAGTAAGCTTTCAAGACACCGAGGACCTCGCGTAGGCACCCTATTCCCTGCAAGAACACCTAGTACCGGCAGGCTGCACTAGGCTGCTAAGAAACATCCAGGCCCGGAAACCTTTCCCAGTCACTCTGTGTATGCTGAGTGTAGGGCAACACACTGCACTCTTCCTTGGGAGAGCTGGATTTCCTCTGCACTCCAACATCTCCAGGAAATCTGTTCTCTCACGTCCTACATGTCATGCAAATCTGCCTCATAGCCCTAGGCTGAGCGGCACTGAGAAACCAAAACTGCTTTGCATTCCTCGTACAGAGTCATACCTTAAGACCCCATACTTACAGGAGAAAGTCGGCTTTCATTCCTGCCTTAACCACAGCACAGATGTTCCTCTTACACTGCAGGGTTTTAAAAGAAGCTAAGCCCCGATAAGGTACCTAGAGCGTTCCTTGGGAGAGGCAGTTGGCTACACGGAGAACTCCGTGCCAAGAAAACTTTATTCAGGGAAGGGACCAGTGTGTAGCTAGAGTGTATATATACTTAGTAGAAATCTCAAGGAGGTAGGCTGCGTGTTCGCCGGGAAAGGGGACCTAGTGGCCCAGGCCTTGCCTTCCCATTTTGAATGCTCCATTTATGCTGCTTTAGGACGGGTCTCTAGTCACTGTAGGCAGGGCATTGGGAAGTGCACGAGTGTTCTCTACATCAACAGGGTGCTTTCATAGCCTGGGAGGGAGCTCCTCCTGAGACGCTCTAGAGCTAAAAGGAAACTTGACGTGAGTCCTTTCCTCAAGGTAAAGCCTCGAATAGCCTGCCGAAGCGGAAGATTGGAGCAGAGTCCTTGAAGCATTAGCTTTAGGTCTGTTTTCTTTTAAGGTTAGTAAGCTTTCAAGACACCGAGGACCTCGCGTGGGCACCCTATTCCCTGCAAGAACACCTAGTTCCGGCAGGCTCCACAAGGCTGCTAAGAAACATCCAGGCCCGGAAACCTTTCCCAGTCACTCTGTGTATGCTGAGTGTAGAACAACACACTGCACTCTTCCTTGGGAGACCTACGTTTCCTCAGCACTCCAACATCTCCAGGAAATCTGTTCTCTCACGTCCTACATGTCATGCAATTCTGCCACATAGCCCTAGGCTGAGCGGCACTGAGAAACCAAAACTGCTTTGCATTCCTCGTACAGAGTCATACCTTAAGACCCCATACTTACAGGAGAAAGTCGGCTTTCATTCCTGCCTTAACCACAGCACAGTTGTTCCTCTTACACTGCAGGGTTTTAAAAGAAGCTAAGCCCCGATAAGGTACCTAGAGCGTTCCTTGGGAGAGGCAGTTGGCTACACGGAGAACTCCGTGCCAAGGTAACGTTATTCATGTAAGGGACCAGTGTGTAGCTAGAGTGTATATTTACTTAGTAGAAATCACAAGGAGGTAGGCTGCGTGTTCGCTGCAAACGGGGACCTGATGGCACAGGCCTTGCCTTCCCATTTTGAATACTCAATTCATGCTGCCTTGAAACTACCTAAATAACAGTTTTAGGACTGGTCTTTGTCACTGTAGGCAGGGCTCTGGGTAGGGAACGAGTGTTCTCTACATCAACAGGGTGCTTTCATAGCCTGGGAAGGAGCTCCTCCTGAGACGCTCTAGAGCTAAAAGGAAACTTGACGTGAGTCCTTTCCTCAAGGTAAAGCCTCGAATAGCCTGCCGAAGCGGAAGATTGGAGCAGAGTGCTTGAAGCATTAGCTTTAGGTCTGTTTTCTTTTAAGGTTAGTAAGCTTTCAAGACACCGAGGACCTCGCGTGGGCACCCTATTCCCTGCAAGAACACCTAGTTCCGGCAGGCTCCACAAGGCTGCTAAGAAACATCCATTCCCGGAAACCTTTCCCAGTCACTCTGTGTATGCTGAGTGTAGAGCAACACAGTGCACTCTTCCTTGGGAGACCTAGGTTTCCTCAGCACTCCAACTTCTCCTGGAAATCTGTTCTCTCACGTCCTACATATCATGCAAATCTGCCACATAGCCCTAGGCTGAGCGGCACTGAGAAACCAAAACTGCTTTGCATTCCTCGTACAGAGTCATACCTTAAGACCCCATACTTTCAGGAGAAAGTCGGCTTTCATTCCTGCCTTAACCACAGCACAGTTGTTCCTCTTACACTGCAGGGTTTTAAAAGAAGCTAAGCCCCGATAAGGTACCTAGAGCGTTCCTTGGGAGAGGCAGTTTTCTACACGGAGAACTCCGTGCCAAGAAAACTTTATTCAGGGCAGGGACCAGTGTGTAGCTAGAGTGTATATTTACTTAGTAGAAATCACAAGGAGGTAGGCTGCGTGTTCGCTGGAAACGGGGACCTGATGGCACAGGACTTGCCTTCCCATTTTGAATACTCAATTCATGCTGCCTTGAAACTACCTAAATAACAGTTTTAAGACTGGTCTCTTGTCACTGTAGGCAGGGCTTTGGGAAGGGCACGAGCGTTCTCTACATCAACAGGGTGCTTTCATAGCCTGGGAGGGAGCTCCTCCTGAGACGCTCTAGAGCTAAAAGGAAACTTGACGTGAGTCCTTTCTTCAAGGTAAAGCCGCGAATAGCCTGCCGAATCGGAAGATTGGAGCAGAGTGCTTGAAGCATTAGCTTTAGGTCTGTTTTCTTTTAAGGTTAGTAAGCTTTCAAGACACCGAGGACCTCGCGTGGGCACCCTATTCCCTGCAAGAACACCTAGTTCCGGCAGGCTCCACAAGGCTGCTAAGAAACATCCAGGCCCGGAAACCATTCCCAGTCACTCTGTGTATGCTGAGTGTAGAGCAACACACTGCACTCTTCCTTGGGAGACCTAGGTTTCCTCAGCACTCCAATATCTCCAGGAAATCTGTTCTCTCACGTCCTACATGTCATGCAAATCTGCCACATAGCCCTAGGCTGAGCGGCACTGAGAAACCAAAACTGCTTTGCATTCCTCGTACAGAGTCATACCTTAAGACCCCATACTTACAGGAGAAAGTCGGCTTTCGTTCCTGCCTTAACTACAGCACAGTTGTTCCTCTTACACTGCAGGGTTTTAAAAGAAGCTAAGCCCCGATAAGGTACCTAGAGCGTTCCTTGGGAGAGGCAGTTGTCTACACGGAGAACTCCGTGCCAAGAAAACTTTATTCAGGGAAGGGACCAGTGTGTAGCTAGAGTGTATATTTACTTAGTAGAAATCACAAGGAGGTAGGCTGCGTGTTCGCTGGAAACGGGGACCTGATGGCACAGGCCTTGCCTTCCCATTTTGAATACTCAATTCATGCTGCCTTGAAACGACCTAAATAACAGTTTTAGGACTGGTCTCTTGTCACTGTAGGCAGGGCTTTGGGAAGGGCACGAGTGTTCTCTACATCAACAGGGTGCTTCCATAGCCTGGGAGGGAGCTCCTCCTGAGACGCTCTAGAGTTAAAAGGAAACTTGACGTGAGTCCTTTCCTCAAGGTAAAGCCTCGAATAGCCTGCCGAAGCGGAAGCTTGGAGCAGAGTCCTTGAAGCATTAGCTTTAGGTCTGTTTTCTTTTAAGGTTAGTAAGCTTTCAAGACACCGAGGACCTCGCGTAGGCACCCTATTCCCTGCAAGAACACCTAGTACCGGCAGGCTGCACTAGGCTGCTAAGAAACATCCAGGCCCGGAAAACTTTCCCAGTCACTCTGTGTATGCTGAGTGTAGGGCAACACACTGCACTCTTCCTTGGGAGAGCTGGATTTCCTCTGCACTCCAACATCTCCAGGAAATCTGTTCTCTCACGTCCTACATGTCATGCAAATCTGCCTCATAGCCCTAGGCTGAGCGGCACTGAGAAACCAAAACTGCTTTGCATTCCTCGTACAGAGTCATACCTTAAGACCCCATACTTACAGGAGAAAGTCGGCTTTCATTCCTGCCTTAACCACAGCACAGATGTTCCTCTTACACTGCAGGGTTTTAGAAGAAGCTAAGCCCCGATAAGGTACCTAGAGCGTTCCTTGGGAGAGGCAGTTGGCTACACGGAGAACTCCGTGCCAAGAAAACTTTATTCAGGGAAGGGACCAGTGTGTAGCTAGAGTGTATATTTACTTAGTAGAAATCACAAGGAGGTAGGCTGCGTGTTCGCTGCAAACGGGGACCTGATGGCACAGGCCTTGCCTTCCCATTTTGAATACTCAATTCATGCTGCCTTGAAACGACCTAAATAACAGTTTTAGGACTGGTCTTTGTCACTGTAGGCAGGGCTCTGGGAAGGGCACGAGTGTTCTCTACATCAACAGGGTGCTTTCATAGCCTGGGTGGGAGCTCCTCCTGAGACGCTCTAGAGCTAAAAGGAAACTTGACGTGAGTCCTTTCCTCAAGGTAAAGCCTCGAATAGCCTGCCGAAGCGGAAGATTGGAGCAGAGTGCTTGAAGCATTAGCTTTAGGTCTGTTTTCTTTTAAGGTTAGTAAGGTTTCAAGACACCGAGGACCTCGCGTGGGCACCCAATTCCCTGCAAGAACACCTAGTAGCAGCAGGCTCCACTAGGCTGCTAAGAAATATCCAGGCCTGAAAACATTTCCCTGTCACTCTCTGTATGCTGAGTGTAGGGCAACACACTGCACTCTTCCTTGGGAGATCTAGGTGTCCTCAGCACTCCAAGAGCTCCAGGAAATCTGTTCTCTCACGTCCTACATGTCATGCAAATCTGCCTCATAGCCTTAGGCTGAGCGGCACTAAGGAACGAAAATTGCTTCGCATTCCTTGTACAGAGTCATATCTTACGACCCCATACTTACAGGAGAAAGTCGGCTTGCGTTCTGTCCTTAACCACAGCACAGATGTTCCTCTTACACTGCAGGGTTTTAGAAGAAGCTAAGCCCCGATAGCGTACTTAGAGCGTTCCTTGGAAGAGGCAGTTGGTTACACGGAGAACTCCGTGCCAAGGTAACGTTATTCATGTAAGGGACCAGTGTGTAGCTAGAGTGTATATTTACTTAGTAGAAATCACAAGGAGGTAGGCTGCGTGTTCGCTGCAAACGGGGACCTGATGGCACAGGCCTTGCCTTCCCATTTTGAATACTCAATTCATGCTGCCTTGAAACTACCTAAATAACAGTTTTAGGACTGGTCTTTGTCACTGTAGGCAGGGCTCTGGGAAGGGAACGAGTGTTCTCTACATCAACAGGGTGCTTCCATAGCCTGGGAGGGAGCTCCTCCTGAGACGCTCTAGAGTTAAAAGGAAACTTGACGTGAGTCCTTTCCTCAAGGTAAAGCCTCGAATAGCCTGCCGAAGCGGAAGCTTGGAGCAGAGTCCTTGAAGCATTAGCTTTAGGTCTGTTTTCTTTTAAGGTTAGTAAGCTTTCAAGACACCGAGGACCTCGCGTAGGCACCCTATTCCCTGCAAGAACACCTAGTACCGGCAGGCTGCACTAGGCTGCTAAGAAACATCCAGGCCCGGAAACCTTTCCCAGTCACTCTGTGTATGCTGAGTGTAGAGCAACACACTGCACTCTTCCTTGGGAGAGCTGGATTTCCTCTGCACTCCAACATCTCCAGGAAATCTGTTCTCTCACGTCCTACATGTCATGCAAATCTGCCTCATAGCCCTAGGCTGAGCGGCACTGAGAAACCAAAACTGCTTTGCATTCCTCGTACAGAGTCATACCTTAAGACCCCATACTTACAGGAGAAAGTCGGCTTTCATTCCTGCCTTAACCACAGCACAGATGTTCCTCTTACACTGCAGGGTTTTAAAAGAAGCTAAGCCCCGATAAGGTACCTAGAGCGTTCCTTGGGAGAGGCAGTTGGCTACACGGAGAACTCCGTGCCAAGAAAACTTTATTCAGGGAAGGGACCAGTGTGTAGCTAGAGTGTATATATACTTAGTAGAAATCTCAAGGAGGTAGGCTGCGTGTTCGCCGGGAAAGGGGACCTAGTGGCCCAGGCCTTGCCTTCCCATTTTGAATGCTCCATTTATGCTGCTTTAGGACGGGTCTCTAGTCACTGTAGGCAGGGCATTGGGAAGTGCACGAGTGTTCTCTACATCAACAGGGTGCTTTCATAGCCTGGGAGGGAGCTCCTCCTGAGACGCTCTAGAGCTAAAAGGAAACTTGACGTGAGTCCTTTCCTCAAGGTAAAGCCTCGAATAGCCTGCCGAAGCGGAAGATTGGAGCAGAGTGCTTGAAGCATTAGCTTTAGGTCTGTTTTCTTTTAAGGTTAGTAAGCTTTCAAGACACCGAGGACCTCGCGTGGGCACCCTATTCCCTGCAAGAACACCTAGTACCGGCAGGCTGCACTAGGCTGCTAAGAAACATCCAGGCCCGGAAACCTTTCCCAGTCACTCTGTGTATGCTGAATGTAGGGCAACACACTGCACTCTTCCTTGGGAGAGCTGGATTTCCTCTGCACTCCAACATCTCCAGGAAATCTGTTCTCTCCCGTCCTACATGTCATGCAAATCTGCCTCATAGCCCTAGGCTGAGCGGCACTGAGAAACCAAAACTGCTTTGCATTCCTCATACAGAGTCATACCTTAAGACCCCATACTTACAGGAGAAAGTCGGCTTTCATTCCTGCCTTAACCACAGCACAGTTGTTCCTCTTACACTGCAGGGTTTTAAAAGAAGCTAAGCCCCGATAAGGTACCTAGAGCGTTCCTTGGGAGAGGCAGTTGGCTACACGGAGAACTCCGTGCCAAGGTAACGTTATTCATGTAAGGGACCAGTGTGTAGCTAGAGTGTATATTTACTTAGTAGAAATCACAAGGAGGTAGGCTGCGTGTTCGCTGCAAACGGGGACCTGATGGCACAGGCCTTGCCTTCCCATTTTGAATACTCAATTCATGCTGCCTTGAAACTCCCTAAATAACAGTTTTAGGACTGGTCTTTGTCACTGTAGGCAGGGCTCTGGGTAGGGAACGAGTGTTCTCTACATCAACAGGGTGCTTTCATAGCCTGGGAAGGAGCTCCTCCTGAGACGCTCTAGAGCTAAAAGGAAACTTGACGTGAGTCCTTTCCTCAAGGTAAAGCCTCGAATAGCCTGCCGAAGCGGAAGATTGGAGCAGAGTGCTTGAAGCATTAGCTTTAGGTCTGTTTTCTTTTAAGGTTAGTAAGCTTTCAAGACACCGAGGACCTCGCGTGGGCACCCTATTCCCTGCAAGAACACCTAGTTCCGGCAGGCTCCACAAGGCTGCTAAGAAACATCCATTCCCGGAAACCTTTCCCAGTCACTCTGTGTATGCTGAGTGTAGAGCAACACAGTGCACTCTTCCTTGGGAGACCTAGGTTTCCTCAGCACTCCAACTTCTCCTGGAAATCTGTTCTCTCACGTCCTACATATCATGCAAATCTGCCACATAGCCCTAGGCTGAGCGGCACTGAGAAACCAAAACTGCTTTGCATTCCTCGTACAGAGTCATACCTTAAGACCCCATACTTTCAGGAGAAAGTCGGCTTTCATTCCTGCCTTAACCACAGCACAGTTGTTCCTCTTACACTGCAGGGTTTTAAAAGAAGCTAAGCCCCGATAAGGTACCTAGAGCGTTCCTTGGGAGAGGCAGTTTTCTACACGGAGAACTCCGTGCCAAGAAAACTTTATTCAGGGCAGGGACCAGTGTGTAGCTAGAGTGTATATTTACTTAGTAGAAATCACAAGGAGGTAGGCTGCGTGTTCGCTGGAAACGGGGACCTGATGGCACAGGACTTGCCTTCCCATTTTGAATACTCAATTCATGCTGCCTTGAAACTACCTAAATAACAGTTTTAAGACTGGTCTCTTGTCACTGTAGGCAGGGCTTTGGGAAGGGCACGAGCGTTCTCTACATCAACAGGGTGCTTTCATAGCCTGGGAGGGAGCTCCTCCTGAGACGCTCTAGAGCTAAAAGGAAACTTGACGTGAGTCCTTTCTTCAAGGTAAAGCCGCGAATAGCCTGCCGAATCGGAAGATTGGAGCAGAGTGCTTGAAGCATTAGCTTTAGGTCTGTTTTCTTTTAAGGTTAGTAAGCTTTCAAGACACCGAGGACCTCGCGTGGGCACCCTATTCCCTGCAAGAACACCTAGTTCCGGCAGGCTCCACAAGGCTGCTAAGAAACATCCAGGCCCGGAAACCATTCCCAGTCACTCTGTGTATGCTGAGTGTAGAGCAACACACTGCACTCTTCCTTGGGAGACCTAGGTTTCCTCAGCACTCCAATATCTCCAGGAAATCTGTTCTCTCACGTCCTACATGTCATGCAAATCTGCCACATAGCCCTAGGCTGAGCGGCACTGAGAAACCAAAACTGCTTTGCATTCCTCGTACAGAGTCATACCTTAAGACCCCATACTTACAGGAGAAAGTCGGCTTTCGTTCCTGCCTTAACTACAGCACAGTTGTTCCTCTTACACTGCAGGGTTTTAAAAGAAGCTAAGCCCCGATAAGGTACCTAGAGCGTTCCTTGGGAGAGGCAGTTGTCTACACGGAGAACTCCGTGCCAAGAAAACTTTATTCAGGGAAGGGACCAGTGTGTAGCTAGAGTGTATATTTACTTAGTAGAAATCACAAGGAGGTAGGCTGCGTGTTCGCTGGAAACGGGGACCTGATGGCACAGGCCTTGCCTTCCCATTTTGAATACTCAATTCATGCTGCCTTGAAACGACCTAAATAACAGTTTTAGGACTGGTCTCTTGTCACTGTAGGCAGGGCTTTGGGAAGGGCACGAGTGTTCTCTACATCAACAGGGTGCTTCCATAGCCTGGGAGGGAGCTCCTCCTGAGACGCTCTAGAGTTAAAAGGAAACTTGACGTGAGTCCTTTCCTCAAGGTAAAGCCTCGAATAGCCTGCCGAAGCGGAAGCTTGGAGCAGAGTCCTTGAAGCATTAGCTTTAGGTCTGTTTTCTTTTAAGGTTAGTAAGCTTTCAAGACACCGAGGACCTCGCGTAGGCACCCTATTCCCTGCAAGAACACCTAGTACCGGCAGGCTGCACTAGGCTGCTAAGAAACATCCAGGCCCGGAAACCTTTCCCAGTCACTCTGTGTATGCTGAGTGTAGGGCAACACACTGCACTCTTCCTTGGGAGAGCTGGATTTCCTCTGCACTCCAACATCTCCAGGAAATCTGTTCTCTCACGTCCTACATGTCATGCAAATCTGCCTCATAGCCCTAGGCTGAGCGGCACTGAGAAACCAAAACTGCTTTGCATTCCTCGTACAGAGTCATACCTTAAGACCCCATACTTACAGGAGAAAGTCGGCTTTCATTCCTGCCTTAACCACAGCACAGATGTTCCTCTTACACTGCAGGGTTTTAGAAGAAGCTAAGCCCCGATAAGGTACCTAGAGCGTTCCTTGGGAGAGGCAGTTGGCTACACGGAGAACTCCGTGCCAAGAAAACTTTATTCAGGGAAGGGACCAGTGTGTAGCTAGAGTGTATATTTACTTAGTAGAAATCACAAGGAGGTAGGCTGCGTGTTCGCTGCAAACGGGGACCTGATGGCACAGGCCTTGCCTTCCCATTTTGAATACTCAATTCATGCTGCCTTGAAACGACCTAAATAACAGTTTTAGGACTGGTCTTTGTCACTGTAGGCAGGGCTCTGGGAAGGGCACGAGTGTTCTCTACATCAACAGGGTGCTTTCATAGCCTGGGTGGGAGCTCCTCCTGAGACGCTCTAGAGCTAAAAGGAAACTTGACGTGAGTCCTTTCCTCAAGGTAAAGCCTCGAATAGCCTGCCGAAGCGGAAGATTGGAGCAGAGTGCTTGAAGCATTAGCTTTAGGTCTGTTTTCTTTTAAGGTTAGTAAGGTTTCAAGACACCGAGGACCTCGCGTGGGCACCCAATTCCCTGCAAGAACACCTAGTAGCAGCAGGCTCCACTAGGCTGCTAAGAAATATCCAGGCCTGAAAACATTTCCCTGTCACTCTCTGTATGCTGAGTGTAGGGCAACACACTGCACTCTTCCTTGGGAGATCTAGGTGTCCTCAGCACTCCAACAGCTCCAGGAAATCTGTTCTCTCACGTCCTACATGTCATGCAAATCTGCCTCATAGCCTTAGGCTGAGCGGCACTAAGGAACGAAAATTGCTTCGCATTCCTTGTACAGAGTCATATCTTACGACCCCATACTTACAGGAGAAAGTCGGCTTGCGTTCTGTCCTTAACCACAGCACAGATGTTCCTCTTACACTGCAGGGTTTTAGAAGAAGCTAAGCCCCGATAGCGTACTTAGAGCGTTCCTTGGAAGAGGCAGTTGGTTACACGGAGAACTCCGTGTCAAGGTAACGTTATTCAGGGAAGGGACCAGTGTGTAGCTACAGTGTATATTTACTTGGAGAAATCACCAGGAGGTAGGCTGCGTGTTCGCTGGAAACGGGGACCTGATGGCACAGGCCTTGCTTTCCCATTTTGAAAGCTCCATTCATGCTGCCTTGAAACTACCTAAAAAACAGTTTTAGGACGGGTCTCTAGTCGCTGTAGGCAGGGCTCTGGGAAGGGAACAAGTGTTCTCTACATCAACAGGGTGCTTTCATAGCCTGGGTGGGAGCTCCTCCTGAGACGCTCTAGAGCTAAAAGGAAACTTGACGTGAGTCCTTTCCTCAAGGTAAAGCCTCGAATAGCCTGCCGAAGCGGAAGCTTGGAGCAGAGTCCTTGAAGCATTAGCTTTAGGTGTGTTTTCTTTTAAGGTTGGTAAGCTTTCAGGACACCGAGGACCTCGCGTAGGCACCCTATTCCCTGCAAGAACACCTAGTACCGGCAGGCTGCACTAGGCTGCTAAGAAACATCCAGGCCCGGAAACCTTTCCCAGTCACTCTGTGTATGCTGAATGTAGGGCAACACACTGCACTCTTCCTTGGGAGAGCTGGATTTCCTCTGCACTCCAACATCTCCAGGAAATCTGTTCTCTCCCGTCCTACATGTCATGCAAATCTGCCTCATAGCCCTAGGCTGAGCGGCACTGAGAAACCAAAACTGCTTTGCATTCCTCATACAGAGTCATACCTTAAGACCCCATACTTACAGGAGAAAGTCGGCTTTCATTCCTGCCTTAACCACAGCACAGTTGTTCCTCTTACACTGCAGGGTTTTAAAAGAAGCTAAGCCCCGATAAGGTACCTAGAGCGTTCCTTGGGAGAGGCAGTTGGCTACACGGAGAACTCCGTGCCAAGGTAACGTTATTCATGTAAGGGACCAGTGTGTAGCTAGAGTGTATATTTACTTAGTAGAAATCACAAGGAGGTAGGCTGCGTGTTCGCTGCAAACGGGGACCTGATGGCACAGGCCTTGCCTTCCCATTTTGAATACTCAATTCATGCTGCCTTGAAACTACCTAAATAACAGTTTTAGGACTGGTCTTTGTCACTGTAGGCAGGGCTCTGGGAAGGGAACGAGTGTTCTCTACATCAACAGGGTGCTTCCATAGCCTGGGAGGGAGCTCCTCCTGAGACGCTCTAGAGTTAAAAGGAAACTTGACGTGAGTCCTTTCCTCAAGGTAAAGCCTCGAATAGCCTGCCGAAGCGGAAGCTTGGAGCAGAGTCCTTGAAGCATTAGCTTTAGGTCTGTTTTCTTTTAAGGTTAGTAAGCTTTCAAGACACCGAGGACCTCGCGTAGGCACCCTATTCCCTGCAAGAACACCTAGTACCGGCAGGCTGCACTAGGCTGCTAAGAAACATCCAGGCCCGGAAACCTTTCCCAGTCACTCTGTGTATGCTGAGTGTAGAGCAACACACTGCACTCTTCCTTGGGAGAGCTGGATTTCCTCTGCACTCCAACATCTCCAGGAAATCTGTTCTCTCACGTCCTACATGTCATGCAAATCTGCCTCATAGCCCTAGGCTGAGCGGCACTGAGAAACCAAAACTGCTTTGCATTCCTCGTACAGAGTCATACCTTAAGACCCCATACTTACAGGAGAAAGTCGGCTTTCATTCCTGCCTTAACCACAGCACAGATGTTCCTCTTACACTGCAGGGTTTTAAAAGAAGCTAAGCCCCGATAAGGTACCTAGAGCGTTCCTTGGGAGAGGCAGTTGGCTACACGGAGAACTCCGTGCCAAGAAAACTTTATTCAGGGAAGGGACCAGTGTGTAGCTAGAGTGTATATATACTTAGTAGAAATCTCAAGGAGGTAGGCTGCGTGTTCGCCGGGAAAGGGGACCTAGTGGCCCAGGCCTTGCCTTCCCATTTTGAATGCTCCATTTATGCTGCTTTAGGACGGGTCTCTAGTCACTGTAGGCAGGGCATTGGGAAGTGCACGAGTGTTCTCTACATCAACAGGGTGCTTTCATAGCCTGGGAGGGAGCTCCTCCTGAGACGCTCTAGAGCTAAAAGGAAACTTGACGTGAGTCCTTTCCTCAAGGTAAAGCCTCGAATAGCCTGCCGAAGCGGAAGATTGGAGCAGAGTGCTTGAAGCATTAGCTTTAGGTCTGTTTTCTTTTAAGGTTAGTAAGCTTTCAAGACACCGAGGACCTCGCGTGGGCACCCTATTCCCTGCAAGAACACCTAGTACCGGCAGGCTGCACTAGGCTGCTAAGAAACATCCAGGCCCGGAAACCTTTCCCAGTCACTCTGTGTATGCTGAATGTAGGGCAACACACTGCACTCTTCCTTGGGAGAGCTGGATTTCCTCTGCACTCCAACATCTCCAGGAAATCTGTTCTCTCCCGTCCTACATGTCATGCAAATCTGCCTCATAGCCCTAGGCTGAGCGGCACTGAGAAACCAAAACTGCTTTGCATTCCTCATACAGAGTCATACCTTAAGACCCCATACTTACAGGAGAAAGTCGGCTTTCATTCCTGCCTTAACCACAGCACAGTTGTTCCTCTTACACTGCAGGGTTTTAAAAGAAGCTAAGCCCCGATAAGGTACCTAGAGCGTTCCTTGGGAGAGGCAGTTGGCTACACGGAGAACTCCGTGCCAAGGTAACGTTATTCATGTAAGGGACCAGTGTGTAGCTAGAGTGTATATTTACTTAGTAGAAATCACAAGGAGGTAGGCTGCGTGTTCGCTGCAAACGGGGACCTGATGGCACAGGCCTTGCCTTCCCATTTTGAATACTCAATTCATGCTGCCTTGAAACTCCCTAAATAACAGTTTTAGGACTGGTCTTTGTCACTGTAGGCAGGGCTCTGGGTAGGGAACGAGTGTTCTCTACATCAACAGGGTGCTTTCATAGCCTGGGAAGGAGCTCCTCCTGAGACGCTCTAGAGCTAAAAGGAAACTTGACGTGAGTCCTTTCCTCAAGGTAAAGCCTCGAATAGCCTGCCGAAGCGGAAGATTGGAGCAGAGTGCTTGAAGCATTAGCTTTAGGTCTGTTTTCTTTTAAGGTTAGTAAGCTTTCAAGACACCGAGGACCTCGCGTGGGCACCCTATTCCCTGCAAGAACACCTAGTTCCGGCAGGCTCCACAAGGCTGCTAAGAAACATCCATTCCCGGAAACCTTTCCCAGTCACTCTGTGTATGCTGAGTGTAGAGCAACACAGTGCACTCTTCCTTGGGAGAGCTGGATTTCCTCTGCACTCCAACATCTCCAGGAAATCTGTTCTCTCACGTCCTACATGTCATGCAAATCTGCCTCATAGCCCTAGGCTGAGCGGCACTGAGAAACCAAAACTGCTTTGCATTCCTCGTACAGAGTCATACCTTAAGACCCCATACTTACAGGAGAAAGTCGGCTTTCGTTCCTGCCTTAACCACAGCACAGTTGTTCCTCTTACACTGCAGGGTTTTAAAAGAAGCTAAGCCCCGATAAGGTACCTAGAGCGTTCCTTGGGAGAGGCAGTTGGCTACACGGAGAACTCCGTGCCAAGGTAACGTTATTCATGTAAGGGACCAGTGTGTAGCTAGAGTGTATATTTACTTAGTAGAAATCACAAGGAGGTAGGCTGCGTGTTCGCTGCAAACGGGGACCTGATGGCACAGGCCTTGCCTTCCCATTTTGAATACTCAATTCATGCTGCCTTGAAACTACCTAAATAACAGTTTTAGGACTGGTCTTTGTCACTGTAGGCAGGGCTCTGGGAAGGGAACGAGTGTTCTCTACATCAACAGGGTGCTTCCATAGCCTGGGAGGGAGCTCCTCCTGAGACGCTCTAGAGTTAAAAGGAAACTTGACGTGAGTCCTTTCCTCAAGGTAAAGCCTCGAATAGCCTGCCGAAGCGGAAGCTTGGAGCAGAGTCCTTGAAGCATTAGCTTTAGGTCTGTTTTCTTTTAAGGTTAGTAAGCTTTCAAGACACCGAGGACCTCGCGTAGGCACCCTATTCCCTGCAAGAACACCTAGTACCGGCAGGCTGCACTAGGCTGCTAAGAAACATCCAGGCCCGGAAACCTTTCCCAGTCACTCTGTGTATGCTGAGTGTAGGGCAACACACTGCACTCTTCCTTGGGAGAGCTGGATTTCCTCTGCACTCCAACATCTCCAGGAAATCTGTTCTCTCACGTCCTACATGTCATGCAAATCTGCCTCATAGCCCTAGGCTGAGCGGCACTGAGAAACCAAAACTGCTTTGCATTCCTCGTACAGAGTCATACCTTAAGACCCCATACTTACAGGAGAAAGTCGGCTTTCATTCCTGCCTTAACCACAGCACAGATGTTCCTCTTACACTGCAGGGTTTTAAAAGAAGCTAAGCCCCGATAAGGTACCTAGAGCGTTCCTTGGGAGAGGCAGTTGGCTACACGGAGAACTCCGTGCCAAGAAAACTTTATTCAGGGAAGGGACCAGTGTGTAGCTAGAGTGTATATATACTTAGTAGAAATCTCAAGGAGGTAGGCTGCGTGTTCGCCGGGAAAGGGGACCTAGTGGCCCAGGCCTTGCCTTCCCATTTTGAATGCTCCATTTATGCTGCTTTAGGACGGGTCTCTAGTCACTGTAGGCAGGGCATTGGGAAGTGCACGAGTGTTCTCTACATCAACAGGGTGCTTTCATAGCCTGGGTGGGAGCTCCTCCTGAGACGCTCTAGAGCTAAAAGGAAACTTGACGTGAGTCCTTTCCTCAAGGTAAAGCCTCGAATAGCCTGCCGAAGCGGAAGATTGGAGCAGAGTGCTTGAAGCATTAGCTTTAGGTCTGTTTTCTTTTAAGGTTAGTAAGGTTTCAAGACACCGAGGACCTCGCGTGGGCACCCAATTCCCTGCAAGAACACCTAGTAGCAGCAGGCTGCACTAGGCTGCTAAGAAATATCCAGGCCTGAAAACATTTCCCAGTCACTCTGTGTATGCTGAGTGTAGGGCAACACACTGCACTCTTCCTTGGGAGATCTAGGTGTCCTCAGCACTCCAACAGCTCCAGGAAATCTGTTCTCTCACGTCCTACATGTCATGCAAATCTGCCTCATAGCCTTAGGCTGAGCGGCACTAAGGAACGAAAATTGCTTCGCATTCCTTGTACAGAGTCATATCTTACGACCCCATACTTACAGGAGAAAGTCGGCTTGCGTTCTGTCCTTAACCACAGCACAGATGTTCCTCTTACACTGCAGGGTTTTAGAAGAAGCTAAGCCCCGATAGCGTACTTAGAGCGTTCCTTGGAAGAGGCAGTTGGCTACACGGAGAACTCCGTGTCAAGGTAACGTTATTCAGGGAAGGGACCAGTGTGTAGCTACAGTGTATATTTACTTGGAGAAATCACCAGGAGGTAGGCTGCGTGTTCGCTGGAAACGGGGACCTGATGGCACAGGCCTTGCTTTCCCATTTTGAAAGCTCCATTCATGCTGCCTTGAAACTACCTAAAAAACAGTTTTAGGACGGGTCTCTAGTCGCTGTAGGCAGGGCTCTGGGAAGGGAACAAGTGTTCTCTACATCAACAGGGTGCTTTCATAGCCTGGGAGGGAGCTCCTCCTGAGACGCTCTAGAGCTAAAAGGAAACTTGACGTGAGTCCTTTCCTCAAGGTAAAGCCTCGAATAGCCTGCCGAAGCGGAAGCTTGGAGCAGAGTCCTTGAAGCATTAGCTTTAGGTCTGTTTTCTTTTAAGGTTGGTAAGCTTTCAGGACACCGAGGACCTCGCGTAGGCACCCTATTCCCTGCAAGAACACCTAGTACCGGCAGGCTGCACTAGGCTGCTAAGAAACATCCAGGCCCGGAAACCTTTCCCAGTCACTCTGTGTATGCTGAATGTAGGGCAACACACTGCACTCTTCCTTGGGAGAGCTGGATTTCCTCTGCACTCCAACATCTCCAGGAAATCTGTTCTCTCCCGTCCTACATGTCATGCAAATCTGCCTCATAGCCCTAGGCTGAGCGGCACTGAGAAACCAAAACTGCTTTGCATTCCTCGTACAGAGTCATACCTTAAGACCCCATACTTACAGGAGAAAGTCGGCTTTCATTCCTGCCTTAACCACAGCACAGATGTTCCTCTTACACTGCAGGGTTTTAAAAGAAGCTAAGCCCCGATAAGGTACCTAGAGCGTTCCTTGGGAGAGGCAGTTGGCTACACGGAGAACTCCGTGCCAAGAAAACTTTATTCAGGGAAGGGACCAGTGTGTAGCTAGAGTGTATATATACTTAGTAGAAATCTCAAGGAGGTAGGCTGCGTGTTCGCCGGGAAAGGGGACCTAGTGGCCCAGGCCTTGCCTTCCCATTTTGAATGCTCCATTTATGCTGCTTTAGGACGGGTCTCTAGTCACTGTAGGCAGGGCATTGGGAAGTGCACGAGTGTTCTCTACATCAACAGGGTGCTTTCATAGCCTGGGAGGGAGCTCCTCCTGAGACGCTCTAGAGCTAAAAGGAAACTTGACGTGAGTCCTTTCCTCAAGGTAAAGCCTCGAATAGCCTGCCGAAGCGGAAGATTGGAGCAGAGTGCTTGAAGCATTAGCTTTAGGTCTGTTTTCTTTTAAGGTTAGTAAGCTTTCAAGACACCGAGGACCTCGCGTGGGCACCCTATTCCCTGCAAGAACACCTAGTTCCGGCAGGCTCCACAAGGCTGCTAAGAAACATCCAGGCCCGGAAACCTTTCCCAGTCACTCTGTGTATGCTGAGTGTAGAACAACACACTGCACTCTTCCTTGGGAGACCTACGTTTCCTCAGCACTCCAACATCTCCAGGAAATCTGTTCTCTCCCGTCCTACATGTCATGCAAATCTGCCTCATAGCCCTAGGCTGAGCGGCACTGAGAAACCAAAACTGCTTTGCATTCCTCATACAGAGTCATACCTTAAGACCCCATACTTACAGGAGAAAGTCGGCTTTCATTCCTGCCTTAACCACAGCACAGTTGTTCCTCTTACACTGCAGGGTTTTAAAAGAAGCTAAGCCCCGATAAGGTACCTAGAGCGTTCCTTGGGAGAGGCAGTTGGCTACACGGAGAACTCCGTGCCAAGGTAACGTTATTCATGTAAGGGACCAGTGTGTAGCTAGAGTGTATATTTACTTAGTAGAAATCACAAGGAGGTAGGCTGCGTGTTCGCTGCAAACGGGGACCTGATGGCACAGGCCTTGCCTTCCCATTTTGAATACTCAATTCATGCTGCCTTGAAACTACCTAAATAACAGTTTTAGGACTGGTCTTTGTCACTGTAGGCAGGGCTCTGGGAAGGGAACGAGTGTTCTCTACATCAACAGGGTGCTTCCATAGCCTGGGAGGGAGCTCCTCCTGAGACGCTCTAGAGTTAAAAGGAAACTTGACGTGAGTCCTTTCCTCAAGGTAAAGCCTCGAATAGCCTGCCGAAGCGGAAGCTTGGAGCAGAGTCCTTGAAGCATTAGCTTTAGGTCTGTTTTCTTTTAAGGTTAGTAAGCTTTCAAGACACCGAGGACCTCGCGTAGGCACCCTATTCCCTGCAAGAACACCTAGTACCGGCAGGCTGCACTAGGCTGCTAAGAAACATCCAGGCCCGGAAACCTTTCCCAGTCACTCTGTGTATGCTGAGTGTAGAGCAACACACTGCACTCTTCCTTGGGAGAGCTGGATTTCCTCAGCACTCCAACATCTCCAGGAAATCTGTTCTCTCACGTCCTACATGTCATGCAAATCTGCCTCATAGCCCTAGGCTGAGCGGCACTGAGAAACCAAAACTGCTTTGCATTCCTCGTACAGAGTCATACCTTAAGACCCCATACTTACAGGAGAAAGTCGGCTTTCATTCCTGCCTTAACCACAGCACAGATGTTCCTCTTACACTGCAGGGTTTTAAAAGAAGCTAAGCCCCGATAAGGTACCTAGAGCGTTCCTTGGGAGAGGCAGTTGGCTACACGGAGAACTCCGTGCCAAGAAAACTTTATTCAGGGAAGGGACCAGTGTGTAGCTAGAGTGTATATATACTTAGTAGAAATCTCAAGGAGGTAGGCTGCGTGTTCGCCGGGAAAGGGGACCTAGTGGCCCAGGCCTTGCCTTCCCATTTTGAATGCTCCATTTATGCTGCTTTAGGACGGGTCTCTAGTCACTGTAGGCAGGGCATTGGGAAGTGCACGAGTGTTCTCTACATCAACAGGGTGCTTTCATAGCCTGGGAGGGAGCTCCTCCTGAGACGCTCTAGAGCTAAAAGGAAACTTGACGTGAGTCCTTTCCTCAAGGTAAAGCCTCGAATAGCCTGCCGAAGCGGAAGATTGGAGCAGAGTGCTTGAAGCATTAGCTTTAGGTCTGTTTTCTTTTAAGGTTAGTAAGCTTTCAAGACACCGAGGACCTCGCGTGGGCACCCTATTCCCTGCAAGAACACCTAGTACCGGCAGGCTGCACTAGGCTGCTAAGAAACATCCAGGCCCGGAAACCTTTCCCAGTCACTCTGTGTATGCTGAATGTAGGGCAACACACTGCACTCTTCCTTGGGAGAGCTGGATTTCCTCTGCACTCCAACATCTCCAGGAAATCTGTTCTCTCCCGTCCTACATGTCATGCAAATCTGCCTCATAGCCCTAGGCTGAGCGGCACTGAGAAACCAAAACTGCTTTGCATTCCTCATACAGAGTCATACCTTAAGACCCCATACTTACAGGAGAAAGTCGGCTTTCATTCCTGCCTTAACCACAGCACAGTTGTTCCTCTTACACTGCAGGGTTTTAAAAGAAGCTAAGCCCCGATAAGGTACCTAGAGCGTTCCTTGGGAGAGGCAGTTGGCTACACGGAGAACTCCGTGCCAAGGTAACGTTATTCATGTAAGGGACCAGTGTGTAGCTAGAGTGTATATTTACTTAGTAGAAATCACAAGGAGGTAGGCTGCGTGTTCGCTGCAAACGGGGACCTGATGGCACAGGCCTTGCCTTCCCATTTTGAATACTCAATTCATGCTGCCTTGAAACTCCCTAAATAACAGTTTTAGGACTGGTCTTTGTCACTGTAGGCAGGGCTCTGGGTAGGGAACGAGTGTTCTCTACATCAACAGGGTGCTTTCATAGCCTGGGAAGGAGCTCCTCCTGAGACGCTCTAGAGCTAAAAGGAAACTTGACGTGAGTCCTTTCCTCAAGGTAAAGCCTCGAATAGCCTGCCGAAGCGGAAGATTGGAGCAGAGTGCTTGAAGCATTAGCTTTAGGTCTGTTTTCTTTTAAGGTTAGTAAGCTTTCAAGACACCGAGGACCTCGCGTGGGCACCCTATTCCCTGCAAGAACACCTAGTTCCGGCAGGCTCCACAAGGCTGCTAAGAAACATCCATTCCCGGAAACCTTTCCCAGTCACTCTGTGTATGCTGAGTGTAGAGCAACACAGTGCACTCTTCCTTGGGAGAGCTGGATTTCCTCTGCACTCCAACATCTCCAGGAAATCTGTTCTCTCACGTCCTACATGTCATGCAAATCTGCCTCATAGCCCTAGGCTGAGCGGCACTGAGAAACCAAAACTGCTTTGCATTCCTCGTACAGAGTCATACCTTAAGACCCCATACTTACAGGAGAAAGTCGGCTTTCGTTCCTGCCTTAACCACAGCACAGTTGTTCCTCTTACACTGCAGGGTTTTAAAAGAAGCTAAGCCCCGATAAGGTACCTAGAGCGTTCCTTGGGAGAGGCAGTTGGCTACACGGAGAACTCCGTGCCAAGGTAACGTTATTCATGTAAGGGACCAGTGTGTAGCTAGAGTGTATATTTACTTAGTAGAAATCACAAGGAGGTAGGCTGCGTGTTCGCTGCAAACGGGGACCTGATGGCACAGGCCTTGCCTTCCCATTTTGAATACTCAATTCATGCTGCCTTGAAACTACCTAAATAACAGTTTTAGGACTGGTCTTTGTCACTGTAGGCAGGGCTCTGGGAAGGGAACGAGTGTTCTCTACATCAACAGGGTGCTTCCATAGCCTGGGAGGGAGCTCCTCCTGAGACGCTCTAGAGTTAAAAGGAAACTTGACGTGAGTCCTTTCCTCAAGGTAAAGCCTCGAATAGCCTGCCGAAGCGGAAGCTTGGAGCAGAGTCCTTGAAGCATTAGCTTTAGGTCTGTTTTCTTTTAAGGTTAGTAAGCTTTCAAGACACCGAGGACCTCGCGTAGGCACCCTATTCCCTGCAAGAACACCTAGTACCGGCAGGCTGCACTAGGCTGCTAAGAAACATCCAGGCCCGGAAACCTTTCCCAGTCACTCTGTGTATGCTGAGTGTAGGGCAACACACTGCACTCTTCCTTGGGAGAGCTGGATTTCCTCTGCACTCCAACATCTCCAGGAAATCTGTTCTCTCACGTCCTACATGTCATGCAAATCTGCCTCATAGCCCTAGGCTGAGCGGCACTGAGAAACCAAAACTGCTTTGCATTCCTCGTACAGAGTCATACCTTAAGACCCCATACTTACAGGAGAAAGTCGGCTTTCATTCCTGCCTTAACCACAGCACAGATGTTCCTCTTACACTGCAGGGTTTTAAAAGAAGCTAAGCCCCGATAAGGTACCTAGAGCGTTCCTTGGGAGAGGCAGTTGGCTACACGGAGAACTCCGTGCCAAGAAAACTTTATTCAGGGAAGGGACCAGTGTGTAGCTAGAGTGTATATATACTTAGTAGAAATCTCAAGGAGGTAGGCTGCGTGTTCGCCGGGAAAGGGGACCTAGTGGCCCAGGCCTTGCCTTCCCATTTTGAATGCTCCATTTATGCTGCTTTAGGACGGGTCTCTAGTCACTGTAGGCAGGGCATTGGGAAGTGCACGAGTGTTCTCTACATCAACAGGGTGCTTTCATAGCCTGGGTGGGAGCTCCTCCTGAGACGCTCTAGAGCTAAAAGGAAACTTGACGTGAGTCCTTTCCTCAAGGTAAAGCCTCGAATAGCCTGCCGAAGCGGAAGATTGGAGCAGAGTGCTTGAAGCATTAGCTTTAGGTCTGTTTTCTTTTAAGGTTAGTAAGGTTTCAAGACACCGAGGACCTCGCGTGGGCACCCAATTCCCTGCAAGAACACCTAGTAGCAGCAGGCTGCACTAGGCTGCTAAGAAATATCCAGGCCTGAAAACATTTCCCAGTCACTCTGTGTATGCTGAGTGTAGGGCAACACACTGCACTCTTCCTTGGGAGATCTAGGTGTCCTCAGCACTCCAACAGCTCCAGGAAATCTGTTCTCTCACGTCCTACATGTCATGCAAATCTGCCTCATAGCCTTAGGCTGAGCGGCACTAAGGAACGAAAATTGCTTCGCATTCCTTGTACAGAGTCATATCTTACGACCCCATACTTACAGGAGAAAGTCGGCTTGCGTTCTGTCCTTAACCACAGCACAGATGTTCCTCTTACACTGCAGGGTTTTAGAAGAAGCTAAGCCCCGATAGCGTACTTAGAGCGTTCCTTGGAAGAGGCAGTTGGCTACACGGAGAACTCCGTGTCAAGGTAACGTTATTCAGGGAAGGGACCAGTGTGTAGCTACAGTGTATATTTACTTGGAGAAATCACCAGGAGGTAGGCTGCGTGTTCGCTGGAAACGGGGACCTGATGGCACAGGCCTTGCTTTCCCATTTTGAAAGCTCCATTCATGCTGCCTTGAAACTACCTAAAAAACAGTTTTAGGACGGGTCTCTAGTCGCTGTAGGCAGGGCTCTGGGAAGGGAACAAGTGTTCTCTACATCAACAGGGTGCTTTCATAGCCTGGGAGGGAGCTCCTCCTGAGACGCTCTAGAGCTAAAAGGAAACTTGACGTGAGTCCTTTCCTCAAGGTAAAGCCTCGAATAGCCTGCCGAAGCGGAAGCTTGGAGCAGAGTCCTTGAAGCATTAGCTTTAGGTCTGTTTTCTTTTAAGGTTGGTAAGCTTTCAGGACACCGAGGACCTCGCGTAGGCACCCTATTCCCTGCAAGAACACCTAGTACCGGCAGGCTGCACTAGGCTGCTAAGAAACATCCAGGCCCGGAAACCTTTCCCAGTCACTCTGTGTATGCTGAATGTAGGGCAACACACTGCACTCTTCCTTGGGAGAGCTGGATTTCCTCTGCACTCCAACATCTCCAGGAAATCTGTTCTCTCCCGTCCTACATGTCATGCAAATCTGCCTCATAGCCCTAGGCTGAGCGGCACTGAGAAACCAAAACTGCTTTGCATTCCTCGTACAGAGTCATACCTTAAGACCCCATACTTACAGGAGAAAGTCGGCTTTCATTCCTGCCTTAACCACAGCACAGATGTTCCTCTTACACTGCAGGGTTTTAAAAGAAGCTAAGCCCCGATAAGGTACCTAGAGCGTTCCTTGGGAGAGGCAGTTGGCTACACGGAGAACTCCGTGCCAAGAAAACTTTATTCAGGGAAGGGACCAGTGTGTAGCTAGAGTGTATATATACTTAGTAGAAATCTCAAGGAGGTAGGCTGCGTGTTCGCCGGGAAAGGGGACCTAGTGGCCCAGGCCTTGCCTTCCCATTTTGAATGCTCCATTTATGCTGCTTTAGGACGGGTCTCTAGTCACTGTAGGCAGGGCATTGGGAAGTGCACGAGTGTTCTCTACATCAACAGGGTGCTTTCATAGCCTGGGAGGGAGCTCCTCCTGAGACGCTCTAGAGCTAAAAGGAAACTTGACGTGAGTCCTTTCCTCAAGGTAAAGCCTCGAATAGCCTGCCGAAGCGGAAGATTGGAGCAGAGTGCTTGAAGCATTAGCTTTAGGTCTGTTTTCTTTTAAGGTTAGTAAGCTTTCAAGACACCGAGGACCTCGCGTGGGCACCCTATTCCCTGCAAGAACACCTAGTTCCGGCAGGCTCCACAAGGCTGCTAAGAAACATCCAGGCCCGGAAACCTTTCCCAGTCACTCTGTGTATGCTGAGTGTAGAACAACACACTGCACTCTTCCTTGGGAGACCTACGTTTCCTCAGCACTCCAACATCTCCAGGAAATCTGTTCTCTCACGTCCTACATGTCATGCAATTCTGCCACATAGCCCTAGGCTGAGCGGCACTGAGAAACCAAAACTGCTTTGCATTCCTCGTACAGAGTCATACCTTAAGACCCCATACTTACAGGAGAAAGTCGGCTTTCATTCCTGCCTTAACCACAGCACAGTTGTTCCTCTTACACTGCAGGGTTTTAAAAGAAGCTAAGCCCCGATAAGGTACCTAGAGCGTTCCTTGGGAGAGGCAGTTGGCTACACGGAGAACTCCGTGCCAAGGTAACGTTATTCATGTAAGGGACCAGTGTGTAGCTAGAGTGTATATTTACTTAGTAGAAATCACAAGGAGGTAGGCTGCGTGTTCGCTGCAAACGGGGACCTGATGGCACAGGCCTTGCCTTCCCATTTTGAATACTCAATTCATGCTGCCTTGAAACTACCTAAATAACAGTTTTAGGACTGGTCTTTGTCACTGTAGGCAGGGCTCTGGGAAGGGCACGAGTGTTCTCTACATCAACAGGGTGCTTTCATAGCCTGGGTGGGAGCTCCTCCTGAGACGCTCTAGAGCTAAAAGGAAACTTGACGTGAGTCCTTTCCTCAAGGTAAAGCCTCGAATAGCCTGCCGAAGCGGAAGATTGGAGCAGAGTGCTTGAAGCATTAGCTTTAGGTCTGTTTTCTTTTAAGGTTAGTAAGGTTTCAAGACACCGAGGACCTCGCGTGGGCACCCAATTCCCTGCAAGAACACCTAGTAGCAGCAGGCTCCACTAGGCTGCTAAGAAATATCCAGGCCTGAAAACATTTCCCAGTCACTCTGTGTATGCTGAGTGTAGGGCAACACACTGCACTCTTCCTTGGGAGATCTAGGTGTCCTCAGCACTCCAACATCTCCAGGAAATCTGTTCTCTCACGTCCTACATGTCATGCAAATCTGCCTCATAGCCTTAGGCTGAGCGGCACTAAGGAACGAAAATTGCTTCGCATTCCTTGTACAGAGTCATATCTTACGACCCCATACTTACAGGAGAAAGTCGGCTTGCGTTCTGTCCTTAACCACAGCACAGATGTTCCTCTTACACTGCAGGGTTTTAGAAGAAGCTAAGCCCCGATAGCGTACTTAGAGCGTTCCTTGGAAGAGGCAGTTGGTTACACGGAGAACTCCGTGTCAAGGTAACGTTATTCAGGGAAGGGACCAGTGTGTAGCTACAGTGTATATTTACTTGGAGAAATCACCAGGAGGTAGGCTGCGTGTTCGCTGGAAACGGGGACCTGATGGCACAGGCCTTGCTTTCCCATTTTGAAAGCTCCATTCATGCTGCCTTGAAACTACCTAAAAAACAGTTTTAGGACGGGTCTCTAGTCGCTGTAGGCAGGGCTCTGGGAAGGGAACAAGTGTTCTCTACATCAACAGGGTGCTTTCATAGCCTGGGTGGGAGCTCCTCCTGAGACGCTCTAGAGCTAAAAGGAAACTTGACGTGAGTCCTTTCCTCAAGGTAAAGCCTCGAATAGCCTGCCGAAGCGGAAGCTTGGAGCAGAGTCCTTGAAGCATTAGCTTTAGGTGTGTTTTCTTTTAAGGTTGGTAAGCTTTCAGGACACCGAGGACCTCGCGTAGGCACCCTATTCCCTGCAAGAACACCTAGTACCGGCAGGCTGCACTAGGCTGCTAAGAAACATCCAGGCCCGGAAACCTTTCCCAGTCACTCTGTGTATGCTGAATGTAGGGCAACACACTGCACTCTTCCTTGGGAGAGCTGGATTTCCTCTGCACTCCAACATCTCCAGGAAATCTGTTCTCTCCCGTCCTACATGTCATGCAAATCTGCCTCATAGCCCTAGGCTGAGCGGCACTGAGAAACCAAAACTGCTTTGCATTCCTCATACAGAGTCATACCTTAAGACCCCATACTTACAGGAGAAAGTCGGCTTTCATTCCTGCCTTAACCACAGCACAGTTGTTCCTCTTACACTGCAGGGTTTTAAAAGAAGCTAAGCCCCGATAAGGTACCTAGAGCGTTCCTTGGGAGAGGCAGTTGGCTACACGGAGAACTCCGTGCCAAGGTAACGTTATTCATGTAAGGGACCAGTGTGTAGCTAGAGTGTATATTTACTTAGTAGAAATCACAAGGAGGTAGGCTGCGTGTTCGCTGCAAACGGGGACCTGATGGCACAGGCCTTGCCTTCCCATTTTGAATACTCAATTCATGCTGCCTTGAAACTACCTAAATAACAGTTTTAGGACTGGTCTTTGTCACTGTAGGCAGGGCTCTGGGAAGGGAACGAGTGTTCTCTACATCAACAGGGTGCTTCCATAGCCTGGGAGGGAGCTCCTCCTGAGACGCTCTAGAGTTAAAAGGAAACTTGACGTGAGTCCTTTCCTCAAGGTAAAGCCTCGAATAGCCTGCCGAAGCGGAAGCTTGGAGCAGAGTCCTTGAAGCATTAGCTTTAGGTCTGTTTTCTTTTAAGGTTAGTAAGCTTTCAAGACACCGAGGACCTCGCGTGGGCACCCTATTCCCTGCAAGAACACCTAGTACCGGCAGGCTGCACTAGGCTGCTAAGAAACATCCAGGCCCGGAAACCTTTCCCAGTCACTCTGTGTATGCTGAATGTAGGGCAACACACTGCACTCTTCCTTGGGAGAGCTGGATTTCCTCTGCACTCCAACATCTCCAGGAAATCTGTTCTCTCCCGTCCTACATGTCATGCAAATCTGCCTCATAGCCCTAGGCTGAGCGGCACTGAGAAACCAAAACTGCTTTGCATTCCTCATACAGAGTCATACCTTAAGACCCCATACTTACAGGAGAAAGTCGGCTTTCATTCCTGCCTTAACCACAGCACAGTTGTTCCTCTTACACTGCAGGGTTTTAAAAGAAGCTAAGCCCCGATAAGGTACCTAGAGCGTTCCTTGGGAGAGGCAGTTGGCTACACGGAGAACTCCGTGCCAAGGTAACGTTATTCATGTAAGGGACCAGTGTGTAGCTAGAGTGTATATTTACTTAGTAGAAATCACAAGGAGGTAGGCTGCGTGTTCGCTGCAAACGGGGACCTGATGGCACAGGCCTTGCCTTCCCATTTTGAATACTCAATTCATGCTGCCTTGAAACTCCCTAAATAACAGTTTTAGGACTGGTCTTTGTCACTGTAGGCAGGGCTCTGGGTAGGGAACGAGTGTTCTCTACATCAACAGGGTGCTTTCATAGCCTGGGAAGGAGCTCCTCCTGAGACGCTCTAGAGCTAAAAGGAAACTTGACGTGAGTCCTTTCCTCAAGGTAAAGCCTCGAATAGCCTGCCGAAGCGGAAGATTGGAGCAGAGTGCTTGAAGCATTAGCTTTAGGTCTGTTTTCTTTTAAGGTTAGTAAGCTTTCAAGACACCGAGGACCTCGCGTGGGCACCCTATTCCCTGCAAGAACACCTAGTTCCGGCAGGCTCCACAAGGCTGCTAAGAAACATCCATTCCCGGAAACCTTTCCCAGTCACTCTGTGTATGCTGAGTGTAGAGCAACACAGTGCACTCTTCCTTGGGAGACCTAGGTTTCCTCAGCACTCCAACTTCTCCTGGAAATCTGTTCTCTCACGTCCTACATATCATGCAAATCTGCCACATAGCCCTAGGCTGAGCGGCACTGAGAAACCAAAACTGCTTTGCATTCCTCGTACAGAGTCATACCTTAAGACCCCATACTTTCAGGAGAAAGTCGGCTTTCATTCCTGCCTTAACCACAGCACAGTTGTTCCTCTTACACTGCAGGGTTTTAAAAGAAGCTAAGCCCCGATAAGGTACCTAGAGCGTTCCTTGGGAGAGGCAGTTTTCTACACGGAGAACTCCGTGCCAAGAAAACTTTATTCAGGGCAGGGACCAGTGTGTAGCTAGAGTGTATATTTACTTAGTAGAAATCACAAGGAGGTAGGCTGCGTGTTCGCTGGAAACGGGGACCTGATGGCACAGGACTTGCCTTCCCATTTTGAATACTCAATTCATGCTGCCTTGAAACTACCTAAATAACAGTTTTAAGACTGGTCTCTTGTCACTGTAGGCAGGGCTTTGGGAAGGGCACGAGCGTTCTCTACATCAACAGGGTGCTTTCATAGCCTGGGAGGGAGCTCCTCCTGAGACGCTCTAGAGCTAAAAGGAAACTTGACGTGAGTCCTTTCTTCAAGGTAAAGCCGCGAATAGCCTGCCGAATCGGAAGATTGGAGCAGAGTGCTTGAAGCATTAGCTTTAGGTCTGTTTTCTTTTAAGGTTAGTAAGCTTTCAAGACACCGAGGACCTCGCGTGGGCACCCTATTCCCTGCAAGAACACCTAGTTCCGGCAGGCTCCACAAGGCTGCTAAGAAACATCCAGGCCCGGAAACCATTCCCAGTCACTCTGTGTATGCTGAGTGTAGAGCAACACACTGCACTCTTCCTTGGGAGACCTAGGTTTCCTCAGCACTCCAATATCTCCAGGAAATCTGTTCTCTCACGTCCTACATGTCATGCAAATCTGCCACATAGCCCTAGGCTGAGCGGCACTGAGAAACCAAAACTGCTTTGCATTCCTCGTACAGAGTCATACCTTAAGACCCCATACTTACAGGAGAAAGTCGGCTTTCGTTCCTGCCTTAACTACAGCACAGTTGTTCCTCTTACACTGCAGGGTTTTAAAAGAAGCTAAGCCCCGATAAGGTACCTAGAGCGTTCCTTGGGAGAGGCAGTTGTCTACACGGAGAACTCCGTGCCAAGAAAACTTTATTCAGGGAAGGGACCAGTGTGTAGCTAGAGTGTATATTTACTTAGTAGAAATCACAAGGAGGTAGGCTGCGTGTTCGCTGGAAACGGGGACCTGATGGCACAGGCCTTGCCTTCCCATTTTGAATACTCAATTCATGCTGCCTTGAAACGACCTAAATAACAGTTTTAGGACTGGTCTCTTGTCACTGTAGGCAGGGCTTTGGGAAGGGCACGAGTGTTCTCTACATCAACAGGGTGCTTCCATAGCCTGGGAGGGAGCTCCTCCTGAGACGCTCTAGAGTTAAAAGGAAACTTGACGTGAGTCCTTTCCTCAAGGTAAAGCCTCGAATAGCCTGCCGAAGCGGAAGCTTGGAGCAGAGTCCTTGAAGCATTAGCTTTAGGTCTGTTTTCTTTTAAGGTTAGTAAGCTTTCAAGACACCGAGGACCTCGCGTAGGCACCCTATTCCCTGCAAGAACACCTAGTACCGGCAGGCTGCACTAGGCTGCTAAGAAACATCCAGGCCCGGAAACCTTTCCCAGTCACTCTGTGTATGCTGAGTGTAGGGCAACACACTGCACTCTTCCTTGGGAGAGCTGGATTTCCTCTGCACTCCAACATCTCCAGGAAATCTGTTCTCTCACGTCCTACATGTCATGCAAATCTGCCTCATAGCCCTAGGCTGAGCGGCACTGAGAAACCAAAACTGCTTTGCATTCCTCGTACAGAGTCATACCTTAAGACCCCATACTTACAGGAGAAAGTCGGCTTTCATTCCTGCCTTAACCACAGCACAGATGTTCCTCTTACACTGCAGGGTTTTAGAAGAAGCTAAGCCCCGATAAGGTACCTAGAGCGTTCCTTGGGAGAGGCAGTTGGCTACACGGAGAACTCCGTGCCAAGAAAACTTTATTCAGGGAAGGGACCAGTGTGTAGCTAGAGTGTATATTTACTTAGTAGAAATCACAAGGAGGTAGGCTGCGTGTTCGCTGCAAACGGGGACCTGATGGCACAGGCCTTGCCTTCCCATTTTGAATACTCAATTCATGCTGCCTTGAAACGACCTAAATAACAGTTTTAGGACTGGTCTTTGTCACTGTAGGCAGGGCTCTGGGAAGGGCACGAGTGTTCTCTACATCAACAGGGTGCTTTCATAGCCTGGGTGGGAGCTCCTCCTGAGACGCTCTAGAGCTAAAAGGAAACTTGACGTGAGTCCTTTCCTCAAGGTAAAGCCTCGAATAGCCTGCCGAAGCGGAAGATTGGAGCAGAGTGCTTGAAGCATTAGCTTTAGGTCTGTTTTCTTTTAAGGTTAGTAAGGTTTCAAGACACCGAGGACCTCGCGTGGGCACCCAATTCCCTGCAAGAACACCTAGTAGCAGCAGGGTCCACTAGGCTGCTAAGAAATATCCAGGCCTGAAAACATTTCCCTGTCACTCTCTGTATGCTGAGTGTAGGGCAACACACTGCACTCTTCCTTGGGAGATCTAGGTGTCCTCAGCACTCCAACAGCTCCAGGAAATCTGTTCTCTCACGTCCTACATGTCATGCAAATCTGCCTCATAGCCTTAGGCTGAGCGGCACTAAGGAACGAAAATTGCTTCGCATTCCTTGTACAGAGTCATATCTTACGACCCCATACTTACAGGAGAAAGTCGGCTTGCGTTCTGTCCTTAACCACAGCACAGATGTTCCTCTTACACTGCAGGGTTTTAGAAGAAGCTAAGCCCCGATAGCGTACTTAGAGCGTTCCTTGGAAGAGGCAGTTGGTTACACGGAGAACTCCGTGCCAAGGTAACGTTATTCATGTAAGGGACCAGTGTGTAGCTAGAGTGTATATTTACTTAGTAGAAATCACAAGGAGGTAGGCTGCGTGTTCGCTGCAAACGGGGACCTGATGGCACAGGCCTTGCCTTCCCATTTTGAATACTCAATTCATGCTGCCTTGAAACTACCTAAATAACAGTTTTAGGACTGGTCTTTGTCACTGTAGGCAGGGCTCTGGGTAGGGAACGAGTGTTCTCTACATCAACAGGGTGCTTTCATAGCCTGGAAAGGAGCTCCTCCTGAGACGCTCTAGAGCTAAAAGGAAACTTGACGTGAGTCCTTTCCTTAAGGTAAAGCCTCGAATAGCCTGCCGAAGCGGAAGATTGGAGCAGAGTGCTTGAAGCATTAGCTTTAGGTCTGTTTTCTTTTAAGGTTAGTAAGCTTTCAAGACACCGAGGACCTCGCGTGGGCACCCTATTCCCTGCAAGAACACCTAGTTCCGGCAGGCTCCACAAGGCTGCTAAGAAACATCCATTCCCGGAAACCTTTCCCAGTCACTCTGTGTATGCTGAGTGTAGAGCAACACACTGCACTCTTCCTTGGGAGAGCTGGATTTCCTCTGCACTCCAGCATCTCCAGGAAATCTGTTCTCTCCCGTCCTACATGTCATGCAAATCTGCCTCATAGCCCTAGGCTGAGCGGCACTGAGAAACCAAAACTGCTTTGCATTCCTCATACAGAGTCATACCTTAAGACCCCATACTTACAGGAGAAAGTCGGCTTTCGTTCCTGCCTTAACCACAGCACAGTTGTTCCTCTTACACTGCAGGGTTTTAAAAGAAGCTAAGCCCCGATAAGGTACCTAGAGCGTTCCTTGGGAGAGGCAGTTGGCTACACGGAGAACTCCGTGCCAAGGTAACGTTATTCAGGTAAGGGACCAGTGTGTAGCTAGAGTGTATATTTACTTAGTAGAAATCACAAGGAGGTAGGCTGCGTGTTCGCTGCAAACGGGGACCTGATGGCACAGGCCTTGCCTTCCCATTTTGAATACTCAATTCATGCTGCCTTGAAACTACCTAAATAACAGTTTTAGGACTGGTCTTTGTCACTGTAGGCAGGGCTCTGGGAAGGGCACGAGTGTTCTCTACATCAACAGGGTGCTTTCATAGCCTGGGTGGGAGCTCCTCCTGAGACGCTCTAGAGCTAAAAGGAAACTTGACGTGAGTCCTTTCCTCAAGGTAAAGCCTCGAATAGCCTGCCGAATCGGAAGATTGGAGCAGAGTGCTTGAAGCATTAGCTTTAGGTCTGTTTTCTTTTAAGGTTAGTAAGGTTTCAAGACACCGAGGACCTCGCGTGGGCACCCAATTCCCTGCAAGAACACCTAGTAGCAGCAGGCTGCACTAGGCTGCTAAGAAATATCCAGGCCTGAAAACATTTCCCAGTCACTCGGTGTATGCTGAGTGTAGGGCAACACACTGCACTCTTCCTTGGGAGATCTAGGTGTCCTCAGCACTCCAACAGCTCCAGGAAATCTGTTCTCTCACGTCCTACATGTCATGCAAATCTGCCTCATAGCCTTAGGCTGAGCGGCACTAAGGAACGAAAATTGCTTCGCATTCCTTGTACAGAGTCATATCTTACGACCCCATACTTACAGGAGAAAGTCGGCTTGCGTTCTGTCCTTAACCACAGCACAGATGTTCCTCTTACACTGCAGGGTTTTAGAAGAAGCTAAGCCCCGATAGCGTACTTAGAGCGTTCCTTGGAAGAGGCAGTTGGCTACACGGAGAACTCCGTGTCAAGGTAACGTTATTCAGGGAAGGGACCAGTGTGTAGCTACAGTGTATATTTACTTGGAGAAATCACCAGGAGGTAGGCTGCGTGTTCGCTGGAAACGGGGACCTGATGGCACAGGCCTTGCTTTCCCATTTTGAAAGCTCCATTCATGCTGCCTTGAAACTACCTAAAAAACAGTTTTAGGACGGGTCTCTAGTCGCTGTAGGCAGGGCTCTGGGAAGGGAACAAGTGTTCTCTACATCAACAGGGTGCTTTCATAGCCTGGGTGGGAGCTCCTCCTGAGAGGCTCTAGAGCTAAAAGGAAACTTGACGTGAGTCCTTTCCTCAAGGTAAAGCCTCGAATAGCCTGCCGAAGCGGAAGCTTGGAGCAGAGTCCTTGAAGCATTAGCTTTAGGTGTGTTTTCTTTTAAGGTTGGTAAGCTTTCAGGACACCGAGGACCTCGCGTAGGCACCCTATTCCCTGCAAGAACACCTAGTACCGGCAGGCTGCACTAGGCTGCTAAGAAACATCCAGGCCCGGAAACCTTTCCCAGTCACTCTGTGTATGCTGAATGTAGGGCAACACACTGCAATCTTCCTTGGGAGAGCTGGATTTCCTCTGCACTCCAACATCTCCAGGAAATCTGTTCTCTCCCGTCCTACATGTCATGCAAATCTGCCTCATAGCCCTAGGCTGAGCGGCACTGAGAAACCAAAACTGCTTTGCATTCCTCATACAGAGTCATACCTTAAGACCCCATACTTACAGGAGAAAGTCGGCTTTCATTCCTGCCTTAACCACAGCACAGTTGTTCCTCTTACACTGCAGGGTTTTAAAAGAAGCTAAGCCCCGATAAGGTACCTAGAGCGTTCCTTGGGAGAGGCAGTTTTCTACACGGAGAACTCCGTGCCAAGAAAACTTTATTCAGGGCAGGGACCAGTGTGTAGCTAGAGTGTATATTTACTTAGTAGAAATCACAAGGAGGTAGGCTGCGTGTTCGCTGGAAACGGGGACCTGATGGCACAGGACTTGCCTTCCCATTTTGAATACTCAATTCATGCTGCCTTGAAACTACCTAAATAACAGTTTTAAGACTGGTCTCTTGTCACTGTAGGCAGGGCTTTGGGAAGGGCACGAGCGTTCTCTACATCAACAGGGTGCTTTCATAGCCTGGGAGGGAGCTCCTCCTGAGACGCTCTAGAGCTAAAAGGAAACTTGACGTGAGTCCTTTCTTCAAGGTAAAGCCGCGAATAGCCTGCCGAATCGGAAGATTGGAGCAGAGTGCTTGAAGCATTAGCTTTAGGTCTGTTTTCTTTTAAGGTTAGTAAGCTTTCAAGACACCGAGGACCTCGCGTGGGCACCCTATTCCCTGCAAGAACACCTAGTTCCGGCAGGCTCCACAAGGCTGCTAAGAAACATCCAGGCCCGGAAACCATTCCCAGTCACTCTGTGTATGCTGAGTGTAGAGCAACACACTGCACTCTTCCTTGGGAGACCTAGGTTTCCTCAGCACTCCAATATCTCCAGGAAATCTGTTCTCTCACGTCCTACATGTCATGCAAATCTGCCACATAGCCCTAGGCTGAGCGGCACTGAGAAACCAAAACTGCTTTGCATTCCTCGTACAGAGTCATACCTTAAGACCCCATACTTACAGGAGAAAGTCGGCTTTCGTTCCTGCCTTAACTACAGCACAGTTGTTCCTCTTACACTGCAGGGTTTTAAAAGAAGCTAAGCCCCGATAAGGTACCTAGAGCGTTCCTTGGGAGAGGCAGTTGTCTACACGGAGAACTCCGTGCCAAGAAAACTTTATTCAGGGAAGGGACCAGTGTGTAGCTAGAGTGTATATTTACTTAGTAGAAATCACAAGGAGGTAGGCTGCGTGTTCGCTGGAAACGGGGACCTGATGGCACAGGCCTTGCCTTCCCATTTTGAATACTCAATTCATGCTGCCTTGAAACGACCTAAATAACAGTTTTAGGACTGGTCTCTTGTCACTGTAGGCAGGGCTTTGGGAAGGGCACGAGTGTTCTCTACATCAACAGGGTGCTTCCATAGCCTGGGAGGGAGCTCCTCCTGAGACGCTCTAGAGTTAAAAGGAAACTTGACGTGAGTCCTTTCCTCAAGGTAAAGCCTCGAATAGCCTGCCGAAGCGGAAGCTTGGAGCAGAGTCCTTGAAGCATTAGCTTTAGGTCTGTTTTCTTTTAAGGTTAGTAAGCTTTCAAGACACCGAGGACCTCGCGTAGGCACCCTATTCCCTGCAAGAACACCTAGTACCGGCAGGCTGCACTAGGCTGCTAAGAAACATCCAGGCCCGGAAACCTTTCCCAGTCACTCTGTGTATGCTGAGTGTAGGGCAACACACTGCACTCTTCCTTGGGAGAGCTGGATTTCCTCTGCACTCCAACATCTCCAGGAAATCTGTTCTCTCACGTCCTACATGTCATGCAAATCTGCCTCATAGCCCTAGGCTGAGCGGCACTGAGAAACCAAAACTGCTTTGCATTCCTCGTACAGAGTCATACCTTAAGACCCCATACTTACAGGAGAAAGTCGGCTTTCATTCCTGCCTTAACCACAGCACAGATGTTCCTCTTACACTGCAGGGTTTTAAAAGAAGCTAAGCCCCGATAAGGTACCTAGAGCGTTCCTTGGGAGAGGCAGTTGGCTACACGGAGAACTCCGTGCCAAGAAAACTTTATTCAGGGAAGGGACCAGTGTGTAGCTAGAGTGTATATATACTTAGTAGAAATCTCAAGGAGGTAGGCTGCGTGTTCGCCGGGAAAGGGGACCTAGTGGCCCAGGCCTTGCCTTCCAATTTTGAATGCTCCATTTATGCTGCTTTAGGACGGGTCTCTAGTCACTGTAGGCAGGGCATTGGGAAGTGCACGAGTGTTCTCTACATCAACAGGGTGCTTTCATAGCCTGGGAGGGAGCTCCTCCTGAGACGCTCTAGAGCTAAAAGGAAACTTGACGTGAGTCCTTTCCTCAAGGTAAAGCCTCGAATAGCCTGCCGAAGCGGAAGATTGGAGCAGAGTCCTTGAAGCATTAGCTTTAGGTCTGTTTTCTTTTAAGGTTAGTAAGCTTTCAAGACACCGAGGACCTCGCGTGGGCACCCTATTCCCTGCAAGAACACCTAGTTCCGGCAGGCTCCACAAGGCTGCTAAGAAACATCCAGGCCCGGAAACCTTTCCCAGTCACTCTGTGTATGCTGAGTGTAGAACAACACACTGCACTCTTCCTTGGGAGACCTACGTTTCCTCAGCACTCCAACATCTCCAGGAAATCTGTTCTCTCACGTCCTACATGTCATGCAATTCTGCCACATAGCCCTAGGCTGAGCGGCACTGAGAAACCAAAACTGCTTTGCATTCCTCGTACAGAGTCATACCTTAAGACCCCATACTTACAGGAGAAAGTCGGCTTTCATTCCTGCCTTAACCACAGCACAGTTGTTCCTCTTACACTGCAGGGTTTTAAAAGAAGCTAAGCCCCGATAAGGTACCTAGAGCGTTCCTTGGGAGAGGCAGTTGGCTACACGGAGAACTCCGTGCCAAGGTAACGTTATTCATGTAAGGGACCAGTGTGTAGCTAGAGTGTATATTTACTTAGTAGAAATCACAAGGAGGTAGGCTGCGTGTTCGCTGCAAACGGGGACCTGATGGCACAGGCCTTGCCTTCCCATTTTGAATACTCAATTCATGCTGCCTTGAAACTACCTAAATAACAGTTTTAGGACTGGTCTTTGTCACTGTAGGCAGGGCTCTGGGTAGGGAACGAGTGTTCTCTACATCAACAGGGTGCTTTCATAGCCTGGGAAGGAGCTCCTCCTGAGACGCTCTAGAGCTAAAAGGAAACTTGACGTGAGTCCTTTCCTCAAGGTAAAGCCTCGAATAGCCTGCCGAAGCGGAAGATTGGAGCAGAGTGCTTGAAGCATTAGCTTTAGGTCTGTTTTCTTTTAAGGTTAGTAAGCTTTCAAGACACCGAGGACCTCGCGTGGGCACCCTATTCCCTGCAAGAACACCTAGTTCCGGCAGGCTCCACAAGGCTGCTAAGAAACATCCATTCCCGGAAACCTTTCCCAGTCACTCTGTGTATGCTGAGTGTAGAGCAACACAGTGCACTCTTCCTTGGGAGACCTAGGTTTCCTCAGCACTCCAACTTCTCCTGGAAATCTGTTCTCTCACGTCCTACATATCATGCAAATCTGCCACATAGCCCTAGGCTGAGCGGCACTGAGAAACCAAAACTGCTTTGCATTCCTCGTACAGAGTCATACCTTAAGACCCCATACTTTCAGGAGAAAGTCGGCTTTCATTCCTGCCTTAACCACAGCACAGTTGTTCCTCTTACACTGCAGGGTTTTAAAAGAAGCTAAGCCCCGATAAGGTACCTAGAGCGTTCCTTGGGAGAGGCAGTTTTCTACACGGAGAACTCCGTGCCAAGAAAACTTTATTCAGGGCAGGGACCAGTGTGTAGCTAGAGTGTATATTTACTTAGTAGAAATCACAAGGAGGTAGGCTGCGTGTTCGCTGGAAACGGGGACCTGATGGCACAGGACTTGCCTTCCCATTTTGAATACTCAATTCATGCTGCCTTGAAACTACCTAAATAACAGTTTTAAGACTGGTCTCTTGTCACTGTAGGCAGGGCTTTGGGAAGGGCACGAGCGTTCTCTACATCAACAGGGTGCTTTCATAGCCTGGGAGGGAGCTCCTCCTGAGACGCTCTAGAGCTAAAAGGAAACTTGACGTGAGTCCTTTCTTCAAGGTAAAGCCGCGAATAGCCTGCCGAATCGGAAGATTGGAGCAGAGTGCTTGAAGCATTAGCTTTAGGTCTGTTTTCTTTTAAGGTTAGTAAGCTTTCAAGACACCGAGGACCTCGCGTGGGCACCCTATTCCCTGCAAGAACACCTAGTTCCGGCAGGCTCCACAAGGCTGCTAAGAAACATCCAGGCCCGGAAACCATTCCCAGTCACTCTGTGTATGCTGAGTGTAGAGCAACACACTGCACTCTTCCTTGGGAGACCTAGGTTTCCTCAGCACTCCAATATCTCCAGGAAATCTGTTCTCTCACGTCCTACATGTCATGCAAATCTGCCACATAGCCCTAGGCTGAGCGGCACTGAGAAACCAAAACTGCTTTGCATTCCTCGTACAGAGTCATACCTTAAGACCCCATACTTACAGGAGAAAGTCGGCTTTCGTTCCTGCCTTAACTACAGCACAGTTGTTCCTCTTACACTGCAGGGTTTTAAAAGAAGCTAAGCCCCGATAAGGTACCTAGAGCGTTCCTTGGGAGAGGCAGTTGTCTACACGGAGAACTCCGTGCCAAGAAAACTTTATTCAGGGAAGGGACCAGTGTGTAGCTAGAGTGTATATTTACTTAGTAGAAATCACAAGGAGGTAGGCTGCGTGTTCGCTGGAAACGGGGACCTGATGGCACAGGCCTTGCCTTCCCATTTTGAATACTCAATTCATGCTGCCTTGAAACGACCTAAATAACAGTTTTAGGACTGGTCTCTTGTCACTGTAGGCAGGGCTTTGGGAAGGGCACGAGTGTTCTCTACATCAACAGGGTGCTTCCATAGCCTGGGAGGGAGCTCCTCCTGAGACGCTCTAGAGTTAAAAGGAAACTTGACGTGAGTCCTTTCCTCAAGGTAAAGCCTCGAATAGCCTGCCGAAGCGGAAGCTTGGAGCAGAGTCCTTGAAGCATTAGCTTTAGGTCTGTTTTCTTTTAAGGTTAGTAAGCTTTCAAGACACCGAGGACCTCGCGTAGGCACCCTATTCCCTGCAAGAACACCTAGTACCGGCAGGCTGCACTAGGCTGCTAAGAAACATCCAGGCCCGGAAACCTTTCCCAGTCACTCTGTGTATGCTGAGTGTAGGGCAACACACTGCACTCTTCCTTGGGAGAGCTGGATTTCCTCTGCACTCCAACATCTCCAGGAAATCTGTTCTCTCACGTCCTACATGTCATGCAAATCTGCCTCATAGCCCTAGGCTGAGCGGCACTGAGAAACCAAAACTGCTTTGCATTCCTCGTACAGAGTCATACCTTAAGACCCCATACTTACAGGAGAAAGTCGGCTTTCATTCCTGCCTTAACCACAGCACAGATGTTCCTCTTACACTGCAGGGTTTTAGAAGAAGCTAAGCCCCGATAAGGTACCTAGAGCGTTCCTTGGGAGAGGCAGTTGGCTACACGGAGAACTCCGTGCCAAGAAAACTTTATTCAGGGAAGGGACCAGTGTGTAGCTAGAGTGTATATTTACTTAGTAGAAATCACAAGGAGGTAGGCTGCGTGTTCGCTGCAAACGGGGACCTGATGGCACAGGCCTTGCCTTCCCATTTTGAATACTCAATTCATGCTGCCTTGAAACGACCTAAATAACAGTTTTAGGACTGGTCTTTGTCACTGTAGGCAGGGCTCTGGGAAGGGCACGAGTGTTCTCTACATCAACAGGGTGCTTTCATAGCCTGGGTGGGAGCTCCTCCTGAGACGCTCTAGAGCTAAAAGGAAACTTGACGTGAGTCCTTTCCTCAAGGTAAAGCCTCGAATAGCCTGCCGAAGCGGAAGATTGGAGCAGAGTGCTTGAAGCATTAGCTTTAGGTCTGTTTTCTTTTAAGGTTAGTAAGGTTTCAAGACACCGAGGACCTCGCGTGGGCACCCAATTCCCTGCAAGAACACCTAGTAGCAGCAGGCTCCACTAGGCTGCTAAGAAATATCCAGGCCTGAAAACATTTCCCTGTCACTCTCTGTATGCTGAGTGTAGGGCAACACACTGCACTCTTCCTTGGGAGATCTAGGTGTCCTCAGCACTCCAACAGCTCCAGGAAATCTGTTCTCTCACGTCCTACATGTCATGCAAATCTGCCTCATAGCCTTAGGCTGAGCGGCACTAAGGAACGAAAATTGCTTCGCATTCCTTGTACAGAGTCATATCTTACGACCCCATACTTACAGGAGAAAGTCGGCTTGCGTTCTGTCCTTAACCACAGCACAGATGTTCCTCTTACACTGCAGGGTTTTAGAAGAAGCTAAGCCCCGATAGCGTACTTAGAGCGTTCCTTGGAAGAGGCAGTTGGTTACACGGAGAACTCCGTGTCAAGGTAACGTTATTCAGGGAAGGGACCAGTGTGTAGCTACAGTGTATATTTACTTGGAGAAATCACCAGGAGGTAGGCTGCGTGTTCGCTGGAAACGGGGACCTGATGGCACAGGCCTTGCTTTCCCATTTTGAAAGCTCCATTCATGCTGCCTTGAAACTACCTAAAAAACAGTTTTAGGACGGGTCTCTAGTCGCTGTAGGCAGGGCTCTGGGAAGGGAACAAGTGTTCTCTACATCAACAGGGTGCTTTCATAGCCTGGGTGGGAGCTCCTCCTGAGACGCTCTAGAGCTAAAAGGAAACTTGACGTGAGTCCTTTCCTCAAGGTAAAGCCTCGAATAGCCTGCCGAAGCGGAAGCTTGGAGCAGAGTCCTTGAAGCATTAGCTTTAGGTGTGTTTTCTTTTAAGGTTGGTAAGCTTTCAGGACACCGAGGACCTCGCGTAGGCACCCTATTCCCTGCAAGAACACCTAGTACCGGCAGGCTGCACTAGGCTGCTAAGAAACATCCAGGCCCGGAAACCTTTCCCAGTCACTCTGTGTATGCTGAATGTAGGGCAACACACTGCACTCTTCCTTGGGAGAGCTGGATTTCCTCTGCACTCCAACATCTCCAGGAAATCTGTTCTCTCCCGTCCTACATGTCATGCAAATCTGCCTCATAGCCCTAGGCTGAGCGGCACTGAGAAACCAAAACTGCTTTGCATTCCTCATACAGAGTCATACCTTAAGACCCCATACTTACAGGAGAAAGTCGGCTTTCATTCCTGCCTTAACCACAGCACAGTTGTTCCTCTTACACTGCAGGGTTTTAAAAGAAGCTAAGCCCCGATAAGGTACCTAGAGCGTTCCTTGGGAGAGGCAGTTGGCTACACGGAGAACTCCGTGCCAAGGTAACGTTATTCATGTAAGGGACCAGTGTGTAGCTAGAGTGTATATTTACTTAGTAGAAATCACAAGGAGGTAGGCTGCGTGTTCGCTGCAAACGGGGACCTGATGGCACAGGCCTTGCCTTCCCATTTTGAATACTCAATTCATGCTGCCTTGAAACTACCTAAATAACAGTTTTAGGACTGGTCTTTGTCACTGTAGGCAGGGCTCTGGGAAGGGAACGAGTGTTCTCTACATCAACAGGGTGCTTCCATAGCCTGGGAGGGAGCTCCTCCTGAGACGCTCTAGAGTTAAAAGGAAACTTGACGTGAGTCCTTTCCTCAAGGTAAAGCCTCGAATAGCCTGCCGAAGCGGAAGCTTGGAGCAGAGTCCTTGAAGCATTAGCTTTAGGTCTGTTTTCTTTTAAGGTTAGTAAGCTTTCAAGACACCGAGGACCTCGCGTAGGCACCCTATTCCCTGCAAGAACACCTAGTACCGGCAGGCTGCACTAGGCTGCTAAGAAACATCCAGGCCCGGAAACCTTTCCCAGTCACTCTGTGTATGCTGAGTGTAGAGCAACACACTGCACTCTTCCTTGGGAGAGCTGGATTTCCTCTGCACTCCAACATCTCCAGGAAATCTGTTCTCTCACGTCCTACATGTCATGCAAATCTGCCTCATAGCCCTAGGCTGAGCGGCACTGAGAAACCAAAACTGCTTTGCATTCCTCGTACAGAGTCATACCTTAAGACCCCATACTTACAGGAGAAAGTCGGCTTTCATTCCTGCCTTAACCACAGCACAGATGTTCCTCTTACACTGCAGGGTTTTAAAAGAAGCTAAGCCCCGATAAGGTACCTAGAGCGTTCCTTGGGAGAGGCAGTTGGCTACACGGAGAACTCCGTGCCAAGAAAACTTTATTCAGGGAAGGGACCAGTGTGTAGCTAGAGTGTATATATACTTAGTAGAAATCTCAAGGAGGTAGGCTGCGTGTTCGCCGGGAAAGGGGACCTAGTGGCCCAGGCCTTGCCTTCCCATTTTGAATGCTCCATTTATGCTGCTTTAGGACGGGTCTCTAGTCACTGTAGGCAGGGCATTGGGAAGTGCACGAGTGTTCTCTACATCAACAGGGTGCTTTCATAGCCTGGGAGGGAGCTCCTCCTGAGACGCTCTAGAGCTAAAAGGAAACTTGACGTGAGTCCTTTCCTCAAGGTAAAGCCTCGAATAGCCTGCCGAAGCGGAAGATTGGAGCAGAGTGCTTGAAGCATTAGCTTTAGGTCTGTTTTCTTTTAAGGTTAGTAAGCTTTCAAGACACCGAGGACCTCGCGTGGGCACCCTATTCCCTGCAAGAACACCTAGTACCGGCAGGCTGCACTAGGCTGCTAAGAAACATCCAGGCCCGGAAACCTTTCCCAGTCACTCTGTGTATGCTGAATGTAGGGCAACACACTGCACTCTTCCTTGGGAGAGCTGGATTTCCTCTGCACTCCAACATCTCCAGGAAATCTGTTCTCTCCCGTCCTACATGTCATGCAAATCTGCCTCATAGCCCTAGGCTGAGCGGCACTGAGAAACCAAAACTGCTTTGCATTCCTCATACAGAGTCATACCTTAAGACCCCATACTTACAGGAGAAAGTCGGCTTTCATTCCTGCCTTAACCACAGCACAGTTGTTCCTCTTACACTGCAGGGTTTTAAAAGAAGCTAAGCCCCGATAAGGTACCTAGAGCGTTCCTTGGGAGAGGCAGTTGGCTACACGGAGAACTCCGTGCCAAGGTAACGTTATTCATGTAAGGGACCAGTGTGTAGCTAGAGTGTATATTTACTTAGTAGAAATCACAAGGAGGTAGGCTGCGTGTTCGCTGCAAACGGGGACCTGATGGCACAGGCCTTGCCTTCCCATTTTGAATACTCAATTCATGCTGCCTTGAAACTCCCTAAATAACAGTTTTAGGACTGGTCTTTGTCACTGTAGGCAGGGCTCTGGGTAGGGAACGAGTGTTCTCTACATCAACAGGGTGCTTTCATAGCCTGGGAAGGAGCTCCTCCTGAGACGCTCTAGAGCTAAAAGGAAACTTGACGTGAGTCCTTTCCTCAAGGTAAAGCCTCGAATAGCCTGCCGAAGCGGAAGATTGGAGCAGAGTGCTTGAAGCATTAGCTTTAGGTCTGTTTTCTTTTAAGGTTAGTAAGCTTTCAAGACACCGAGGACCTCGCGTGGGCACCCTATTCCCTGCAAGAACACCTAGTTCCGGCAGGCTCCACAAGGCTGCTAAGAAACATCCATTCCCGGAAACCTTTCCCAGTCACTCTGTGTATGCTGAGTGTAGAGCAACACAGTGCACTCTTCCTTGGGAGAGCTGGATTTCCTCTGCACTCCAACATCTCCAGGAAATCTGTTCTCTCACGTCCTACATGTCATGCAAATCTGCCTCATAGCCCTAGGCTGAGCGGCACTGAGAAACCAAAACTGCTTTGCATTCCTCGTACAGAGTCATACCTTAAGACCCCATACTTACAGGAGAAAGTCGGCTTTCGTTCCTGCCTTAACCACAGCACAGTTGTTCCTCTTACACTGCAGGGTTTTAAAAGAAGCTAAGCCCCGATAAGGTACCTAGAGCGTTCCTTGGGAGAGGCAGTTGGCTACACGGAGAACTCCGTGCCAAGGTAACGTTATTCATGTAAGGGACCAGTGTGTAGCTAGAGTGTATATTTACTTAGTAGAAATCACAAGGAGGTAGGCTGCGTGTTCGCTGCAAACGGGGACCTGATGGCACAGGCCTTGCCTTCCCATTTTGAATACTCAATTCATGCTGCCTTGAAACTACCTAAATAACAGTTTTAGGACTGGTCTTTGTCACTGTAGGCAGGGCTCTGGGAAGGGAACGAGTGTTCTCTACATCAACAGGGTGCTTCCATAGCCTGGGAGGGAGCTCCTCCTGAGACGCTCTAGAGTTAAAAGGAAACTTGACGTGAGTCCTTTCCTCAAGGTAAAGCCTCGAATAGCCTGCCGAAGCGGAAGCTTGGAGCAGAGTCCTTGAAGCATTAGCTTTAGGTCTGTTTTCTTTTAAGGTTAGTAAGCTTTCAAGACACCGAGGACCTCGCGTAGGCACCCTATTCCCTGCAAGAACACCTAGTACCGGCAGGCTGCACTAGGCTGCTAAGAAACATCCAGGCCCGGAAACCTTTCCCAGTCACTCTGTGTATGCTGAGTGTAGGGCAACACACTGCACTCTTCCTTGGGAGAGCTGGATTTCCTCTGCACTCCAACATCTCCAGGAAATCTGTTCTCTCACGTCCTACATGTCATGCAAATCTGCCTCATAGCCCTAGGCTGAGCGGCACTGAGAAACCAAAACTGCTTTGCATTCCTCGTACAGAGTCATACCTTAAGACCCCATACTTACAGGAGAAAGTCGGCTTTCATTCCTGCCTTAACCACAGCACAGATGTTCCTCTTACACTGCAGGGTTTTAAAAGAAGCTAAGCCCCGATAAGGTACCTAGAGCGTTCCTTGGGAGAGGCAGTTGGCTACACGGAGAACTCCGTGCCAAGAAAACTTTATTCAGGGAAGGGACCAGTGTGTAGCTAGAGTGTATATATACTTAGTAGAAATCTCAAGGAGGTAGGCTGCGTGTTCGCCGGGAAAGGGGACCTAGTGGCCCAGGCCTTGCCTTCCCATTTTGAATGCTCCATTTATGCTGCTTTAGGACGGGTCTCTAGTCACTGTAGGCAGGGCATTGGGAAGTGCACGAGTGTTCTCTACATCAACAGGGTGCTTTCATAGCCTGGGTGGGAGCTCCTCCTGAGACGCTCTAGAGCTAAAAGGAAACTTGACGTGAGTCCTTTCCTCAAGGTAAAGCCTCGAATAGCCTGCCGAAGCGGAAGATTGGAGCAGAGTGCTTGAAGCATTAGCTTTAGGTCTGTTTTCTTTTAAGGTTAGTAAGGTTTCAAGACACCGAGGACCTCGCGTGGGCACCCAATTCCCTGCAAGAACACCTAGTAGCAGCAGGCTGCACTAGGCTGCTAAGAAATATCCAGGCCTGAAAACATTTCCCAGTCACTCTGTGTATGCTGAGTGTAGGGCAACACACTGCACTCTTCCTTGGGAGATCTAGGTGTCCTCAGCACTCCAACAGCTCCAGGAAATCTGTTCTCTCACGTCCTACATGTCATGCAAATCTGCCTCATAGCCTTAGGCTGAGCGGCACTAAGGAACGAAAATTGCTTCGCATTCCTTGTACAGAGTCATATCTTACGACCCCATACTTACAGGAGAAAGTCGGCTTGCGTTCTGTCCTTAACCACAGCACAGATGTTCCTCTTACACTGCAGGGTTTTAGAAGAAGCTAAGCCCCGATAGCGTACTTAGAGCGTTCCTTGGAAGAGGCAGTTGGCTACACGGAGAACTCCGTGTCAAGGTAACGTTATTCAGGGAAGGGACCAGTGTGTAGCTACAGTGTATATTTACTTGGAGAAATCACCAGGAGGTAGGCTGCGTGTTCGCTGGAAACGGGGACCTGATGGCACAGGCCTTGCTTTCCCATTTTGAAAGCTCCATTCATGCTGCCTTGAAACTACCTAAAAAACAGTTTTAGGACGGGTCTCTAGTCGCTGTAGGCAGGGCTCTGGGAAGGGAACAAGTGTTCTCTACATCAACAGGGTGCTTTCATAGCCTGGGAGGGAGCTCCTCCTGAGACGCTCTAGAGCTAAAAGGAAACTTGACGTGAGTCCTTTCCTCAAGGTAAAGCCTCGAATAGCCTGCCGAAGCGGAAGCTTGGAGCAGAGTCCTTGAAGCATTAGCTTTAGGTCTGTTTTCTTTTAAGGTTGGTAAGCTTTCAGGACACCGAGGACCTCGCGTAGGCACCCTATTCCCTGCAAGAACACCTAGTACCGGCAGGCTGCACTAGGCTGCTAAGAAACATCCAGGCCCGGAAACCTTTCCCAGTCACTCTGTGTATGCTGAATGTAGGGCAACACACTGCACTCTTCCTTGGGAGAGCTGGATTTCCTCTGCACTCCAACATCTCCAGGAAATCTGTTCTCTCCCGTCCTACATGTCATGCAAATCTGCCTCATAGCCCTAGGCTGAGCGGCACTGAGAAACCAAAACTGCTTTGCATTCCTCGTACAGAGTCATACCTTAAGACCCCATACTTACAGGAGAAAGTCGGCTTTCATTCCTGCCTTAACCACAGCACAGATGTTCCTCTTACACTGCAGGGTTTTAAAAGAAGCTAAGCCCCGATAAGGTACCTAGAGCGTTCCTTGGGAGAGGCAGTTGGCTACACGGAGAACTCCGTGCCAAGAAAACTTTATTCAGGGAAGGGACCAGTGTGTAGCTAGAGTGTATATATACTTAGTAGAAATCTCAAGGAGGTAGGCTGCGTGTTCGCCGGGAAAGGGGACCTAGTGGCCCAGGCCTTGCCTTCCCATTTTGAATGCTCCATTTATGCTGCTTTAGGACGGGTCTCTAGTCACTGTAGGCAGGGCATTGGGAAGTGCACGAGTGTTCTCTACATCAACAGGGTGCTTTCATAGCCTGGGAGGGAGCTCCTCCTGAGACGCTCTAGAGCTAAAAGGAAACTTGACGTGAGTCCTTTCCTCAAGGTAAAGCCTCGAATAGCCTGCCGAAGCGGAAGATTGGAGCAGAGTGCTTGAAGCATTAGCTTTAGGTCTGTTTTCTTTTAAGGTTAGTAAGCTTTCAAGACACCGAGGACCTCGCGTGGGCACCCTATTCCCTGCAAGAACACCTAGTTCCGGCAGGCTCCACAAGGCTGCTAAGAAACATCCAGGCCCGGAAACCTTTCCCAGTCACTCTGTGTATGCTGAGTGTAGAACAACACACTGCACTCTTCCTTGGGAGACCTACGTTTCCTCAGCACTCCAACATCTCCAGGAAATCTGTTCTCTCACGTCCTACATGTCATGCAATTCTGCCACATAGCCCTAGGCTGAGCGGCACTGAGAAACCAAAACTGCTTTGCATTCCTCGTACAGAGTCATACCTTAAGACCCCATACTTACAGGAGAAAGTCGGCTTTCATTCCTGCCTTAACCACAGCACAGTTGTTCCTCTTACACTGCAGGGTTTTAAAAGAAGCTAAGCCCCGATAAGGTACCTAGAGCGTTCCTTGGGAGAGGCAGTTGGCTACACGGAGAACTCCGTGCCAAGGTAACGTTATTCATGTAAGGGACCAGTGTGTAGCTAGAGTGTATATTTACTTAGTAGAAATCACAAGGAGGTAGGCTGCGTGTTCGCTGCAAACGGGGACCTGATGGCACAGGCCTTGCCTTCCCATTTTGAATACTCAATTCATGCTGCCTTGAAACTACCTAAATAACAGTTTTAGGACTGGTCTTTGTCACTGTAGGCAGGGCTCTGGGAAGGGCACGAGTGTTCTCTACATCAACAGGGTGCTTTCATAGCCTGGGTGGGAGCTCCTCCTGAGACGCTCTAGAGCTAAAAGGAAACTTGACGTGAGTCCTTTCCTCAAGGTAAAGCCTCGAATAGCCTGCCGAAGCGGAAGATTGGAGCAGAGTGCTTGAAGCATTAGCTTTAGGTCTGTTTTCTTTTAAGGTTAGTAAGGTTTCAAGACACCGAGGACCTCGCGTGGGCACCCAATTCCCTGCAAGAACACCTAGTAGCAGCAGGCTCCACTAGGCTGCTAAGAAATATCCAGGCCTGAAAACATTTCCCAGTCACTCTGTGTATGCTGAGTGTAGGGCAACACACTGCACTCTTCCTTGGGAGATCTAGGTGTCCTCAGCACTCCAACATCTCCAGGAAATCTGTTCTCTCACGTCCTACATGTCATGCAAATCTGCCTCATAGCCTTAGGCTGAGCGGCACTAAGGAACGAAAATTGCTTCGCATTCCTTGTACAGAGTCATATCTTACGACCCCATACTTACAGGAGAAAGTCGGCTTGCGTTCTGTCCTTAACCACAGCACAGATGTTCCTCTTACACTGCAGGGTTTTAGAAGAAGCTAAGCCCCGATAGCGTACTTAGAGCGTTCCTTGGAAGAGGCAGTTGGTTACACGGAGAACTCCGTGTCAAGGTAACGTTATTCAGGGAAGGGACCAGTGTGTAGCTACAGTGTATATTTACTTGGAGAAATCACCAGGAGGTAGGCTGCGTGTTCGCTGGAAACGGGGACCTGATGGCACAGGCCTTGCTTTCCCATTTTGAAAGCTCCATTCATGCTGCCTTGAAACTACCTAAAAAACAGTTTTAGGACGGGTCTCTAGTCGCTGTAGGCAGGGCTCTGGGAAGGGAACAAGTGTTCTCTACATCAACAGGGTGCTTTCATAGCCTGGGTGGGAGCTCCTCCTGAGACGCTCTAGAGCTAAAAGGAAACTTGACGTGAGTCCTTTCCTCAAGGTAAAGCCTCGAATAGCCTGCCGAAGCGGAAGCTTGGAGCAGAGTCCTTGAAGCATTAGCTTTAGGTGTGTTTTCTTTTAAGGTTGGTAAGCTTTCAGGACACCGAGGACCTCGCGTAGGCACCCTATTCCCTGCAAGAACACCTAGTACCGGCAGGCTGCACTAGGCTGCTAAGAAACATCCAGGCCCGGAAACCTTTCCCAGTCACTCTGTGTATGCTGAATGTAGGGCAACACACTGCACTCTTCCTTGGGAGAGCTGGATTTCCTCTGCACTCCAACATCTCCAGGAAATCTGTTCTCTCCCGTCCTACATGTCATGCAAATCTGCCTCATAGCCCTAGGCTGAGCGGCACTGAGAAACCAAAACTGCTTTGCATTCCTCATACAGAGTCATACCTTAAGACCCCATACTTACAGGAGAAAGTCGGCTTTCATTCCTGCCTTAACCACAGCACAGTTGTTCCTCTTACACTGCAGGGTTTTAAAAGAAGCTAAGCCCCGATAAGGTACCTAGAGCGTTCCTTGGGAGAGGCAGTTGGCTACACGGAGAACTCCGTGCCAAGGTAACGTTATTCATGTAAGGGACCAGTGTGTAGCTAGAGTGTATATTTACTTAGTAGAAATCACAAGGAGGTAGGCTGCGTGTTCGCTGCAAACGGGGACCTGATGGCACAGGCCTTGCCTTCCCATTTTGAATACTCAATTCATGCTGCCTTGAAACTACCTAAATAACAGTTTTAGGACTGGTCTTTGTCACTGTAGGCAGGGCTCTGGGAAGGGAACGAGTGTTCTCTACATCAACAGGGTGCTTCCATAGCCTGGGAGGGAGCTCCTCCTGAGACGCTCTAGAGTTAAAAGGAAACTTGACGTGAGTCCTTTCCTCAAGGTAAAGCCTCGAATAGCCTGCCGAAGCGGAAGCTTGGAGCAGAGTCCTTGAAGCATTAGCTTTAGGTCTGTTTTCTTTTAAGGTTAGTAAGCTTTCAAGACACCGAGGACCTCGCGTGGGCACCCTATTCCCTGCAAGAACACCTAGTACCGGCAGGCTGCACTAGGCTGCTAAGAAACATCCAGGCCCGGAAACCTTTCCCAGTCACTCTGTGTATGCTGAATGTAGGGCAACACACTGCACTCTTCCTTGGGAGAGCTGGATTTCCTCTGCACTCCAACATCTCCAGGAAATCTGTTCTCTCCCGTCCTACATGTCATGCAAATCTGCCTCATAGCCCTAGGCTGAGCGGCACTGAGAAACCAAAACTGCTTTGCATTCCTCATACAGAGTCATACCTTAAGACCCCATACTTACAGGAGAAAGTCGGCTTTCATTCCTGCCTTAACCACAGCACAGTTGTTCCTCTTACACTGCAGGGTTTTAAAAGAAGCTAAGCCCCGATAAGGTACCTAGAGCGTTCCTTGGGAGAGGCAGTTGGCTACACGGAGAACTCCGTGCCAAGGTAACGTTATTCATGTAAGGGACCAGTGTGTAGCTAGAGTGTATATTTACTTAGTAGAAATCACAAGGAGGTAGGCTGCGTGTTCGCTGCAAACGGGGACGTGATGGCACAGGCCTTGCCTTCCCATTTTGAATACTCAATTCATGCTGCCTTGAAACTCCCTAAATAACAGTTTTAGGACTGGTCTTTGTCACTGTAGGCAGGGCTCTGGGTAGGGAACGAGTGTTCTCTACATCAACAGGGTGCTTTCATAGCCTGGGAAGGAGCTCCTCCTGAGACGCTCTAGAGCTAAAAGGAAACTTGACGTGAGTCCTTTCCTCAAGGTAAAGCCTCGAATAGCCTGCCGAAGCGGAAGATTGGAGCAGAGTGCTTGAAGCATTAGCTTTAGGTCTGTTTTCTTTTAAGGTTAGTAAGCTTTCAAGACACCGAGGACCTCGCGTGGGCACCCTATTCCCTGCAAGAACACCTAGTTCCGGCAGGCTCCACAAGGCTGCTAAGAAACATCCATTCCCGGAAACCTTTCCCAGTCACTCTGTGTATGCTGAGTGTAGAGCAACACAGTGCACTCTTCCTTGGGAGACCTAGGTTTCCTCAGCACTCCAACTTCTCCTGGAAATCTGTTCTCTCACGTCCTACATATCATGCAAATCTGCCACATAGCCCTAGGCTGAGCGGCACTGAGAAACCAAAACTGCTTTGCATTCCTCGTACAGAGTCATACCTTAAGACCCCATACTTTCAGGAGAAAGTCGGCTTTCATTCCTGCCTTAACCACAGCACAGTTGTTCCTCTTACACTGCAGGGTTTTAAAAGAAGCTAAGCCCCGATAAGGTACCTAGAGCGTTCCTTGGGAGAGGCAGTTTTCTACACGGAGAACTCCGTGCCAAGAAAACTTTATTCAGGGCAGGGACCAGTGTGTAGCTAGAGTGTATATTTACTTAGTAGAAATCACAAGGAGGTAGGCTGCGTGTTCGCTGGAAACGGGGACCTGATGGCACAGGACTTGCCTTCCCATTTTGAATACTCAATTCATGCTGCCTTGAAACTACCTAAATAACAGTTTTAAGACTGGTCTCTTGTCACTGTAGGCAGGGCTTTGGGAAGGGCACGAGCGTTCTCTACATCAACAGGGTGCTTTCATAGCCTGGGAGGGAGCTCCTCCTGAGACGCTCTAGAGCTAAAAGGAAACTTGACGTGAGTCCTTTCTTCAAGGTAAAGCCGCGAATAGCCTGCCGAATCGGAAGATTGGAGCAGAGTGCTTGAAGCATTAGCTTTAGGTCTGTTTTCTTTTAAGGTTAGTAAGCTTTCAAGACACCGAGGACCTCGCGTGGGCACCCTATTCCCTGCAAGAACACCTAGTTCCGGCAGGCTCCACAAGGCTGCTAAGAAACATCCAGGCCCGGAAACCATTCCCAGTCACTCTGTGTATGCTGAGTGTAGAGCAACACACTGCACTCTTCCTTGGGAGACCTAGGTTTCCTCAGCACTCCAATATCTCCAGGAAATCTGTTCTCTCACGTCCTACATGTCATGCAAATCTGCCACATAGCCCTAGGCTGAGCGGCACTGAGAAACCAAAACTGCTTTGCATTCCTCGTACAGAGTCATACCTTAAGACCCCATACTTACAGGAGAAAGTCGGCTTTCGTTCCTGCCTTAACTACAGCACAGTTGTTCCTCTTACACTGCAGGGTTTTAAAAGAAGCTAAGCCCCGATAAGGTACCTAGAGCGTTCCTTGGGAGAGGCAGTTGTCTACACGGAGAACTCCGTGCCAAGAAAACTTTATTCAGGGAAGGGACCAGTGTGTAGCTAGAGTGTATATTTACTTAGTAGAAATCACAAGGAGGTAGGCTGCGTGTTCGCTGGAAACGGGGACCTGATGGCACAGGCCTTGCCTTCCCATTTTGAATACTCAATTCATGCTGCCTTGAAACGACCTAAATAACAGTTTTAGGACTGGTCTCTTGTCACTGTAGGCAGGGCTTTGGGAAGGGCACGAGTGTTCTCTACATCAACAGGGTGCTTCCATAGCCTGGGAGGGAGCTCCTCCTGAGACGCTCTAGAGTTAAAAGGAAACTTGACGTGAGTCCTTTCCTCAAGGTAAAGCCTCGAATAGCCTGCCGAAGCGGAAGCTTGGAGCAGAGTCCTTGAAGCATTAGCTTTAGGTCTGTTTTCTTTTAAGGTTAGTAAGCTTTCAAGACACCGAGGACCTCGCGTAGGCACCCTATTCCCTGCAAGAACACCTAGTACCGGCAGGCTGCACTAGGCTGCTAAGAAACATCCAGGCCCGGAAACCTTTCCCAGTCACTCTGTGTATGCTGAGTGTAGGGCAACACACTGCACTCTTCCTTGGGAGAGCTGGATTTCCTCTGCACTCCAACATCTCCAGGAAATCTGTTCTCTCACGTCCTACATGTCATGCAAATCTGCCTCATAGCCCTAGGCTGAGCGGCACTGAGAAACCAAAACTGCTTTGCATTCCTCGTACAGAGTCATACCTTAAGACCCCATACTTACAGGAGAAAGTCGGCTTTCATTCCTGCCTTAACCACAGCACAGATGTTCCTCTTACACTGCAGGGTTTTAGAAGAAGCTAAGCCCCGATAAGGTACCTAGAGCGTTCCTTGGGAGAGGCAGTTGGCTACACGGAGAACTCCGTGCCAAGAAAACTTTATTCAGGGAAGGGACCAGTGTGTAGCTAGAGTGTATATTTACTTAGTAGAAATCACAAGGAGGTAGGCTGCGTGTTCGCTGCAAACGGGGACCTGATGGCACAGGCCTTGCCTTCCCATTTTGAATACTCAATTCATGCTGCCTTGAAACGACCTAAATAACAGTTTTAGGACTGGTCTTTGTCACTGTAGGCAGGGCTCTGGGAAGGGCACGAGTGTTCTCTACATCAACAGGGTGCTTTCATAGCCTGGGTGGGAGCTCCTCCTGAGACGCTCTAGAGCTAAAAGGAAACTTGACGTGAGTCCTTTCCTCAAGGTAAAGCCTCGAATAGCCTGCCGAAGCGGAAGATTGGAGCAGAGTGCTTGAAGCATTAGCTTTAGGTCTGTTTTCTTTTAAGGTTAGTAAGGTTTCAAGACACCGAGGACCTCGCGTGGGCACCCAATTCCCTGCAAGAACACCTAGTAGCAGCAGGCTCCACTAGGCTGCTAAGAAATATCCAGGCCTGAAAACATTTCCCTGTCACTCTCTGTATGCTGAGTGTAGGGCAACACACTGCACTCTTCCTTGGGAGATCTAGGTGTCCTCAGCACTCCAACAGCTCCAGGAAATCTGTTCTCTCACGTCCTACATGTCATGCAAATCTGCCTCATAGCCTTAGGCTGAGCGGCACTAAGGAACGAAAATTGCTTCGCATTCCTTGTACAGAGTCATATCTTACGACCCCATACTTACAGGAGAAAGTCGGCTTGCGTTCTGTCCTTAACCACAGCACAGATGTTCCTCTTACACTGCAGGGTTTTAGAAGAAGCTAAGCCCCGATAGCGTACTTAGAGCGTTCCTTGGAAGAGGCAGTTGGTTACACGGAGAACTCCGTGCCAAGGTAACGTTATTCATGTAAGGGACCAGTGTGTAGCTAGAGTGTATATTTACTTAGTAGAAATCACAAGGAGGTAGGCTGCGTGTTCGCTGCAAACGGGGACCTGATGGCACAGGCCTTGCCTTCCCATTTTGAATACTCAATTCATGCTGCCTTGAAACTACCTAAATAACAGTTTTAGGACTGGTCTTTGTCACTGTAGGCAGGGCTCTGGGTAGGGAACGAGTGTTCTCTACATCAACAGGGTGCTTTCATAGCCTGGAAAGGAGCTCCTCCTGAGACGCTCTAGAGCTAAAAGGAAACTTGACGTGAGTCCTTTCCTTAAGGTAAAGCCTCGAATAGCCTGCCGAAGCGGAAGATTGGAGCAGAGTGCTTGAAGCATTAGCTTTAGGTCTGTTTTCTTTTAAGGTTAGTAAGCTTTCAAGACACCGAGGACCTCGCGTGGGCACCCTATTCCCTGCAAGAACACCTAGTTCCGGCAGGCTCCACAAGGCTGCTAAGAAACATCCATTCCCGGAAACCTTTCCCAGTCACTCTGTGTATGCTGAGTGTAGAGCAACACACTGCACTCTTCCTTGGGAGAGCTGGATTTCCTCTGCACTCCAGCATCTCCAGGAAATCTGTTCTCTCCCGTCCTACATGTCATGCAAATCTGCCTCATAGCCCTAGGCTGAGCGGCACTGAGAAACCAAAACTGCTTTGCATTCCTCATACAGAGTCATACCTTAAGACCCCATACTTACAGGAGAAAGTCGGCTTTCGTTCCTGCCTTAACCACAGCACAGTTGTTCCTCTTACACTGCAGGGTTTTAAAAGAAGCTAAGCCCCGATAAGGTACCTAGAGCGTTCCTTGGGAGAGGCAGTTGGCTACACGGAGAACTCCGTGCCAAGGTAACGTTATTCAGGTAAGGGACCAGTGTGTAGCTAGAGTGTATATTTACTTAGTAGAAATCACAAGGAGGTAGGCTGCGTGTTCGCTGCAAACGGGGACCTGATGGCACAGGCCTTGCCTTCCCATTTTGAATACTCAATTCATGCTGCCTTGAAACTACCTAAATAACAGTTTTAGGACTGGTCTTTGTCACTGTAGGCAGGGCTCTGGGAAGGGCACGAGTGTTCTCTACATCAACAGGGTGCTTTCATAGCCTGGGTGGGAGCTCCTCCTGAGACGCTCTAGAGCTAAAAGGAAACTTGACGTGAGTCCTTTCCTCAAGGTAAAGCCTCGAATAGCCTGCCGAATCGGAAGATTGGAGCAGAGTGCTTGAAGCATTAGCTTTAGGTCTGTTTTCTTTTAAGGTTAGTAAGGTTTCAAGACACCGAGGACCTCGCGTGGGCACCCAATTCCCTGCAAGAACACCTAGTAGCAGCAGGCTGCACTAGGCTGCTAAGAAATATCCAGGCCTGAAAACATTTCCCAGTCACTCGGTGTATGCTGAGTGTAGGGCAACACACTGCACTCTTCCTTGGGAGATCTAGGTGTCCTCAGCACTCCAACAGCTCCAGGAAATCTGTTCTCTCACGTCCTACATGTCATGCAAATCTGCCTCATAGCCTTAGGCTGAGCGGCACTAAGGAACGAAAATTGCTTCGCATTCCTTGTACAGAGTCATATCTTACGACCCCATACTTACAGGAGAAAGTCGGCTTGCGTTCTGTCCTTAACCACAGCACAGATGTTCCTCTTACACTGCAGGGTTTTAGAAGAAGCTAAGCCCCGATAGCGTACTTAGAGCGTTCCTTGGAAGAGGCAGTTGGCTACACGGAGAACTCCGTGTCAAGGTAACGTTATTCAGGGAAGGGACCAGTGTGTAGCTACAGTGTATATTTACTTGGAGAAATCACCAGGAGGTAGGCTGCGTGTTCGCTGGAAACGGGGACCTGATGGCACAGGCCTTGCTTTCCCATTTTGAAAGCTCCATTCATGCTGCCTTGAAACTACCTAAAAAACAGTTTTAGGACGGGTCTCTAGTCGCTGTAGGCAGGGCTCTGGGAAGGGAACAAGTGTTCTCTACATCAACAGGGTGCTTTCATAGCCTGGGTGGGAGCTCCTCCTGAGAGGCTCTAGAGCTAAAAGGAAACTTGACGTGAGTCCTTTCCTCAAGGTAAAGCCTCGAATAGCCTGCCGAAGCGGAAGCTTGGAGCAGAGTCCTTGAAGCATTAGCTTTAGGTGTGTTTTCTTTTAAGGTTGGTAAGCTTTCAGGACACCGAGGACCTCGCGTAGGCACCCTATTCCCTGCAAGAACACCTAGTACCGGCAGGCTGCACTAGGCTGCTAAGAAACATCCAGGCCCGGAAACCTTTCCCAGTCACTCTGTGTATGCTGAATGTAGGGCAACACACTGCAATCTTCCTTGGGAGAGCTGGATTTCCTCTGCACTCCAACATCTCCAGGAAATCTGTTCTCTCCCGTCCTACATGTCATGCAAATCTGCCTCATAGCCCTAGGCTGAGCGGCACTGAGAAACCAAAACTGCTTTGCATTCCTCATACAGAGTCATACCTTAAGACCCCATACTTACAGGAGAAAGTCGGCTTTCATTCCTGCCTTAACCACAGCACAGTTGTTCCTCTTACACTGCAGGGTTTTAAAAGAAGCTAAGCCCCGATAAGGTACCTAGAGCGTTCCTTGGGAGAGGCAGTTTTCTACACGGAGAACTCCGTGCCAAGAAAACTTTATTCAGGGCAGGGACCAGTGTGTAGCTAGAGTGTATATTTACTTAGTAGAAATCACAAGGAGGTAGGCTGCGTGTTCGCTGGAAACGGGGACCTGATGGCACAGGACTTGCCTTCCCATTTTGAATACTCAATTCATGCTGCCTTGAAACTACCTAAATAACAGTTTTAAGACTGGTCTCTTGTCACTGTAGGCAGGGCTTTGGGAAGGGCACGAGCGTTCTCTACATCAACAGGGTGCTTTCATAGCCTGGGAGGGAGCTCCTCCTGAGACGCTCTAGAGCTAAAAGGAAACTTGACGTGAGTCCTTTCTTCAAGGTAAAGCCGCGAATAGCCTGCCGAATCGGAAGATTGGAGCAGAGTGCTTGAAGCATTAGCTTTAGGTCTGTTTTCTTTTAAGGTTAGTAAGCTTTCAAGACACCGAGGACCTCGCGTGGGCACCCTATTCCCTGCAAGAACACCTAGTTCCGGCAGGCTCCACAAGGCTGCTAAGAAACATCCAGGCCCGGAAACCATTCCCAGTCACTCTGTGTATGCTGAGTGTAGAGCAACACACTGCACTCTTCCTTGGGAGACCTAGGTTTCCTCAGCACTCCAATATCTCCAGGAAATCTGTTCTCTCACGTCCTACATGTCATGCAAATCTGCCACATAGCCCTAGGCTGAGCGGCACTGAGAAACCAAAACTGCTTTGCATTCCTCGTACAGAGTCATACCTTAAGACCCCATACTTACAGGAGAAAGTCGGCTTTCGTTCCTGCCTTAACTACAGCACAGTTGTTCCTCTTACACTGCAGGGTTTTAAAAGAAGCTAAGCCCCGATAAGGTACCTAGAGCGTTCCTTGGGAGAGGCAGTTGTCTACACGGAGAACTCCGTGCCAAGAAAACTTTATTCAGGGAAGGGACCAGTGTGTAGCTAGAGTGTATATTTACTTAGTAGAAATCACAAGGAGGTAGGCTGCGTGTTCGCTGGAAACGGGGACCTGATGGCACAGGCCTTGCCTTCCCATTTTGAATACTCAATTCATGCTGCCTTGAAACGACCTAAATAACAGTTTTAGGACTGGTCTCTTGTCACTGTAGGCAGGGCTTTGGGAAGGGCACGAGTGTTCTCTACATCAACAGGGTGCTTCCATAGCCTGGGAGGGAGCTCCTCCTGAGACGCTCTAGAGTTAAAAGGAAACTTGACGTGAGTCCTTTCCTCAAGGTAAAGCCTCGAATAGCCTGCCGAAGCGGAAGCTTGGAGCAGAGTCCTTGAAGCATTAGCTTTAGGTCTGTTTTCTTTTAAGGTTAGTAAGCTTTCAAGACACCGAGGACCTCGCGTAGGCACCCTATTCCCTGCAAGAACACCTAGTACCGGCAGGCTGCACTAGGCTGCTAAGAAACATCCAGGCCCGGAAACCTTTCCCAGTCACTCTGTGTATGCTGAGTGTAGGGCAACACACTGCACTCTTCCTTGGGAGAGCTGGATTTCCTCTGCACTCCAACATCTCCAGGAAATCTGTTCTCTCACGTCCTACATGTCATGCAAATCTGCCTCATAGCCCTAGGCTGAGCGGCACTGAGAAACCAAAACTGCTTTGCATTCCTCGTACAGAGTCATACCTTAAGACCCCATACTTACAGGAGAAAGTCGGCTTTCATTCCTGCCTTAACCACAGCACAGATGTTCCTCTTACACTGCAGGGTTTTAGAAGAAGCTAAGCCCCGATAAGGTACCTAGAGCGTTCCTTGGGAGAGGCAGTTGGCTACACGGAGAACTCCGTGCCAAGAAAACTTTATTCAGGGAAGGGACCAGTGTGTAGCTAGAGTGTATATTTACTTAGTAGAAATCACAAGGAGGTAGGCTGCGTGTTCGCTGCAAACGGGGACCTGATGGCACAGGCCTTGCCTTCCCATTTTGAATACTCAATTCATGCTGCCTTGAAACGACCTAAATAACAGTTTTAGGACTGGTCTTTGTCACTGTAGGCAGGGCTCTGGGAAGGGCACGAGTGTTCTCTACATCAACAGGGTGCTTTCATAGCCTGGGTGGGAGCTCCTCCTGAGACGCTCTAGAGCTAAAAGGAAACTTGACGTGAGTCCTTTCCTCAAGGTAAAGCCTCGAATAGCCTGCCGAAGCGGAAGATTGGAGCAGAGTGCTTGAAGCATTAGCTTTAGGTCTGTTTTCTTTTAAGGTTAGTAAGGTTTCAAGACACCGAGGACCTCGCGTGGGCACCCAATTCCCTGCAAGAACACCTAGTAGCAGCAGGCTCCACTAGGCTGCTAAGAAATATCCAGGCCTGAAAACATTTCCCTGTCACTCTCTGTATGCTGAGTGTAGGGCAACACACTGCACTCTTCCTTGGGAGATCTAGGTGTCCTCAGCACTCCAAGAGCTCCAGGAAATCTGTTCTCTCACGTCCTACATGTCATGCAAATCTGCCTCATAGCCTTAGGCTGAGCGGCACTAAGGAACGAAAATTGCTTCGCATTCCTTGTACAGAGTCATATCTTACGACCCCATACTTACAGGAGAAAGTCGGCTTGCGTTCTGTCCTTAACCACAGCACAGATGTTCCTCTTACACTGCAGGGTTTTAGAAGAAGCTAAGCCCCGATAGCGTACTTAGAGCGTTCCTTGGAAGAGGCAGTTGGTTACACGGAGAACTCCGTGCCAAGGTAACGTTATTCATGTAAGGGACCAGTGTGTAGCTAGAGTGTATATTTACTTAGTAGAAATCACAAGGAGGTAGGCTGCGTGTTCGCTGCAAACGGGGACCTGATGGCACAGGCCTTGCCTTCCCATTTTGAATACTCAATTCATGCTGCCTTGAAACTACCTAAATAACAGTTTTAGGACTGGTCTTTGTCACTGTAGGCAGGGCTCTGGGTAGGGAACGAGTGTTCTCTACATCAACAGGGTGCTTTCATAGCCTGGAAAGGAGCTCCTCCTGAGACGCTCTAGAGCTAAAAGGAAACTTGACGTGAGTCCTTTCCTTAAGGTAAAGCCTCGAATAGCCTGCCGAAGCGGAAGATTGGAGCAGAGTGCTTGAAGCATTAGCTTTAGGTCTGTTTTCTTTTAAGGTTAGTAAGCTTTCAAGACACCGAGGACCTCGCGTGGGCACGCTATTCCCTGCAAGAACACCTAGTTCCGGCAGGCTCCACAAGGCTGCTAAGAAACATCCATTCCCGGAAACCTTTCCCAGTCACTCTGTGTATGCTGAGTGTAGAGCAACACACTGCACTCTTCCTTGGGAGAGCTGGATTTCCTCTGCACTCCAGCATCTCCAGGAAATCTGTTCTCTCCCGTCCTACATGTCATGCAAATCTGCCTCATAGCCCTAGGCTGAGCGGCACTGAGAAACCAAAACTGCTTTGCATTCCTCATACAGAGTCATACCTTAAGACCCCATACTTACAGGAGAAAGTCGGCTTTCGTTCCTGCCTTAACCACAGCACAGTTGTTCCTCTTACACTGCAGGGTTTTAAAAGAAGCTAAGCCCCGATAAGGTACCTAGAGCGTTCCTTGGGAGAGGCAGTTGGCTACACGGAGAACTCCGTGCCAAGGTAACGTTATTCAGGTAAGGGACCAGTGTGTAGCTAGAGTGTATATTTACTTAGTAGAAATCACAAGGAGGTAGGCTGCGTGTTCGCTGCAAACGGGGACCTGATGGCACAGGCCTTGCCTTCCCATTTTGAATACTCAATTCATGCTGCCTTGAAACTACCTAAATAACAGTTTTAGGACTGGTCTTTGTCACTGTAGGCAGGGCTCTGGGAAGGGCACGAGTGTTCTCTACATCAACAGGGTGCTTTCATAGCCTGGGTGGGAGCTCCTCCTGAGACGCTCTAGAGCTAAAAGGAAACTTGACGTGAGTCCTTTCCTCAAGGTAAAGCCTCGAATAGCCTGCCGAATCGGAAGATTGGAGCAGAGTGCTTGAAGCATTAGCTTTAGGTCTGTTTTCTTTTAAGGTTAGTAAGGTTTCAAGACACCGAGGACCTCGCGTGGGCACCCAATTCCCTGCAAGAACACCTAGTAGCAGCAGGCTGCACTAGGCTGCTAAGAAATATCCAGGCCTGAAAACATTTCCCAGTCACTCGGTGTATGCTGAGTGTAGGGCAACACACTGCACTCTTCCTTGGGAGATCTAGGTGTCCTCAGCACTCCAACAGCTCCAGGAAATCTGTTCTCTCACGTCCTACATGTCATGCAAATCTGCCTCATAGCCTTAGGCTGAGCGGCACTAAGGAACGAAAATTGCTTCGCATTCCTTGTACAGAGTCATATCTTACGACCCCATACTTACAGGAGAAAGTCGGCTTGCGTTCTGTCCTTAACCACAGCACAGATGTTCCTCTTACACTGCAGGGTTTTAGAAGAAGCTAAGCCCCGATAGCGTACTTAGAGCGTTCCTTGGAAGAGGCAGTTGGCTACACGGAGAACTCCGTGTCAAGGTAACGTTATTCAGGGAAGGGACCAGTGTGTAGCTACAGTGTATATTTACTTGGAGAAATCACCAGGAGGTAGGCTGCGTGTTCGCTGGAAACGGGGACCTGATGGCACAGGCCTTGCTTTCCCATTTTGAAAGCTCCATTCATGCTGCCTTGAAACTACCTAAAAAACAGTTTTAGGACGGGTCTCTAGTCGCTGTAGGCAGGGCTCTGGGAAGGGAACAAGTGTTCTCTACATCAACAGGGTGCTTTCATAGCCTGGGTGGGAGCTCCTCCTGAGAGGCTCTAGAGCTAAAAGGAAACTTGACGTGAGTCCTTTCCTCAAGGTAAAGCCTCGAATAGCCTGCCGAAGCGGAAGCTTGGAGCAGAGTCCTTGAAGCATTAGCTTTAGGTGTGTTTTCTTTTAAGGTTGGTAAGCTTTCAGGACACCGAGGACCTCGCGTAGGCACCCTATTCCCTGCAAGAACACCTAGTACCGGCAGGCTGCACTAGGCTGCTAAGAAACATCCAGGCCCGGAAACCTTTCCCAGTCACTCTGTGTATGCTGAATGTAGGGCAACACACTGCAATCTTCCTTGGGAGAGCTGGATTTCCTCTGCACTCCAACATCTCCAGGAAATCTGTTCTCTCCCGTCCTACATGTCATGCAAATCTGCCTCATAGCCCTAGGCTGAGCGGCACTGAGAAACCAAAACTGCTTTGCATTCCTCATACAGAGTCATACCTTAAGACCCCATACTTACAGGAGAAAGTCGGCTTTCATTCCTGCCTTAACCACAGCACAGTTGTTCCTCTTACACTGCAGGGTTTTAAAAGAAGCTAAGCCCCGATAAGGTACCTAGAGCGTTCCTTGGGAGAGGCAGTTTTCTACACGGAGAACTCCGTGCCAAGAAAACTTTATTCAGGGCAGGGACCAGTGTGTAGCTAGAGTGTATATTTACTTAGTAGAAATCACAAGGAGGTAGGCTGCGTGTTCGCTGGAAACGGGGACCTGATGGCACAGGACTTGCCTTCCCATTTTGAATACTCAATTCATGCTGCCTTGAAACTACCTAAATAACAGTTTTAAGACTGGTCTCTTGTCACTGTAGGCAGGGCTTTGGGAAGGGCACGAGCGTTCTCTACATCAACAGGGTGCTTTCATAGCCTGGGAGGGAGCTCCTCCTGAGACGCTCTAGAGCTAAAAGGAAACTTGACGTGAGTCCTTTCTTCAAGGTAAAGCCGCGAATAGCCTGCCGAATCGGAAGATTGGAGCAGAGTGCTTGAAGCATTAGCTTTAGGTCTGTTTTCTTTTAAGGTTAGTAAGCTTTCAAGACACCGAGGACCTCGCGTGGGCACCCTATTCCCTGCAAGAACACCTAGTTCCGGCAGGCTCCACAAGGCTGCTAAGAAACATCCAGGCCCGGAAACCATTCCCAGTCACTCTGTGTATGCTGAGTGTAGAGCAACACACTGCACTCTTCCTTGGGAGACCTAGGTTTCCTCAGCACTCCAATATCTCCAGGAAATCTGTTCTCTCACGTCCTACATGTCATGCAAATCTGCCACATAGCCCTAGGCTGAGCGGCACTGAGAAACCAAAACTGCTTTGCATTCCTCGTACAGAGTCATACCTTAAGACCCCATACTTACAGGAGAAAGTCGGCTTTCGTTCCTGCCTTAACTACAGCACAGTTGTTCCTCTTACACTGCAGGGTTTTAAAAGAAGCTAAGCCCCGATAAGGTACCTAGAGCGTTCCTTGGGAGAGGCAGTTGTCTACACGGAGAACTCCGTGCCAAGAAAACTTTATTCAGGGAAGGGACCAGTGTGTAGCTAGAGTGTATATTTACTTAGTAGAAATCACAAGGAGGTAGGCTGCGTGTTCGCTGGAAACGGGGACCTGATGGCACAGGCCTTGCCTTCCCATTTTGAATACTCAATTCATGCTGCCTTGAAACGACCTAAATAACAGTTTTAGGACTGGTCTCTTGTCACTGTAGGCAGGGCTTTGGGAAGGGCACGAGTGTTCTCTACATCAACAGGGTGCTTCCATAGCCTGGGAGGGAGCTCCTCCTGAGACGCTCTAGAGTTAAAAGGAAACTTGACGTGAGTCCTTTCCTCAAGGTAAAGCCTCGAATAGCCTGCCGAAGCGGAAGCTTGGAGCAGAGTCCTTGAAGCATTAGCTTTAGGTCTGTTTTCTTTTAAGGTTAGTAAGCTTTCAAGACACCGAGGACCTCGCGTAGGCACCCTATTCCCTGCAAGAACACCTAGTACCGGCAGGCTGCACTAGGCTGCTAAGAAACATCCAGGCCCGGAAACCTTTCCCAGTCACTCTGTGTATGCTGAGTGTAGGGCAACACACTGCACTCTTCCTTGGGAGAGCTGGATTTCCTCTGCACTCCAACATCTCCAGGAAATCTGTTCTCTCACGTCCTACATGTCATGCAAATCTGCCTCATAGCCCTAGGCTGAGCGGCACTGAGAAACCAAAACTGCTTTGCATTCCTCGTACAGAGTCATACCTTAAGACCCCATACTTACAGGAGAAAGTCGGCTTTCATTCCTGCCTTAACCACAGCACAGATGTTCCTCTTACACTGCAGGGTTTTAAAAGAAGCTAAGCCCCGATAAGGTACCTAGAGCGTTCCTTGGGAGAGGCAGTTGGCTACACGGAGAACTCCGTGCCAAGAAAACTTTATTCAGGGAAGGGACCAGTGTGTAGCTAGAGTGTATATATACTTAGTAGAAATCTCAAGGAGGTAGGCTGCGTGTTCGCCGGGAAAGGGGACCTAGTGGCCCAGGCCTTGCCTTCCCATTTTGAATGCTCCATTTATGCTGCTTTAGGACGGGTCTCTAGTCACTGTAGGCAGGGCATTGGGAAGTGCACGAGTGTTCTCTACATCAACAGGGTGCTTTCATAGCCTGGGAGGGAGCTCCTCCTGAGACGCTCTAGAGCTAAAAGGAAACTTGACGTGAGTCCTTTCCTCAAGGTAAAGCCTCGAATAGCCTGCCGAAGCGGAAGATTGGAGCAGAGTCCTTGAAGCATTAGCTTTAGGTCTGTTTTCTTTTAAGGTTAGTAAGCTTTCAAGACACCGAGGACCTCGCGTGGGCACCCTATTCCCTGCAAGAACACCTAGTTCCGGCAGGCTCCACAAGGCTGCTAAGAAACATCCAGGCCCGGAAACCTTTCCCAGTCACTCTGTGTATGCTGAGTGTAGAACAACACACTGCACTCTTCCTTGGGAGACCTACGTTTCCTCAGCACTCCAACATCTCCAGGAAATCTGTTCTCTCACGTCCTACATGTCATGCAATTCTGCCACATAGCCCTAGGCTGAGCGGCACTGAGAAACCAAAACTGCTTTGCATTCCTCGTACAGAGTCATACCTTAAGACCCCATACTTACAGGAGAAAGTCGGCTTTCATTCCTGCCTTAACCACAGCACAGTTGTTCCTCTTACACTGCAGGGTTTTAAAAGAAGCTAAGCCCCGATAAGGTACCTAGAGCGTTCCTTGGGAGAGGCAGTTGGCTACACGGAGAACTCCGTGCCAAGGTAACGTTATTCATGTAAGGGACCAGTGTGTAGCTAGAGTGTATATTTACTTAGTAGAAATCACAAGGAGGTAGGCTGCGTGTTCGCTGCAAACGGGGACCTGATGGCACAGGCCTTGCCTTCCCATTTTGAATACTCAATTCATGCTGCCTTGAAACTACCTAAATAACAGTTTTAGGACTGGTCTTTGTCACTGTAGGCAGGGCTCTGGGAAGGGCACGAGTGTTCTCTACATCAACAGGGTGCTTTCATAGCCTGGGTGGGAGCTCCTCCTGAGACGCTCTAGAGCTAAAAGGAAACTTGACGTGAGTCCTTTCCTCAAGGTAAAGCCTCGAATAGCCTGCCGAAGCGGAAGATTGGAGCAGAGTGCTTGAAGCATTAGCTTTAGGTCTGTTTTCTTTTAAGGTTAGTAAGGTTTCAAGACACCGAGGACCTCGCGTGGGCACCCAATTCCCTGCAAGAACACCTAGTAGCAGCAGGCTCCACTAGGCTGCTAAGAAATATCCAGGCCTGAAAACATTTCCCAGTCACTCTGTGTATGCTGAGTGTAGGGCAACACACTGCACTCTTCCTTGGGAGATCTAGGTGTCCTCAGCACTCCAACATCTCCAGGAAATCTGTTCTCTCACGTCCTACATGTCATGCAAATCTGCCTCATAGCCTTAGGCTGAGCGGCACTAAGGAACGAAAATTGCTTCGCATTCCTTGTACAGAGTCATATCTTACGACCCCATACTTACAGGAGAAAGTCGGCTTGCGTTCTGTCCTTAACCACAGCACAGATGTTCCTCTTACACTGCAGGGTTTTAGAAGAAGCTAAGCCCCGATAGCGTACTTAGAGCGTTCCTTGGAAGAGGCAGTTGGTTACACGGAGAACTCCGTGTCAAGGTAACGTTATTCAGGGAAGGGACCAGTGTGTAGCTACAGTGTATATTTACTTGGAGAAATCACCAGGAGGTAGGCTGCGTGTTCGCTGGAAACGGGGACCTGATGGCACAGGCCTTGCTTTCCCATTTTGAAAGCTCCATTCATGCTGCCTTGAAACTACCTAAAAAACAGTTTTAGGACGGGTCTCTAGTCGCTGTAGGCAGGGCTCTGGGAAGGGAACAAGTGTTCTCTACATCAACAGGGTGCTTTCATAGCCTGGGTGGGAGCTCCTCCTGAGACGCTCTAGAGCTAAAAGGAAACTTGACGTGAGTCCTTTCCTCAAGGTAAAGCCTCGAATAGCCTGCCGAAGCGGAAGCTTGGAGCAGAGTCCTTGAAGCATTAGCTTTAGGTGTGTTTTCTTTTAAGGTTGGTAAGCTTTCAGGACACCGAGGACCTCGCGTAGGCACCCTATTCCCTGCAAGAACACCTAGTACCGGCAGGCTGCACTAGGCTGCTAAGAAACATCCAGGCCCGGAAACCTTTCCCAGTCACTCTGTGTATGCTGAATGTAGGGCAACACACTGCACTCTTCCTTGGGAGAGCTGGATTTCCTCTGCACTCCAACATCTCCAGGAAATCTGTTCTCTCCCGTCCTACATGTCATGCAAATCTGCCTCATAGCCCTAGGCTGAGCGGCACTGAGAAACCAAAACTGCTTTGCATTCCTCATACAGAGTCATACCTTAAGACCCCATACTTACAGGAGAAAGTCGGCTTTCATTCCTGCCTTAACCACAGCACAGTTGTTCCTCTTACACTGCAGGGTTTTAAAAGAAGCTAAGCCCCGATAAGGTACCTAGAGCGTTCCTTGGGAGAGGCAGTTGGCTACACGGAGAACTCCGTGCCAAGGTAACGTTATTCATGTAAGGGACCAGTGTGTAGCTAGAGTGTATATTTACTTAGTAGAAATCACAAGGAGGTAGGCTGCGTGTTCGCTGCAAACGGGGACCTGATGGCACAGGCCTTGCCTTCCCATTTTGAATACTCAATTCATGCTGCCTTGAAACTACCTAAATAACAGTTTTAGGACTGGTCTTTGTCACTGTAGGCAGGGCTCTGGGAAGGGAACGAGTGTTCTCTACATCAACAGGGTGCTTCCATAGCCTGGGAGGGAGCTCCTCCTGAGACGCTCTAGAGTTAAAAGGAAACTTGACGTGAGTCCTTTCCTCAAGGTAAAGCCTCGAATAGCCTGCCGAAGCGGAAGCTTGGAGCAGAGTCCTTGAAGCATTAGCTTTAGGTCTGTTTTCTTTTAAGGTTAGTAAGCTTTCAAGACACCGAGGACCTCGCGTAGGCACCCTATTCCCTGCAAGAACACCTAGTACCGGCAGGCTGCACTAGGCTGCTAAGAAACATCCAGGCCCGGAAACCTTTCCCAGTCACTCTGTGTATGCTGAGTGTAGAGCAACACACTGCACTCTTCCTTGGGAGAGCTGGATTTCCTCTGCACTCCAACATCTCCAGGAAATCTGTTCTCTCACGTCCTACATGTCATGCAAATCTGCCTCATAGCCCTAGGCTGAGCGGCACTGAGAAACCAAAACTGCTTTGCATTCCTCGTACAGAGTCATACCTTAAGACCCCATACTTACAGGAGAAAGTCGGCTTTCATTCCTGCCTTAACCACAGCACAGATGTTCCTCTTACACTGCAGGGTTTTAAAAGAAGCTAAGCCCCGATAAGGTACCTAGAGCGTTCCTTGGGAGAGGCAGTTGGCTACACGGAGAACTCCGTGCCAAGAAAACTTTATTCAGGGAAGGGACCAGTGTGTAGCTAGAGTGTATATATACTTAGTAGAAATCTCAAGGAGGTAGGCTGCGTGTTCGCCGGGAAAGGGGACCTAGTGGCCCAGGCCTTGCCTTCCCATTTTGAATGCTCCATTTATGCTGCTTTAGGACGGGTCTCTAGTCACTGTAGGCAGGGCATTGGGAAGTGCACGAGTGTTCTCTACATCAACAGGGTGCTTTCATAGCCTGGGAGGGAGCTCCTCCTGAGACGCTCTAGAGCTAAAAGGAAACTTGACGTGAGTCCTTTCCTCAAGGTAAAGCCTCGAATAGCCTGCCGAAGCGGAAGATTGGAGCAGAGTGCTTGAAGCATTAGCTTTAGGTCTGTTTTCTTTTAAGGTTAGTAAGCTTTCAAGACACCGAGGACCTCGCGTGGGCACCCTATTCCCTGCAAGAACACCTAGTACCGGCAGGCTGCACTAGGCTGCTAAGAAACATCCAGGCCCGGAAACCTTTCCCAGTCACTCTGTGTATGCTGAATGTAGGGCAACACACTGCACTCTTCCTTGGGAGAGCTGGATTTCCTCTGCACTCCAACATCTCCAGGAAATCTGTTCTCTCCCGTCCTACATGTCATGCAAATCTGCCTCATAGCCCTAGGCTGAGCGGCACTGAGAAACCAAAACTGCTTTGCATTCCTCATACAGAGTCATACCTTAAGACCCCATACTTACAGGAGAAAGTCGGCTTTCATTCCTGCCTTAACCACAGCACAGTTGTTCCTCTTACACTGCAGGGTTTTAAAAGAAGCTAACCCCGATAAGGTACCTAGAGCGTTCCTTGGGAGAGGCAGTTGGCTACACGGAGAACTCCGTGCCAAGGTAACGTTATTCATGTAAGGGACCAGTGTGTAGCTAGAGTGTATATTTACTTAGTAGAAATCACAAGGAGGTAGGCTGCGTGTTCGCTGCAAACGGGGACCTGATGGCACAGGCCTTGCCTTCCCATTTTGAATACTCAATTCATGCTGCCTTGAAACTCCCTAAATAACAGTTTTAGGACTGGTCTTTGTCACTGTAGGCAGGGCTCTGGGTAGGGAACGAGTGTTCTCTACATCAACAGGGTGCTTTCATAGCCTGGGAAGGAGCTCCTCCTGAGACGCTCTAGAGCTAAAAGGAAACTTGACGTGAGTCCTTTCCTCAAGGTAAAGCCTCGAATAGCCTGCCGAAGCGGAAGATTGGAGCAGAGTGCTTGAAGCATTAGCTTTAGGTCTGTTTTCTTTTAAGGTTAGTAAGCTTTCAAGACACCGAGGACCTCGCGTGGGCACCCTATTCCCTGCAAGAACACCTAGTTCCGGCAGGCTCCACAAGGCTGCTAAGAAACATCCATTCCCGGAAACCTTTCCCAGTCACTCTGTGTATGCTGAGTGTAGAGCAACACAGTGCACTCTTCCTTGGGAGACCTAGGTTTCCTCAGCACTCCAACTTCTCCTGGAAATCTGTTCTCTCACGTCCTACATATCATGCAAATCTGCCACATAGCCCTAGGCTGAGCGGCACTGAGAAACCAAAACTGCTTTGCATTCCTCGTACAGAGTCATACCTTAAGACCCCATACTTTCAGGAGAAAGTCGGCTTTCATTCCTGCCTTAACCACAGCACAGTTGTTCCTCTTACACTGCAGGGTTTTAAAAGAAGCTAAGCCCCGATAAGGTACCTAGAGCGTTCCTTGGGAGAGGCAGTTTTCTACACGGAGAACTCCGTGCCAAGAAAACTTTATTCAGGGCAGGGACCAGTGTGTAGCTAGAGTGTATATTTACTTAGTAGAAATCACAAGGAGGTAGGCTGCGTGTTCGCTGGAAACGGGGACCTGATGGCACAGGACTTGCCTTCCCATTTTGAATACTCAATTCATGCTGCCTTGAAACTACCTAAATAACAGTTTTAAGACTGGTCTCTTGTCACTGTAGGCAGGGCTTTGGGAAGGGCACGAGCGTTCTCTACATCAACAGGGTGCTTTCATAGCCTGGGAGGGAGCTCCTCCTGAGACGCTCTAGAGCTAAAAGGAAACTTGACGTGAGTCCTTTCTTCAAGGTAAAGCCGCGAATAGCCTGCCGAATCGGAAGATTGGAGCAGAGTGCTTGAAGCATTAGCTTTAGGTCTGTTTTCTTTTAAGGTTAGTAAGCTTTCAAGACACCGAGGACCTCGCGTGGGCACCCTATTCCCTGCAAGAACACCTAGTTCCGGCAGGCTCCACAAGGCTGCTAAGAAACATCCAGGCCCGGAAACCATTCCCAGTCACTCTGTGTATGCTGAGTGTAGAGCAACACACTGCACTCTTCCTTGGGAGACCTAGGTTTCCTCAGCACTCCAATATCTCCAGGAAATCTGTTCTCTCACGTCCTACATGTCATGCAAATCTGCCACATAGCCCTAGGCTGAGCGGCACTGAGAAACCAAAACTGCTTTGCATTCCTCGTACAGAGTCATACCTTAAGACCCCATACTTACAGGAGAAAGTCGGCTTTCGTTCCTGCCTTAACTACAGCACAGTTGTTCCTCTTACACTGCAGGGTTTTAAAAGAAGCTAAGCCCCGATAAGGTACCTAGAGCGTTCCTTGGGAGAGGCAGTTGTCTACACGGAGAACTCCGTGCCAAGAAAACTTTATTCAGGGAAGGGACCAGTGTGTAGCTAGAGTGTATATTTACTTAGTAGAAATCACAAGGAGGTAGGCTGCGTGTTCGCTGGAAACGGGGACCTGATGGCACAGGCCTTGCCTTCCCATTTTGAATACTCAATTCATGCTGCCTTGAAACGACCTAAATAACAGTTTTAGGACTGGTCTCTTGTCACTGTAGGCAGGGCTTTGGGAAGGGCACGAGTGTTCTCTACATCAACAGGGTGCTTCCATAGCCTGGGAGGGAGCTCCTCCTGAGACGCTCTAGAGTTAAAAGGAAACTTGACGTGAGTCCTTTCCTCAAGGTAAAGCCTCGAATAGCCTGCCGAAGCGGAAGCTTGGAGCAGAGTCCTTGAAGCATTAGCTTTAGGTCTGTTTTCTTTTAAGGTTAGTAAGCTTTCAAGACACCGAGGACCTCGCGTAGGCACCCTATTCCCTGCAAGAACACCTAGTACCGGCAGGCTGCACTAGGCTGCTAAGAAACATCCAGGCCCGGAAACCTTTCCCAGTCACTCTGTGTATGCTGAGTGTAGGGCAACACACTGCACTCTTCCTTGGGAGAGCTGGATTTCCTCTGCACTCCAACATCTCCAGGAAATCTGTTCTCTCACGTCCTACATGTCATGCAAATCTGCCTCATAGCCCTAGGCTGAGCGGCACTGAGAAACCAAAACTGCTTTGCATTCCTCGTACAGAGTCATACCTTAAGACCCCATACTTACAGGAGAAAGTCGGCTTTCATTCCTGCCTTAACCACAGCACAGATGTTCCTCTTACACTGCAGGGTTTTAGAAGAAGCTAAGCCCCGATAAGGTACCTAGAGCGTTCCTTGGGAGAGGCAGTTGGCTACACGGAGAACTCCGTGCCAAGAAAACTTTATTCAGGGAAGGGACCAGTGTGTAGCTAGAGTGTATATTTACTTAGTAGAAATCACAAGGAGGTAGGCTGCGTGTTCGCTGCAAACGGGGACCTGATGGCACAGGCCTTGCCTTCCCATTTTGAATACTCAATTCATGCTGCCTTGAAACGACCTAAATAACAGTTTTAGGACTGGTCTTTGTCACTGTAGGCAGGGCTCTGGGAAGGGCACGAGTGTTCTCTACATCAACAGGGTGCTTTCATAGCCTGGGTGGGAGCTCCTCCTGAGACGCTCTAGAGCTAAAAGGAAACTTGACGTGAGTCCTTTCCTCAAGGTAAAGCCTCGAATAGCCTGCCGAAGCGGAAGATTGGAGCAGAGTGCTTGAAGCATTAGCTTTAGGTCTGTTTTCTTTTAAGGTTAGTAAGGTTTCAAGACACCGAGGACCTCGCGTGGGCACCCAATTCCCTGCAAGAACACCTAGTAGCAGCAGGCTCCACTAGGCTGCTAAGAAATATCCAGGCCTGAAAACATTTCCCTGTCACTCTCTGTATGCTGAGTGTAGGGCAACACACTGCACTCTTCCTTGGGAGATCTAGGTGTCCTCAGCACTCCAACAGCTCCAGGAAATCTGTTCTCTCACGTCCTACATGTCATGCAAATCTGCCTCATAGCCTTAGGCTGAGCGGCACTAAGGAACGAAAATTGCTTCGCATTCCTTGTACAGAGTCATATCTTACGACCCCATACTTACAGGAGAAAGTCGGCTTGCGTTCTGTCCTTAACCACAGCACAGATGTTCCTCTTACACTGCAGGGTTTTAGAAGAAGCTAAGCCCCGATAGCGTACTTAGAGCGTTCCTTGGAAGAGGCAGTTGGTTACACGGAGAACTCCGTGTCAAGGTAACGTTATTCAGGGAAGGGACCAGTGTGTAGCTACAGTGTATATTTACTTGGAGAAATCACCAGGAGGTAGGCTGCGTGTTCGCTGGAAACGGGGACCTGATGGCACAGGCCTTGCTTTCCCATTTTGAAAGCTCCATTCATGCTGCCTTGAAACTACCTAAAAAACAGTTTTAGGACGGGTCTCTAGTCGCTGTAGGCAGGGCTCTGGGAAGGGAACAAGTGTTCTCTACATCAACAGGGTGCTTTCATAGCCTGGGTGGGAGCTCCTCCTGAGACGCTCTAGAGCTAAAAGGAAACTTGACGTGAGTCCTTTCCTCAAGGTAAAGCCTCGAATAGCCTGCCGAAGCGGAAGCTTGGAGCAGAGTCCTTGAAGCATTAGCTTTAGGTGTGTTTTCTTTTAAGGTTGGTAAGCTTTCAGGACACCGAGGACCTCGCGTAGGCACCCTATTCCCTGCAAGAACACCTAGTACCGGCAGGCTGCACTAGGCTGCTAAGAAACATCCAGGCCCGGAAACCTTTCCCAGTCACTCTGTGTATGCTGAATGTAGGGCAACACACTGCACTCTTCCTTGGGAGAGCTGGATTTCCTCTGCACTCCAACATCTCCAGGAAATCTGTTCTCTCCCGTCCTACATGTCATGCAAATCTGCCTCATAGCCCTAGGCTGAGCGGCACTGAGAAACCAAAACTGCTTTGCATTCCTCATACAGAGTCATACCTTAAGACCCCATACTTACAGGAGAAAGTCGGCTTTCATTCCTGCCTTAACCACAGCACAGTTGTTCCTCTTACACTGCAGGGTTTTAAAAGAAGCTAAGCCCCGATAAGGTACCTAGAGCGTTCCTTGGGAGAGGCAGTTGGCTACACGGAGAACTCCGTGCCAAGGTAACGTTATTCATGTAAGGGACCAGTGTGTAGCTAGAGTGTATATTTACTTAGTAGAAATCACAAGGAGGTAGGCTGCGTGTTCGCTGCAAACGGGGACCTGATGGCACAGGCCTTGCCTTCCCATTTTGAATACTCAATTCATGCTGCCTTGAAACTACCTAAATAACAGTTTTAGGACTGGTCTTTGTCACTGTAGGCAGGGCTCTGGGAAGGGAACGAGTGTTCTCTACATCAACAGGGTGCTTCCATAGCCTGGGAGGGAGCTCCTCCTGAGACGCTCTAGAGTTAAAAGGAAACTTGACGTGAGTCCTTTCCTCAAGGTAAAGCCTCGAATAGCCTGCCGAAGCGGAAGCTTGGAGCAGAGTCCTTGAAGCATTAGCTTTAGGTCTGTTTTCTTTTAAGGTTAGTAAGCTTTCAAGACACCGAGGACCTCGCGTAGGCACCCTATTCCCTGCAAGAACACCTAGTACCGGCAGGCTGCACTAGGCTGCTAAGAAACATCCAGGCCCGGAAACCTTTCCCAGTCACTCTGTGTATGCTGAGTGTAGAGCAACACACTGCACTCTTCCTTGGGAGAGCTGGATTTCCTCTGCACTCCAACATCTCCAGGAAATCTGTTCTCTCACGTCCTACATGTCATGCAAATCTGCTTCATAGCCCTAGGCTGAGCGGCACTGAGAAACCAAAACTGCTTTGCATTCCTCGTACAGAGTCATACCTTAAGACCCCATACTTACAGGAGAAAGTCGGCTTTCATTCCTGCCTTAACCACAGCACAGATGTTCCTCTTACACTGCAGGGTTTTAAAAGAAGCTAAGCCCCGATAAGGTACCTAGAGCGTTCCTTGGGAGAGGCAGTTGGCTACACGGAGAACTCCGTGCCAAGAAAACTTTATTCAGGGAAGGGACCAGTGTGTAGCTAGAGTGTATATATACTTAGTAGAAATCTCAAGGAGGTAGGCTGCGTGTTCGCCGGGAAAGGGGACCTAGTGGCCCAGGCCTTGCCTTCCCATTTTGAATGCTCCATTTATGCTGCTTTAGGACGGGTCTCTAGTCACTGTAGGCAGGGCATTGGGAAGTGCACGAGTGTTCTCTACATCAACAGGGTGCTTTCATAGCCTGGGAGGGAGCTCCTCCTGAGACGCTCTAGAGCTAAAAGGAAACTTGACGTGAGTCCTTTCCTCAAGGTAAAGCCTCGAATAGCCTGCCGAAGCGGAAGATTGGAGCAGAGTGCTTGAAGCATTAGCTTTAGGTCTGTTTTCTTTTAAGGTTAGTAAGCTTTCAAGACACCGAGGACCTCGCGTGGGCACCCTATTCCCTGCAAGAACACCTAGTACCGGCAGGCTGCACTAGGCTGCTAAGAAACATCCAGGCCCGGAAACCTTTCCCAGTCACTCTGTGTATGCTGAATGTAGGGCAACACACTGCACTCTTCCTTGGGAGAGCTGGATTTCCTCTGCACTCCAACATCTCCAGGAAATCTGTTCTCTCCCGTCCTACATGTCATGCAAATCTGCCTCATAGCCCTAGGCTGAGCGGCACTGAGAAACCAAAACTGCTTTGCATTCCTCATACAGAGTCATACCTTAAGACCCCATACTTACAGGAGAAAGTCGGCTTTCATTCCTGCCTTAACCACAGCACAGTTGTTCCTCTTACACTGCAGGGTTTTAAAAGAAGCTAAGCCCCGATAAGGTACCTAGAGCGTTCCTTGGGAGAGGCAGTTGGCTACACGGAGAACTCCGTGCCAAGGTAACGTTATTCATGTAAGGGACCAGTGTGTAGCTAGAGTGTATATTTACTTAGTAGAAATCACAAGGAGGTAGGCTGCGTGTTCGCTGCAAACGGGGACCTGATGGCACAGGCCTTGCCTTCCCATTTTGAATACTCAATTCATGCTGCCTTGAAACTCCCTAAATAACAGTTTTAGGACTGGTCTTTGTCACTGTAGGCAGGGCTCTGGGTAGGGAACGAGTGTTCTCTACATCAACAGGGTGCTTTCATAGCCTGGGAAGGAGCTCCTCCTGAGACGCTCTAGAGCTAAAAGGAAACTTGACGTGAGTCCTTTCCTCAAGGTAAAGCCTCGAATAGCCTGCCGAAGCGGAAGATTGGAGCAGAGTGCTTGAAGCATTAGCTTTAGGTCTGTTTTCTTTTAAGGTTAGTAAGCTTTCAAGACACCGAGGACCTCGCGTGGGCACCCTATTCCCTGCAAGAACACCTAGTTCCGGCAGGCTCCACAAGGCTGCTAAGAAACATCCATTCCCGGAAACCTTTCCCAGTCACTCTGTGTATGCTGAGTGTAGAGCAACACAGTGCACTCTTCCTTGGGAGAGCTGGATTTCCTCTGCACTCCAACATCTCCAGGAAATCTGTTCTCTCACGTCCTACATGTCATGCAAATCTGCCTCATAGCCCTAGGCTGAGCGGCACTGAGAAACCAAAACTGCTTTGCATTCCTCGTACAGAGTCATACCTTAAGACCCCATACTTACAGGAGAAAGTCGGCTTTCGTTCCTGCCTTAACCACAGCACAGTTGTTCCTCTTACACTGCAGGGTTTTAAAAGAAGCTAAGCCCCGATAAGGTACCTAGAGCGTTCCTTGGGAGAGGCAGTTGGCTACACGGAGAACTCCGTGCCAAGGTAACGTTATTCATGTAAGGGACCAGTGTGTAGCTAGAGTGTATATTTACTTAGTAGAAATCACAAGGAGGTAGGCTGCGTGTTCGCTGCAAACGGGGACCTGATGGCACAGGCCTTGCCTTCCCATTTTGAATACTCAATTCATGCTGCCTTGAAACTACCTAAATAACAGTTTTAGGACTGGTCTTTGTCACTGTAGGCAGGGCTCTGGGAAGGGAACGAGTGTTCTCTACATCAACAGGGTGCTTCCATAGCCTGGGAGGGAGCTCCTCCTGAGACGCTCTAGAGTTAAAAGGAAACTTGACGTGAGTCCTTTCCTCAAGGTAAAGCCTCGAATAGCCTGCCGAAGCGGAAGCTTGGAGCAGAGTCCTTGAAGCATTAGCTTTAGGTCTGTTTTCTTTTAAGGTTAGTAAGCTTTCAAGACACCGAGGACCTCGCGTAGGCACCCTATTCCCTGCAAGAACACCTAGTACCGGCAGGCTGCACTAGGCTGCTAAGAAACATCCAGGCCCGGAAACCTTTCCCAGTCACTCTGTGTATGCTGAGTGTAGGGCAACACACTGCACTCTTCCTTGGGAGAGCTGGATTTCCTCTGCACTCCAACATCTCCAGGAAATCTGTTCTCTCACGTCCTACATGTCATGCAAATCTGCCTCATAGCCCTAGGCTGAGCGGCACTGAGAAACCAAAACTGCTTTGCATTCCTCGTACAGAGTCATACCTTAAGACCCCATACTTACAGGAGAAAGTCGGCTTTCATTCCTGCCTTAACCACAGCACAGATGTTCCTCTTACACTGCAGGGTTTTAAAAGAAGCTAAGCCCCGATAAGGTACCTAGAGCGTTCCTTGGGAGAGGCAGTTGGCTACACGGAGAACTCCGTGCCAAGAAAACTTTATTCAGGGAAGGGACCAGTGTGTAGCTAGAGTGTATATATACTTAGTAGAAATCTCAAGGAGGTAGGCTGCGTGTTCGCCGGGAAAGGGGACCTAGTGGCCCAGGCCTTGCCTTCCCATTTTGAATGCTCCATTTATGCTGCTTTAGGACGGGTCTCTAGTCACTGTAGGCAGGGCATTGGGAAGTGCACGAGTGTTCTCTACATCAACAGGGTGCTTTCATAGCCTGGGAGGGAGCTCCTCCTGAGACGCTCTAGAGCTAAAAGGAAACTTGACGTGAGTCCTTTCCTCAAGGTAAAGCCTCGAATAGCCTGCCGAAGCGGAAGATTGGAGCAGAGTGCTTGAAGCATTAGCTTTAGGTCTGTTTTCTTTTAAGGTTAGTAAGCTTTCAAGACACCGAGGACCTCGCGTGGGCACCCTATTCCCTGCAAGAACACCTAGTACCGGCAGGCTGCACTAGGCTGCTAAGAAACATCCAGGCCCGGAAACCTTTCCCAGTCACTCTGTGTATGCTGAATGTAGGGCAACACACTGCACTCTTCCTTGGGAGAGCTGGATTTCCTCTGCACTCCAACATCTCCAGGAAATCTGTTCTCTCCCGTCCTACATGTCATGCAAATCTGCCTCATAGCCCTAGGCTGAGCGGCACTGAGAAACCAAAACTGCTTTGCATTCCTCATACAGAGTCATACCTTAAGACCCCATACTTACAGGAGAAAGTCGGCTTTCATTCCTGCCTTAACCACAGCACAGTTGTTCCTCTTACACTGCAGGGTTTTAAAAGAAGCTAAGCCCCGATAAGGTACCTAGAGCGTTCCTTGGGAGAGGCAGTTGGCTACACGGAGAACTCCGTGCCAAGGTAACGTTATTCATGTAAGGGACCAGTGTGTAGCTAGAGTGTATATTTACTTAGTAGAAATCACAAGGAGGTAGGCTGCGTGTTCGCTGCAAACGGGGACCTGATGGCACAGGCCTTGCCTTCCCATTTTGAATACTCAATTCATGCTGCCTTGAAACTCCCTAAATAACAGTTTTAGGACTGGTCTTTGTCACTGTAGGCAGGGCTCTGGGTAGGGAACGAGTGTTCTCTACATCAACAGGGTGCTTTCATAGCCTGGGAAGGAGCTCCTCCTGAGACGCTCTAGAGCTAAAAGGAAACTTGACGTGAGTCCTTTCCTCAAGGTAAAGCCTCGAATAGCCTGCCGAAGCGGAAGATTGGAGCAGAGTGCTTGAAGCATTAGCTTTAGGTCTGTTTTCTTTTAAGGTTAGTAAGCTTTCAAGACACCGAGGACCTCGCGTGGGCACCCTATTCCCTGCAAGAACACCTAGTTCCGGCAGGCTCCACAAGGCTGCTAAGAAACATCCATTCCCGGAAACCTTTCCCAGTCACTCTGTGTATGCTGAGTGTAGAGCAACACAGTGCACTCTTCCTTGGGAGAGCTGGATTTCCTCTGCACTCCAACATCTCCAGGAAATCTGTTCTCTCACGTCCTACATGTCATGCAAATCTGCCTCATAGCCCTAGGCTGAGCGGCACTGAGAAACCAAAACTGCTTTGCATTCCTCGTACAGAGTCATACCTTAAGACCCCATACTTACAGGAGAAAGTCGGCTTTCGTTCCTGCCTTAACCACAGCACAGTTGTTCCTCTTACACTGCAGGGTTTTAAAAGAAGCTAAGCCCCGATAAGGTACCTAGAGCGTTCCTTGGGAGAGGCAGTTGGCTACACGGAGAACTCCGTGCCAAGGTAACGTTATTCATGTAAGGGACCAGTGTGTAGCTAGAGTGTATATTTACTTAGTAGAAATCACAAGGAGGTAGGCTGCGTGTTCGCTGCAAACGGGGACCTGATGGCACAGGCCTTGCCTTCCCATTTTGAATACTCAATTCATGCTGCCTTGAAACTACCTAAATAACAGTTTTAGGACTGGTCTTTGTCACTGTAGGCAGGGCTCTGGGAAGGGAACGAGTGTTCTCTACATCAACAGGGTGCTTCCATAGCCTGGGAGGGAGCTCCTCCTGAGACGCTCTAGAGTTAAAAGGAAACTTGACGTGAGTCCTTTCCTCAAGGTAAAGCCTCGAATAGCCTGCCGAAGCGGAAGCTTGGAGCAGAGTCCTTGAAGCATTAGCTTTAGGTCTGTTTTCTTTTAAGGTTAGTAAGCTTTCAAGACACCGAGGACCTCGCGTAGGCACCCTATTCCCTGCAAGAACACCTAGTACCGGCAGGCTGCACTAGGCTGCTAAGAAACATCCAGGCCCGGAAACCTTTCCCAGTCACTCTGTGTATGCTGAGTGTAGGGCAACACACTGCACTCTTCCTTGGGAGAGCTGGATTTCCTCTGCACTCCAACATCTCCAGGAAATCTGTTCTCTCACGTCCTACATGTCATGCAAATCTGCCTCATAGCCCTAGGCTGAGCGGCACTGAGAAACCAAAACTGCTTTGCATTCCTCGTACAGAGTCATACCTTAAGACCCCATACTTACAGGAGAAAGTCGGCTTTCATTCCTGCCTTAACCACAGCACAGATGTTCCTCTTACACTGCAGGGTTTTAAAAGAAGCTAAGCCCCGATAAGGTACCTAGAGCGTTCCTTGGGAGAGGCAGTTGGCTACACGGAGAACTCCGTGCCAAGAAAACTTTATTCAGGGAAGGGACCAGTGTGTAGCTAGAGTGTATATATACTTAGTAGAAATCTCAAGGAGGTAGGCTGCGTGTTCGCCGGGAAAGGGGACCTAGTGGCCCAGGCCTTGCCTTCCCATTTTGAATGCTCCATTTATGCTGCTTTAGGACGGGTCTCTAGTCACTGTAGGCAGGGCATTGGGAAGTGCACGAGTGTTCTCTACATCAACAGGGTGCTTTCATAGCCTGGGTGGGAGCTCCTCCTGAGACGCTCTAGAGCTAAAAGGAAACTTGACGTGAGTCCTTTCCTCAAGGTAAAGCCTCGAATAGCCTGCCGAAGCGGAAGATTGGAGCAGAGTGCTTGAAGCATTAGCTTTAGGTCTGTTTTCTTTTAAGGTTAGTAAGGTTTCAAGACACCGAGGACCTCGCGTGGGCACCCAATTCCCTGCAAGAACACCTAGTAGCAGCAGGCTGCACTAGGCTGCTAAGAAATATCCAGGCCTGAAAACATTTCCCAGTCACTCTGTGTATGCTGAGTGTAGGGCAACACACTGCACTCTTCCTTGGGAGATCTAGGTGTCCTCAGCACTCCAACAGCTCCAGGAAATCTGTTCTCTCACGTCCTACATGTCATGCAAATCTGCCTCATAGCCTTAGGCTGAGCGGCACTAAGGAACGAAAATTGCTTCGCATTCCTTGTACAGAGTCATATCTTACGACCCCATACTTACAGGAGAAAGTCGGCTTGCGTTCTGTCCTTAACCACAGCACAGATGTTCCTCTTACACTGCAGGGTTTTAGAAGAAGCTAAGCCCCGATAGCGTACTTAGAGCGTTCCTTGGAAGAGGCAGTTGGCTACACGGAGAACTCCGTGTCAAGGTAACGTTATTCAGGGAAGGGACCAGTGTGTAGCTACAGTGTATATTTACTTGGAGAAATCACCAGGAGGTAGGCTGCGTGTTCGCTGGAAACGGGGACCTGATGGCACAGGCCTTGCTTTCCCATTTTGAAAGCTCCATTCATGCTGCCTTGAAACTACCTAAAAAACAGTTTTAGGACGGGTCTCTAGTCGCTGTAGGCAGGGCTCTGGGAAGGGAACAAGTGTTCTCTACATCAACAGGGTGCTTTCATAGCCTGGGAGGGAGCTCCTCCTGAGACGCTCTAGAGCTAAAAGGAAACTTGACGTGAGTCCTTTCCTCAAGGTAAAGCCTCGAATAGCCTGCCGAAGCGGAAGCTTGGAGCAGAGTCCTTGAAGCATTAGCTTTAGGTCTGTTTTCTTTTAAGGTTGGTAAGCTTTCAGGACACCGAGGACCTCGCGTAGGCACCCTATTCCCTGCAAGAACACCTAGTACCGGCAGGCTGCACTAGGCTGCTAAGAAACATCCAGGCCCGGAAACCTTTCCCAGTCACTCTGTGTATGCTGAATGTAGGGCAACACACTGCACTCTTCCTTGGGAGAGCTGGATTTCCTCTGCACTCCAACATCTCCAGGAAATCTGTTCTCTCCCGTCCTACATGTCATGCAAATCTGCCTCATAGCCCTAGGCTGAGCGGCACTGAGAAACCAAAACTGCTTTGCATTCCTCGTACAGAGTCATACCTTAAGACCCCATACTTACAGGAGAAAGTCGGCTTTCATTCCTGCCTTAACCACAGCACAGATGTTCCTCTTACACTGCAGGGTTTTAAAAGAAGCTAAGCCCCGATAAGGTACCTAGAGCGTTCCTTGGGAGAGGCAGTTGTCTACACGGAGAACTCCGTGCCAAGAAAACTTTATTCAGGGAAGGGACCAGTGTGTAGCTAGAGTGTATATTTACTTAGTAGAAATCACAAGGAGGTAGGCTGCGTGTTCGCTGCAAACGGGGACCTGATGGCACAGGCCTTGCCTTCCCATTTTGAATACTCAATTCATGCTGCCTTGAAACGACCTAAATAACAGTTTTAGGACTGGTCTCTTGTCACTGTAGGCAGGGCTTTGGGAAGGGCACGAGTGTTCTCTACATCAACAGGGTGCTTCCATAGCCTGGGAGGGAGCTCCTCCTGAGACGCTCTAGAGTTAAAAGGAAACTTGACGTGAGTCCTTTCCTCAAGGTAAAGCCTCGAATAGCCTGCCGAAGCGGAAGCTTGGAGCAGAGTCCTTGAAGCATTAGCTTTAGGTCTGTTTTCTTTTAAGGTTAGTAAGCTTTCAAGACACCGAGGACCTCGCGTAGGCACCCTATTCCCTGCAAGAACACCTAGTACCGGCAGGCTGCACTAGGCTGCTAAGAAACATCCAGGCCCGGAAACCTTTCCCAGTCACTCTGTGTATGCTGAGTGTAGGGCAACACACTGCACTCTTCCTTGGGAGAGCTGGATTTCCTCTGCACTCCAACATCTCCAGGAAATCTGTTCTCTCACGTCCTACATGTCATGCAAATCTGCCTCATAGCCCTAGGCTGAGCGGCACTGAGAAACCAAAACTGCTTTGCATTCCTCGTACAGAGTCATACCTTAAGACCCCATACTTACAGGAGAAAGTCGGCTTTCATTCCTGCCTTAACCACAGCACAGATGTTCCTCTTACACTGCAGGGTTTTAAAAGAAGCTAAGCCCCGATAAGGTACCTAGAGCGTTCCTTGGGAGAGGCAGTTGGCTACACGGAGAACTCCGTGCCAAGAAAACTTTATTCAGGGAAGGGACCAGTGTGTAGCTAGAGTGTATATATACTTAGTAGAAATCTCAAGGAGGTAGGCTGCGTGTTCGCCGGGAAAGGGGACCTAGTGGCCCAGGCCTTGCCTTCCCATTTTGAATGCTCCATTTATGCTGCTTTAGGACGGGTCTCTAGTCACTGTAGGCAGGGCATTGGGAAGTGCACGAGTGTTCTCTACATCAACAGGGTGCTTTCATAGCCTGGGAGGGAGCTCCTCCTGAGACGCTCTAGAGCTAAAAGGAAACTTGACGTGAGTCCTTTCCTCAAGGTAAAGCCTCGAATAGCCTGCCGAAGCGGAAGATTGGAGCAGAGTGCTTGAAGCATTAGCTTTAGGTCTGTTTTCTTTTAAGGTTAGTAAGCTTTCAAGACACCGAGGACCTCGCGTGGGCACCCTATTCCCTGCAAGAACACCTAGTTCCGGCAGGCTCCACAAGGCTGCTAAGAAACATCCAGGCCCGGAAACCTTTCCCAGTCACTCTGTGTATGCTGAGTGTAGAACAACACACTGCACTCTTCCTTGGGAGACCTACGTTTCCTCAGCACTCCAACATCTCCAGGAAATCTGTTCTCTCACGTCCTACATGTCATGCAATTCTGCCACATAGCCCTAGGCTGAGCGGCACTGAGAAACCAAAACTGCTTTGCATTCCTCGTACAGAGTCATACCTTAAGACCCCATACTTACAGGAGAAAGTCGGCTTTCATTCCTGCCTTAACCACAGCACAGTTGTTCCTCTTACACTGCAGGGTTTTAAAAGAAGCTAAGCCCCGATAAGGTACCTAGAGCGTTCCTTGGGAGAGGCAGTTGGCTACACGGAGAACTCCGTGCCAAGGTAACGTTATTCATGTAAGGGACCAGTGTGTAGCTAGAGTGTATATTTACTTAGTAGAAATCACAAGGAGGTAGGCTGCGTGTTCGCTGCAAACGGGGACCTGATGGCACAGGCCTTGCCTTCCCATTTTGAATACTCAATTCATGCTGCCTTGAAACTACCTAAATAACAGTTTTAGGACTGGTCTTTGTCACTGTAGGCAGGGCTCTGGGAAGGGCACGAGTGTTCTCTACATCAACAGGGTGCTTTCATAGCCTGGGTGGGAGCTCCTCCTGAGACGCTCTAGAGCTAAAAGGAAACTTGACGTGAGTCCTTTCCTCAAGGTAAAGCCTCGAATAGCCTGCCGAAGCGGAAGATTGGAGCAGAGTGCTTGAAGCATTAGCTTTAGGTCTGTTTTCTTTTAAGGTTAGTAAGGTTTCAAGACACCGAGGACCTCGCGTGGGCACCCAATTCCCTGCAAGAACACCTAGTAGCAGCAGGCTCCACTAGGCTGCTAAGAAATATCCAGGCCTGAAAACATTTCCCAGTCACTCTGTGTATGCTGAGTGTAGGGCAACACACTGCACTCTTCCTTGGGAGATCTAGGTGTCCTCAGCACTCCAACATCTCCAGGAAATCTGTTCTCTCACGTCCTACATGTCATGCAAATCTGCCTCATAGCCTTAGGCTGAGCGGCACTAAGGAACGAAAATTGCTTCGCATTCCTTGTACAGAGTCATATCTTACGACCCCATACTTACAGGAGAAAGTCGGCTTGCGTTCTGTCCTTAACCACAGCACAGATGTTCCTCTTACACTGCAGGGTTTTAGAAGAAGCTAAGCCCCGATAGCGTACTTAGAGCGTTCCTTGGAAGAGGCAGTTGGTTACACGGAGAACTCCGTGTCAAGGTAACGTTATTCAGGGAAGGGACCAGTGTGTAGCTACAGTGTGTATTTACTTGGAGAAATCACCAGGAGGTAGGCTGCGTGTTCGCTGGAAACGGGGACCTGATGGCACAGGCCTTGCTTTCCCATTTTGAAAGCTCCATTCATGCTGCCTTGAAACTACCTAAAAAACAGTTTTAGGACGGGTCTCTAGTCGCTGTAGGCAGGGCTCTGGGAAGGGAACAAGTGTTCTCTACATCAACAGGGTGCTTTCATAGCCTGGGTGGGAGCTCCTCCTGAGACGCTCTAGAGCTAAAAGGAAACTTGACGTGAGTCCTTTCCTCAAGGTAAAGCCTCGAATAGCCTGCCGAAGCGGAAGCTTGGAGCAGAGTCCTTGAAGCATTAGCTTTAGGTGTGTTTTCTTTTAAGGTTGGTAAGCTTTCAGGACACCGAGGACCTCGCGTAGGCACCCTATTCCCTGCAAGAACACCTAGTACCGGCAGGCTGCACTAGGCTGCTAAGAAACATCCAGGCCCGGAAACCTTTCCCAGTCACTCTGTGTATGCTGAATGTAGGGCAACACACTGCACTCTTCCTTGGGAGAGCTGGATTTCCTCTGCACTCCAACATCTCCAGGAAATCTGTTCTCTCCCGTCCTACATGTCATGCAAATCTGCCTCATAGCCCTAGGCTGAGCGGCACTGAGAAACCAAAACTGCTTTGCATTCCTCATACAGAGTCATACCTTAAGACCCCATACTTACAGGAGAAAGTCGGCTTTCATTCCTGCCTTAACCACAGCACAGTTGTTCCTCTTACACTGCAGGGTTTTAAAAGAAGCTAAGCCCCGATAAGGTACCTAGAGCGTTCCTTGGGAGAGGCAGTTGGCTACACGGAGAACTCCGTGCCAAGGTAACGTTATTCATGTAAGGGACCAGTGTGTAGCTAGAGTGTATATTTACTTAGTAGAAATCACAAGGAGGTAGGCTGCGTGTTCGCTGCAAACGGGGACCTGATGGCACAGGCCTTGCCTTCCCATTTTGAATACTCAATTCATGCTGCCTTGAAACTACCTAAATAACAGTTTTAGGACTGGTCTTTGTCACTGTAGGCAGGGCTCTGGGAAGGGAACGAGTGTTCTCTACATCAACAGGGTGCTTCCATAGCCTGGGAGGGAGCTCCTCCTGAGACGCTCTAGAGTTAAAAGGAAACTTGACGTGAGTCCTTTCCTCAAGGTAAAGCCTCGAATAGCCTGCCGAAGCGGAAGCTTGGAGCAGAGTCCTTGAAGCATTAGCTTTAGGTCTGTTTTCTTTTAAGGTTAGTAAGCTTTCAAGACACCGAGGACCTCGCGTGGGCACCCTATTCCCTGCAAGAACACCTAGTACCGGCAGGCTGCACTAGGCTGCTAAGAAACATCCAGGCCCGGAAACCTTTCCCAGTCACTCTGTGTATGCTGAATGTAGGGCAACACACTGCACTCTTCCTTGGGAGAGCTGGATTTCCTCTGCACTCCAACATCTCCAGGAAATCTGTTCTCTCCCGTCCTACATGTCATGCAAATCTGCCTCATAGCCCTAGGCTGAGCGGCACTGAGAAACCAAAACTGCTTTGCATTCCTCATACAGAGTCATACCTTAAGACCCCATACTTACAGGAGAAAGTCGGCTTTCATTCCTGCCTTAACCACAGCACAGTTGTTCCTCTTACACTGCAGGGTTTTAAAAGAAGCTAAGCCCCGATAAGGTACCTAGAGCGTTCCTTGGGAGAGGCAGTTGGCTACACGGAGAACTCCGTGCCAAGGTAACGTTATTCATGTAAGGGACCAGTGTGTAGCTAGAGTGTATATTTACTTAGTAGAAATCACAAGGAGGTAGGCTGCGTGTTCGCTGCAAACGGGGACCTGATGGCACAGGCCTTGCCTTCCCATTTTGAATACTCAATTCATGCTGCCTTGAAACTCCCTAAATAACAGTTTTAGGACTGGTCTTTGTCACTGTAGGCAGGGCTCTGGGTAGGGAACGAGTGTTCTCTACATCAACAGGGTGCTTTCATAGCCTGGGAAGGAGCTCCTCCTGAGACGCTCTAGAGCTAAAAGGAAACTTGACGTGAGTCCTTTCCTCAAGGTAAAGCCTCGAATAGCCTGCCGAAGCGGAAGATTGGAGCAGAGTGCTTGAAGCATTAGCTTTAGGTCTGTTTTCTTTTAAGGTTAGTAAGCTTTCAAGACACCGAGGACCTCGCGTGGGCACCCTATTCCCTGCAAGAACACCTAGTTCCGGAAGGCTCCACAAGGCTGCTAAGAAACATCCATTCCCGGAAACCTTTCCCAGTCACTCTGTGTATGCTGAGTGTAGAGCAACACAGTGCACTCTTCCTTGGGAGACCTAGGTTTCCTCAGCACTCCAACTTCTCCTGGAAATCTGTTCTCTCACGTCCTACATATCATGCAAATCTGCCACATAGCCCTAGGCTGAGCGGCACTGAGAAACCAAAACTGCTTTGCATTCCTCGTACAGAGTCATACCTTAAGACCCCATACTTTCAGGAGAAAGTCGGCTTTCATTCCTGCCTTAACCACAGCACAGTTGTTCCTCTTACACTGCAGGGTTTTAAAAGAAGCTAAGCCCCGATAAGGTACCTAGAGCGTTCCTTGGGAGAGGCAGTTTTCTACACGGAGAACTCCGTGCCAAGAAAACTTTATTCAGGGCAGGGACCAGTGTGTAGCTAGAGTGTATATTTACTTAGTAGAAATCACAAGGAGGTAGGCTGCGTGTTCGCTGGAAACGGGGACCTGATGGCACAGGACTTGCCTTCCCATTTTGAATACTCAATTCATGCTGCCTTGAAACTACCTAAATAACAGTTTTAAGACTGGTCTCTTGTCACTGTAGGCAGGGCTTTGGGAAGGGCACGAGCGTTCTCTACATCAACAGGGTGCTTTCATAGCCTGGGAGGGAGCTCCTCCTGAGACGCTCTAGAGCTAAAAGGAAACTTGACGTGAGTCCTTTCTTCAAGGTAAAGCCGCGAATAGCCTGCCGAATCGGAAGATTGGAGCAGAGTGCTTGAAGCATTAGCTTTAGGTCTGTTTTCTTTTAAGGTTAGTAAGCTTTCAAGACACCGAGGACCTCGCGTGGGCACCCTATTCCCTGCAAGAACACCTAGTTCCGGCAGGCTCCACAAGGCTGCTAAGAAACATCCAGGCCCGGAAACCATTCCCAGTCACTCTGTGTATGCTGAGTGTAGAGCAACACACTGCACTCTTCCTTGGGAGACCTAGGTTTCCTCAGCACTCCAATATCTCCAGGAAATCTGTTCTCTCACGTCCTACATGTCATGCAAATCTGCCACATAGCCCTAGGCTGAGCGGCACTGAGAAACCAAAACTGCTTTGCATTCCTCGTACAGAGTCATACCTTAAGACCCCATACTTACAGGAGAAAGTCGGCTTTCGTTCCTGCCTTAACTACAGCACAGTTGTTCCTCTTACACTGCAGGGTTTTAAAAGAAGCTAAGCCCCGATAAGGTACCTAGAGCGTTCCTTGGGAGAGGCAGTTGTCTACACGGAGAACTCCGTGCCAAGAAAACTTTATTCAGGGAAGGGACCAGTGTGTAGCTAGAGTGTATATTTACTTAGTAGAAATCACAAGGAGGTAGGCTGCGTGTTCGCTGGAAACGGGGACCTGATGGCACAGGCCTTGCCTTCCCATTTTGAATACTCAATTCATGCTGCCTTGAAACGACCTAAATAACAGTTTTAGGACTGGTCTCTTGTCACTGTAGGCAGGGCTTTGGGAAGGGCACGAGTGTTCTCTACATCAACAGGGTGCTTCCATAGCCTGGGAGGGAGCTCCTCCTGAGACGCTCTAGAGTTAAAAGGAAACTTGACGTGAGTCCTTTCCTCAAGGTAAAGCCTCGAATAGCCTGCCGAAGCGGAAGCTTGGAGCAGAGTCCTTGAAGCATTAGCTTTAGGTCTGTTTTCTTTTAAGGTTAGTAAGCTTTCAAGACACCGAGGACCTCGCGTAGGCACCCTATTCCCTGCAAGAACACCTAGTACCGGCAGGCTGCACTAGGCTGCTAAGAAACATCCAGGCCCGGAAACCTTTCCCAGTCACTCTGTGTATGCTGAGTGTAGGGCAACACACTGCACTCTTCCTTGGGAGAGCTGGATTTCCTCTGCACTCCAACATCTCCAGGAAATCTGTTCTCTCACGTCCTACATGTCATGCAAATCTGCCTCATAGCCCTAGGCTGAGCGGCACTGAGAAACCAAAACTGCTTTGCATTCCTCGTACAGAGTCATACCTTAAGACCCCATACTTACAGGAGAAAGTCGGCTTTCATTCCTGCCTTAACCACAGCACAGATGTTCCTCTTACACTGCAGGGTTTTAGAAGAAGCTAAGCCCCGATAAGGTACCTAGAGCGTTCCTTGGGAGAGGCAGTTGGCTACACGGAGAACTCCGTGCCAAGAAAACTTTATTCAGGGAAGGGACCAGTGTGTAGCTAGAGTGTATATTTACTTAGTAGAAATCACAAGGAGGTAGGCTGCGTGTTCGCTGCAAACGGGGACCTGATGGCACAGGCCTTGCCTTCCCATTTTGAATACTCAATTCATGCTGCCTTGAAACGACCTAAATAACAGTTTTAGGACTGGTCTTTGTCACTGTAGGCAGGGCTCTGGGAAGGGCACGAGTGTTCTCTACATCAACAGGGTGCTTTCATAGCCTGGGTGGGAGCTCCTCCTGAGACGCTCTAGAGCTAAAAGGAAACTTGACGTGAGTCCTTTCCTCAAGGTAAAGCCTCGAATAGCCTGCCGAAGCGGAAGATTGGAGCAGAGTGCTTGAAGCATTAGCTTTAGGTCTGTTTTCTTTTAAGGTTAGTAAGGTTTCAAGACACCGAGGACCTCGCGTGGGCACCCAATTCCCTGCAAGAACACCTAGTAGCAGCAGGGTCCACTAGGCTGCTAAGAAATATCCAGGCCTGAAAACATTTCCCAGTCACTCTGTGTATGCTGAGTGTAGGGCAACACACTGCACTCTTCCTTGGGAGATCTAGGTGTCCTCAGCACTCCAACAGCTCCAGGAAATCTGTTCTCTCACGTCCTACATGTCATGCAAATCTGCCTCATAGCCTTAGGCTGAGCGGCACTAAGGAACGAAAATTGCTTCGCATTCCTTGTACAGAGTCATATCTTACGACCCCATACTTACAGGAGAAAGTCGGCTTGCGTTCTGTCCTTAACCACAGCACAGATGTTCCTCTTACACTGCAGGGTTTTAGAAGAAGCTAAGCCCCGATAGCGTACTTAGAGCGTTCCTTGGAAGAGGCAGTTGGTTACACGGAGAACTCCGTGTCAAGGTAACGTTATTCAGGGAAGGGACCAGTGTGTAGCTACAGTGTATATTTACTTGGAGAAATCACCAGGAGGTAGGCTGCGTGTTCGCTGGAAACGGGGACCTGATGGCACAGGCCTTGCTTTCCCATTTTGAAAGCTCCATTCATGCTGCCTTGAAACTACCTAAAAAACAGTTTTAGGACGGGTCTCTAGTCGCTGTAGGCAGGGCTCTGGGAAGGGAACAAGTGTTCTCTACATCAACAGGGTGCTTTCATAGCCTGGGTGGGAGCTCCTCCTGAGACGCTCTAGAGCTAAAAGGAAACTTGACGTGAGTCCTTTCCTCAAGGTAAAGCCTCGAATAGCCTGCCGAAGCGGAAGCTTGGAGCAGAGTCCTTGAAGCATTAGCTTTAGGTGTGTTTTCTTTTAAGGTTGGTAAGCTTTCAGGACACCGAGGACCTCGCGTAGGCACCCTATTCCCTGCAAGAACACCTAGTACCGGCAGGCTGCACTAGGCTGCTAAGAAACATCCAGGCCCGGAAACCTTTCCCAGTCACTCTGTGTATGCTGAATGTAGGGCAACACACTGCACTCTTCCTTGGGAGAGCTGGATTTCCTCTGCACTCCAACATCTCCAGGAAATCTGTTCTCTCCCGTCCTACATGTCATGCAAATCTGCCTCATAGCCCTAGGCTGAGCGGCACTGAGAAACCAAAACTGCTTTGCATTCCTCATACAGAGTCATACCTTAAGACCCCATACTTACAGGAGAAAGTCGGCTTTCATTCCTGCCTTAACCACAGCACAGTTGTTCCTCTTACACTGCAGGGTTTTAAAAGAAGCTAAGCCCCGATAAGGTACCTAGAGCGTTCCTTGGGAGAGGCAGTTGGCTACACGGAGAACTCCGTGCCAAGGTAACGTTATTCATGTAAGGGACCAGTGTGTAGCTAGAGTGTATATTTACTTAGTAGAAATCACAAGGAGGTAGGCTGCGTGTTCGCTGCAAACGGGGACCTGATGGCACAGGCCTTGCCTTCCCATTTTGAATACTCAATTCATGCTGCCTTGAAACTACCTAAATAACAGTTTTAGGACTGGTCTTTGTCACTGTAGGCAGGGCTCTGGGAAGGGAACGAGTGTTCTCTACATCAACAGGGTGCTTCCATAGCCTGGGAGGGAGCTCCTCCTGAGACGCTCTAGAGTTAAAAGGAAACTTGACGTGAGTCCTTTCCTCAAGGTAAAGCCTCGAATAGCCTGCCGAAGCGGAAGCTTGGAGCAGAGTCCTTGAAGCATTAGCTTTAGGTCTGTTTTCTTTTAAGGTTAGTAAGCTTTCAAGACACCGAGGACCTCGCGTAGGCACCCTATTCCCTGCAAGAACACCTAGTACCGGCAGGCTGCACTAGGCTGCTAAGAAACATCCAGGCCCGGAAACCTTTCCCAGTCACTCTGTGTATGCTGAGTGTAGAGCAACACACTGCACTCTTCCTTGGGAGAGCTGGATTTCCTCTGCACTCCAACATCTCCAGGAAATCTGTTCTCTCACGTCCTACATGTCATGCAAATCTGCCTCATAGCCCTAGGCTGAGCGGCACTGAGAAACCAAAACTGCTTTGCATTCCTCGTACAGAGTCATACCTTAAGACCCCATACTTACAGGAGAAAGTCGGCTTTCATTCCTGCCTTAACCACAGCACAGATGTTCCTCTTACACTGCAGGGTTTTAAAAGAAGCTAAGCCCCGATAAGGTACCTAGAGCGTTCCTTGGGAGAGGCAGTTGGCTACACGGAGAACTCCGTGCCAAGAAAACTTTATTCAGGGAAGGGACCAGTGTGTAGCTAGAGTGTATATATACTTAGTAGAAATCTCAAGGAGGTAGGCTGCGTGTTCGCCGGGAAAGGGGACCTAGTGGCCCAGGCCTTGCCTTCCCATTTTGAATGCTCCATTTATGCTGCTTTAGGACGGGTCTCTAGTCACTGTAGGCAGGGCATTGGGAAGTGCACGAGTGTTCTCTACATCAACAGGGTGCTTTCATAGCCTGGGAGGGAGCTCCTCCTGAGACGCTCTAGAGCTAAAAGGAAACTTGACGTGAGTCCTTTCCTCAAGGTAAAGCCTCGAATAGCCTGCCGAAGCGGAAGATTGGAGCAGAGTGCTTGAAGCATTAGCTTTAGGTCTGTTTTCTTTTAAGGTTAGTAAGCTTTCAAGACACCGAGGACCTCGCGTGGGCACCCTATTCCCTGCAAGAACACCTAGTACCGGCAGGCTGCACTAGGCTGCTAAGAAACATCCAGGCCCGGAAACCTTTCCCAGTCACTCTGTGTATGCTGAATGTAGGGCAACACACTGCACTCTTCCTTGGGAGAGCTGGATTTCCTCTGCACTCCAACATCTCCAGGAAATCTGTTCTCTCCCGTCCTACATGTCATGCAAATCTGCCTCATAGCCCTAGGCTGAGCGGCACTGAGAAACCAAAACTGCTTTGCATTCCTCATACAGAGTCATACCTTAAGACCCCATACTTACAGGAGAAAGTCGGCTTTCATTCCTGCCTTAACCACAGCACAGTTGTTCCTCTTACACTGCAGGGTTTTAAAAGAAGCTAAGCCCCGATAAGGTACCTAGAGCGTTCCTTGGGAGAGGCAGTTGGCTACACGGAGAACTCCGTGCCAAGGTAACGTTATTCATGTAAGGGACCAGTGTGTAGCTAGAGTGTATATTTACTTAGTAGAAATCACAAGGAGGTAGGCTGCGTGTTCGCTGCAAACGGGGACCTGATGGCACAGGCCTTGCCTTCCCATTTTGAATACTCAATTCATGCTGCCTTGAAACTCCCTAAATAACAGTTTTAGGACTGGTCTTTGTCACTGTAGGCAGGGCTCTGGGTAGGGAACGAGTGTTCTCTACATCAACAGGGTGCTTTCATAGCCTGGGAAGGAGCTCCTCCTGAGACGCTCTAGAGCTAAAAGGAAACTTGACGTGAGTCCTTTCCTCAAGGTAAAGCCTCGAATAGCCTGCCGAAGCGGAAGATTGGAGCAGAGTGCTTGAAGCATTAGCTTTAGGTCTGTTTTCTTTTAAGGTTAGTAAGCTTTCAAGACACCGAGGACCTCGCGTGGGCACCCTATTCCCTGCAAGAACACCTAGTTCCGGCAGGCTCCACAAGGCTGCTAAGAAACATCCATTCCCGGAAACCTTTCCCAGTCACTCTGTGTATGCTGAGTGTAGAGCAACACAGTGCACTCTTCCTTGGGAGAGCTGGATTTCCTCTGCACTCCAACATCTCCAGGAAATCTGTTCTCTCACGTCCTACATGTCATGCAAATCTGCCTCATAGCCCTAGGCTGAGCGGCACTGAGAAACCAAAACTGCTTTGCATTCCTCGTACAGAGTCATACCTTAAGACCCCATACTTACAGGAGAAAGTCGGCTTTCGTTCCTGCCTTAACCACAGCACAGTTGTTCCTCTTACACTGCAGGGTTTTAAAAGAAGCTAAGCCCCGATAAGGTACCTAGAGCGTTCCTTGGGAGAGGCAGTTGGCTACACGGAGAACTCCGTGCCAAGGTAACGTTATTCATGTAAGGGACCAGTGTGTAGCTAGAGTGTATATTTACTTAGTAGAAATCACAAGGAGGTAGGCTGCGTGTTCGCTGCAAACGGGGACCTGATGGCACAGGCCTTGCCTTCCCATTTTGAATACTCAATTCATGCTGCCTTGAAACTACCTAAATAACAGTTTTAGGACTGGTCTTTGTCACTGTAGGCAGGGCTCTGGGAAGGGAACGAGTGTTCTCTACATCAACAGGGTGCTTCCATAGCCTGGGAGGGAGCTCCTCCTGAGACGCTCTAGAGTTAAAAGGAAACTTGACGTGAGTCCTTTCCTCAAGGTAAAGCCTCGAATAGCCTGCCGAAGCGGAAGCTTGGAGCAGAGTCCTTGAAGCATTAGCTTTAGGTCTGTTTTCTTTTAAGGTTAGTAAGCTTTCAAGACACCGAGGACCTCGCGTAGGCACCCTATTCCCTGCAAGAACACCTAGTACCGGCAGGCTGCACTAGGCTGCTAAGAAACATCCAGGCCCGGAAACCTTTCCCAGTCACTCTGTGTATGCTGAGTGTAGGGCAACACACTGCACTCTTCCTTGGGAGAGCTGGATTTCCTCTGCACTCCAACATCTCCAGGAAATCTGTTCTCTCACGTCCTACATGTCATGCAAATCTGCCTCATAGCCCTAGGCTGAGCGGCACTGAGAAACCAAAACTGCTTTGCATTCCTCGTACAGAGTCATACCTTAAGACCCCATACTTACAGGAGAAAGTCGGCTTTCATTCCTGCCTTAACCACAGCACAGATGTTCCTCTTACACTGCAGGGTTTTAAAAGAAGCTAAGCCCCGATAAGGTACCTAGAGCGTTCCTTGGGAGAGGCAGTTGGCTACACGGAGAACTCCGTGCCAAGAAAACTTTATTCAGGGAAGGGACCAGTGTGTAGCTAGAGTGTATATATACTTAGTAGAAATCTCAAGGAGGTAGGCTGCGTGTTCGCCGGGAAAGGGGACCTAGTGGCCCAGGCCTTGCCTTCCCATTTTGAATGCTCCATTTATGCTGCTTTAGGACGGGTCTCTAGTCACTGTAGGCAGGGCATTGGGAAGTGCACGAGTGTTCTCTACATCAACAGGGTGCTTTCATAGCCTGGGTGGGAGCTCCTCCTGAGACGCTCTAGAGCTAAAAGGAAACTTGACGTGAGTCCTTTCCTCAAGGTAAAGCCTCGAATAGCCTGCCGAAGCGGAAGATTGGAGCAGAGTGCTTGAAGCATTAGCTTTAGGTCTGTTTTCTTTTAAGGTTAGTAAGGTTTCAAGACACCGAGGACCTCGCGTGGGCACCCAATTCCCTGCAAGAACACCTAGTAGCAGCAGGCTGCACTAGGCTGCTAAGAAATATCCAGGCCTGAAAACATTTCCCAGTCACTCTGTGTATGCTGAGTGTAGGGCAACACACTGCACTCTTCCTTGGGAGATCTAGGTGTCCTCAGCACTCCAACAGCTCCAGGAAATCTGTTCTCTCACGTCCTACATGTCATGCAAATCTGCCTCATAGCCTTAGGCTGAGCGGCACTAAGGAACGAAAATTGCTTCGCATTCCTTGTACAGAGTCATATCTTACGACCCCATACTTACAGGAGAAAGTCGGCTTGCGTTCTGTCCTTAACCACAGCACAGATGTTCCTCTTACACTGCAGGGTTTTAGAAGAAGCTAAGCCCCGATAGCGTACTTAGAGCGTTCCTTGGAAGAGGCAGTTGGCTACACGGAGAACTCCGTGTCAAGGTAACGTTATTCAGGGAAGGGACCAGTGTGTAGCTACAGTGTATATTTACTTGGAGAAATCACCAGGAGGTAGGCTGCGTGTTCGCTGGAAACGGGGACCTGATGGCACAGGCCTTGCTTTCCCATTTTGAAAGCTCCATTCATGCTGCCTTGAAACTACCTAAAAAACAGTTTTAGGACGGGTCTCTAGTCGCTGTAGGCAGGGCTCTGGGAAGGGAACAAGTGTTCTCTACATCAACAGGGTGCTTTCATAGCCTGGGAGGGAGCTCCTCCTGAGACGCTCTAGAGCTAAAAGGAAACTTGACGTGAGTCCTTTCCTCAAGGTAAAGCCTCGAATAGCCTGCCGAAGCGGAAGCTTGGAGCAGAGTCCTTGAAGCATTAGCTTTAGGTCTGTTTTCTTTTAAGGTTGGTAAGCTTTCAGGACACCGAGGACCTCGCGTAGGCACCCTATTCCCTGCAAGAACACCTAGTACCGGCAGGCTGCACTAGGCTGCTAAGAAACATCCAGGCCCGGAAACCTTTCCCAGTCACTCTGTGTATGCTGAATGTAGGGCAACACACTGCACTCTTCCTTGGGAGAGCTGGATTTCCTCTGCACTCCAACATCTCCAGGAAATCTGTTCTCTCCCGTCCTACATGTCATGCAAATCTGCCTCATAGCCCTAGGCTGAGCGGCACTGAGAAACCAAAACTGCTTTGCATTCCTCATACAGAGTCATACCTTAAGACCCCATACTTACAGGAGAAAGTCGGCTTTCATTCCTGCCTTAACCAGAGCACAGTTGTTCCTCTTACACTGCAGGGTTTTAAAAGAAGCTAAGCCCCGATAAGGTACCTAGAGCGTTCCTTGGGAGAGGCAGTTGGCTACACGGAGAACTCCGTGCCAAGGTAACGTTATTCATGTAAGGGACCAGTGTGTAGCTAGAGTGTATATTTACTTAGTAGAAATCACAAGGAGGTAGGCTGCGTGTTCGCTGCAAACGGGGACCTGATGGCACAGGCCTTGCCTTCCCATTTTGAATACTCAATTCATGCTGCCTTGAAACTACCTAAATAACAGTTTTAGGACTGGTCTTTGTCACTGTAGGCAGGGCTCTGGGAAGGGAACGAGTGTTCTCTACATCAACAGGGTGCTTTCATAGCCTGGGAAGGAGCTCCTCCTGAGACGCTCTAGAGCTAAAAGGAAACTTGACGTGAGTCCTTTCCTCAAGGTAAAGCCTCGAATAGCCTGCCGAAGCGGAAGCTTGGAGCAGAGTCCTTGAAGCATTAGCTTTAGGTCTGTTTTCTTTTAAGGTTAGTAAGCTTTCAGGACACCGAGGACCTCGCGTAGGCACCCTATTCCCTGCAAGAACACCTAGTACCGGCAGGCTGCACTAGGCTGCTAAGAAACATCCAGGCCCGGAAACCTTTCCCAGTCACTCTGTGTATGCTGAGTGTAGGGCAACACACTGCACTCTTCCTTGGGAGAGCTGGATTTCCTCTGCACTCCAACATCTCCAGGAAATCTGTTCTCTCACGTCCTACATGTCATGCAAATCTGCCTCATAGCCCTAGGCTGAGCGGCACTGAGAAACCAAAACTGCTTTGCATTCCTCGTACAGAGTCATACCTTAAGACCCCATACTTACAGGAGAAAGTCGGCTTTCGTTCCTGCCTTAACTACAGCACAGTTGTTCCTCTTACACTGCAGGGTTTTAAAAGAAGCTAAGCCCCGATAAGGTACCTAGAGCGTTCCTTGGGAGAGGCAGTTGTCTACACGGAGAACTCCGTGCCAAGAAAACTTTATTCAGGGAAGGGACCAGTGTGTAGCTAGAGTGTATATTTACTTAGTAGAAATCACAAGGAGGTAGGCTGCGTGTTCGCTGCAAACGGGGACCTGATGGCACAGGCCTTGCCTTCCCATTTTGAATACTCAATTCATGCTGCCTTGAAACGACCTAAATAACAGTTTTAGGACTGGTCTCTTGTCACTGTAGGCAGGGCTTTGGGAAGGGCACGAGTGTTCTCTACATCAACAGGGTGCTTCCATAGCCTGGGAGGGAGCTCCTCCTGAGACGCTCTAGAGTTAAAAGGAAACTTGACGTGAGTCCTTTCCTCAAGGTAAAGCCTCGAATAGCCTGCCGAAGCGGAAGCTTGGAGCAGAGTCCTTGAAGCATTAGCTTTAGGTCTGTTTTCTTTTAAGGTTAGTAAGCTTTCAAGACACCGAGGACCTCGCGTAGGCACCCTATTCCCTGCAAGAACACCTAGTACCGGCAGGCTGCACTAGGCTGCTAAGAAACATCCAGGCCCGGAAACCTTTCCCAGTCACTCTGTGTATGCTGAGTGTAGGGCAACACACTGCACTCTTCCTTGGGAGAGCTGGATTTCCTCTGCACTCCAACATCTCCAGGAAATCTGTTCTCTCACGTCCTACATGTCATGCAAATCTGCCTCATAGCCCTAGGCTGAGCGGCACTGAGAAACCAAAACTGCTTTGCATTCCTCGTACAGAGTCATACCTTAAGACCCCATACTTACAGGAGAAAGTCGGCTTTCATTCCTGCCTTAACCACAGCACAGATGTTCCTCTTACACTGCAGGGTTTTAAAAGAAGCTAAGCCCCGATAAGGTACCTAGAGCGTTCCTTGGGAGAGGCAGTTGGCTACACGGAGAACTCCGTGCCAAGAAAACTTTATTCAGGGAAGGGACCAGTGTGTAGCTAGAGTGTATATATACTTAGTAGAAATCTCAAGGAGGTAGGCTGCGTGTTCGCCGGGAAAGGGGACCTAGTGGCCCAGGCCTTGCCTTCCCATTTTGAATGCTCCATTTATGCTGCTTTAGGACGGGTCTCTAGTCACTGTAGGCAGGGCATTGGGAAGTGCACGAGTGTTCTCTACATCAACAGGGTGCTTTCATAGCCTGGGAGGGAGCTCCTCCTGAGACGCTCTAGAGCTAAAAGGAAACTTGACGTGAGTCCTTTCCTCAAGGTAAAGCCTCGAATAGCCTGCCGAAGCGGAAGATTGGAGCAGAGTGCTTGAAGCATTAGCTTTAGGTCTGTTTTCTTTTAAGGTTAGTAAGCTTTCAAGACACCGAGGACCTCGCGTGGGCACCCTATTCCCTGCAAGAACACCTAGTTCCGGCAGGCTCCACAAGGCTGCTAAGAAACATCCAGGCCCGGAAACCTTTCCCAGTCACTCTGTGTATGCTGAGTGTAGAACAACACACTGCACTCTTCCTTGGGAGACCTACGTTTCCTCAGCACTCCAACATCTCCAGGAAATCTGTTCTCTCACGTCCTACATGTCATGCAATTCTGCCACATAGCCCTAGGCTGAGCGGCACTGAGAAACCAAAACTGCTTTGCATTCCTCGTACAGAGTCATACCTTAAGACCCCATACTTACAGGAGAAAGTCGGCTTTCATTCCTGCCTTAACCACAGCACAGTTGTTCCTCTTACACTGCAGGGTTTTAAAAGAAGCTAAGCCCCGATAAGGTACCTAGAGCGTTCCTTGGGAGAGGCAGTTGGCTACACGGAGAACTCCGTGCCAAGGTAACGTTATTCATGTAAGGGACCAGTGTGTAGCTAGAGTGTATATTTACTTAGTAGAAATCACAAGGAGGTAGGCTGCGTGTTCGCTGCAAACGGGGACCTGATGGCACAGGCCTTGCCTTCCCATTTTGAATACTCAATTCATGCTGCCTTGAAACTACCTAAATAACAGTTTTAGGACTGGTCTTTGTCACTGTAGGCAGGGCTCTGGGAAGGGCACGAGTGTTCTCTACATCAACAGGGTGCTTTCATAGCCTGGGTGGGAGCTCCTCCTGAGACGCTCTAGAGCTAAAAGGAAACTTGACGTGAGTCCTTTCCTCAAGGTAAAGCCTCGAATAGCCTGCCGAAGCGGAAGATTGGAGCAGAGTGCTTGAAGCATTAGCTTTAGGTCTGTTTTCTTTTAAGGTTAGTAAGGTTTCAAGACACCGAGGACCTCGCGTGGGCACCCAATTCCCTGCAAGAACACCTAGTAGCAGCAGGCTGCACTAGGCTGCTAAGAAATATCCAGGCCTGAAAACATTTCCCAGTCACTCTGTGTATGCTGAGTGTAGGGCAACACACTGCACTCTTCCTTGGGAGATCTAGGTGTCCTCAGCACTCCAACAGCTCCAGGAAATCTGTTCTCTCACGTCCTACATGTCATGCAAATCTGCCTCATAGCCTTAGGCTGAGCGGCACTAAGGAACGAAAATTGCTTCGCATTCCTTGTACAGAGTCATATCTTACGACCCCATACTTACAGGAGAAAGTCGGCTTGCGTTCTGTCCTTAACCACAGCACAGATGTTCCTCTTACACTGCAGGGTTTTAGAAGAAGCTAAGCCCCGATAGCGTACTTAGAGCGTTCCTTGGAAGAGGCAGTTGGCTACACGGAGAACTCCGTGTCAAGGTAACGTTATTCAGGGAAGGGACCAGTGTGTAGCTACAGTGTATATTTACTTGGAGAAATCACCAGGAGGTAGGCTGCGTGTTCGCTGGAAACGGGGACCTGATGGCACAGGCCTTGCTTTCCCATTTTGAAAGCTCCATTCATGCTGCCTTGAAACTACCTAAAAAACAGTTTTAGGACGGGTCTCTAGTCGCTGTAGGCAGGGCTCTGGGAAGGGAACAAGTGTTCTCTACATCAACAGGGTGCTTTCATAGCCTGGGAGGGAGCTCCTCCTGAGACGCTCTAGAGCTAAAAGGAAACTTGACGTGAGTCCTTTCCTCAAGGTAAAGCCTCGAATAGCCTGCCGAAGCGGAAGCTTGGAGCAGAGTCCTTGAAGCATTAGCTTTAGGTCTGTTTTCTTTTAAGGTTGGTAAGCTTTCAGGACACCGAGGACCTCGCGTAGGCACCCTATTCCCTGCAAGAACACCTAGTACCGGCAGGCTGCACTAGGCTGCTAAGAAACATCCAGGCCCGGAAACCTTTCCCAGTCACTCTGTGTATGCTGAATGTAGGGCAACACACTGCACTCTTCCTTGGGAGAGCTGGATTTCCTCTGCACTCCAACATCTCCAGGAAATCTGTTCTCTCCCGTCCTACATGTCATGCAAATCTGCCTCATAGCCCTAGGCTGAGCGGCACTGAGAAACCAAAACTGCTTTGCATTCCTCATACAGAGTCATACCTTAAGACCCCATACTTACAGGAGAAAGTCGGCTTTCATTCCTGCCTTAACCACAGCACAGTTGTTCCTCTTACACTGCAGGGTTTTAAAAGAAGCTAAGCCCCGATAAGGTACCTAGAGCGTTCCTTGGGAGAGGCAGTTGGCTACACGGAGAACTCCGTGCCAAGGTAACGTTATTCATGTAAGGGACCAGTGTGTAGCTAGAGTGTATATTTACTTAGTAGAAATCACAAGGAGGTAGGCTGCGTGTTCGCTGCAAACGGGGACCTGATGGCACAGGCCTTGCCTTCCCATTTTGAATACTCAATTCATGCTGCCTTGAAACTACCTAAATAACAGTTTTAGGACTGGTCTTTGTCACTGTAGGCAGGGCTCTGGGAAGGGAACGAGTGTTCTCTACATCAACAGGGTGCTTTCATAGCCTGGGAAGGAGCTCCTCCTGAGACGCTCTAGAGTTAAAAGGAAACTTGACGTGAGTCCTTTCCTCAAGGTAAAGCCTCGAATAGCCTGCCGAAGCGGAAGCTTGGAGCAGAGTCCTTGAAGCATTAGCTTTAGGTCTGTTTTCTTTTAAGGTTGGTAAGCTTTCAGGACACCGAGGACCTCGCGTAGGCACCCTATTCCCTGCAAGAACACCTAGTACCGGCAGGCTGCACTAGGCTGCTAAGAAACATCCAGGCCCGGAAACCTTTCCCAGTCACTCTGTGTATGCTGAGTGTAGGGCAACACACTGCACTCTTCCTTGGGAGAGCTGGATTTCCTCTGCACTCCAACATCTCCAGGAAATCTGTTCTCTCACGTCCTACATGTCATGCAAATCTGCCTCATAGCCCTAGGCTGAGCGGCACTGAGAAACCAAAACTGCTTTGCATTCCTCGTACAGAGTCATACCTTAAGACCCCATACTTACAGGAGAAAGTCGGCTTTCGTTCCTGCCTTAACTACAGCACAGTTGTTCCTCTTACACTGCAGGGTTTTAAAAGAAGCTAAGCCCCGATAAGGTACCTAGAGCGTTCCTTGGGAGAGGCAGTTGTCTACACGGAGAACTCCGTGCCAAGAAAACTTTATTCAGGGAAGGGACCAGTGTGTAGCTAGAGTGTATATTTACTTAGTAGAAATCACAAGGAGGTAGGCTGCGTGTTCGCTGCAAACGGGGACCTGATGGCACAGGCCTTGCCTTCCCATTTTGAATACTCAATTCATGCTGCCTTGAAACGACCTAAATAACAGTTTTAGGACTGGTCTCTTGTCACTGTAGGCAGGGCTTTGGGAAGGGCACGAGTGTTCTCTACATCAACAGGGTGCTTCCATAGCCTGGGAGGGAGCTCCTCCTGAGACGCTCTAGAGTTAAAAGGAAACTTGACGTGAGTCCTTTCCTCAAGGTAAAGCCTCGAATAGCCTGCCGAAGCGGAAGCTTGGAGCAGAGTCCTTGAAGCATTAGCTTTAGGTCTGTTTTCTTTTAAGGTTAGTAAGCTTTCAAGACACCGAGGACCTCGCGTAGGCACCCTATTCCCTGCAAGAACACCTAGTACCGGCAGGCTGCACTAGGCTGCTAAGAAACATCCAGGCCCGGAAACCTTTCCCAGTCACTCTGTGTATGCTGAGTGTAGGGCAACACACTGCACTCTTCCTTGGGAGAGCTGGATTTCCTCTGCACTCCAACATCTCCAGGAAATCTGTTCTCTCACGTCCTACATGTCATGCAAATCTGCCTCATAGCCCTAGGCTGAGCGGCACTGAGAAACCAAAACTGCTTTGCATTCCTCGTACAGAGTCATACCTTAAGACCCCATACTTACAGGAGAAAGTCGGCTTTCATTCCTGCCTTAACCACAGCACAGATGTTCCTCTTACACTGCAGGGTTTTAAAAGAAGCTAAGCCCCGATAAGGTACCTAGAGCGTTCCTTGGGAGAGGCAGTTGGCTACACGGAGAACTCCGTGCCAAGAAAACTTTATTCAGGGAAGGGACCAGTGTGTAGCTAGAGTGTATATATACTTAGTAGAAATCTCAAGGAGGTAGGCTGCGTGTTCGCCGGGAAAGGGGACCTAGTGGCCCAGGCCTTGCCTTCCCATTTTGAATGCTCCATTTATGCTGCTTTAGGACGGGTCTCTAGTCACTGTAGGCAGGGCATTGGGAAGTGCACGAGTGTTCTCTACATCAACAGGGTGCTTTCATAGCCTGGGAGGGAGCTCCTCCTGAGACGCTCTAGAGCTAAAAGGAAACTTGACGTGAGTCCTTTCCTCAAGGTAAAGCCTCGAATAGCCTGCCGAAGCGGAAGATTGGAGCAGAGTGCTTGAAGCATTAGCTTTAGGTCTGTTTTCTTTTAAGGTTAGTAAGCTTTCAAGACACCGAGGACCTCGCGTGGGCACCCTATTCCCTGCAAGAACACCTAGTACCGGCAGGCTGCACTAGGCTGCTAAGAAACATCCAGGCCCGGAAACCTTTCCCAGTCACTCTGTGTATGCTGAGTGTAGGGCAACACACTGCACTCTTCCTTGGGAGAGCTGGATTTCCTCTGCACTCCAACATCTCCAGGAAATCTGTTCTCTCACGTCCTACATGTCATGCAATTCTGCCACATAGCCCTAGGCTGAGCGGCACTGAGAAACCAAAACTGCTTTGCATTCCTCGTACAGAGTCATACCTTAAGACCCCATACTTACAGGAGAAAGTCGGCTTTCATTCCTGCCTTAACCACAGCACAGTTGTTCCTCTTACACTGCAGGGTTTTAAAAGAAGCTAAGCCCCGATAAGGTACCTAGAGCGTTCCTTGGGAGAGGCAGTTGGCTACACGGAGAACTCCGTGCCAAGGTAACGTTATTCATGTAAGGGACCAGTGTGTAGCTAGAGTGTATATTTACTTAGTAGAAATCACAAGGAGGTAGGCTGCGTGTTCGCTGCAAACGGGGACCTGATGGCACAGGCCTTGCCTTCCCATTTTGAATACTCAATTCATGCTGCCTTGAAACTACCTAAATAACAGTTTTAGGACTGGTCTTTGTCACTGTAGGCAGGGCTCTGGGAAGGGCACGAGTGTTCTCTACATCAACAGGGTGCTTTCATAGCCTGGGTGGGAGCTCCTCCTGAGACGCTCTAGAGCTAAAAGGAAACTTGACGTGAGTCCTTTCCTCAAGGTAAAGCCTCGAATAGCCTGCCGAAGCGGAAGATTGGAGCAGAGTGCTTGAAGCATTAGCTTTAGGTCTGTTTTCTTTTAAGGTTAGTAAGGTTTCAAGACACCGAGGACCTCGCGTGGGCACCCAATTCCCTGCAAGAACACCTAGTAGCAGCAGGCTGCACTAGGCTGCTAAGAAATATCCAGGCCTGAAAACATTTCCCAGTCACTCTGTGTATGCTGAGTGTAGGGCAACACACTGCACTCTTCCTTGGGAGATCTAGGTGTCCTCAGCACTCCAACAGCTCCAGGAAATCTGTTCTCTCACGTCCTACATGTCATGCAAATCTGCCTCATAGCCTTAGGCTGAGCGGCACTAAGGAACGAAAATTGCTTCGCATTCCTTGTACAGAGTCATATCTTACGACCCCATACTTACAGGAGAAAGTCGGCTTGCGTTCTGTCCTTAACCACAGCACAGATGTTCCTCTTACACTGCAGGGTTTTAGAAGAAGCTAAGCCCCGATAGCGTACTTAGAGCGTTCCTTGGAAGAGGCAGTTGGCTACACGGAGAACTCCGTGTCAAGGTAACGTTATTCAGGGAAGGGACCAGTGTGTAGCTACAGTGTATATTTACTTGGAGAAATCACCAGGAGGTAGGCTGCGTGTTCGCTGGAAACGGGGACCTGATGGCACAGGCCTTGCTTTCCCATTTTGAAAGCTCCATTCATGCTGCCTTGAAACTACCTAAAAAACAGTTTTAGGACGGGTCTCTAGTCGCTGTAGGCAGGGCTCTGGGAAGGGAACAAGTGTTCTCTACATCAACAGGGTGCTTTCATAGCCTGGGAGGGAGCTCCTCCTGAGACGCTCTAGAGCTAAAAGGAAACTTGACGTGAGTCCTTTCCTCAAGGTAAAGCCTCGAATAGCCTGCCGAAGCGGAAGCTTGGAGCAGAGTCCTTGAAGCATTAGCTTTAGGTCTGTTTTCTTTTAAGGTTGGTAAGCTTTCAGGACACCGAGGACCTCGCGTAGGCACCCTATTCCCTGCAAGAACACCTAGTACCGGCAGGCTGCACTAGGCTGCTAAGAAACATCCAGGCCCGGAAACCTTTCCCAGTCACTCTGTGTATGCTGAATGTAGGGCAACACACTGCACTCTTCCTTGGGAGAGCTGGATTTCCTCTGCACTCCAACATCTCCAGGAAATCTGTTCTCTCCCGTCCTACATGTCATGCAAATCTGCCTCATAGCCCTAGGCTGAGCGGCACTGAGAAACCAAAACTGCTTTGCATTCCTCATACAGAGTCATACCTTAAGACCCCATACTTACAGGAGAAAGTCGGCTTTCATTCCTGCCTTAACCACAGCACAGTTGTTCCTCTTACACTGCAGGGTTTTAAAAGAAGCTAAGCCCCGATAAGGTACCTAGAGCGTTCCTTGGGAGAGGCAGTTGGCTACACGGAGAACTCCGTGCCAAGGTAACGTTATTCATGTAAGGGACCAGTGTGTAGCTAGAGTGTATATTTACTTAGTAGAAATCACAAGGAGGTAGGCTGCGTGTTCGCTGCAAACGGGGACCTGATGGCACAGGCCTTGCCTTCCCATTTTGAATACTCAATTCATGCTGCCTTGAAACTACCTAAATAACAGTTTTAGGACTGGTCTTTGTCACTGTAGGCAGGGCTCTGGGAAGGGAACGAGTGTTCTCTACATCAACAGGGTGCTTTCATAGCCTGGGAAGGAGCTCCTCCTGAGACGCTCTAGAGTTAAAAGGAAACTTGACGTGAGTCCTTTCCTCAAGGTAAAGCCTCGAATAGCCTGCCGAAGCGGAAGCTTGGAGCAGAGTCCTTGAAGCATTAGCTTTAGGTCTGTTTTCTTTTAAGGTTGGTAAGCTTTCAGGACACCGAGGACCTCGCGTAGGCACCCTATTCCCTGCAAGAACACCTAGTACCGGCAGGCTGCACTAGGCTGCTAAGAAACATCCAGGCCCGGAAACCTTTCCCAGTCACTCTGTGTATGCTGAGTGTAGGGCAACACACTGCACTCTTCCTTGGGAGAGCTGGATTTCCTCTGCACTCCAACATCTCCAGGAAATCTGTTCTCTCACGTCCTACATGTCATGCAAATCTGCCTCATAGCCCTAGGCTGAGCGGCACTGAGAAACCAAAACTGCTTTGCATTCCTCGTACAGAGTCATACCTTAAGACCCCATACTTACAGGAGAAAGTCGGCTTTCGTTCCTGCCTTAACTACAGCACAGTTGTTCCTCTTACACTGCAGGGTTTTAAAAGAAGCTAAGCCCCGATAAGGTACCTAGAGCGTTCCTTGGGAGAGGCAGTTGTCTACACGGAGAACTCCGTGCCAAGAAAACTTTATTCAGGGAAGGGACCAGTGTGTAGCTAGAGTGTATATTTACTTAGTAGAAATCACAAGGAGGTAGGCTGCGTGTTCGCTGCAAACGGGGACCTGATGGCACAGGCCTTGCCTTCCCATTTTGAATACTCAATTCATGCTGCCTTGAAACGACCTAAATAACAGTTTTAGGACTGGTCTCTTGTCACTGTAGGCAGGGCTTTGGGAAGGGCACGAGTGTTCTCTACATCAACAGGGTGCTTCCATAGCCTGGGAGGGAGCTCCTCCTGAGACGCTCTAGAGTTAAAAGGAAACTTGACGTGAGTCCTTTCCTCAAGGTAAAGCCTCGAATAGCCTGCCGAAGCGGAAGCTTGGAGCAGAGTCCTTGAAGCATTAGCTTTAGGTCTGTTTTCTTTTAAGGTTAGTAAGCTTTCAAGACACCGAGGACCTCGCGTAGGCACCCTATTCCCTGCAAGAACACCTAGTACCGGCAGGCTGCACTAGGCTGCTAAGAAACATCCAGGCCCGGAAACCTTTCCCAGTCACTCTGTGTATGCTGAGTGTAGGGCAACACACTGCACTCTTCCTTGGGAGAGCTGGATTTCCTCTGCACTCCAACATCTCCAGGAAATCTGTTCTCTCACGTCCTACATGTCATGCAAATCTGCCTCATAGCCCTAGGCTGAGCGGCACTGAGAAACCAAAACTGCTTTGCATTCCTCGTACAGAGTCATACCTTAAGACCCCATACTTACAGGAGAAAGTCGGCTTTCATTCCTGCCTTAACCACAGCACAGATGTTCCTCTTACACTGCAGGGTTTTAAAAGAAGCTAAGCCCCGATAAGGTACCTAGAGCGTTCCTTGGGAGAGGCAGTTGGCTACACGGAGAACTCCGTGCCAAGAAAACTTTATTCAGGGAAGGGACCAGTGTGTAGCTAGAGTGTATATATACTTAGTAGAAATCTCAAGGAGGTAGGCTGCGTGTTCGCCGGGAAAGGGGACCTAGTGGCCCAGGCCTTGCCTTCCCATTTTGAATGCTCCATTTATGCTGCTTTAGGACGGGTCTCTAGTCACTGTAGGCAGGGCATTGGGAAGTGCACGAGTGTTCTCTACATCAACAGGGTGCTTTCATAGCCTGGGAGGGAGCTCCTCCTGAGACGCTCTAGAGCTAAAAGGAAACTTGACGTGAGTCCTTTCCTCAAGGTAAAGCCTCGAATAGCCTGCCGAAGCGGAAGATTGGAGCAGAGTGCTTGAAGCATTAGCTTTAGGTCTGTTTTCTTTTAAGGTTAGTAAGCTTTCAAGACACCGAGGACCTCGCGTGGGCACCCTATTCCCTGCAAGAACACCTAGTTCCGGCAGGCTCCACAAGGCTGCTAAGAAACATCCAGGCCCGGAAACCTTTCCCAGTCACTCTGTGTATGCTGAGTGTAGAACAACACACTGCACTCTTCCTTGGGAGACCTACGTTTCCTCAGCACTCCAACATCTCCAGGAAATCTGTTCTCTCACGTCCTACATGTCATGCAATTCTGCCACATAGCCCTAGGCTGAGCGGCACTGAGAAACCAAAACTGCTTTGCATTCCTCGTACAGAGTCATACCTTAAGACCCCATACTTTCAGGAGAAAGTCGGCTTTCATTCCTGCCTTAACCACAGCACAGTTGTTCCTCTTACACTGCAGGGTTTTAAAAGAAGCTAAGCCCCGATAAGGTACCTAGAGCGTTCCTTGGGAGAGGCAGTTGGCTACACGGAGAACTCCGTGCCAAGGTAACGTTATTCATGTAAGGGACCAGTGTGTAGCTAGAGTGTATATTTACTTAGTAGAAATCACAAGGAGGTAGGCTGCGTGTTCGCTGCAAACGGGGACCTGATGGCACAGGCCTTGCCTTCCCATTTTGAATACTCAATTCATGCTGCCTTGAAACTACCTAAATAACAGTTTTAGGACTGGTCTTTGTCACTGTAGGCAGGGCTCTGGGAAGGGCACGAGTGTTCTCTACATCAACAGGGTGCTTTCATAGCCTGGGTGGGAGCTCCTCCTGAGACGCTCTAGAGCTAAAAGGAAACTTGACGTGAGTCCTTTCCTCAAGGTAAAGCCTCGAATAGCCTGCCGAAGCGGAAGATTGGAGCAGAGTGCTTGAAGCATTAGCTTTAGGTCTGTTTTCTTTTAAGGTTAGTAAGGTTTCAAGACACCGAGGACCTCGCGTGGGCACCCAATTCCCTGCAAGAACACCTAGTAGCAGCAGGCTGCACTAGGCTGCTAAGAAATATCCAGGCCTGAAAACATTTCCCAGTCACTCTGTGTATGCTGAGTGTAGGGCAACACACTGCACTCTTCCTTGGGAGATCTAGGTGTCCTCAGCACTCCAACAGCTCCAGGAAATCTGTTCTCTCACGTCCTACATGTCATGCAAATCTGCCTCATAGCCTTAGGCTGAGCGGCACTAAGGAACGAAATTGCTTCGCATTCCTTGTACAGAGTCATATCTTACGACCCCATACTTACAGGAGAAAGTCGGCTTGCGTTCTGTCCTTAACCACAGCACAGATGTTCCTCTTACACTGCAGGGTTTTAGAAGAAGCTAAGCCCCGATAGCGTACTTAGAGCGTTCCTTGGAAGAGGCAGTTGGCTACACGGAGAACTCCGTGTCAAGGTAACGTTATTCAGGGAAGGGACCAGTGTGTAGCTACAGTGTATATTTACTTGGAGAAATCACCAGGAGGTAGGCTGCGTGTTCGCTGGAAACGGGGACCTGATGGCACAGGCCTTGCTTTCCCATTTTGAAAGCTCCATTCATGCTGCCTTGAAACTACCTAAAAAACAGTTTTAGGACGGGTCTCTAGTCGCTGTAGGCAGGGCTCTGGGAAGGGAACAAGTGTTCTCTACATCAACAGGGTGCTTTCATAGCCTGGGAGGGAGCTCCTCCTGAGACGCTCTAGAGCTAAAAGGAAACTTGACGTGAGTCCTTTCCTCAAGGTAAAGCCTCGAATAGCCTGCCGAAGCGGAAGCTTGGAGCAGAGTCCTTGAAGCATTAGCTTTAGGTGTGTTTTCTTTTAAGGTTGGTAAGCTTTCAGGACACCGAGGACCTCGCGTAGGCACCCTATTCCCTGCAAGAACACCTAGTACCGGCAGGCTGCACTAGGCTGCTAAGAAACATCCAGGCCCGGAAACCTTTCCCAGTCACTCTGTGTATGCTGAATGTAGGGCAACACACTGCACTCTTCCTTGGGAGAGCTGGATTTCCTCTGCACTCCAACATCTCCAGGAAATCTGTTCTCTCCCGTCCTACATGTCATGCAAATCTGCCTCATAGCCCTAGGCTGAGCGGCACTGAGAAACCAAAACTGCTTTGCATTCCTCATACAGAGTCATACCTTAAGACCCCATACTTACAGGAGAAAGTCGGCTTTCATTCCTGCCTTAACCACAGCACAGTTGTTCCTCTTACACTGCAGGGTTTTAAAAGAAGCTAAGCCCCGATAAGGTACCTAGAGCGTTCCTTGGGAGAGGCAGTTGTCTACACGGAGAACTCCGTGCCAAGAAAACTTTATTCAGGGAAGGGACCAGTGTGTAGCTAGAGTGTATATTTACTTAGTAGAAATCACAAGGAGGTAGGCTGCGTGTTCGCTGCAAACGGGGACCTGATGGCACAGGCCTTGCCTTCCCATTTTGAATACTCAATTCATGCTGCCTTGAAACGACCTAAATAACAGTTTTAGGACTGGTCTCTTGTCACTGTAGGCAGGGCTTTGGGAAGGGCACGAGTGTTCTCTACATCAACAGGGTGCTTCCATAGCCTGGGAGGGAGCTCCTCCTGAGACGCTCTAGAGTTAAAAGGAAACTTGACGTGAGTCCTTTCCTCAAGGTAAAGCCTCGAATAGCCTGCCGAAGCGGAAGCTTGGAGCAGAGTCCTTGAAGCATTAGCTTTAGGTCTGTTTTCTTTTAAGGTTAGTAAGCTTTCAAGACACCGAGGACCTCGCGTAGGCACCCTATTCCCTGCAAGAACACCTAGTACCGGCAGGCTGCACTAGGCTGCTAAGAAACATCCAGGCCCGGAAACCTTTCCCAGTCACTCTGTGTATGCTGAGTGTAGGGCAACACACTGCACTCTTCCTTGGGAGAGCTGGATTTCCTCTGCACTCCAACATCTCCAGGAAATCTGTTCTCTCACGTCCTACATGTCATGCAAATCTGCCTCATAGCCCTAGGCTGAGCGGCACTGAGAAACCAAAACTGCTTTGCATTCCTCGTACAGAGTCATACCTTAAGACCCCATACTTACAGGAGAAAGTCGGCTTTCATTCCTGCCTTAACCACAGCACAGATGTTCCTCTTACACTGCAGGGTTTTAAAAGAAGCTAAGCCCCGATAAGGTACCTAGAGCGTTCCTTGGGAGAGGCAGTTGGCTACACGGAGAACTCCGTGCCAAGAAAACTTTATTCAGGGAAGGGACCAGTGTGTAGCTAGAGTGTATATATACTTAGTAGAAATCTCAAGGAGGTAGGCTGCGTGTTCGCCGGGAAAGGGGACCTAGTGGCCCAGGCCTTGCCTTCCCATTTTGAATGCTCCATTTATGCTGCTTTAGGACGGGTCTCTAGTCACTGTAGGCAGGGCATTGGGAAGTGCACGAGTGTTCTCTACATCAACAGGGTGCTTTCATAGCCTGGGAGGGAGCTCCTCCTGAGACGCTCTAGAGCTAAAAGGAAACTTGACGTGAGTCCTTTCCTCAAGGTAAAGCCTCGAATAGCCTGCCGAAGCGGAAGATTGGAGCAGAGTGCTTGAAGCATTAGCTTTAGGTCTGTTTTCTTTTAAGGTTAGTAAGCTTTCAAGACACCGAGGACCTCGCGTGGGCACCCTATTCCCTGCAAGAACACCTAGTTCCGGCAGGCTCCACAAGGCTGCTAAGAAACATCCAGGCCCGGAAACCTTTCCCAGTCACTCTGTGTATGCTGAGTGTAGAACAACACACTGCACTCTTCCTTGGGAGACCTACGTTTCCTCAGCACTCCAACATCTCCAGGAAATCTGTTCTCTCACGTCCTACATGTCATGCAATTCTGCCACATAGCCCTAGGCTGAGCGGCACTGAGAAACCAAAACTGCTTTGCATTCCTCGTACAGAGTCATACCTTAAGACCCCATACTTACAGGAGAAAGTCGGCTTTCATTCCTGCCTTAACCACAGCACAGTTGTTCCTCTTACACTGCAGGGTTTTAAAAGAAGCTAAGCCCCGATAAGGTACCTAGAGCGTTCCTTGGGAGAGGCAGTTGGCTACACGGAGAACTCCGTGCCAAGGTAACGTTATTCATGTAAGGGACCAGTGTGTAGCTAGAGTGTATATTTACTTAGTAGAAATCACAAGGAGGTAGGCTGCGTTTTCGCTGCAAACGGGGACCTGATGGCACAGGCCTTGCCTTCCCATTTTGAATACTCAATTCATGCTGCCTTGAAACTACCTAAATAACAGTTTTAGGACTGGTCTTTGTCACTGTAGGCAGGGCTCTGGGAAGGGCACGAGTGTTCTCTACATCAACAGGGTGCTTTCATAGCCTGGGTGGGAGCTCCTCCTGAGACGCTCTAGAGCTAAAAGGAAACTTGACGTGAGTCCTTTCCTCAAGGTAAAGCCTCGAATAGCCTGCCGAAGCGGAAGATTGGAGCAGAGTGCTTGAAGCATTAGCTTTAGGTCTGTTTTCTTTTAAGGTTAGTAAGGTTTCAAGACACCGAGGACCTCGCGTGGGCACCCAATTCCCTGCAAGAACACCTAGTAGCAGCAGGCTCCACTAGGCTGCTAAGAAATATCCAGGCCTGAAAACATTTCCCAGTCACTCTGTGTATGCTGAGTGTAGGGCAACACACTGCACTCTTCCTTGGGAGATCTAGGTGTCCTCAGCACTCCAACAGCTCCAGGAAATCTGTTCTCTCACGTCCTACATGTCATGCAAATCTGCCTCATAGCCTTAGGCTGAGCGGCACTAAGGAACGAAAATTGCTTCGCATTCCTTGTACAGAGTCATATCTTACGACCCCATATTTACAGGAGAAAGTCGGCTTGCGTTCTGTCCTTAACCACAGCACAGATGTTCCTCTTACACTGCAGGGTTTTAGAAGAAGCTAAGCCCCGATAGCGTACTTAGAGCGTTCCTTGGAAGAGGCAGTTGGTTACACGGAGAACTCCGTGTCAAGGTAACGTTATTCAGGGAAGGGACCAGTGTGTAGCTACAGTGTATATTTACTTGGAGAAATCACCAGGAGGTAGGCTGCGTGTTCGCTGGAAACGGGGACCTGATGGCACAGGCCTTGCTTTCCCATTTTGAAAGCTCCATTCATGCTGCCTTGAAACTACCTAAAAAACAGTTTTAGGACGGGTCTCTAGTCGCTGTAGGCAGGGCTCTGGGAAGGGAACAAGTGTTCTCTACATCAACAGGGTGCTTTCATAGCCTGGGTGGGAGCTCCTCCTGAGACGCTCTAGAGCTAAAAGGAAACTTGACGTGAGTCCTTTCCTCAAGGTAAAGCCTCGAATAGCCTGCCGAAGCGGAAGCTTGGAGCAGAGTCCTTGAAGCATTAGCTTTAGGTGTGTTTTCTTTTAAGGTTGGTAAGCTTTCAGGACACCGAGGACCTCGCGTAGGCACCCTATTCCCTGCAAGAACACCTAGTACCGGCAGGCTGCACTAGGCTGCTAAGAAACATCCAGGCCCGGAAACCTTTCCCAGTCACTCTGTGTATGCTGAATGTAGGGCAACACACTGCACTCTTCCTTGGGAGAGCTGGATTTCCTCTGCACTCCAACATCTCCAGGAAATCTGTTCTCTCCCGTCCTACATGTCATGCAAATCTGCCTCATAGCCCTAGGCTGAGGGGCACTGAGAAACCAAAACTGCTTTGCATTCCTCATACAGAGTCATACCTTAAGACCCCATACTTACAGGAGAAAGTCGGCTTTCGTTCCTGCCTTAACCACAGCACAGTTGTTCCTCTTACACTGCAGGGTTTTAAAAGAAGCTAAGCCCCGATAAGGTACCTAGAGCGTTCCTTGGGAGAGGCAGTTGGCTACACGGAGAACTCCGTGCCAAGGTAACGTTATTCATGTAAGGGACCAGTGTGTAGCTAGAGTGTATATTTACTTAGTAGAAATCACAAGGAGGTAGGCTGCGTGTTCGCTGCAAACGGGGACCTGATGGCACAGGCCTTGCCTTCCCATTTTGAATACTCAATTCATGCTGCCTTGAAACTACCTAAATAACAGTTTTAGGACTGGTCTTTGTCACTGTAGGCAGGGCTCTGGGAAGGGAACGAGTGTTCTCTACATCAACAGGGTGCTTCCATAGCCTGGGAGGGAGCTCCTCCTGAGACGCTCTAGAGTTAAAAGGAAACTTGACGTGAGTCCTTTCCTCAAGGTAAAGCCTCGAATAGCCTGCCGAAGCGGAAGCTTGGAGCAGAGTCCTTGAAGCATTAGCTTTAGGTCTGTTTTCTTTTAAGGTTAGTAAGCTTTCAAGACACCGAGGACCTCGCGTAGGCACCCTATTCCCTGCAAGAACACCTAGTACCGGCAGGCTGCACTAGGCTGCTAAGAAACATCCAGGCCCGGAAACCTTTCCCAGTCACTCTGTGTATGCTGAGTGTAGAGCAACACACTGCACTCTTCCTTGGGAGAGCTGGATTTCCTCTGCACTCCAACATCTCCAGGAAATCTGTTCTCTCCCGTCCTACATGTCATGCAAATCTGCCTCATAGCCCTAGGCTGAGCGGCACTGAGAAACCAAAACTGCTTTGCATTCCTCATACAGAGTCATACCTTAAGACCCCATACTTACAGGAGAAAGTCGGCTTTCATTCCTGCCTTAACCACAGCACAGTTGTTCCTCTTACACTGCAGGGTTTTAAAAGAAGCTAAGCCCCGATAAGGTACCTAGAGCGTTCCTTGGGAGAGGCAGTTGGCTACACGGAGAACTCCGTGCCAAGGTAACGTTATTCATGTAAGGGACCAGTGTGTAGCTAGAGTGTATATTTACTTAGTAGAAATCACAAGGAGGTAGGCTGCGTGTTCGCTGCAAACGGGGACCTGATGGCACAGGCCTTGCCTTCCCATTTTGAATACTCAATTCATGCTGCCTTGAAACTACCTAAATAACAGTTTTAGGACTGGTCTTTGTCACTGTAGGCAGGGCTCTGGGAAGGGCACGAGTGTTCTCTACATCAACAGGGTGCTTTCATAGCCTGGGTGGGAGCTCCTCCTGAGACGCTCTAGAGCTAAAAGGAAACTTGACGTGAGTCCTTTCCTCAAGGTAAAGCCTCGAATAGCCTGCCGAATCGGAAGATTGGAGCAGAGTGCTTGAAGCATTAGCTTTAGGTCTGTTTTCTTTTAAGGTTAGTAAGGTTTCAAGACACCGAGGACCTCGCGTGGGCACCCAATTCCCTGCAAGAACACCTAGTAGCAGCAGGCTGCACTAGGCTGCTAAGAAATATCCAGGCCTGAAAACATTTCCCAGTCACTCTGTGTATGCTGAGTGTAGGGCAACACACTGCACTCTTCCTTGGGAGATCTAGGTGTCCTCAGCACTCCAACAGCTCCAGGAAATCTGTTCTCTCACGTCCTACATGTCATGCAAATCTGCCTCATAGCCTTAGGCTGAGCGGCACTAAGGAACGAAAATTGCTTCGCATTCCTTGTACAGAGTCATATCTTACGACCCCATACTTACAGGAGAAAGTCGGCTTGCGTTCTGTCCTTAACCACAGCACAGATGTTCCTCTTACACTGCAGGGTTTTAGAAGAAGCTAAGCCCCGATAGCGTACTTAGAGCGTTCCTTGGAAGAGGCAGTTGGCTACACGGAGAACTCCGTGTCAAGGTAACGTTATTCAGGGAAGGGACCAGTGTGTAGCTACAGTGTATATTTACTTGGAGAAATCACCAGGAGGTAGGCTGCGTGTTCGCTGGAAACGGGGACCTGATGGCACAGGCCTTGCTTTCCCATTTTGAAAGCTCCATTCATGCTGCCTTGAAACTACCTAAAAAACAGTTTTAGGACGGGTCTCTAGTCGCTGTAGGCAGGGCTCTGGGAAGGGAACAAGTGTTCTCTACATCAACAGGGTGCTTTCATAGCCTGGGTGGGAGCTCCTCCTGAGACGCTCTAGAGCTAAAAGGAAACTTGACGTGAGTCCTTTCCTCAAGGTAAAGCCTCGAATAGCCTGCCGAAGCGGAAGCTTGGAGCAGAGTCCTTGAAGCATTAGCTTTAGGTGTGTTTTCTTTTAAGGTTGGTAAGCTTTCAGGACACCGAGGACCTCGCGTAGGCACCCTATTCCCTGCAAGAACACCTAGTACCGGCAGGCTGCACTAGGCTGCTAAGAAACATCCAGGCCCGGAAACCTTTCCCAGTCACTCTGTGTATGCTGAATGTAGGGCAACACACTGCACTCTTCCTTGGGAGAGCTGGATTTCCTCTGCACTCCAACATCTCCAGGAAATCTGTTCTCTCCCGTCCTACATGTCATGCAAATCTGCCTCATAGCCCTAGGCTGAGCGGCACTGAGAAACCAAAACTGCTTTGCATTCCTCATACAGAGTCATACCTTAAGACCCCATACTTACAGGAGAAAGTCGGCTTTCATTCCTGCCTTAACCACAGCACAGTTGTTCCTCTTACACTGCAGGGTTTTAAAAGAAGCTAAGCCCCGATAAGGTACCTAGAGCGTTCCTTGGGAGAGGCAGTTGGCTACACGGAGAACTCCGTGCCAAGGTAACGTTATTCATGTAAGGGACCAGTGTGTAGCTAGAGTGTATATTTACTTAGTAGAAATCACAAGGAGGTAGGCTGCGTGTTCGCTGCAAACGGGGACCTGATGGCACAGGCCTTGCCTTCCCATTTTGAATACTCAATTCATGCTGCCTTGAAACTACCTAAATAACAGTTTTAGGACTGGTCTTTGTCACTGTAGGCAGGGCTCTGGGAAGGGAACGAGTGTTCTCTACATCAACAGGGTGCTTTCATAGCCTGGGAAGGAGCTCCTCCTGAGACGCTCTAGAGCTAAAAGGAAACTTGACGTGAGTCCTTTCCTCAAGGTAAAGCCTCGAATAGCCTGCCGAAGCGGAAGCTTGGAGCAGAGTCCTTGAAGCATTAGCTTTAGGTCTGTTTTCTTTTAAGGTTGGTAAGCTTTCAGGACACCGAGGACCTCGCGTAGGCACCCTATTCCCTGCAAGAACACCTAGTACCGGCAGGCTGCACTAGGCTGCTAAGAAACATCCAGGCCCGGAAACCTTTCCCAGTCACTCTGTGTATGCTGAGTGTAGGGCAACACACTGCACTCTTCCTTGGGAGAGCTGGATTTCCTCTGCACTCCAACATCTCCAGGAAATATGTTCTCTCCCGTCCTACATGTCATGCAAATCTGCCTCATAGCCCTAGGCTGAGCGGCACTGAGAAACCAAAACTGCTTTGCATTCCTCATACAGAGTCATACCTTAAGACCCCATACTTACAGGAGAAAGTCGGCTTTCATTCCTGCCTTAACCACAGCACAGTTGTTCCTCTTACACTGCAGGGTTTTAAAAGAAGCTAAGCCCCGATAAGGTACCTAGAGCGTTCCTTGGGAGAGGCAGTTGGCTACACGGAGAACTCCGTGCCAAGGTAACGTTATTCATGTAAGGGACCAGTGTGTAGCTAGAGTGTATATTTACTTAGTAGAAATCACAAGGAGGTAGGCTGCGTGTTCGCTGCAAACGGGGACCTGATGGCACAGGCCTTGCCTTCCCATTTTGAATACTCAATTCATGCTGCCTTGAAACTACCTAAATAACAGTTTTAGGACTGGTCTTTGTCACTGTAGGCAGGGCTCTGGGAAGGGAACGAGTGTTCTCTACATCAACAGGGTGCTTTCATAGCCTGGGAAGGAGCTCCTCCTGAGACGCTCTAGAGCTAAAAGGAAACTTGACGTGAGTCCTTTCCTCAAGGTAAAGCCTCGAATAGCCTGCCGAAGCGGAAGCTTGGAGCAGAGTCCTTGAAGCATTAGCTTTAGGTCTGTTTTCTTTTAAGGTTGGTAAGCTTTCAGGACACCGAGGACCTCGCGTAGGCACCCTATTCCCTGCAAGAACACCTAGTACCGGCAGGCTGCACTAGGCTGCTAAGAAACATCCAGGCCCGGAAACCTTTCCCAGTCACTCTGTGTATGCTGAGTGTAGGGCAACACACTGCACTCTTCCTTGGGAGAGCTGGATTTCCTCTGCACTCCAACATCTCCAGGAAATCTGTTCTCTCACGTCCTACATGTCATGCAAATCTGCCTCATAGCCCTAGGCTGAGCGGCACTGAGAAACCAAAACTGCTTTGCATTCCTCGTACAGAGTCATACCTTAAGACCCCATACTTACAGGAGAAAGTCGGCTTTCGTTCCTGCCTTAACCACAGCACAGTTGTTCCTCTTACACTGCAGGGTTTTAAAAGAAGCTAAGCCCCGATAAGGTACCTAGAGCGTTCCTTGGGAGAGGCAGTTGGCTACACGGAGAACTCCGTGCCAAGGTAACGTTATTCATGTAAGGGACCAGTGTGTAGCTAGAGTGTATATTTACTTAGTAGAAATCACAAGGAGGTAGGCTGCGTGTTCGCTGCAAACGGGGACCTGATGGCACAGGCCTTGCCTTCCCATTTTGAATACTCAATTCATGCTGCCTTGAAACTACCTAAATAACAGTTTTAGGACTGGTCTTTGTCACTGTAGGCAGGGCTCTGGGAAGGGAACGAGTGTTCTCTACATCAACAGGGTGCTTCCATAGCCTGGGAGGGAGCTCCTCCTGAGACGCTCTAGAGTTAAAAGGAAACTTGACGTGAGTCCTTTCCTCAAGGTAAAGCCTCGAATAGCCTGCCGAAGCGGAAGCTTGGAGCAGAGTCCTTGAAGCATTAGCTTTAGGTCTGTTTTCTTTTAAGGTTAGTAAGCTTTCAAGACACCGAGGACCTCGCGTAGGCACCCTATTCCCTGCAAGAACACCTAGTACCGGCAGGCTGCACTAGGCTGCTAAGAAACATCCAGGCCCGGAAACCTTTCCCAGTCACTCTGTGTATGCTGAATGTAGGGCAACACACTGCAATCTTCCTTGGGAGAGCTGGATTTCCTCTGCACTCCAACATCTCCAGGAAATCTGTTCTCTCCCGTCCTACATGTCATGCAAATCTGCCTCATAGCCCTAGGCTGAGCGGCACTGAGAAACCAAAACTGCTTTGCATTCCTCGTACAGAGTCATACCTTAAGACCCCATACTTACAGGAGAAAGTCGGCTTTCATTCCTGCCTTAACCACAGCACAGTTGTTCCTCTTACACTGCAGGGTTTTAAAAGAAGCTAAGCCCCGATAAGGTACCTAGAGCGTTCCTTGGGAGAGGCAGTTGGCTACACGGAGAACTCCGTGCCAAGGTAACGTTATTCATGTAAGGGACCAGTGTGTAGCTAGAGTGTATATTTACTTAGTAGAAATCACAAGGAGGTAGGCTGCGTGTTCGCTGCAAACGGGGACCTGATGGCACAGGCCTTGCCTTCCCATTTTGAATACTCAATTCATGCTGCCTTGAAACTACCTAAATAACAGTTTTAGGACTGGTCTTTGTCACTGTAGGCAGGGCTCTGGGAAGGGCACGAGTGTTCTCTACATCAACAGGGTGCTTTCATAGCCTGGGTGGGAGCTCCTCCTGAGACGCTCTAGAGCTAAAAGGAAACTTGACGTGAGTCCTTTCCTCAAGGTAAAGCCTCGAATAGCCTGCCGAATCGGAAGATTGGAGCAGAGTGCTTGAAGCATTAGCTTTAGGTCTGTTTTCTTTTAAGGTTAGTAAGGTTTCAAGACACCGAGGACCTCGCGTGGGCACCCAATTCCCTGCAAGAACACCTAGTAGCAGCAGGCTGCACTAGGCTGCTAAGAAATATCCAGGCCTGAAAACATTTCCCAGTCACTCTGTGTATGCTGAGTGTAGGGCAACACACTGCACTCTTCCTTGGGAGATCTAGGTGTCCTCAGCACTCCAACAGCTCCAGGAAATCTGTTCTCTCACGTCCTACATGTCATGCAAATCTGCCTCATAGCCTTAGGCTGAGCGGCACTAAGGAACGAAAATTGCTTCGCATTCCTTGTACAGAGTCATATCTTACGACCCCATACTTACAGGAGAAAGTCGGCTTGCGTTCTGTCCTTAACCACAGCACAGATGTTCCTCTTACACTGCAGGGTTTTAGAAGAAGCTAAGCCCCGATAGCGTACTTAGAGCGTTCCTTGGAAGAGGCAGTTGGCTACACGGAGAACTCCGTGTCAAGGTAACGTTATTCAGGGAAGGGACCAGTGTGTAGCTACAGTGTATATTTACTTGGAGAAATCACCAGGAGGTAGGCTGCGTGTTCGCTGGAAACGGGGACCTGATGGCACAGGCCTTGCTTTCCCATTTTGAAAGCTCCATTCATGCTGCCTTGAAACTACCTAAAAAACAGTTTTAGGACGGGTCTCTAGTCGCTGTAGGCAGGGCTCTGGGAAGGGAACAAGTGTTCTCTACATCAACAGGGTGCTTTCATAGCCTGGGTGGGAGCTCCTCCTGAGACGCTCTAGAGCTAAAAGGAAACTTGTCGTGAGTCCTTTCCTCAAGGTAAAGCCTCGAATAGCCTGCCGAAGCGGAAGCTTGGAGCAGAGTCCTTGAAGCATTAGCTTTAGGTGTGTTTTCTTTTAAGGTTGGTAAGCTTTCAGGACACCGAGGACCTCGCGTAGGCACCCTATTCCCTGCAAGAACACCTAGTACCGGCAGGCTGCACTAGGCTGCTAAGAAACATCCAGGCCCGGAAACCTTTCCCAGTCACTCTGTGTATGCTGAATGTAGGGCAACACACTGCACTCTTCCTTGGGAGAGCTGGATTTCCTCTGCACTCCAACATCTCCAGGAAATCTGTTCTCTCCCGTCCTACATGTCATGCAAATCTGCCTCATAGCCCTAGGCTGAGCGGCACTGAGAAACCAAAACTGCTTTGCATTCCTCATACAGAGTCATACCTTAAGACCCCATACTTACAGGAGAAAGTCGGCTTTCATTCCTGCCTTAACCACAGCACAGTTGTTCCTCTTACACTGCAGGGTTTTAAAAGAAGCTAAGCCCCGATAAGGTACCTAGAGCGTTCCTTGGGAGAGGCAGTTGGCTACACGGAGAACTCCGTGCCAAGGTAACGTTATTCATGTAAGGGACCAGTGTGTAGCTAGAGTGTATATTTACTTAGTAGAAATCACAAGGAGGTAGGCTGCGTGTTCGCTGCAAACGGGGACCTGATGGCACAGGCCTTGCCTTCCCATTTTGAATACTCAATTCATGCTGCCTTGAAACTACCTAAATAACAGTTTTAGGACTGGTCTTTGTCACTGTAGGCAGGGCTCTGGGAAGGGAACGAGTGTTCTCTACATCAACAGGGTGCTTTCATAGCCTGGGAAGGAGCTCCTCCTGAGACGCTCTAGAGCTAAAAGGAAACTTGACGTGAGTCCTTTCCTCAAGGTAAAGCCTCGAATAGCCTGCCGAAGCGGAAGCTTGGAGCAGAGTGCTTGAAGCATTAGCTTTAGGTCTGTTTTCTTTTAAGGTTAGTAAGGTTTCAAGACACCGAGGACCTCGCGTGGGCACCCAATTCCCTGCAAGAACACCTAGTAGCAGCAGGCTGCACTAGGCTGCTAAGAAATATCCAGGCCTGAAAACATTTCCCAGTCACTCTGTGTATGCTGAGTGTAGGGCAACACACTGCACTCTTCCTTGGGAGATCTAGGTGTCCTCAGCACTCCAACAGCTCCAGGAAATCTGTTCTCTCACGTCCTACATGTCATGCAAATCTGCCTCATAGCCTTAGGCTGAGCGGCACTAAGGAACGAAAATTGCTTCGCATTCCTTGTACAGAGTCATATCTTACGACCCCATACTTACAGGAGAAAGTCGGCTTGCGTTCTGTCCTTAACCACAGCACAGATGTTCCTCTTACACTGCAGGGTTTTAGAAGAAGCTAAGCCCCGATAGCGTACTTAGAGCGTTCCTTGGAAGAGGCAGTTGGCTACACGGAGAACTCCGTGTCAAGGTAACGTTATTCAGGGAAGGGACCAGTGTGTAGCTACAGTGTATATTTACTTGGAGAAATCACCAGGAGGTAGGCTGCGTGTTCGCTGGAAACGGGGACCTGATGGCACAGGCCTTGCTTTCCCATTTTGAAAGCTCCATTCATGCTGCCTTGAAACTGCCTAAAAAACAGTTTTAGGACGGGTCTCTAGTCGCTGTAGGCAGGGCTCTGGGAAGGGAACAAGTGTTCTCTACATCAACAGGGTGCTTTCATAGCCTGGGTGGGAGCTCCTCCTGAGACGCTCTAGAGCTAAAAGGAAACTTGTCGTGAGTCCTTTCCTCAAGGTAAAGCCTCGAATAGCCTGCCGAAGCGGAAGCTTGGAGCAGAGTCCTTGAAGCATTAGCTTTAGGTGTGTTTTCTTTTAAGGTTGGTAAGCTTTCAGGACACCGAGGACCTCGCGTAGGCACCCTATTCCCTGCAAGAACACCTAGTACCGGCAGGCTGCACTAGGCTGCTAAGAAACATCCAGGCCCGGAAACCTTTCCCAGTCACTCTGTGTATGCTGAATGTAGGGCAACACACTGCACTCTTCCTTGGGAGAGCTGGATTTCCTCTGCACTCCAACATCTCCAGGAAATCTGTTCTCTCCCGTCCTACATGTCATGCAAATCTGCCTCATAGCCCTAGGCTGAGCGGCACTGAGAAACCAAAACTGCTTTGCATTCCTCATACAGAGTCATACCTTAAGACCCCATACTTACAGGAGAAAGTCGGCTTTCATTCCTGCCTTAACCACAGCACAGTTGTTCCTCTTACACTGCAGGGTTTTAAAAGAAGCTAAGCCCCGATAAGGTACCTAGAGCGTTCCTTGGGAGAGGCAGTTGGCTACACGGAGAACTCCGTGCCAAGGTAACGTTATTCATGTAAGGGACCAGTGTGTAGCTAGAGTGTATATTTACTTAGTAGAAATCACAAGGAGGTAGGCTGCGTGTTCGCTGCAAACGGGGACCTGATGGCACAGGCCTTGCCTTCCCATTTTGAATACTCAATTCATGCTGCCTTGAAACTACCTAAATAACAGTTTTAGGACTGGTCTTTGTCACTGTAGGCAGGGCTCTGGGAAGGGAACGAGTGTTCTCTACATCAACAGGGTGCTTTCATAGCCTGGGAAGGAGCTCCTCCTGAGACGCTCTAGAGCTAAAAGGAAACTTGACGTGAGTCCTTTCCTCAAGGTAAAGCCTCGAATAGCCTGCCGAAGCGGAAGCTTGGAGCAGAGTCCTTGAAGCATTAGCTTTAGGTCTGTTTTCTTTTAAGGTTGGTAAGCTTTCAGGACACCGAGGACCTCGCGTAGGCACCCTATTCCCTGCAAGAACACCTAGTACCGGCAGGCTGCACTAGGCTGCTAAGAAACATCCAGGCCCGGAAACCTTTCCCAGTCACTCTGTGTATGCTGAGTGTAGGGCAACACACTGCACTCTTCCTTGGGAGAGCTGGATTTCCTCTGCACTCCAACATCTCCAGGAAATCTGTTCTCTCACGTCCTACATGTCATGCAAATCTGCCTCATAGCCCTAGGCTGAGCGGCACTGAGAAACCAAAACTGCTTTGCATTCCTCGTACAGAGTCATACCTTAAGACCCCATACTTACAGGAGAAAGTCGGCTTTCGTTCCTGCCTTAACCACAGCACAGTTGTTCCTCTTACACTGCAGGGTTTTAAAAGAAGCTAAGCCCCGATAAGGTACCTAGAGCGTTCCTTGGGAGAGGCAGTTGGCTACACGGAGAACTCCGTGCCAAGGTAACGTTATTCATGTAAGGGACCAGTGTGTAGCTAGAGTGTATATTTACTTAGTAGAAATCACAAGGAGGTAGGCTGCGTGTTCGCTGCAAACGGGGACCTGATGGCACAGGCCTTGCCTTCCCATTTTGAATACTCAATTCATGCTGCCTTGAAACTACCTAAATAACAGTTTTAGGACTGGTCTTTGTCACTGTAGGCAGGGCTCTGGGAAGGGAACGAGTGTTCTCTACATCAACAGGGTGCTTCCATAGCCTGGGAGGGAGCTCCTCCTGAGACGCTCTAGAGTTAAAAGGAAACTTGACGTGAGTCCTTTCCTCAAGGTAAAGCCTCGAATAGCCTGCCGAAGCGGAAGCTTGGAGCAGAGTCCTTGAAGCATTAGCTTTAGGTCTGTTTTCTTTTAAGGTTAGTAAGCTTTCAAGACACCGAGGACCTCGCGTAGGCACCCTATTCCCTGCAAGAACACCTAGTACCGGCAGGCTGCACTAGGCTGCTAAGAAACATCCAGGCCCGGAAACCTTTCCCAGTCACTCTGTGTATGCTGAATGTAGGGCAACACACTGCAATCTTCCTTGGGAGAGCTGGATTTCCTCTGCACTCCAACATCTCCAGGAAATCTGTTCTCTCCCGTCCTACATGTCATGCAAATCTGCCTCATAGCCCTAGGCTGAGCGGCACTGAGAAACCAAAACTGCTTTGCATTCCTCATACAGAGTCATACCTTAAGACCCCATACTTACAGGAGAAAGTCGGCTTTCATTCCTGCCTTAACCACAGCACAGTTGTTCCTCTTACACTGCAGGGTTTTAAAAGAAGCTAAGCCCCGATAAGGTACCTAGAGCGTTCCTTGGGAGAGGCAGTTGGCTACACGGAGAACTCCGTGCCAAGGTAACGTTATTCATGTAAGGGACCAGTGTGTAGCTAGAGTGTATATTTACTTAGTAGAAATCACAAGGAGGTAGGCTGCGTGTTCGCTGCAAACGGGGACCTGATGGCACAGGCCTTGCCTTCCCATTTTGAATACTCAATTCATGCTGCCTTGAAACTACCTAAATAACAGTTTTAGGACTGGTCTTTGTCACTGTAGGCAGGGCTCTGGGAAGGGCACGAGTGTTCTCTACATCAACAGGGTGCTTTCATAGCCTGGGTGGGAGCTCCTCCTGAGACGCTCTAGAGCTAAAAGGAAACTTGACGTGAGTCCTTTCCTCAAGGTAAAGCCTCGAATAGCCTGCCGAATCGGAAGATTGGAGCAGAGTGCTTGAAGCATTAGCTTTAGGTCTGTTTTCTTTTAAGGTTAGTAAGGTTTCAAGACACCGAGGACCTCGCGTGGGCACCCAATTCCCTGCAAGAACACCTAGTAGCAGCAGGCTGCACTAGGCTGCTAAGAAATATCCAGGCCTGAAAACATTTCCCAGTCACTCTGTGTATGCTGAGTGTAGGGCAACACACTGCACTCTTCCTTGGGAGATCTAGGTGTCCTCAGCACTCCAACAGCTCCAGGAAATCTGTTCTCTCACGTCCTACATGTCATGCAAATCTGCCTCATAGCCTTAGGCTGAGCGGCACTAAGGAACGAAAATTGCTTCGCATTCCTTGTACAGAGTCATATCTTACGACCCCATACTTACAGGAGAAAGTCGGCTTGCGTTCTGTCCTTAACCACAGCACAGATGTTCCTCTTACACTGCAGGGTTTTAGAAGAAGCTAAGCCCCGATAGCGTACTTAGAGCGTTCCTTGGAAGAGGCAGTTGGCTACACGGAGAACTCCGTGTCAAGGTAACGTTATTCAGGGAAGGGACCAGTGTGTAGCTACAGTGTATATTTACTTGGAGAAATCACCAGGAGGTAGGCTGCGTGTTCGCTGGAAACGGGGACCTGATGGCACAGGCCTTGCTTTCCCATTTTGAAAGCTCCATTCATGCTGCCTTGAAACTACCTAAAAAACAGTTTTAGGACGGGTCTCTAGTCGCTGTAGGCAGGGCTCTGGGAAGGGAACAAGTGTTCTCTACATCAACAGGGTGCTTTCATAGCCTGGGTGGGAGCTCCTCCTGAGACGCTCTAGAGCTAAAAGGAAACTTGACGTGAGTCCTTTCCTCAAGGTAAAGCCTCGAATAGCCTGCCGAAGCGGAAGCTTGGAGCAGAGTCCTTGAAGCATTAGCTTTAGGTGTGTTTTCTTTTAAGGTTGGTAAGCTTTCAGGACACCGAGGACCTCGCGTAGGCACCCTATTCCCTGCAAGAACACCTAGTACCGGCAGGCTGCACTAGGCTGCTAAGAAACATCCAGGCCCGGAAACCTTTCCCAGTCACTCTGTGTATGCTGAATGTAGGGCAACACACTGCACTCTTCCTTGGGAGAGCTGGATTTCCTCTGCACTCCAACATCTCCAGGAAATCTGTTCTCTCCCGTCCTACATGTCATGCAAATCTGCCTCATAGCCCTAGGCTGAGCGGCACTGAGAAACCAAAACTGCTTTGCATTCCTCATACAGAGTCATACCTTAAGACCCCATACTTACAGGAGAAAGTCGGCTTTCATTCCTGCCTTAACCACAGCACAGTTGTTCCTCTTACACTGCAGGGTTTTAAAAGAAGCTAAGCCCCGATAAGGTACCTAGAGCGTTCCTTGGGAGAGGCAGTTGGCTACACGGAGAACTCCGTGCCAAGGTAACGTTATTCATGTAAGGGACCAGTGTGTAGCTAGAGTGTATATTTACTTAGTAGAAATCACAAGGAGGTAGGCTGCGTGTTCGCTGCAAACGGGGACCTGATGGCACAGGCCTTGCCTTCCCATTTTGAATACTCAATTCATGCTGCCTTGAAACTACCTAAATAACAGTTTTAGGACTGGTCTTTGTCACTGTAGGCAGGGCTCTGGGAAGGGAACGAGTGTTCTCTACATCAACAGGGTGCTTTCATAGCCTGGGAAGGAGCTCCTCCTGAGACGCTCTAGAGCTAAAAGGAAACTTGACGTGAGTCCTTTCCTCAAGGTAAAGCCTCGAATAGCCTGCCGAAGCGGAAGCTTGGAGCAGAGTCTTTGAAGCATTAGCTTTAGGTCTGTTTTCTTTTAAGGTTGGTAAGCTTTCAGGACACCGAGGACCTCGCGTAGGCACCCTATTCCCTGCAAGAACACCTAGTACCGGCAGGCTGCACTAGGCTGCTAAGAAACATCCAGGCCCGGAAACCTTTCCCAGTCACTCTGTGTATGCTGAGTGTAGGGCAACACACTGCACTCTTCCTTGGGAGAGCTGGATTTCCTCTGCACTCCAACATCTCCAGGAAATCTGTTCTCTCACGTCCTACATGTCATGCAAATCTGCCTCATAGCCCTAGGCTGAGCGGCACTGAGAAACCAAAACTGCTTTGCATTCCTCGTACAGAGTCATACCTTAAGACCCCATACTTACAGGAGAAAGTCGGCTTTCGTTCCTGCCTTAACCACAGCACAGTTGTTCCTCTTACACTGCAGGGTTTTAAAAGAAGCTAAGCCCCGATAAGGTACCTAGAGCGTTCCTTGGGAGAGGCAGTTGTCTACACGGAGAACTCCGTGCCAAGAAAACTTTATTCAGGGAAGGGACCAGTGTGTAGCTAGAGTGTATATTTACTTAGTAGAAATCACAAGGAGGTAGGCTGCGTGTTCGCTGGAAACGGGGACCTGATGGCACAGGCCTTGCCTTCCCATTTTGAATACTCAATTCATGCTGCCTTGAAACGACCTAAATAACAGTTTTAGGACTGGTCTCTTGTCACTGTAGGCAGGGCTTTGGGAAGGGCACGAGTGTTCTCTACATCAACAGGGTGCTTCCATAGCCTGGGAGGGAGCTCCTCCTGAGACGCTCTAGAGTTAAAAGGAAACTTGACGTGAGTCCTTTCCTCAAGGTAAAGCCTCGAATAGCCTGCCGAAGCGGAAGCTTGGAGCAGAGTCCTTGAAGCATTAGCTTTAGGTCTGTTTTCTTTTAAGGTTAGTAAGCTTTCAAGACACCGAGGACCTCGCGTAGGCACCCTATTCCCTGCAAGAACACCTAGTACCGGCAGGCTGCACTAGGCTGCTAAGAAACATCCAGGCCCGGAAACCTTTCCCAGTCACTCTGTGTATGCTGAGTGTAGGGCAACACACTGCACTCTTCCTTGGGAGAGCTGGATTTCCTCTGCACTCCAACATCTCCAGGAAATCTGTTCTCTCACGTCCTACATGTCATGCAAATCTGCCTCATAGCCCTAGGCTGAGCGGCACTGAGAAACCAAAACTGCTTTGCATTCCTCGTACAGAGTCATACCTTAAGACCCCATACTTACAGGAGAAAGTCGGCTTTCATTCCTGCCTTAACCACAGCACAGATGTTCCTCTTACACTGCAGGGTTTTAAAAGAAGCTAAGCCCCGATAAGGTACCTAGAGCGTTCCTTGGGAGAGGCAGTTGGCTACACGGAGAACTCCGTGCCAAGAAAACTTTATTCAGGGAAGGGACCAGTGTGTAGCTAGAGTGTATATATACTTAGTAGAAATCTCAAGGAGGTAGGCTGCGTGTTCGCCGGGAAAGGGGACCTAGTGGCCCAGGCCTTGCCTTCCCATTTTGAATGCTCCATTTATGCTGCTTTAGGACGGGTCTCTAGTCACTGTAGGCAGGGCATTGGGAAGTGCACGAGTGTTCTCTACATCAACAGGGTGCTTTCATAGCCTGGGAGGGAGCTCCTCCTGAGACGCTCTAGAGCTAAAAGGAAACTTGACGTGAGTCCTTTCCTCAAGGTAAAGCCTCGAATAGCCTGCCGAAGCGGAAGATTGGAGCAGAGTGCTTGAAGCATTAGCTTTAGGTCTGTTTTCTTTTAAGGTTAGTAAGCTTTCAAGACACCGAGGACCTCGCGTGGGCACCCTATTCCCTGCAAGAACACCTAGTACCGGCAGGCTCCACAAGGCTGCTAAGAAACATCCAGGCCCGGAAACCTTTCCCAGTCACTCTGTGTATGCTGAGTGTAGAACAACACACTGCACTCTTCCTTGGGAGACCTACGTTTCCTCAGCACTCCAACATCTCCAGGAAATCTGTTCTCTCACGTCCTACATGTCATGCAATTCTGCCACATAGCCCTCGGCTGAGCGGCACTGAGAAACCAAAACTGCTTTGCATTCCTCGTACAGAGTCATACCTTAAGACCCCATACTTACAGGAGAAAGTCGGCTTTCATTCCTGCCTTAACCACAGCACAGTTGTTCCTCTTACACTGCAGGGTTTTAAAAGAAGCTAAGCCCCGATAAGGTACCTAGAGCGTTCCTTGGGAGAGGCAGTTGGCTACACGGAGAACTCCGTGCCAAGGTAACGTTATTCATGTAAGGGACCAGTGTGTAGCTAGAGTGTATATTTACTTAGTAGAAATCACAAGGAGGTAGGCTGCGTGTTCGCTGCAAACGGGGACCTGATGGCACAGGCCTTGCCTTCCCATTTTGAATACTCAATTCATGCTGCCTTGAAACTACCTAAATAACAGTTTTAGGACTGGTCTTTGTCACTGTAGGCAGGGCTCTGGGAAGGGCACGAGTGTTCTCTACATCAACAGGGTGCTTTCATAGCCTGGGTGGGAGCTCCTCCTGAGACGCTCTAGAGCTAAAAGGAAACTTGACGTGAGTCCTTTCCTCAAGGTAAAGCCTCGAATAGCCTGCCGAATCGGAAGATTGGAGCAGAGTGCTTGAAGCATTAGCTTTAGGTCTGTTTTCTTTTAAGGTTAGTAAGGTTTCAAGACACCGAGGACCTCGCGTGGGCACCCAATTCCCTGCAAGAACACCTAGTAGCAGCAGGCTCCACTAGGCTGCTAAGAAATATCCAGGCCTGAAAACATTTCCCAGTCACTCTGTGTATGCTGAGTGTAGGGCAACACACTGCACTCTTCCTTGGGAGATCTAGGTGTCCTCAGCACTCCAACAGCTCCAGGAAATCTGTTCTCTCACGTCCTACATGTCATGCAAATCTGCCTCATAGCCTTAGGCTGAGCGGCACTAAGGAACGAAAATTGCTTCGCATTCCTTGTACAGAGTCATATCTTACGACCCCATACTTACAGGAGAAAGTCGGCTTGCGTTCTGTCCTTAACCACAGCACAGATGTTCCTCTTACACTGCAGGGTTTTAGAAGAAGCTAAGCCCCGATAGCGTACTTAGAGCGTTCCTTGGAAGAGGCAGTTGGTTACACGGAGAACTCCGTGTCAAGGTAACGTTATTCAGGGAAGGGACCAGTGTGTAGCTACAGTGTATATTTACTTGGAGAAATCACCAGGAGGTAGGCTGCGTGTTCGCTGGAAACGGGGACCTGATGGCACAGGCCTTGCTTTCCCATTTTGAAAGCTCCATTCATGCTGCCTTGAAACTACCTAAAAAACAGTTTTAGGACGGGTCTCTAGTCGCTGTAGGCAGGGCTCTGGGAAGGGAACAAGTGTTCTCTACATCAACAGGGTGCTTTCATAGCCTGGGTGGGAGCTCCTCCTGAGACGCTCTAGAGCTAAAAGGAAACTTGACGTGAGTCCTTTCCTCAAGGTAAAGCCTCGAATAGCCTGCCGAAGCGGAAGCTTGGAGCAGAGTCCTTGAAGCATTAGCTTTAGGTGTGTTTTCTTTTAAGGTTGGTAAGCTTTCAGGACACCGAGGACCTCGCGTAGGCACCCTATTCCCTGCAAGAACACCTAGTACCGGCAGGCTGCACTAGGCTGCTAAGAAACATCCAGGCCCGGAAACCTTTCCCAGTCACTCTGTGTATGCTGAATGTAGGGCAACACACTGCACTCTTCCTTGGGAGAGCTGGATTTCCTCTGCACTCCAACATCTCCAGGAAATCTGTTCTCTCCCGTCCTACATGTCATGCAAATCTGCCTCATAGCCCTAGGCTGAGCGGCACTGAGAAACCAAAACTGCTTTGCATTCCTCATACAGAGTCATACCTTAAGACCCCATACTTACAGGAGAAAGTCGGCTTTCATTCCTGCCTTAACCACAGCACAGTTGTTCCTCTTACACTGCAGGGTTTTAAAAGAAGCTAAGCCCCGATAAGGTACCTAGAGCGTTCCTTGGGAGAGGCAGTTGGCTACACGGAGAACTCCGTGCCAAGGTAACGTTATTCATGTAAGGGACCAGTGTGTAGCTAGAGTGTATATTTACTTAGTAGAAATCACAAGGAGGTAGGCTGCGTGTTCGCTGCAAACGGGGACCTGATGGCACAGGCCTTGCCTTCCCATTTTGAATACTCAATTCATGCTGCCTTGAAACTACCTAAATAACAGTTTTAGGACTGGTCTTTGTCACTGTAGGCAGGGCTCTGGGAAGGGAACGAGTGTTCTCTACATCAACAGGGTGCTTCCATAGCCTGGGAGGGAGCTCCTCCTGAGACGCTCTAGAGCTAAAAGGAAACTTGACGTGAGTCCTTTCCTCAAGGTAAAGCCTCGAATAGCCTGCCGAAGCGGAAGCTTGGAGCAGAGTCCTTGAAGCATTAGCTTTAGGTCTGTTTTCTTTTAAGGTTGGTAAGCTTTCAGGACACCGAGGACCTCGCGTAGGCACCCTATTCCCTGCAAGAACACCTAGTACCGGCAGGCTGCACTAGGCTGCTAAGAAACATCCAGGCCCGGAAACCTTTCCCAGTCACTCTGTGTATGCTGAGTGTAGAGCAACACACTGCACTCTTCCTTGGGAGAGCTGGATTTCCTCTGCACTCCAACATCTCCAGGAAATCTGTTCTCTCACGTCCTACATGTCATGCAAATCTGCCTCATAGCCCTAGGCTGAGCGGCACTGAGAAACCAAAACTGCTTTGCATTCCTCGTACAGAGTCATACCTTAAGACCCCATACTTACAGGAGAAAGTCGGCTTTCATTCCTGCCTTAACCACAGCACAGATGTTCCTCTTACACTGCAGGGTTTTAAAAGAAGCTAAGCCCCGATAAGGTACCTAGAGCGTTCCTTGGGAGAGGCAGTTGGCTACACGGAGAACTCCGTGCCAAGAAAACTTTATTCAGGGAAGGGACCAGTGTGTAGCTAGAGTGTATATATACTTAGTAGAAATCTCAAGGAGGTAGGCTGCGTGTTCGCCGGGAAAGGGGACCTAGTGGCCCAGGCCTTGCCTTCCCATTTTGAATGCTCCATTTATGCTGCTTTAGGACGGGTCTCTAGTCACTGTAGGCAGGGCATTGGGAAGTGCACGAGTGTTCTCTACATCAACAGGGTGCTTTCATAGCCTGGGAGGGAGCTCCTCCTGAGACGCTCTAGAGCTAAAAGGAAACTTGACGTGAGTCCTTTCCTCAAGGTAAAGCCTCGAATAGCCTGCCGAAGCGGAAGATTGGAGCAGAGTGCTTGAAGCATTAGCTTTAGGTCTGTTTTCTTTTAAGGTTAGTAAGCTTTCAAGACACCGAGGACCTCGCGTGGGCACCCTATTCCCTGCAAGAACACCTAGTACCGGCAGGCTGCACTAGGCTGCTAAGAAACATCCAGGCCCGGAAACCTTTCCCAGTCACTCTGTGTATGCTGAATGTAGGGCAACACACTGCACTCTTCCTTGGGAGAGCTGGATTTCCTCTGCACTCCAACATCTCCAGGAAATCTGTTCTCTCCCGCCCTACATGTCATGCAAATCTGCCTCATAGCCCTAGGCTGAGCGGCACTGAGAAACCAAAACTGCTTTGCATTCCTCATACAGAGTCATACCTTAAGACCCCATACTTACAGGAGAAAGTCGGCTTTCATTCCTGCCTTAACCACAGCACAGTTGTTCCTCTTACACTGCAGGGTTTTAAAAGAAGCTAAGCCCCGATAAGGTACCTAGAGCGTTCCTTGGGAGAGGCAGTTGGCTGCACGGAGAACTCCGTGCCAAGGTAACGTTATTCATGTAAGGGACCAGTGTGTAGCTAGAGTGTATATTTACTTAGTAGAAATCACAAGGAGGTAGGCTGCGTGTTCGCTGCAAACGGGGACCTGATGGCACAGGCCTTGCCTTCCCATTTTGAATACTCAATTCATGCTGCCTTGAAACTACCTAAATAACAGTTTTAGGACTGGTCTTTGTCACTGTAGGCAGGGCTCTGGGTAGGGAACGAGTGTTCTCTACATCAACAGGGTGCTTTCATAGCCTGGGAAGGAGCTCCTCCTGAGACGCTCTAGAGCTAAAAGGAAACTTGACGTGAGTCCTTTCCTCAAGGTAAAGCCTCGAATAGCCTGCCGAAGCGGAAGATTGGAGCAGAGTGCTTGAAGCATTAGCTTTAGGTCTGTTTTCTTTTAAGGTTAGTAAGCTTTCAAGACACCGAGGACCTCGCGTGGGCACCCTATTCCCTGCAAGAACACCTAGTTCCGGCAGGCTCCACAAGGCTGCTAAGAAACATCCATTCCCGGAAACCTTTCCCAGTCACTCTGTGTATGCTGAGTGTAGAGCAACACAGTGCACTCTTCCTTGGGAGAGCTGGATTTCCTCTGCACTCCAACATCTCCAGGAAATCTGTTCTCTCACGTCCTACATGTCATGCAAATCTGCCTCATAGCCCTAGGCTGAGCGGCACTGAGAAACCAAAACTGCTTTGCATTCCTCGTACAGAGTCATACCTTAAGACCCCATACTTACAGGAGAAAGTCGGCTTTCGTTCCTGCCTTAACCACAGCACAGTTGTTCCTCTTACACTGCAGGGTTTTAAAAGAAGCTAAGCCCCGATAAGGTACCTAGAGCGTTCCTTGGGAGAGGCAGTTGGCTACACGGAGAACTCCGTGCCAAGGTAACGTTATTCATGTAAGGGACCAGTGTGTAGCTAGAGTGTATATTTACTTAGTAGAAATCACAAGGAGGTAGGCTGCGTGTTCGCTGCAAACGGGGACCTGATGGCACAGGCCTTGCCTTCCCATTTTGAATACTCAATTCATGCTGCCTTGAAACTACCTAAATAACAGTTTTAGGACTGGTCTTTGTCACTGTAGGCAGGGCTCTGGGAAGGGAACGAGTGTTCTCTACATCAACAGGGTGCTTCCATAGCCTGGGAGGGAGCTCCTCCTGAGACGCTCTAGAGTTAAAAGGAAACTTGACGTGAGTCCTTTCCTCAAGGTAAAGCCTCGAATAGCCTGCCAAAGCGGAAGCTTGGAGCAGAGTCCTTGAAGCATTAGCTTTAGGTCTGTTTTCTTTTAAGGTTAGTAAGCTTTCAAGACACCGAGGACCTCGCGTAGGCACCCTATTCCCTGCAAGAACACCTAGTACCGGCAGGCTGCACTAGGCTGCTAAGAAACATCCAGGCCCGGAAACCTTTCCCAGTCACTCTGTGTATGCTGAGTGTAGAGCAACACACTGCACTCTTCCTTGGGAGAGCTGGATTTCCTCTGCACTCCAGCATCTCCAGGAAATCTGTTCTCTCCCGTCCTACATGTCATGCAAATCTGCCTCATAGCCCTAGGCTGAGCGGCACTGAGAAACCAAAACTGCTTTGCATTCCTCATACAGAGTCATACCTTAAGACCCCATACTTACAGGAGAAAGTCGGCTTTCATTCCTGCCTTAACCACAGCACAGTTGTTCCTCTTACACTGCAGGGTTTTAAAAGAAGCTAAGCCCCGATAAGGTACCTAGAGCGTTCCTTGGGAGAGGCAGTTGGCTACACGGAGAACTCCGTGCCAAGGTAACGTTATTCATGTAAGGGACCAGTGTGTAGCTAGAGTGTATATTTACTTAGTAGAAATCACAAGGAGGTAGGCTGCGTGTTCGCTGCAAACGGGGACCTGATGGCACAGGCCTTGCCTTCCCATTTTGAATACTCAATTCATGCTGCCTTGAAACTACCTAAATAACAGTTTTAGGACTGGTCTTTGTCACTGTAGGCAGGGCTCTGGGAAGGGCACGAGTGTTCTCTACATCAACAGGGTGCTTTCATAGCCTGGGTGGGAGCTCCTCCTGAGACGCTCTAGAGCTAAAAGGAAACTTGACGTGAGTCCTTTCCTCAAGGTAAAGCCTCGAATAGCCTGCCGAATCGGAAGATTGGAGCAGAGTGCTTGAAGCATTAGCTTTAGGTCTGTTTTCTTTTAAGGTTAGTAAGGTTTCAAGACACCGAGGACCTCGCGTGGGCACCCAATTCCCTGCAAGAACACCTAGTAGCAGCAGGCTGCACTAGGCTGCTAAGAAATATCCAGGCCTGAAAACATTTCCCAGTCACTCTGTGTATGCTGAGTGTAGGGCAACACACTGCACTCTTCCTTGGGAGATCTAGGTGTCCTCAGCACTCCAACAGCTCCAGGAAATCTGTTCTCTCACGTCCTACATGTCATGCAAATCTGCCTCATAGCCTTAGGCTGAGCGGCACTAAGGAACGAAAATTGCTTCGCATTCCTTGTACAGAGTCATATCTTACGACCCCATACTTACAGGAGAAAGTCGGCTTGCGTTCTGTCCTTAACCACAGCACAGATGTTCCTCTTACACTGCAGGGTTTTAGAAGAAGCTAAGCCCCGATAGCGTACTTAGAGCGTTCCTTGGAAGAGGCAGTTGGCTACACGGAGAACTCCGTGTCAAGGTAACGTTATTCAGGGAAGGGACCAGTGTGTAGCTACAGTGTATATTTACTTGGAGAAATCACCAGGAGGTAGGCTGCGTGTTCGCTGGAAACGGGGACCTGATGGCACAGGCCTTGCTTTCCCATTTTGAAAGCTCCATTCATGCTGCCTTGAAACTACCTAAAAAACAGTTTTAGGACGGGTCTCTAGTCGCTGTAGGCAGGGCTCTGGGAAGGGAACAAGTGTTCTCTACATCAACAGGGTGCTTTCATAGCCTGGGTGGGAGCTCCTCCTGAGACGCTCTAGAGCTAAAAGGAAACTTGTCGTGAGTCCTTTCCTCAAGGTAAAGCCTCGAATAGCCTGCCGAAGCGGAAGCTTGGAGCAGAGTCCTTGAAGCATTAGCTTTAGGTGTGTTTTCTTTTAAGGTTGGTAAGCTTTCAGGACACCGAGGACCTCGCGTAGGCACCCTATTCCCTGCAAGAACACCTAGTACCGGCAGGCTGCACTAGGCTGCTAAGAAACATCCAGGCCCGGAAACCTTTCCCAGTCACTCTGTGTATGCTGAATGTAGGGCAACACACTGCACTCTTCCTTGGGAGAGCTGGATTTCCTCTGCACTCCAACATCTCCAGGAAATCTGTTCTCTCCCGTCCTACATGTCATGCAAATCTGCCTCATAGCCCTAGGCTGAGCGGCACTGAGAAACCAAAACTGCTTTGCATTCCTCATACAGAGTCATACCTTAAGACCCCATACTTACAGGAGAAAGTCGGCTTTCATTCCTGCCTTAACCACAGCACAGTTGTTCCTCTTACACTGCAGGGTTTTAAAAGAAGCTAAGCCCCGATAAGGTACCTAGAGCGTTCCTTGGGAGAGGCAGTTGGCTACACGGAGAACTCCGTGCCAAGGTAACGTTATTCATGTAAGGGACCAGTGTGTAGCTAGAGTGTATATTTACTTAGTAGAAATCACAAGGAGGTAGGCTGCGTGTTCGCTGCAAACGGGGACCTGATGGCACAGGCCTTGCCTTCCCATTTTGAATACTCAATTCATGCTGCGTTGAAACTACCTAAATAACAGTTTTAGGACTGGTCTTTGTCACTGTAGGCAGGGCTCTGGGAAGGGAACGAGTGTTCTCTACATCAACAGGGTGCTTTCATAGCCTGGGAAGGAGCTCCTCCTGAGACGCTCTAGAGCTAAAAGGAAACTTGACGTGAGTCCTTTCCTCAAGGTAAAGCCTCGAATAGCCTGCCGAAGCGGAAGCTTGGAGCAGAGTCTTTGAAGCATTAGCTTTAGGTCTGTTTTCTTTTAAGGTTGGTAAGCTTTCAGGACACCGAGGACCTCGCGTAGGCACCCTATTCCCTGCAAGAACACCTAGTACCGGCAGGCTGCACTAGGCTGCTAAGAAACATCCAGGCCCGGAAACCTTTCCCAGTCACTCTGTGTATGCTGAGTGTAGGGCAACACACTGCACTCTTCCTTGGGAGAGCTGGATTTCCTCTGCACTCCAACATCTCCAGGAAATCTGTTCTCTCACGTCCTACATGTCATGCAAATCTGCCTCATAGCCCTAGGCTGAGCGGCACTGAGAAACCAAAACTGCTTTGCATTCCTCGTACAGAGTCATACCTTAAGACCCCATACTTACAGGAGAAAGTCGGCTTTCGTTCCTGCCTTAACCACAGCACAGTTGTTCCTCTTACACTGCAGGGTTTTAAAAGAAGCTAAGCCCCGATAAGGTACCTAGAGCGTTCCTTGGGAGAGGCAGTTGTCTACACGGAGAACTCCGTGCCAAGAAAACTTTATTCAGGGAAGGGACCAGTGTGTAGCTAGAGTGTATATTTACTTAGTAGAAATCACAAGGAGGTAGGCTGCGTGTTCGCTGGAAACGGGGACCTGATGGCACAGGCCTTGCCTTCCCATTTTGAATACTCAATTCATGCTGCCTTGAAACGACCTAAATAACAGTTTTAGGACTGGTCTCTTGTCACTGTAGGCAGGGCTTTGGGAAGGGCACGAGTGTTCTCTACATCAACAGGGTGCTTCCATAGCCTGGGAGGGAGCTCCTCCTGAGACGCTCTAGAGTTAAAAGGAAACTTGACGTGAGTCCTTTCCTCAAGGTAAAGCCTCGAATAGCCTGCCGAAGCGGAAGCTTGGAGCAGAGTCCTTGAAGCATTAGCTTTAGGTCTGTTTTCTTTTAAGGTTAGTAAGCTTTCAAGACACCGAGGACCTCGCGTAGGCACCCTATTCCCTGCAAGAACACCTAGTACCGGCAGGCTGCACTAGGCTGCTAAGAAACATCCAGGCCCGGAAACCTTTCCCAGTCACTCTGTGTATGCTGAGTGTAGGGCAACACACTGCACTCTTCCTTGGGAGAGCTGGATTTCCTCTGCACTCCAACATCTCCAGGAAATCTGTTCTCTCACGTCCTACATGTCATGCAAATCTGCCTCATAGCCCTAGGCTGAGCGGCACTGAGAAACCAAAACTGCTTTGCATTCCTCGTACAGAGTCATACCTTAAGACCCCATACTTACAGGAGAAAGTCGGCTTTCATTCCTGCCTTAACCACAGCACAGATGTTCCTCTTACACTGCAGGGTTTTAAAAGAAGCTAAGCCCCGATAAGGTACCTAGAGCGTTCCTTGGGAGAGGCAGTTGGCTACACGGAGAACTCCGTGCCAAGAAAACTTTATTCAGGGAAGGGACCAGTGTGTAGCTAGAGTGTATATATACTTAGTAGAAATCTCAAGGAGGTAGGCTGCGTGTTCGCCGGGAAAGGGGACCTAGTGGCCCAGGCCTTGCCTTCCCATTTTGAATGCTCCATTTATGCTGCTTTAGGACGGGTCTCTAGTCACTGTAGGCAGGGCATTGGGAAGTGCACGAGTGTTCTCTACATCAACAGGGTGCTTTCATAGCCTGGGAGGGAGCTCCTCCTGAGACGCTCTAGAGCTAAAAGGAAACTTGACGTGAGTCCTTTCCTCAAGGTAAAGCCTCGAATAGCCTGCCGAAGCGGAAGATTGGAGCAGAGTGCTTGAAGCATTAGCTTTAGGTCTGTTTTCTTTTAAGGTTAGTAAGCTTTCAAGACACCGAGGACCTCGCGTGGGCACCCTATTCCCTGCAAGAACACCTAGTTCCGGCAGGCTCCACAAGGCTGCTAAGAAACATCCAGGCCCGGAAACCTTTCCCAGTCACTCTGTGTATGCTGAGTGTAGAACAACACACTGCACTCTTCCTTGGGAGACCTACGTTTCCTCAGCACTCCAACATCTCCAGGAAATCTGTTCTCTCACGTCCTACATGTCATGCAATTCTGCCACATAGCCCTCGGCTGAGCGGCACTGAGAAACCAAAACTGCTTTGCATTCCTCGTACAGAGTCATACCTTAAGACCCCATACTTACAGGAGAAAGTCGGCTTTCATTCCTGCCTTAACCACAGCACAGTTGTTCCTCTTACACTGCAGGGTTTTAAAAGAAGCTAAGCCCCGATAAGGTACCTAGAGCGTTCCTTGGGAGAGGCAGTTGGCTACACGGAGAACTCCGTGCCAAGGTAACGTTATTCATGTAAGGGACCAGTGTGTAGCTAGAGTGTATATTTACTTAGTAGAAATCACAAGGAGGTAGGCTGCGTGTTCGCTGCAAACGGGGACCTGATGGCACAGGCCTTGCCTTCCCATTTTGAATACTCAATTCATGCTGCCTTGAAACTACCTAAATAACAGTTTTAGGACTGGTCTTTGTCACTGTAGGCAGGGCTCTGGGAAGGGCACGAGTGTTCTCTACATCAACAGGGTGCTTTCATAGCCTGGGTGGGAGCTCCTCCTGAGACGCTCTAGAGCTAAAAGGAAACTTGACGTGAGTCCTTTCCTCAAGGTAAAGCCTCGAATAGCCTGCCGAATCGGAAGATTGGAGCAGAGTGCTTGAAGCATTAGCTTTAGGTCTGTTTTCTTTTAAGGTTAGTAAGGTTTCAAGACACCGAGGACCTCGCGTGGGCACCCAATTCCCTGCAAGAACACCTAGTAGCAGCAGGCTCCACTAGGCTGCTAAGAAATATCCAGGCCTGAAAACATTTCCCAGTCACTCTGTGTATGCTGAGTGTAGGGCAACACACTGCACTCTTCCTTGGGAGATCTAGGTGTCCTCAGCACTCCAACAGCTCCAGGAAATCTGTTCTCTCACGTCCTACATGTCATGCAAATCTGCCTCATAGCCTTAGGCTGAGCGGCACTAAGGAACGAAAATTGCTTCGCATTCCTTGTACAGAGTCATATCTTACGACCCCATACTTACAGGAGAAAGTCGGCTTGCGTTCTGTCCTTAACCACAGCACAGATGTTCCTCTTACACTGCAGGGTTTTAGAAGAAGCTAAGCCCCGATAGCGTACTTAGAGCGTTCCTTGGAAGAGGCAGTTGGTTACACGGAGAACTCCGTGTCAAGGTAACGTTATTCAGGGAAGGGACCAGTGTGTAGCTACAGTGTATATTTACTTGGAGAAATCACCAGGAGGTAGGCTGCGTGTTCGCTGGAAACGGGGACCTGATGGCACAGGCCTTGCTTTCCCATTTTGAAAGCTCCATTCATGCTGCCTTGAAACTACCTAAAAAACAGTTTTAGGACGGGTCTCTAGTCGCTGTAGGCAGGGCTCTGGGAAGGGAACAAGTGTTCTCTACATCAACAGGGTGCTTTCATAGCCTGGGTGGGAGCTCCTCCTGAGACGCTCTAGAGCTAAAAGGAAACTTGACGTGAGTCCTTTCCTCAAGGTAAAGCCTCGAATAGCCTGCCGAAGCGGAAGCTTGGAGCAGAGTCCTTGAAGCATTAGCTTTAGGTGTGTTTTCTTTTAAGGTTGGTAAGCTTTCAGGACACCGAGGACCTCGCGTAGGCACCCTATTCCCTGCAAGAACACCTAGTACCGGCAGGCTGCACTAGGCTGCTAAGAAACATCCAGGCCCGGAAACCTTTCCCAGTCACTCTGTGTATGCTGAATGTAGGGCAACACACTGCACTCTTCCTTGGGAGAGCTGGATTTCCTCTGCACTCCAACATCTCCAGGAAATCTGTTCTCTCCCGTCCTACATGTCATGCAAATCTGCCTCATAGCCCTAGGCTGAGCGGCACTGAGAAACCAAAACTGCTTTGCATTCCTCATACAGAGTCATACCTTAAGACCCCATACTTACAGGAGAAAGTCGGCTTTCATTCCTGCCTTAACCACAGCACAGTTGTTCCTCTTACACTGCAGGGTTTTAAAAGAAGCTAAGCCCCGATAAGGTACCTAGAGCGTTCCTTGGGAGAGGCAGTTGGCTACACGGAGAACTCCGTGCCAAGGTAACGTTATTCATGTAAGGGACCAGTGTGTAGCTAGAGTGTATATTTACTTAGTAGAAATCACAAGGAGGTAGGCTGCGTGTTCGCTGCAAACGGGGACCTGATGGCACAGGCCTTGCCTTCCCATTTTGAATACTCAATTCATGCTGCCTTGAAACTACCTAAATAACAGTTTTAGGACTGGTCTTTGTCACTGTAGGCAGGGCTCTGGGAAGGGAACGAGTGTTCTCTACATCAACAGGGTGCTTCCATAGCCTGGGAGGGAGCTCCTCCTGAGACGCTCTAGAGCTAAAAGGAAACTTGACGTGAGTCCTTTCCTCAAGGTAAAGCCTCGAATAGCCTGCCGAAGCGGAAGCTTGGAGCAGAGTCCTTGAAGCATTAGCTTTAGGTCTGTTTTCTTTTAAGGTTGGTAAGCTTTCAGGACACCGAGGACCTCGCGTAGGCACCCTATTCCCTGCAAGAACACCTAGTACCGGCAGGCTGCACTAGGCTGCTAAGAAACATCCAGGCCCGGAAACCTTTCCCAGTCACTCTGTGTATGCTGAGTGTAGAGCAACACACTGCACTCTTCCTTGGGAGAGCTGGATTTCCTCTGCACTCCAACATCTCCAGGAAATCTGTTCTCTCACGTCCTACATGTCATGCAAATCTGCCTCATAGCCCTAGGCTGAGCGGCACTGAGAAACCAAAACTGCTTTGCATTCCTCGTACAGAGTCATACCTTAAGACCCCATACTTACAGGAGAAAGTCGGCTTTCATTCCTGCCTTAACCACAGCACAGATGTTCCTCTTACACTGCAGGGTTTTAAAAGAAGCTAAGCCCCGATAAGGTACCTAGAGCGTTCCTTGGGAGAGGCAGTTGGCTACACGGAGAACTCCGTGCCAAGAAAACTTTATTCAGGGAAGGGACCAGTGTGTAGCTAGAGTGTATATATACTTAGTAGAAATCTCAAGGAGGTAGGCTGCGTGTTCGCCGGGAAAGGGGACCTAGTGGCCCAGGCCTTGCCTTCCCATTTTGAATGCTCCATTTATGCTGCTTTAGGACGGGTCTCTAGTCACTGTAGGCAGGGCATTGGGAAGTGCACGAGTGTTCTCTACATCAACAGGGTGCTTTCATAGCCTGGGAGGGAGCTCCTCCTGAGACGCTCTAGAGCTAAAAGGAAACTTGACGTGAGTCCTTTCCTCAAGGTAAAGCCTCGAATAGCCTGCCGAAGCGGAAGATTGGAGCAGAGTGCTTGAAGCATTAGCTTTAGGTCTGTTTTCTTTTAAGGTTAGTAAGCTTTCAAGACACCGAGGACCTCGCGTGGGCACCCTATTCCCTGCAAGAACACCTAGTACCGGCAGGCTGCACTAGGCTGCTAAGAAACATCCAGGCCCGGAAACCTTTCCCAGTCACTCTGTGTATGCTGAATGTAGGGCAACACACTGCACTCTTCCTTGGGAGAGCTGGATTTCCTCTGCACTCCAACATCTCCAGGAAATCTGTTCTCTCCCGCCCTACATGTCATGCAAATCTGCCTCATAGCCCTAGGCTGAGCGGCACTGAGAAACCAAAACTGCTTTGCATTCCTCATACAGAGTCATACCTTAAGACCCCATACTTACAGGAGAAAGTCGGCTTTCATTCCTGCCTTAACCACAGCACAGTTGTTCCTCTTACACTGCAGGGTTTTAAAAGAAGCTAAGCCCCGATAAGGTACCTAGAGCGTTCCTTGGGAGAGGCAGTTGGCTGCACGGAGAACTCCGTGCCAAGGTAACGTTATTCATGTAAGGGACCAGTGTGTAGCTAGAGTGTATATTTACTTAGTAGAAATCACAAGGAGGTAGGCTGCGTGTTCGCTGCAAACGGGGACCTGATGGCACAGGCCTTGCCTTCCCATTTTGAATACTCAATTCATGCTGCCTTGAAACTACCTAAATAACAGTTTTAGGACTGGTCTTTGTCACTGTAGGCAGGGCTCTGGGTAGGGAACGAGTGTTCTCTACATCAACAGGGTGCTTTCATAGCCTGGGAAGGAGCTCCTCCTGAGACGCTCTAGAGCTAAAAGGAAACTTGACGTGAGTCCTTTCCTCAAGGTAAAGCCTCGAATAGCCTGCCGAAGCGGAAGATTGGAGCAGAGTGCTTGAAGCATTAGCTTTAGGTCTGTTTTCTTTTAAGGTTAGTAAGCTTTCAAGACACCGAGGACCTCGCGTGGGCACCCTATTCCCTGCAAGAACACCTAGTTCCGGCAGGCTCCACAAGGCTGCTAAGAAACATCCATTCCCGGAAACCTTTCCCAGTCACTCTGTGTATGCTGAGTGTAGAGCAACACAGTGCACTCTTCCTTGGGAGAGCTGGATTTCCTCTGCACTCCAACATCTCCAGGAAATCTGTTCTCTCACGTCCTACATGTCATGCAAATCTGCCTCATAGCCCTAGGCTGAGCGGCACTGAGAAACCAAAACTGCTTTGCATTCCTCGTACAGAGTCATACCTTAAGACCCCATACTTACAGGAGAAAGTCGGCTTTCGTTCCTGCCTTAACCACAGCACAGTTGTTCCTCTTACACTGCAGGGTTTTAAAAGAAGCTAAGCCCCGATAAGGTACCTAGAGCGTTCCTTGGGAGAGGCAGTTGGCTACACGGAGAACTCCGTGCCAAGGTAACGTTATTCATGTAAGGGACCAGTGTGTAGCTAGAGTGTATATTTACTTAGTAGAAATCACAAGGAGGTAGGCTGCGTGTTCGCTGCAAACGGGGACCTGATGGCACAGGCCTTGCCTTCCCATTTTGAATACTCAATTCATGCTGCCTTGAAACTACCTAAATAACAGTTTTAGGACTGGTCTTTGTCACTGTAGGCAGGGCTCTGGGAAGGGAACGAGTGTTCTCTACATCAACAGGGTGCTTCCATAGCCTGGGAGGGAGCTCCTCCTGAGACGCTCTAGAGTTAAAAGGAAACTTGACGTGAGTCCTTTCCTCAAGGTAAAGCCTCGAATAGCCTGCCGAAGCGGAAGCTTGGAGCAGAGTCCTTGAAGCATTAGCTTTAGGTCTGTTTTCTTTTAAGGTTAGTAAGCTTTCAAGACACCGAGGACCTCGCGTAGGCACCCTATTCCCTGCAAGAACACCTAGTACCGGCAGGCTGCACTAGGCTGCTAAGAAACATCCAGGCCCGGAAACCTTTCCCAGTCACTCTGTGTATGCTGAGTGTAGAGCAACACACTGCACTCTTCCTTGGGAGAGCTGGATTTCCTCTGCACTCCAGCATCTCCAGGAAATCTGTTCTCTCCCGTCCTACATGTCATGCAAATCTGCCTCATAGCCCTAGGCTGAGCGGCACTGAGAAACCAAAACTGCTTTGCATTCCTCATACAGAGTCATACCTTAAGACCCCATACTTACAGGAGAAAGTCGGCTTTCATTCCTGCCTTAACCACAGCACAGTTGTTCCTCTTACACTGCAGGGTTTTAAAAGAAGCTAAGCCCCGATAAGGTACCTAGAGCGTTCCTTGGGAGAGGCAGTTGGCTACACGGAGAACTCCGTGCCAAGGTAACGTTATTCATGTAAGGGACCAGTGTGTAGCTAGAGTGTATATTTACTTAGTAGAAATCACAAGGAGGTAGGCTGCGTGTTCGCTGCAAACGGGGACCTGATGGCACAGGCCTTGCCTTCCCATTTTGAATACTCAATTCATGCTGCCTTGAAACTACCTAAATAACAGTTTTAGGACTGGTCTTTGTCACTGTAGGCAGGGCTCTGGGAAGGGCACGAGTGTTCTCTACATCAACAGGGTGCTTTCATAGCCTGGGTGGGAGCTCCTCCTGAGACGCTCTAGAGCTAAAAGGAAACTTGACGTGAGTCCTTTCCTCAAGGTAAAGCCTCGAATAGCCTGCCGAATCGGAAGATTGGAGCAGAGTGCTTGAAGCATTAGCTTTAGGTCTGTTTTCTTTTAAGGTTAGTAAGGTTTCAAGACACCGAGGACCTCGCGTGGGCACCCAATTCCCTGCAAGAACACCTAGTAGCTGCAGGCTGCACTAGGCTGCTAAGAAATATCCAGGCCTGAAAACATTTCCCAGTCACTCGGTGTATGCTGAGTGTAGGGCAACACACTGCACTCTTCCTTGGGAGATCTAGGTGTCCTCAGCACTCCAACAGCTCCAGGAAATCTGTTCTCTCACGTCCTACATGTCATGCAAATCTGCCTCATAGCCTTAGGCTGAGCGGCACTAAGGAACGAAAATTGCTTCGCATTCCTTGTACAGAGTCATATCTTACGACCCCATACTTACAGGAGAAAGTCGGCTTGCGTTCTGTCCTTAACCACAGCACAGATGTTCCTCTTACACTGCAGGGTTTTAGAAGAAGCTAAGCCCCGATAGCGTACTTAGAGCGTTCCTTGGAAGAGGCAGTTGGCTACACGGAGAACTCCGTGTCAAGGTAACGTTATTCAGGGAAGGGACCAGTGTGTAGCTACAGTGTATATTTACTTGGAGAAATCACCAGGAGGTAGGCTGCGTGTTCGCTGGAAACGGGGACCTGATGGCACAGGCCTTGCTTTCCCATTTTGAAAGCTCCATTCATGCTGCCTTGAAACTACCTAAAAAACAGTTTTAGGACGGGTCTCTAGTCGCTGTAGGCAGGGCTCTGGGAAGGGAACAAGTGTTCTCTACATCAACAGGGTGCTTTCATAGCCTGGGTGGGAGCTCCTCCTGAGACGCTCTAGAGCTAAAAGGAAACTTGTCGTGAGTCCTTTCCTCAAGGTAAAGCCTCGAATAGCCTGCCGAAGCGGAAGCTTGGAGCAGAGTCCTTGAAGCATTAGCTTTAGGTGTGTTTTCTTTTAAGGTTGGTAAGCTTTCAGGACACCGAGGACCTCGCGTAGGCACCCTATTCCCTGCAAGAACACCTAGTACCGGCAGGCTGCACTAGGCTGCTAAGAAACATCCAGGCCCGGAAACCTTTCCCAGTCACTCTGTGTATGCTGAATGTAGGGCAACACACTGCACTCTTCCTTGGGAGAGCTGGATTTCCTCTGCACTCCAACATCTCCAGGAAATCTGTTCTCTCCCGTCCTACATGTCATGCAAATCTGCCTCATAGCCCTAGGCTGAGCGGCACTGAGAAACCAAAACTGCTTTGCATTCCTCATACAGAGTCATACCTTAAGACCCCATACTTACAGGAGAAAGTCGGCTTTCATTCCTGCCTTAACCACAGCACAGTTGTTCCTCTTACACTGCAGGGTTTTAAAAGAAGCTAAGCCCCGATAAGGTACCTAGAGCGTTCCTTGGGAGAGGCAGTTGGCTACACGGAGAACTCCGTGCCAAGGTAACGTTATTCATGTAAGGGACCAGTGTGTAGCTAGAGTGTATATTTACTTAGTAGAAATCACAAGGAGGTAGGCTGCGTGTTCGCTGCAAACGGGGACCTGATGGCACAGGCCTTGCCTTCCCATTTTGAATACTCAATTCATGCTGCCTTGAAACTACCTAAATAACAGTTTTAGGACTGGTCTTTGTCACTGTAGGCAGGGCTCTGGGAAGGGAACGAGTGTTCTCTACATCAACAGGGTGCTTTCATAGCCTGGGAAGGAGCTCCTCCTGAGACGCTCTAGAGCTAAAAGGAAACTTGACGTGAGTCCTTTCCTCAAGGTAAAGCCTCGAATAGCCTGCCGAAGCGGAAGCTTGGAGCAGAGTCTTTGAAGCATTAGCTTTAGGTCTGTTTTCTTTTAAGGTTGGTAAGCTTTCAGGACACCGAGGACCTCGCGTAGGCACCCTATTCCCTGCAAGAACACCTAGTACCGGCAGGCTGCACTAGGCTGCTAAGAAACATCCAGGCCCGGAAACCTTTCCCAGTCACTCTGTGTATGCTGAGTGTAGGGCAACACACTGCACTCTTCCTTGGGAGAGCTGGATTTCCTCTGCACTCCAACATCTCCAGGAAATCTGTTCTCTCACGTCCTACATGTCATGCAAATCTGCCTCATAGCCCTAGGCTGAGCGGCACTGAGAAACCAAAACTGCTTTGCATTCCTCGTACAGAGTCATACCTTAAGACCCCATACTTACAGGAGAAAGTCGGCTTTCGTTCCTGCCTTAACCACAGCACAGTTGTTCCTCTTACACTGCAGGGTTTTAAAAGAAGCTAAGCCCCGATAAGGTACCTAGAGCGTTCCTTGGGAGAGGCAGTTGTCTACACGGAGAACTCCGTGCCAAGAAAACTTTATTCAGGGAAGGGACCAGTGTGTAGCTAGAGTGTATATTTACTTAGTAGAAATCACAAGGAGGTAGGCTGCGTGTTCGCTGGAAACGGGGACCTGATGGCACAGGCCTTGCCTTCCCATTTTGAATACTCAATTCATGCTGCCTTGAAACGACCTAAATAACAGTTTTAGGACTGGTCTCTTGTCACTGTAGGCAGGGCTTTGGGAAGGGCACGAGTGTTCTCTACATCAACAGGGTGCTTCCATAGCCTGGGAGGGAGCTCCTCCTGAGACGCTCTAGAGTTAAAAGGAAACTTGACGTGAGTCCTTTCCTCAAGGTAAAGCCTCGAATAGCCTGCCGAAGCGGAAGCTTGGAGCAGAGTCCTTGAAGCATTAGCTTTAGGTCTGTTTTCTTTTAAGGTTAGTAAGCTTTCAAGACACCGAGGACCTCGCGTAGGCACCCTATTCCCTGCAAGAACACCTAGTACCGGCAGGCTGCACTAGGCTGCTAAGAAACATCCAGGCCCGGAAACCTTTCCCAGTCACTCTGTGTATGCTGAGTGTAGGGCAACACACTGCACTCTTCCTTGGGAGAGCTGGATTTCCTCTGCACTCCAACATCTCCAGGAAATCTGTTCTCTCACGTCCTACATGTCATGCAAATCTGCCTCATAGCCCTAGGCTGAGCGGCACTGAGAAACCAAAACTGCTTTGCATTCCTCGTACAGAGTCATACCTTAAGACCCCATACTTACAGGAGAAAGTCGGCTTTCATTCCTGCCTTAACCACAGCACAGATGTTCCTCTTACACTGCAGGGTTTTAAAAGAAGCTAAGCCCCGATAAGGTACCTAGAGCGTTCCTTGGGAGAGGCAGTTGGCTACACGGAGAACTCCGTGCCAAGAAAACTTTATTCAGGGAAGGGACCAGTGTGTAGCTAGAGTGTATATATACTTAGTAGAAATCTCAAGGAGGTAGGCTGCGTGTTCGCCGGGAAAGGGGACCTAGTGGCCCAGGCCTTGCCTTCCCATTTTGAATGCTCCATTTATGCTGCTTTAGGACGGGTCTCTAGTCACTGTAGGCAGGGCATTGGGAAGTGCACGAGTGTTCTCTACATCAACAGGGTGCTTTCATAGCCTGGGAGGGAGCTCCTCCTGAGACGCTCTAGAGCTAAAAGGAAACTTGACGTGAGTCCTTTCCTCAAGGTAAAGCCTCGAATAGCCTGCCGAAGCGGAAGATTGGAGCAGAGTGCTTGAAGCATTAGCTTTAGGTCTGTTTTCTTTTAAGGTTAGTAAGCTTTCAAGACACCGAGGACCTCGCGTGGGCACCCTATTCCCTGCAAGAACACCTAGTACCGGCAGGCTCCACAAGGCTGCTAAGAAACATCCAGGCCCGGAAACCTTTCCCAGTCACTCTGTGTATGCTGAGTGTAGAACAACACACTGCACTCTTCCTTGGGAGACCTACGTTTCCTCAGCACTCCAACATCTCCAGGAAATCTGTTCTCTCACGTCCTACATGTCATGCAATTCTGCCACATAGCCCTCGGCTGAGCGGCACTGAGAAACCAAAACTGCTTTGCATTCCTCGTACAGAGTCATACCTTAAGACCCCATACTTACAGGAGAAAGTCGGCTTTCATTCCTGCCTTAACCACAGCACAGTTGTTCCTCTTACACTGCAGGGTTTTAAAAGAAGCTAAGCCCCGATAAGGTACCTAGAGCGTTCCTTGGGAGAGGCAGTTGGCTACACGGAGAACTCCGTGCCAAGGTAACGTTATTCATGTAAGGGACCAGTGTGTAGCTAGAGTGTATATTTACTTAGTAGAAATCACAAGGAGGTAGGCTGCGTGTTCGCTGCAAACGGGGACCTGATGGCACAGGCCTTGCCTTCCCATTTTGAATACTCAATTCATGCTGCCTTGAAACTACCTAAATAACAGTTTTAGGACTGGTCTTTGTCACTGTAGGCAGGGCTCTGGGAAGGGCACGAGTGTTCTCTACATCAACAGGGTGCTTTCATAGCCTGGGTGGGAGCTCCTCCTGAGACGCTCTAGAGCTAAAAGGAAACTTGACGTGAGTCCTTTCCTCAAGGTAAAGCCTCGAATAGCCTGCCGAATCGGAAGATTGGAGCAGAGTGCTTGAAGCATTAGCTTTAGGTCTGTTTTCTTTTAAGGTTAGTAAGGTTTCAAGACACCGAGGACCTCGCGTGGGCACCCAATTCCCTGCAAGAACACCTAGTAGCAGCAGGCTCCACTAGGCTGCTAAGAAATATCCAGGCCTGAAAACATTTCCCTGTCACTCTCTGTATGCTGAGTGTAGGGCAACACACTGCACTCTTCCTTGGGAGATCTAGGTGTCCTCAGCACTCCAACAGCTCCAGGAAATCTGTTCTCTCACGTCCTACATGTCATGCAAATCTGCCTCATAGCCTTAGGCTGAGCGGCACTAAGGAACGAAAATTGCTTCGCATTCCTTGTACAGAGTCATATCTTACGACCCCATACTTACAGGAGAAAGTCGGCTTGCGTTCTGTCCTTAACCACAGCACAGATGTTCCTCTTACACTGCAGGGTTTTAGAAGAAGCTAAGCCCCGATAGCGTACTTAGAGCGTTCCTTGGAAGAGGCAGTTGGTTACACGGAGAACTCCGTGTCAAGGTAACGTTATTCAGGGAAGGGACCAGTGTGTAGCTACAGTGTATATTTACTTGGAGAAATCACCAGGAGGTAGGCTGCGTGTTCGCTGGAAACGGGGACCTGATGGCACAGGCCTTGCTTTCCCATTTTGAAAGCTCCATTCATGCTGCCTTGAAACTACCTAAAAAACAGTTTTAGGACGGGTCTCTAGTCGCTGTAGGCAGGGCTCTGGGAAGGGAACAAGTGTTCTCTACATCAACAGGGTGCTTTCATAGCCTGGGTGGGAGCTCCTCCTGAGACGCTCTAGAGCTAAAAGGAAACTTGACGTGAGTCCTTTCCTCAAGGTAAAGCTTCGAATAGCCTGCCGAAGCGGAAGCTTGGAGCAGAGTCCTTGAAGCATTAGCTTTAGGTGTGTTTTCTTTTAAGGTTGGTAAGCTTTCAGGACACCGAGGACCTCGCGTAGGCACCCTATTCCCTGCAAGAACACCTAGTACCGGCAGGCTGCACTAGGCTGCTAAGAAACATCCAGGCCCGGAAACCTTTCCCAGTCACTCTGTGTATGCTGAATGTAGGGCAACACACTGCACTCTTCCTTGGGAGAGCTGGATTTCCTCTGCACTCCAACATCTCCAGGAAATCTGTTCTCTCCCGTCCTACATGTCATGCAAATCTGCCTCATAGCCCTAGGCTGAGCGGCACTGAGAAACCAAAACTGCTTTGCATTCCTCATACAGAGTCATACCTTAAGACCCCATACTTACAGGAGAAAGTCGGCTTTCATTCCTGCCTTAACCACAGCACAGTTGTTCCTCTTACACTGCAGGGTTTTAAAAGAAGCTAAGCCCCGATAAGGTACCTAGAGCGTTCCTTGGGAGAGGCAGTTGGCTACACGGAGAACTCCGTGCCAAGGTAACGTTATTCATGTAAGGGACCAGTGTGTAGCTAGAGTGTATATTTACTTAGTAGAAATCACAAGGAGGTAGGCTGCGTGTTCGCTGCAAACGGGGACCTGATGGCACAGGCCTTGCCTTCCCATTTTGAATACTCAATTCATGCTGCCTTGAAACTACCTAAATAACAGTTTTAGGACTGGTCTTTGTCACTGTAGGCAGGGCTCTGGGAAGGGAACGAGTGTTCTCTACATCAACAGGGTGCTTCCATAGCCTGGGAGGGAGCTCCTCCTGAGACGCTCTAGAGCTAAAAGGAAACTTGACGTGAGTCCTTTCCTCAAGGTAAAGCCTCGAATAGCCTGCCGAAGCGGAAGCTTGGAGCAGAGTCCTTGAAGCATTAGCTTTAGGTCTGTTTTCTTTTAAGGTTGGTAAGCTTTCAGGACACCGAGGACCTCGCGTAGGCACCCTATTCCCTGCAAGAACACCTAGTACCGGCAGGCTGCACTAGGCTGCTAAGAAACATCCAGGCCCGGAAACCTTTCCCAGTCACTCTGTGTATGCTGAGTGTAGAGCAACACACTGCACTCTTCCTTGGGAGAGCTGGATTTCCTCTGCACTCCAACATCTCCAGGAAATCTGTTCTCTCACGTCCTACATGTCATGCAAATCTGCCTCATAGCCCTAGGCTGAGCGGCACTGAGAAACCAAAACTGCTTTGCATTCCTCGTACAGAGTCATACCTTAAGACCCCATACTTACAGGAGAAAGTCGGCTTTCATTCCTGCCTTAACCACAGCACAGATGTTCCTCTTACACTGCAGGGTTTTAAAAGAAGCTAAGCCCCGATAAGGTACCTAGAGCGTTCCTTGGGAGAGGCAGTTGGCTACACGGAGAACTCCGTGCCAAGAAAACTTTATTCAGGGAAGGGACCAGTGTGTAGCTAGAGTGTATATATACTTAGTAGAAATCTCAAGGAGGTAGGCTGCGTGTTCGCCGGGAAAGGGGACCTAGTGGCCCAGGCCTTGCCTTCCCATTTTGAATGCTCCATTTATGCTGCTTTAGGACGGGTCTCTAGTCACTGTAGGCAGGGCATTGGGAAGTGCACGAGTGTTCTCTACATCAACAGGGTGCTTTCATAGCCTGGGAGGGAGCTCCTCCTGAGACGCTCTAGAGCTAAAAGGAAACTTGACGTGAGTCCTTTCCTCAAGGTAAAGCCTCGAATAGCCTGCCGAAGCGGAAGATTGGAGCAGAGTGCTTGAAGCATTAGCTTTAGGTCTGTTTTCTTTTAAGGTTAGTAAGCTTTCAAGACACCGAGGACCTCGCGTGGGCACCCTATTCCCTGCAAGAACACCTAGTACCGGCAGGCTGCACTAGGCTGCTAAGAAACATCCAGGCCCGGAAACCTTTCCCAGTCACTCTGTGTATGCTGAATGTAGGGCAACACACTGCACTCTTCCTTGGGAGAGCTGGATTTCCTCTGCACTCCAACATCTCCAGGAAATCTGTTCTCTCCCGCCCTACATGTCATGCAAATCTGCCTCATAGCCCTAGGCTGAGCGGCACTGAGAAACCAAAACTGCTTTGCATTCCTCATACAGAGTCATACCTTAAGACCCCATACTTACAGGAGAAAGTCGGCTTTCATTCCTGCCTTAACCACAGCACAGTTGTTCCTCTTACACTGCAGGGTTTTAAAAGAAGCTAAGCCCCGATAAGGTACCTAGAGCGTTCCTTGGGAGAGGCAGTTGGCTGCACGGAGAACTCCGTGCCAAGGTAACGTTATTCATGTAAGGGACCAGTGTGTAGCTAGAGTGTATATTTACTTAGTAGAAATCACAAGGAGGTAGGCTGCGTGTTCGCTGCAAACGGGGACCTGATGGCACAGGCCTTGCCTTCCCATTTTGAATACTCAATTCATGCTGCCTTGAAACTACCTAAATAACAGTTTTAGGACTGGTCTTTGTCACTGTAGGCAGGGCTCTGGGTAGGGAACGAGTGTTCTCTACATCAACAGGGTGCTTTCATAGCCTGGGAAGGAGCTCCTCCTGAGACGCTCTAGAGCTAAAAGGAAACTTGACGTGAGTCCTTTCCTCAAGGTAAAGCCTCGAATAGCCTGCCGAAGCGGAAGATTGGAGCAGAGTGCTTGAAGCATTAGCTTTAGGTCTGTTTTCTTTTAAGGTTAGTAAGCTTTCAAGACACCGAGGACCTCGCGTGGGCACCCTATTCCCTGCAAGAACACCTAGTTCCGGCAGGCTCCACAAGGCTGCTAAGAAACATCCATTCCCGGAAACCTTTCCCAGTCACTCTGTGTATGCTGAGTGTAGAGCAACACAGTGCACTCTTCCTTGGGAGAGCTGGATTTCCTCTGCACTCCAACATCTCCAGGAAATCTGTTCTCTCACGTCCTACATGTCATGCAAATCTGCCTCATAGCCCTAGGCTGAGCGGCACTGAGAAACCAAAACTGCTTTGCATTCCTCGTACAGAGTCATACCTTAAGACCCCATACTTACAGGAGAAAGTCGGCTTTCGTTCCTGCCTTAACCACAGCACAGTTGTTCCTCTTACACTGCAGGGTTTTAAAAGAAGCTAAGCCCCGATAAGGTACCTAGAGCGTTCCTTGGGAGAGGCAGTTGGCTACACGGAGAACTCCGTGCCAAGGTAACGTTATTCATGTAAGGGACCAGTGTGTAGCTAGAGTGTATATTTACTTAGTAGAAATCACAAGGAGGTAGGCTGCGTGTTCGCTGCAAACGGGGACCTGATGGCACAGGCCTTGCCTTCCCATTTTGAATACTCAATTCATGCTGCCTTGAAACTACCTAAATAACAGTTTTAGGACTGGTCTTTGTCACTGTAGGCAGGGCTCTGGGAAGGGAACGAGTGTTCTCTACATCAACAGGGTGCTTCCATAGCCTGGGAGGGAGCTCCTCCTGAGACGCTCTAGAGTTAAAAGGAAACTTGACGTGAGTCCTTTCCTCAAGGTAAAGCCTCGAATAGCCTGCCGAAGCGGAAGCTTGGAGCAGAGTCCTTGAAGCATTAGCTTTAGGTCTGTTTTCTTTTAAGGTTAGTAAGCTTTCAAGACACCGAGGACCTCGCGTAGGCACCCTATTCCCTGCAAGAACACCTAGTACCGGCAGGCTGCACTAGGCTGCTAAGAAACATCCAGGCCCGGAAACCTTTCCCAGTCACTCTGTGTATGCTGAGTGTAGAGCAACACACTGCACTCTTCCTTGGGAGAGCTGGATTTCCTCTGCACTCCAGCATCTCCAGGAAATCTGTTCTCTCCCGTCCTACATGTCATGCAAATCTGCCTCATAGCCCTAGGCTGAGCGGCACTGAGAAACCAAAACTGCTTTGCATTCCTCATACAGAGTCATACCTTAAGACCCCATACTTACAGGAGAAAGTCGGCTTTCATTCCTGCCTTAACCACAGCACAGTTGTTCCTCTTACACTGCAGGGTTTTAAAAGAAGCTAAGCCCCGATAAGGTACCTAGAGCGTTCCTTGGGAGAGGCAGTTGGCTACACGGAGAACTCCGTGCCAAGGTAACGTTATTCATGTAAGGGACCAGTGTGTAGCTAGAGTGTATATTTACTTAGTAGAAATCACAAGGAGGTAGGCTGCGTGTTCGCTGCAAACGGGGACCTGATGGCACAGGCCTTGCCTTCCCATTTTGAATACTCAATTCATGCTGCCTTGAAACTACCTAAATAACAGTTTTAGGACTGGTCTTTGTCACTGTAGGCAGGGCTCTGGGAAGGGCACGAGTGTTCTCTACATCAACAGGGTGCTTTCATAGCCTGGGTGGGAGCTCCTCCTGAGACGCTCTAGAGCTAAAAGGAAACTTGACGTGAGTCCTTTCCTCAAGGTAAAGCCTCGAATAGCCTGCCGAATCGGAAGATTGGAGCAGAGTGCTTGAAGCATTAGCTTTAGGTCTGTTTTCTTTTAAGGTTAGTAAGGTTTCAAGACACCGAGGACCTCGCGTGGGCACCCAATTCCCTGCAAGAACACCTAGTAGCTGCAGGCTGCACTAGGCTGCTAAGAAATATCCAGGCCTGAAAACATTTCCCAGTCACTCGGTGTATGCTGAGTGTAGGGCAACACACTGCACTCTTCCTTGGGAGATCTAGGTGTCCTCAGCACTCCAACAGCTCCAGGAAATCTGTTCTCTCACGTCCTACATGTCATGCAAATCTGCCTCATAGCCTTAGGCTGAGCGGCACTAAGGAACGAAAATTGCTTCGCATTCCTTGTACAGAGTCATATCTTACGACCCCATACTTACAGGAGAAAGTCGGCTTGCGTTCTGTCCTTAACCACAGCACAGATGTTCCTCTTACACTGCAGGGTTTTAGAAGAAGCTAAGCCCCGATAGCGTACTTAGAGCGTTCCTTGGAAGAGGCAGTTGGCTACACGGAGAACTCCGTGTCAAGGTAACGTTATTCAGGGAAGGGACCAGTGTGTAGCTACAGTGTATATTTACTTGGAGAAATCACCAGGAGGTAGGCTGCGTGTTCGCTGGAAACGGGGACCTGATGGCACAGGCCTTGCTTTCCCATTTTGAAAGCTCCATTCATGCTGCCTTGAAACTACCTAAAAAACAGTTTTAGGACGGGTCTCTAGTCGCTGTAGGCAGGGCTCTGGGAAGGGAACAAGTGTTCTCTACATCAACAGGGTGCTTTCATAGCCTGGGTGGGAGCTCCTCCTGAGAGGCTCTAGAGCTAAAAGGAAACTTGACGTGAGTCCTTTCCTCAAGGTAAAGCCTCGAATAGCCTGCCGAAGCGGAAGCTTGGAGCAGAGTCCTTGAAGCATTAGCTTTAGGTGTGTTTTCTTTTAAGGTTGGTAAGCTTTCAGGACACCGAGGACCTCGCGTAGGCACCCTATTCCCTGCAAGAACACCTAGTACCGGCAGGCTGCACTAGGCTGCTAAGAAACATCCAGGCCCGGAAACCTTTCCCAGTCACTCTGTGTATGCTGAATGTAGGGCAACACACTGCAATCTTCCTTGGGAGAGCTGGATTTCCTCTGCACTCCAACATCTCCAGGAAATCTGTTCTCTCCCGTCCTACATGTCATGCAAATCTGCCTCATAGCCCTAGGCTGAGCGGCACTGAGAAACCAAAACTGCTTTGCATTCCTCATACAGAGTCATACCTTAAGACCCCATACTTACAGGAGAAAGTCGGCTTTCATTCCTGCCTTAACCACAGCACAGTTGTTCCTCTTACACTGCAGGGTTTTAAAAGAAGCTAAGCCCCGATAAGGTACCTAGAGCGTTCCTTGGGAGAGGCAGTTTTCTACACGGAGAACTCCGTGCCAAGAAAACTTTATTCAGGGCAGGGACCAGTGTGTAGCTAGAGTGTATATTTACTTAGTAGAAATCACAAGGAGGTAGGCTGCGTGTTCGCTGGAAACGGGGACCTGATGGCACAGGACTTGCCTTCCCATTTTGAATACTCAATTCATGCTGCCTTGAAACTACCTAAATAACAGTTTTAAGACTGGTCTCTTGTCACTGTAGGCAGGGCTTTGGGAAGGGCACGAGCGTTCTCTACATCAACAGGGTGCTTTCATAGCCTGGGAGGGAGCTCCTCCTGAGACGCTCTAGAGCTAAAAGGAAACTTGACGTGAGTCCTTTCTTCAAGGTAAAGCCGCGAATAGCCTGCCGAATCGGAAGATTGGAGCAGAGTGCTTGAAGCATTAGCTTTAGGTCTGTTTTCTTTTAAGGTTAGTAAGCTTTCAAGACACCGAGGACCTCGCGTGGGCACCCTATTCCCTGCAAGAACACCTAGTTCCGGCAGGCTCCACAAGGCTGCTAAGAAACATCCAGGCCCGGAAACCATTCCCAGTCACTCTGTGTATGCTGAGTGTAGAGCAACACAGTGCACTCTTCCTTGGGAGACCTAGGTTTCCTCAGCACTCCAATATCTCCAGGAAATCTGTTCTCTCACGTCCTACATGTCATGCAAATCTGCCACATAGCCCTAGGCTGAGCGGCACTGAGAAACCAAAACTGCTTTGCATTCCTCGTACAGAGTCATACCTTAAGACCCCATACTTACAGGAGAAAGTCGGCTTTCGTTCCTGCCTTAACTACAGCACAGTTGTTCCTCTTACACTGCAGGGTTTTAAAAGAAGCTAAGCCCCGATAAGGTACCTAGAGCGTTCCTTGGGAGAGGCAGTTGTCTACACGGAGAACTCCGTGCCAAGAAAACTTTATTCAGGGAAGGGACCAGTGTGTAGCTAGAGTGTATATTTACTTAGTAGAAATCACAAGGAGGTAGGCTGCGTGTTCGCTGCAAACGGGGACCTGATGGCACAGGCCTTGCCTTCCCATTTTGAATACTCAATTCATGCTGCCTTGAAACGACCTAAATAACAGTTTTAGGACTGGTCTCTTGTCACTGTAGGCAGGGCTTTGGGAAGGGCACGAGTGTTCTCTACATCAACAGGGTGCTTCCATAGCCTGGGAGGGAGCTCCTCCTGAGACGCTCTAGAGTTAAAAGGAAACTTGACGTGAGTCCTTTCCTCAAGGTAAAGCCTCGAATAGCCTGCCGAAGCGGAAGCTTGGAGCAGAGTCCTTGAAGCATTAGCTTTAGGTCTGTTTTCTTTTAAGGTTAGTAAGCTTTCAAGACACCGAGGACCTCGCGTAGGCACCCTATTCCCTGCAAGAACACCTAGTACCGGCAGGCTGCACTAGGCTGCTAAGAAACATCCAGGCCCGGAAACCTTTCCCAGTCACTCTGTGTATGCTGAGTGTAGGGCAACACACTGCACTCTTCCTTGGGAGAGCTGGATTTCCTCTGCACTCCAACATCTCCAGGAAATCTGTTCTCTCACGTCCTACATGTCATGCAAATCTGCCTCATAGCCCTAGGCTGAGCGGCACTGAGAAACCAAAACTGCTTTGCATTCCTCGTACAGAGTCATACCTTAAGACCCCATACTTACAGGAGAAAGTCGGCTTTCATTCCTGCCTTAACCACAGCACAGATGTTCCTCTTACACTGCAGGGTTTTAAAAGAAGCTAAGCCCCGATAAGGTACCTAGAGCGTTCCTTGGGAGAGGCAGTTGGCTACACGGAGAACTCCGTGCCAAGAAAACTTTATTCAGGGAAGGGACCAGTGTGTAGCTAGAGTGTATATATACTTAGTAGAAATCTCAAGGAGGTAGGCTGCGTGTTCGCCGGGAAAGGGGACCTAGTGGCCCAGGCCTTGCCTTCCCATTTTGAATGCTCCATTTATGCTGCTTTAGGACGGGTCTCTAGTCACTGTAGGCAGGGCATTGGGAAGTGCACGAGTGTTCTCTACATCAACAGGGTGCTTTCATAGCCTGGGAGGGAGCTCCTCCTGAGACGCTCTAGAGCTAAAAGGAAACTTGACGTGAGTCCTTTCCTCAAGGTAAAGCCTCGAATAGCCTGCCGAAGCGGAAGATTGGAGCAGAGTGCTTGAAGCATTAGCTTTAGGTCTGTTTTCTTTTAAGGTTAGTAAGCTTTCAAGACACCGAGGACCTCGCGTGGGCACCCTATTCCCTGCAAGAACACCTAGTACCGGCAGGCTGCACTAGGCTGCTAAGAAACATCCAGGCCCGGAAACCTTTCCCAGTCACTCTGTGTATGCTGAGTGTAGAACAACACACTGCACTCTTCCTTGGGAGACCTACGTTTCCTCAGCACTCCAACATCTCCAGGAAATCTGTTCTCTCACGTCCTACATGTCATGCAATTCTGCCACATAGCCCTAGGCTGAGCGGCACTGAGAAACCAAAACTGCTTTGCATTCCTCGTACAGAGTCATACCTTAAGACCCCATACTTACAGGAGAAAGTCGGCTTTCATTCCTGCCTTAACCACAGCACAGTTGTTCCTCTTACACTGCAGGGTTTTAAAAGAAGCTAAGCCCCGATAAGGTACCTAGAGCGTTCCTTGGGAGAGGCAGTTGGCTACACGGAGAACTCCGTGCCAAGGTAACGTTATTCATGTAAGGGACCAGTGTGTAGCTAGAGTGTATATTTACTTAGTAGAAATCACAAGGAGGTAGGCTGCGTGTTCGCTGCAAACGGGGACCTGATGGCACAGGCCTTGCCTTCCCATTTTGAATACTCAATTCATGCTGCCTTGAAACTACCTAAATAACAGTTTTAGGACTGGTCTTTGTCACTGTAGGCAGGGCTCTGGGAAGGGCACGAGTGTTCTCTACATCAACAGGGTGCTTTCATAGCCTGGGTGGGAGCTCCTCCTGAGACGCTCTAGAGCTAAAAGGAAACTTGACGTGAGTCCTTTCCTCAAGGTAAAGCCTCGAATAGCCTGCCGAAGCGGAAGATTGGAGCAGAGTGCTTGAAGCATTAGCTTTAGGTCTGTTTTCTTTTAAGGTTAGTAAGGTTTCAAGACACCGAGGACCTCGCGTGGGCACCCAATTCCCTGCAAGAACACCTAGTAGCAGCAGGCTCCACTAGGCTGCTAAGAAATATCCAGGCCTGAAAACATTTCCCAGTCACTCTGTGTATGCTGAGTGTAGGGCAACACACTGCACTCTTCCTTGGGAGATCTAGGTGTCCTCAGCACTCCAACAGCTCCAGGAAATCTGTTCTCTCACGTCCTACATGTCATGCAAATCTGCCTCATAGCCTTAGGCTGAGCGGCACTAAGGAACGAAAATTGCTTCGCATTCCTTGTACAGAGTCATATCTTACGACCCCATACTTACAGGAGAAAGTCGGCTTGCGTTCTGTCCTTAACCACAGCACAGATGTTCCTCTTACACTGCAGGGTTTTAGAAGAAGCTAAGCCCCGATAGCGTACTTAGAGCGTTCCTTGGAAGAGGCAGTTGGTTACACGGAGAACTCCGTGTCAAGGTAACGTTATTCAGGGAAGGGACCAGTGTGTAGCTACAGTGTATATTTACTTGGAGAAATCACCAGGAGGTAGGCTGCGTGTTCGCTGGAAACGGGGACCTGATGGCACAGGCCTTGCTTTCCCATTTTGAAAGCTCCATTCATGCTGCCTTGAAACTACCTAAAAAACAGTTTTAGGACGGGTCTCTAGTCGCTGTAGGCAGGGCTCTGGGAAGGGAACAAGTGTTCTCTACATCAACAGGGTGCTTTCATAGCCTGGGTGGGAGCTCCTCCTGAGACGCTCTAGAGCTAAAAGGAAACTTGACGTGAGTCCTTTCCTCAAGGTAAAGCCTCGAATAGCCTGCCGAAGCGGAAGCTTGGAGCAGAGTCCTTGAAGCATTAGCTTTAGGTGTGTTTTCTTTTAAGGTTGGTAAGCTTTCAGGACACCGAGGACCTCGCGTAGGCACCCTATTCCCTGCAAGAACACCTAGTACCGGCAGGCTGCACTAGGCTGCTAAGAAACATCCAGGCCCGGAAACCTTTCCCAGTCACTCTGTGTATGCTGAATGTAGGGCAACACACTGCACTCTTCCTTGGGAGAGCTGGATTTCCTCTGCACTCCAACATCTCCAGGAAATCTGTTCTCTCCCGTCCTACATGTCATGCAAATCTGCCTCATAGCCCTAGGCTGAGCGGCACTGAGAAACCAAAACTGCTTTGCATTCCTCATACAGAGTCATACCTTAAGACCCCATACTTACAGGAGAAAGTCGGCTTTCATTCCTGCCTTAACCACAGCACAGTTGTTCCTCTTACACTGCAGGGTTTTAAAAGAAGCTAAGCCCCGATAAGGTACCTAGAGCGTTCCTTGGGAGAGGCAGTTGGCTACACGGAGAACTCCGTGCCAAGGTAACGTTATTCATGTAAGGGACCAGTGTGTAGCTAGAGTGTATATTTACTTAGTAGAAATCACAAGGAGGTAGGCTGCGTGTTCGCTGCAAACGGGGACCTGATGGCACAGGCCTTGCCTTCCCATTTTGAATACTCAATTCATGCTGCCTTGAAACTACCTAAATAACAGTTTTAGGACTGGTCTTTGTCACTGTAGGCAGGGCTCTGGGAAGGGAACGAGTGTTCTCTACATCAACAGGGTGCTTCCATAGCCTGGGAGGGAGCTCCTCCTGAGACGCTCTAGAGTTAAAAGGAAACTTGACGTGAGTCCTTTCCTCAAGGTAAAGCCTCGAATAGCCTGCCGAAGCGGAAGCTTGGAGCAGAGTCCTTGAAGCATTAGCTTTAGGTCTGTTTTCTTTTAAGGTTAGTAAGCTTTCAAGACACCGAGGACCTCGCGTAGGCACCCTATTCCCTGCAAGAACACCTAGTACCGGCAGGCTGCACTAGGCTGCTAAGAAACATCCAGGCCCGGAAACCTTTCCCAGTCACTCTGTGTATGCTGAGTGTAGAGCAACACACTGCACTCTTCCTTGGGAGAGCTGGATTTCCTCTGCACTCCAACATCTCCAGGAAATCTGTTCTCTCACGTCCTACATGTCATGCAAATCTGCCTCATAGCCCTAGGCTGAGCGGCACTGAGAAACCAAAACTGCTTTGCATTCCTCGTACAGAGTCATACCTTAAGACCCCATACTTACAGGAGAAAGTCGGCTTTCATTCCTGCCTTAACCACAGCACAGATGTTCCTCTTACACTGCAGGGTTTTAAAAGAAGCTAAGCCCCGATAAGGTACCTAGAGCGTTCCTTGGGAGAGGCAGTTGGCTACACGGAGAACTCCGTGCCAAGAAAACTTTATTCAGGGAAGGGACCAGTGTGTAGCTAGAGTGTATATATACTTAGTAGAAATCTCAAGGAGGTAGGCTGCGTGTTCGCCGGGAAAGGGGACCTAGTGGCCCAGGCCTTGCCTTCCCATTTTGAATGCTCCATTTATGCTGCTTTAGGACGGGTCTCTAGTCACTGTAGGCAGGGCATTGGGAAGTGCACGAGTGTTCTCTACATCAACAGGGTGCTTTCATAGCCTGGGAGGGAGCTCCTCCTGAGACGCTCTAGAGCTAAAAGGAAACTTGACGTGAGTCCTTTCCTCAAGGTAAAGCCTCGAATAGCCTGCCGAAGCGGAAGATTGGAGCAGAGTGCTTGAAGCATTAGCTTTAGGTCTGTTTTCTTTTAAGGTTAGTAAGCTTTCAAGACACCGAGGACCTCGCGTGGGCACCCTATTCCCTGCAAGAACACCTAGTTCCGGCAGGCTGCACTAGGCTGCTAAGAAACATCCAGGCCCGGAAACCTTTCCCAGTCACTCTGTGTATGCTGAATGTAGGGCAACACACTGCACTCTTCCTTGGGAGAGCTGGATTTCCTCTGCACTCCAACATCTCCAGGAAATCTGTTCTCTCCCGTCCTACATGTCATGCAAATCTGCCTCATAGCCCTAGGCTGAGCGGCACTGAGAAACCAAAACTGCTTTGCATTCCTCATACAGAGTCATACCTTAAGACCCCATACTTACAGGAGAAAGTCGGCTTTCATTCCTGCCTTAACCACAGCACAGTTGTTCCTCTTACACTGCAGGGTTTTAAAAGAAGCTAAGCCCCGATAAGGTACCTAGAGCGTTCCTTGGGAGAGGCAGTTGGCTACACGGAGAACTCCGTGCCAAGGTAACGTTATTCATGTAAGGGACCAGTGTGTAGCTAGAGTGTATATTTACTTAGTAGAAATCACAAGGAGGTAGGCTGCGTGTTCGCTGCAAACGGGGACCTGATGGCACAGGCCTTGCCTTCCCATTTTGAATACTCAATTCATGCTGCCTTGAAACTACCTAAATAACAGTTTTAGGACTGGTCTTTGTCACTGTAGGCAGGGCTCTGGGTAGGGAACGAGTGTTCTCTACATCAACAGGGTGCTTTCATAGCCTGGGAAGGAGCTCCTCCTGAGACGCTCTAGAGCTAAAAGGAAACTTGACGTGAGTCCTTTCCTCAAGGTAAAGCCTCGAATAGCCTGCCGAAGCGGAAGATTGGAGCAGAGTGCTTGAAGCATTAGCTTTAGGTCTGTTTTCTTTTAAGGTTAGTAAGCTTTCAAGACACCGAGGACCTCGCGTGGGCACCCTATTCCCTGCAAGAACACCTAGTTCCGGCAGGCTCCACAAGGCTGCTAAGAAACATCCATTCCCGGAAACCTTTCCCAGTCACTCTGTGTATGCTGAGTGTAGAGCAACACAGTGCACTCTTCCTTGGGAGAGCTGGATTTCCTCTGCACTCCAACATCTCCAGGAAATCTGTTCTCTCACGTCCTACATGTCATGCAAATCTGCCTCATAGCCCTAGGCTGAGCGGCACTGAGAAACCAAAACTGCTTTGCATTCCTCGTACAGAGTCATACCTTAAGACCCCATACTTACAGGAGAAAGTCGGCTTTCGTTCCTGCCTTAACCACAGCACAGTTGTTCCTCTTACACTGCAGGGTTTTAAAAGAAGCTAAGCCCCGATAAGGTACCTAGAGCGTTCCTTGGGAGAGGCAGTTGGCTACACGGAGAACTCCGTGCCAAGGTAACGTTATTCATGTAAGGGACCAGTGTGTAGCTAGAGTGTATATTTACTTAGTAGAAATCACAAGGAGGTAGGCTGCGTGTTCGCTGCAAACGGGGACCTGATGGCACAGGCCTTGCCTTCCCATTTTGAATACTCAATTCATGCTGCCTTGAAACTACCTAAATAACAGTTTTAGGACTGGTCTTTGTCACTGTAGGCAGGGCTCTGGGAAGGGAACGAGTGTTCTCTACATCAACAGGGTGCTTCCATAGCCTGGGAGGGAGCTCCTCCTGAGACGCTCTAGAGTTAAAAGGAAACTTGACGTGAGTCCTTTCCTCAAGGTAAAGCCTCGAATAGCCTGCCGAAGCGGAAGCTTGGAGCAGAGTCCTTGAAGCATTAGCTTTAGGTCTGTTTTCTTTTAAGGTTAGTAAGCTTTCAAGACACCGAGGACCTCGCGTAGGCACCCTATTCCCTGCAAGAACACCTAGTACCGGCAGGCTGCACTAGGCTGCTAAGAAACATCCAGGCCCGGAAACCTTTCCCAGTCACTCTGTGTATGCTGAGTGTAGAGCAACACACTGCACTCTTCCTTGGGAGAGCTGGATTTCCTCTGCACTCCAACATCTCCAGGAAATCTGTTCTCTCCCGTCCTACATGTCATGCAAATCTGCCTCATAGCCCTAGGCTGAGCGGCACTGAGAAACCAAAACTGCTTTGCATTCCTCATACAGAGTCATACCTTAAGACCCCATACTTACAGGAGAAAGTCGGCTTTCATTCCTGCCTTAACCACAGCACAGTTGTTCCTCTTACACTGCAGGGTTTTAAAAGAAGCTAAGCCCCGATAAGGTACCTAGAGCGTTCCTTGGGAGAGGCAGTTGGCTACACGGAGAACTCCGTGCCAAGGTAACGTTATTCATGTAAGGGACCAGTGTGTAGCTAGAGTGTATATTAGTAGAAATCACAAGGAGGTAGGCTGCGTGTTCGCTGCAAACGGGGACCTGATGGCACAGGCCTTGCCTTCCCATTTTGAATACTCAATTCATGCTGCCTTGAAACTACCTAAATAACAGTTTTAGGACTGGTCTTTGTCACTGTAGGCAGGGCTCTGGGAAGGGCACGAGTGTTCTCTACATCAACAGGGTGCTTTCATAGCCTGGGTGGGAGCTCCTCCTGAGACGCTCTAGAGCTAAAAGGAAACTTGACGTGAGTCCTTTCCTCAAGGTAAAGCCTCGAATAGCCTGCCGAATCGGAAGATTGGAGCAGAGTGCTTGAAGCATTAGCTTTAGGTCTGTTTTCTTTTAAGGTTAGTAAGCTTTCAAGACACCGAGGACCTCGCGTGGGCACCCAATTCCCTGCAAGAACACCTAGTAGCAGCAGGCTGCACTAGGCTGCTAAGAAATATCCAGGCCTGAAAACATTTCCCAGTCACTCTGTGTATGCTGAGTGTAGGGCAACACACTGCACTCTTCCTTGGGAGATCTAGGTGTCCTCAGCACTCCAACAGCTCCAGGAAATCTGTTCTCTCACGTCCTACATGTCATGCAAATCTGCCTCATAGCCTTAGGCTGAGCGGCACTAAGGAACGAAAATTGCTTCGCATTCCTTGTACAGAGTCATATCTTACGACCCCATACTTACAGGAGAAAGTCGGCTTGCGTTCTGTCCTTAACCACAGCACAGATGTTCCTCTTACACTGCAGGGTTTTAGAAGAAGCTAAGCCCCGATAGCGTACTTAGAGCGTTCCTTGGAAGAGGCAGTTGGCTACACGGAGAACTCCGTGTCAAGGTAACGTTATTCAGGGAAGGGACCAGTGTGTAGCTACAGTGTATATTTACTTGGAGAAATCACCAGGAGGTAGGCTGCGTGTTCGCTGGAAACGGGGACCTGATGGCACAGGCCTTGCTTTCCCATTTTGAAAGCTCCATTCATGCTGCCTTGAAACTACCTAAAAAACAGTTTTAGGACGGGTCTCTAGTCGCTGTAGGCAGGGCTCTGGGAAGGGAACAAGTGTTCTCTACATCAACAGGGTGCTTTCATAGCCTGGGTGGGAGCTCCTCCTGAGACGCTCTAGAGCTAAAAGGAAACTTGACGTGAGTCCTTTCCTCAAGGTAAAGCCTCGAATAGCCTGCCGAAGCGGAAGCTTGGAGCAGAGTCCTTGAAGCATTAGCTTTAGGTGTGTTTTCTTTTAAGGTTGGTAAGCTTTCAGGACACCGAGGACCTCGCGTAGGCACCCTATTCCCTGCAAGAACACCTAGTACCGGCAGGCTGCACTAGGCTGCTAAGAAACATCCAGGCCCGGAAACCTTTCCCAGTCACTCTGTGTATGCTGAGTGTAGGGCAACACACTGCACTCTTCCTTGGGAGAGCTGGATTTCCTCTGCACTCCAACATCTCCAGGAAATCTGTTCTCTCACGTCCTACATGTCATGCAAATCTGCCTCATAGCCCTAGGCTGAGCGGCACTGAGAAACCAAAACTGCTTTGCATTCCTCGTACAGAGTCATACCTTAAGACCCCATACTTACAGGAGAAAGTCGGCTTTCGTTCCTGCCTTAACTACAGCACAGTTGTTCCTCTTACACTGCAGGGTTTTAAAAGAAGCTAAGCCCCGATAAGGTACCTAGAGCGTTCCTTGGGAGAGGCAGTTGTCTACACGGAGAACTCCGTGCCAAGAAAACTTTATTCAGGGAAGGGACCAGTGTGTAGCTAGAGTGTATATTTACTTAGTAGAAATCACAAGGAGGTAGGCTGCGTGTTCGCTGGAAACGGGGACCTGATGGCACAGGCCTTGCCTTCCCATTTTGAATACTCAATTCATGCTGCCTTGAAACGACCTAAATAACAGTTTTAGGACTGGTCTCTTGTCACTGTAGGCAGGGCTTTGGGAAGGGCACGAGTGTTCTCTACATCAACAGGGTGCTTCCATAGCCTGGGAGGGAGCTCCTCCTGAGACGCTCTAGAGTTAAAAGGAAACTTGACGTGAGTCCTTTCCTCAAGGTAAAGCCTCGAATAGCCTGCCGAAGCGGAAGCTTGGAGCAGAGTCCTTGAAGCATTAGCTTTAGGTCTGTTTTCTTTTAAGGTTAGTAAGCTTTCAAGACACCGAGGACCTCGCGTAGGCACCCTATTCCCTGCAAGAACACCTAGTACCGGCAGGCTGCACTAGGCTGCTAAGAAACATCCAGGCCCGGAAACCTTTCCCAGTCACTCTGTGTATGCTGAGTGTAGGGCAACACACTGCACTCTTCCTTGGGAGAGCTGGATTTCCTCTGCACTCCAACATCTCCAGGAAATCTGTTCTCTCACGTCCTACATGTCATGCAAATCTGCCTCATAGCCCTAGGCTGAGCGGCACTGAGAAACCAAAACTGCTTTGCATTCCTCATACAGAGTCATACCTTAAGACCCCATACTTACAGGAGAAAGTCGGCTTTCATTCCTGCCTTAACCACAGCACAGATGTTCCTCTTACACTGCAGGGTTTTAAAAGAAGCTAAGCCCCGATAAGGTACCTAGAGCGTTCCTTGGGAGAGGCAGTTGGCTACACGGAGAACTCCGTGCCAAGAAAACTTTATTCAGGGAAGGGACCAGTGTGTAGCTAGAGTGTATATATACTTAGTAGAAATCTCAAGGAGGTAGGCTGCGTGTTCGCCGGGAAAGGGGACCTAGTGGCCCAGGCCTTGCCTTCCCATTTTGAATGCTCCATTTATGCTGCTTTAGGACGGGTCTCTAGTCACTGTAGGCAGGGCATTGGGAAGTGCACGAGTGTTCTCTACATCAACAGGGTGCTTTCATAGCCTGGGAGGGAGCTCCTCCTGAGACGCTCTAGAGCTAAAAGGAAACTTGACGTGAGTCCTTTCCTCAAGGTAAAGCCTCGAATAGCCTGCCGAAGCGGAAGATTGGAGCAGAGTGCTTGAAGCATTAGCTTTAGGTCTGTTTTCTTTTAAGGTTAGTAAGCTTTCAAGACACCGAGGACCTCGCGTGGGCACCCTATTCCCTGCAAGAACACCTAGTTCCGGCAGGCTCCACAAGGCTGCTAAGAAACATCCAGGCCCGGAAACCTTTCCCAGTCACTCTGTGTATGCTGAGTGTAGAACAACACACTGCACTCTTCCTTGGGAGACCTACGTTTCCTCAGCACTCCAACATCTCCAGGAAATCTGTTCTCTCACGTCCTACATGTCATGCAATTCTGCCACATAGCCCTAGGCTGAGCGGCACTGAGAAACCAAAACTGCTTTGCATTCCTCGTACAGAGTCATACCTTAAGACCCCATACTTACAGGAGAAAGTCGGCTTTCATTCCTGCCTTAACCACAGCACAGTTGTTCCTCTTACACTGCAGGGTTTTAAAAGAAGCTAAGCCCCGATAAGGTACCTAGAGCGTTCCTTGGGAGAGGCAGTTGGCTACACGGAGAACTCCGTGCCAAGGTAACGTTATTCATGTAAGGGACCAGTTTGTAGCTAGAGTGTATATTTACTTAGTAGAAATCACAAGGAGGTAGGCTGCGTGTTCGCTGCAAACGGGGACCTGATGGCACAGGCCTTGCCTTCCCATTTTGAATACTCAATTCATGCTGCCTTGAAACTACCTAAATAACAGTTTTAGGACTGGTCTTTGTCACTGTAGGCAGGGCTCTGGGAAGGGCACGAGTGTTCTCTACATCAACAGGGTGCTTTCATAGCCTGGGTGGGAGCTCCTCCTGAGACGCTCTAGAGCTAAAAGGAAACTTGACGTGAGTCCTTTCCTCAAGGTAAAGCCTCGAATAGCCTGCCGAAGCGGAAGATTGGAGCAGAGTGCTTGAAGCATTAGCTTTAGGTCTGTTTTCTTTTAAGGTTAGTAAGGTTTCAAGACACCGAGGACCTCGCGTGGGCACCCAATTCCCTGCAAGAACACCTAGTAGCAGCAGGCTCCACTAGGCTGCTAAGAAATATCCAGGCCTGAAAACATTTCCCAGTCACTCTGTGTATGCTGAGTGTAGGGCAACACACTGCACTCTTCCTTGGGAGATCTAGGTGTCCTCAGCACTCCAACAGCTCCAGGAAATCTGTTCTCTCACGTCCTACATGTCATGCAAATCTGCCTCATAGCCTTAGGCTGAGCGGCACTAAGGAACGAAAATTGCTTCGCATTCCTTGTACAGAGTCATATCTTACGACCCCATACTTACAGGAGAAAGTCGGCTTGCGTTCTGTCCTTAACCACAGCACAGATGTTCCTCTTACACTGCAGGGTTTTAGAAGAAGCTAAGCCCCGATAGCGTACTTAGAGCGTTCCTTGGAAGAGGCAGTTGGTTACACGGAGAACTCCGTGTCAAGGTAACGTTATTCAGGGAAGGGACCAGTGTGTAGCTACAGTGTATATTTACTTGGAGAAATCACCAGGAGGTAGGCTGCGTGTTCGCTGGAAACGGGGACCTGATGGCACAGGCCTTGCTTTCCCATTTTGAAAGCTCCATTCATGCTGCCTTGAAACTACCTAAAAAACAGTTTTAGGACGGGTCTCTAGTCGCTGTAGGCAGGGCTCTGGGAAGGGAACAAGTGTTCTCTACATCAACAGGGTGCTTTCATAGCCTGGGTGGGAGCTCCTCCTGAGACGCTCTAGAGCTAAAAGGAAACTTGACGTGAGTCCTTTCCTCAAGGTAAAGCCTCGAATAGCCTGCCGAAGCGGAAGCTTGGAGCAGAGTCCTTGAAGCATTAGCTTTAGGTGTGTTTTCTTTTAAGGTTGGTAAGCTTTCAGGACACCGAGGACCTCGCGTAGGCACCCTATTCCCTGCAAGAACACCTAGTACCGGCAGGCTGCACTAGGCTGCTAAGAAACATCCAGGCCCGGAAACCTTTCCCAGTCACTCTGTGTATGCTGAATGTAGGGCAACACACTGCACTCTTCCTTGGGAGAGCTGGATTTCCTCTGCACTCCAACATCTCCAGGAAATCTGTTCTCTCCCGTCCTACATGTCATGCAAATCTGCCTCATAGCCCTAGGCTGAGCGGCACTGAGAAACCAAAACTGCTTTGCATTCCTCATACAGAGTCATACCTTAAGACCCCATACTTACAGGAGAAAGTCGGCTTTCATTCCTGCCTTAACCACAGCACAGTTGTTCCTCTTACACTGCAGGGTTTTAAAAGAAGCTAAGCCCCGATAAGGTACCTAGAGCGTTCCTTGGGAGAGGCAGTTGGCTACACGGAGAACTCCGTGCCAAGGTAACGTTATTCATGTAAGGGACCAGTGTGTAGCTAGAGTGTATATTTACTTAGTAGAAATCTCAAGGAGGTAGGCTGCGTGTTCGCCGGGAAAGGGGACCTAGTGGCCCAGGCCTTGCCTTCCCATTTTGAATGCTCCATTTATGCTGCTTTAGGACGGGTCTCTAGTCACTGTAGGCAGGGCATTGGGAAGTGCACGAGTGTTCTCTACATCAACAGGGTGCTTTCATAGCCTGGGAGGGAGCTCCTCCTGAGACGCTCTAGAGCTAAAAGGAAACTTGACGTGAGTCCTTTCCTCAAGGTAAAGCCTCGAATAGCCTGCCGAAGCGGAAGATTGGAGCAGAGTGCTTGAAGCATTAGCTTTAGGTCTGTTTTCTTTTAAGGTTAGTAAGCTTTCAAGACACCGAGGACCTCGCGTGGGCACCCTATTCCCTGCAAGAACACCTAGTTCCGGCAGGCTCCACAAGGCTGCTAAGAAACATCCAGGCCCGGAAACCTTTCCCAGTCACTCTGTGTATGCTGAGTGTAGAACAACACACTGCACTCTTCCTTGGGAGACCTACGTTTCCTCAGCACTCCAACATCTCCAGGAAATCTGTTCTCTCACGTCCTACATGTCATGCAATTCTGCCACATAGCCCTAGGCTGAGCGGCACTGAGAAACCAAAACTGCTTTGCATTCCTCGTACAGAGTCATACCTTAAGACCCCATACTTACAGGAGAAAGTCGGCTTTCATTCCTGCCTTAACCACAGCACAGTTGTTCCTCTTACACTGCAGGGTTTTAAAAGAAGCTAAGCCCCGATAAGGTACCTAGAGCGTTCCTTGGGAGAGGCAGTTGGCTACACGGAGAACTCCGTGCCAAGGTAACGTTATTCATGTAAGGGACCAGTGTGTAGCTAGAGTGTATATTTACTTAGTAGAAATCACAAGGAGGTAGGCTGCGTGTTCGCTGCAAACGGGGACCTGATGGCACAGGCCTTGCCTTCCCATTTTGAATACTCAATTCATGCTGCCTTGAAACTACCTAAATAACAGTTTTAGGACTGGTCTTTGTCACTGTAGGCAGGGCTCTGGGAAGGGCACGAGTGTTCTCTACATCAACAGGGTGCTTTCATAGCCTGGGTGGGAGCTCCTCCTGAGACGCTCTAGAGCTAAAAGGAAACTTGACGTGAGTCCTTTCCTCAAGGTAAAGCCTCGAATAGCCTGCCGAAGCGGAAGATTGGAGCAGAGTGCTTGAAGCATTAGCTTTAGGTCTGTTTTCTTTTAAGGTTAGTAAGGTTTCAAGACACCGAGGACCTCGCGTGGGCACCCAATTCCCTGCAAGAACACCTAGTAGCAGCAGGCTCCACTAGGCTGCTAAGAAATATCCAGGCCTGAAAACATTTCCCAGTCACTCTGTGTATGCTGAGTGTAGGGCAACACACTGCACTCTTCCTTGGGAGATCTAGGTGTCCTCAGCACTCCAACAGCTCCAGGAAATCTGTTCTCTCACGTCCTACATGTCATGCAAATCTGCCTCATAGCCTTAGGCTGAGCGGCACTAAGGAACGAAAATTGCTTCGCATTCCTTGTACAGAGTCATATCTTACGACCCCATACTTACAGGAGAAAGTCGGCTTGCGTTCTGTCCTTAACCACAGCACAGATGTTCCTCTTACACTGCAGGGTTTTAGAAGAAGCTAAGCCCCGATAGCGTACTTAGAGCGTTCCTTGGAAGAGGCAGTTGGTTACACGGAGAACTCCGTGTCAAGGTAACGTTATTCAGGGAAGGGACCAGTGTGTAGCTACAGTGTATATTTACTTGGAGAAATCACCAGGAGGTAGGCTGCGTGTTCGCTGGAAACGGGGACCTGATGGCACAGGCCTTGCTTTCCCATTTTGAAAGCTCCATTCATGCTGCCTTGAAACTACCTAAAAAACAGTTTTAGGACGGGTCTCTAGTCGCTGTAGGCAGGGCTCTGGGAAGGGAACAAGTGTTCTCTACATCAACAGGGTGCTTTCATAGCCTGGGTGGGAGCTCCTCCTGAGACGCTCTAGAGCTAAAAGGAAACTTGACGTGAGTCCTTTCCTCAAGGTAAAGCCTCGAATAGCCTGCCGAAGCGGAAGCTTGGAGCAGAGTCCTTGAAGCATTAGCTTTAGGTGTGTTTTCTTTTAAGGTTGGTAAGCTTTCAGGACACCGAGGACCTCGCGTAGGCACCCTATTCCCTGCAAGAACACCTAGTACCGGCAGGCTGCACTAGGCTGCTAAGAAACATCCAGGCCCGGAAACCTTTCCCAGTCACTCTGTGTATGCTGAATGTAGGGCAACACACTGCAATCTTCCTTGGGAGAGCTGGATTTCCTCTGCACTCCAACATCTCCAGGAAATCTGTTCTCTCCCGTCCTACATGTCATGCAAATCTGCCTCATAGCCCTAGGCTGAGCGGCACTGAGAAACCAAAACTGCTTTGCATTCCTCATACAGAGTCATACCTTAAGACCCCATACTTACAGGAGAAAGTCGGCTTTCATTCCTGCCTTAACCACAGCACAGTTGTTCCTCTTACACTGCAGGGTTTTAAAAGAAGCTAAGCCCCGATAAGGTACCTAGAGCGTTCCTTGGGAGAGGCAGTTGGCTACACGGAGAACTCCGTGCCAAGGTAACGTTATTCATGTAAGGGACCAGTGTGTAGCTAGAGTGTATATTTACTTAGTAGAAATCACAAGGAGGTAGGCTGCGTGTTCGCTGCAAACGGGGACCTGATGGCACAGGCCTTGCCTTCCCATTTTGAATACTCAATTCATGCTGCCTTGAAACTACCTAAATAACAGTTTTAGGACTGGTCTTTGTCACTGTAGGCAGGGCTCTGGGAAGGGAACGAGTGTTCTCTACATCAACAGGGTGCTTCCATAGCCTGGGAGGGAGCTCCTCCTGAGACGCTCTAGAGTTAAAAGGAAACTTGACGTGAGTCCTTTCCTCAAGGTAAAGCCTCGAATAGCCTGCCGAAGCGGAAGCTTGGAGCAGAGTCCTTGAAGCATTAGCTTTAGGTCTGTTTTCTTTTAAGGTTAGTAAGCTTTCAAGACACCGAGGACCTCGCGTAGGCACCCTATTCCCTGCAAGAACACCTAGTACCGGCAGGCTGCACTAGGCTGCTAAGAAACATCCAGGCCCGGAAACCTTTCCCAGTCACTCTGTGTATGCTGAGTGTAGAGCAACACACTGCACTCTTCCTTGGGAGAGCTGGATTTCCTCTGCACTCCAACATCTCCAGGAAATCTGTTCTCTCACGTCCTACATGTCATGCAAATCTGCCTCATAGCCCTAGGCTGAGCGGCACTGAGAAACCAAAACTGCTTTGCATTCCTCGTACAGAGTCATACCTTAAGACCCCATACTTACAGGAGAAAGTCGGCTTTCATTCCTGCCTTAACCACAGCACAGATGTTCCTCTTACACTGCAGGGTTTTAAAAGAAGCTAAGCCCCGATAAGGTACCTAGAGCGTTCCTTGGGAGAGGCAGTTGGCTACACGGAGAACTCCGTGCCAAGAAAACTTTATTCAGGGAAGGGACCAGTGTGTAGCTAGAGTGTATATATACTTAGTAGAAATCTCAAGGAGGTAGGCTGCGTGTTCGCCGGGAAAGGGGACCTAGTGGCCCAGGCCTTGCCTTCCCATTTTGAATGCTCCATTTATGCTGCTTTAGGACGGGTCTCTAGTCACTGTAGGCAGGGCATTGGGAAGTGCACGAGTGTTCTCTACATCAACAGGGTGCTTTCATAGCCTGGGAGGGAGCTCCTCCTGAGACGCTCTAGAGCTAAAAGGAAACTTGACGTGAGTCCTTTCCTCAAGGTAAAGCCTCGAATAGCCTGCCGAAGCGGAAGATTGGAGCAGAGTGCTTGAAGCATTAGCTTTAGGTCTGTTTTCTTTTAAGGTTAGTAAGCTTTCAAGACACCGAGGACCTCGCGTGGGCACCCTATTCCCTGCAAGAACACCTAGTACCGGCAGGCTGCACTAGGCTGCTAAGAAACATCCAGGCCCGGAAACCTTTCCCAGTCACTCTGTGTATGCTGAATGTAGGGCAACACACTGCACTCTTCCTTGGGAGAGCTGGATTTCCTCTGCACTCCAACATCTCCAGGAAATCTGTTCTCTCCCGTCCTACATGTCATGCAAATCTGCCTCATAGCCCTAGGCTGAGCGGCACTGAGAAACCAAAACTGCTTTGCATTCCTCATACAGAGTCATACCTTAAGACCCCATACTTACAGGAGAAAGTCGGCTTTCATTCCTGCCTTAACCACAGCACAGTTGTTCCTCTTACACTGCAGGGTTTTAAAAGAAGCTAAGCCCCGATAAGGTACCTAGAGCGTTCCTTGGGAGAGGCAGTTGGCTACACGGAGAACTCCGTGCCAAGGTAACGTTATTCATGTAAGGGACCAGTGTGTAGCTAGAGTGTATATTTACTTAGTAGAAATCACAAGGAGGTAGGCTGCGTGTTCGCTGCAAACGGGGACCTGATGGCACAGGCCTTGCCTTCCCATTTTGAATACTCAATTCATGCTGCCTTGAAACTCCCTAAATAACAGTTTTAGGACTGGTCTTTGTCACTGTAGGCAGGGCTCTGGGTAGGGAACGAGTGTTCTCTACATCAACAGGGTGCTTTCATAGCCTGGGAAGGAGCTCCTCCTGAGACGCTCTAGAGCTAAAAGGAAACTTGACGTGAGTCCTTTCCTCAAGGTAAAGCCTCGAATAGCCTGCCGAAGCGGAAGATTGGAGCAGAGTGCTTGAAGCATTAGCTTTAGGTCTGTTTTCTTTTAAGGTTAGTAAGCTTTCAAGACACCGAGGACCTCGCGTGGGCACCCTATTCCCTGCAAGAACACCTAGTTCCAGCAGGCTCCACAAGGCTGCTAAGAAATATCCATTCCCGGAAACCTTTCCCAGTCACTCTGTGTATGCTGAGTGTAGAGCAACACAGTGCACTCTTCCTTGGGAGACCTAGGTTTCCTCAGCACTCCAACTTCTCCTGGAAATCTGTTCTCTCACGTCCTACATATCATGCAAATCTGCCACATAGCCCTAGGCTGAGCGGCACTGAGAAACCAAAACTGCTTTGCATTCCTCGTACAGAGTCATACCTTAAGACCCCATACTTTCAGGAGAAAGTCGGCTTTCATTCCTGCCTTAACCACAGCACAGTTGTTCCTCTTACACTGCAGGGTTTTAAAAGAAGCTAAGCCCCGATAAGGTACCTAGAGCGTTCCTTGGGAGAGGCAGTTTTCTACACGGAGAACTCCGTGCCAAGAAAACTTTATTCAGGGCAGGGACCAGTGTGTAGCTAGAGTGTATATTTAATTAGTAGAAATCACAAGGAGGTAGGCTGCGTGTTCGCTGGAAACGGGGACCTGATGGCACAGGACTTGCCTTCCCATTTTGAATACTCAATTCATGCTGCCTTGAAACTACCTAAATAACAGTTTTAAGACTGGTCTCTTGTCACTGTAGGCAGGGCTTTGGGAAGGGCACGAGCGTTCTCTACATCAACAGGGTGCTTTCATAGCCTGGGAGGGAGCTCCTCCTGAGACGCTCTAGAGCTAAAAGGAAACTTGACGTGAGTCCTTTCTTCAAGGTAAAGCCGCGAATAGCCTGCCGAATCGGAAGATTGGAGCAGAGTGCTTGAAGCATTAGCTTTAGGTCTGTTTTCTTTTAAGGTTAGTAAGCTTTCAAGACACCGAGGACCTCGCGTGGGCACCCTATTCCCTGCAAGAACACCTAGTTCCGGCAGGCTCCACAAGGCTGCTAAGAAACATCCAGGCCCGGAAACCATTCCCAGTCACTCTGTGTATGCTGAGTGTAGAGCAACACACTGCACTCTTCCTTGGGAGACCTAGGTTTCTTCAGCACTCCAATATCTCCAGGAAATCTGTTCTCTCACGTCCTACATGTCATGCAAATCTGCCACATAGCCCTAGGCTGAGCGGCACTGAGAAACCAAAACTGCTTTGCATTCCTCGTACAGAGTCATACCTTAAGACCCCATACTTACAGGAGAAAGTCGGCTTTCGTTCCTGCCTTAACTAGAGCACAGTTGTTCCTCTTACACTGCAGGGTTTTAAAAGAAGCTAAGCCCCGATAAGGTACCTAGAGCGTTCCTATGGAGAGGCAGTTGTCTACACGGAGAACTCCGTGCCAAGAAAACTTTATTCAGGGAAGGGACCAGTGTGTAGCTAGAGTGTATATTTACTTAGTAGAAATCACAAGGAGGTAGGCTGCGTGTTCGCTGGAAACGGGGACCTGATGGCACAGGCCTTGCCTTCCCATTTCGAATACTCAATTCATGCTGCCTTGAAACGACCTAAATAACAGTTTTAGGACTGGTCTCTTGTCACTGTAGGCAGGGCTTTGGGAAGGGCACGAGCGTTCTCTACATCAACAGGGTGCTTTCATAGCCTGGGAGGGAGCTCCTCCTGAGACGCTCTAGAGCTAAAAGGAAACTTGACGTGAGTCCTTTCTTCAAGGTAAAGCCGCGAATAGCCTGCCGAATCGGAAGATTGGAGCAGAGTGCTTGAAGCATTAGCTTTAGGTCTGTTTTCTTTTAAGGTTAGTAAGCTTTCAAGACACCGAGGACCTCGCGTGGGCACCCTATTCCCTGCAAGAACACCTAGTTCCGGCAGGCTCCACAAGGCTGCTAAGAAACATCCAGGCCCGGAAACCATTCCCAGTCACTCTGTGTATGCTGAGTGTAGAGCAACACACTGCACTCTTCCTTGGGAGACCTAGGTTTCTTCAGCACTCCAATATCTCCAGGAAATCTGTTCTCTCACGTCCTACATGTCATGCAAATCTGCCACATAGCCCTAGGCTGAGCGGCACTGAGAAACCAAAACTGCTTTGCATTCCTCGTACAGAGTCATACCTTAAGACCCCATACTTACAGGAGAAAGTCGGCTTTCGTTCCTGCCTTAACTACAGCACAGTTGTTCCTCTTACACTGCAGGGTTTTAAAAGAAGCTAAGCCCCGATAAGGTACCTAGAGCGTTCCTTGGGAGAGGCAGTTGTCTACACGGAGAACTCCGTGCCAAGAAAACTTTATTCAGGGAAGGGACCAGTGTGTAGCTAGAGTGTATATTTACTTAGTAGAAATCACAAGGAGGTAGGCTGCGTGTTCGCTGGAAACGGGGACCTGATGGCACAGGCCTTGCCTTCCCATTTTGAATACTCAATTCATGCTGCCTTGAAACGACCTAAATAACAGTTTTAGGACTGGTCTCTTGTCACTGTAGGCAGGGCTTTGGGAAGGGCACGAGTGTTCTCTACATCAACAGGGTGCTTCCATAGCCTGGGAGGGAGCTCCTCCTGAGACGCTCTAGAGTTAAAAGGAAACTTGACGTGAGTCCTTTCCTCAAGGTAAAGCCTCGAATAGCCTGCCGAAGCGGAAGCTTGGAGCAGAGTCCTTGAAGCATTAGCTTTAGGTCTGTTTTCTTTTAAGGTTAGTAAGCTTTCAAGACACCGAGGACCTCGCGTAGGCACCCTATTCCCTGCAAGAACACCTAGTACCGGCAGGCTGCACTAGGCTGCTAAGAAACATCCAGGCCCGGAAACCTTTCCCAGTCACTCTGTGTATGCTGAGTGTAGGGCAACACACTGCACTCTTCCTTGGGAGAGCTGGATTTCCTCTGCACTCCAACATCTCCAGGAAATCTGTTCTCTCACGTCCTACATGTCATGCAAATCCGCCTCATAGCCCTAGGCTGAGCGGCACTGAGAAACCAAAACTGCTTTGCATTCCTCGTACAGAGTCATACCTTAAGACCCCATACTTACAGGAGAAAGTCGGCTTTCATTCCTGCCTTAACCACAGCACAGATGTTCCTCTTACACTGCAGGGTTTTAAAAGAAGCTAAGCCCCGATAAGGTACCTAGAGCGTTCCTTGGGAGAGGCAGTTGGCTACACGGAGAACTCCGTGCCAAGGTAACGTTATTCATGTAAGGGACCAGTGTGTAGCTAGAGTGTATATTTACTTAGTAGAAATCACAAGGAGGTAGGCTGCGTGTTCGCTGCAAACGGGGACCTGATGGCACAGGCCTTGCCTTCCCATTTTGAATACTCAATTCATGCTGCCTTGAAACGACCTAAATAACAGTTTTAGGACTGGTCTTTGTCACTGTAGGCAGGGCTCTGGGAAGGGCACGAGTGTTCTCTACATCAACAGGGTGCTTTCATAGCCTGGGTGGGAGCTCCTCCTGAGACGCTCTAGAGCTAAAAGGAAACTTGACGTGAGTCCTTTCCTCAAGGTAAAGCCTCGAATAGCCTGCCGAAGCGGAAGATTGGAGCAGAGTGCTTGAAGCATTAGCTTTAGGTCTGTTTTCTTTTAAGGTTAGTAAGGTTTCAAGACACCGAGGACCTCGCGTGGGCACCCAATTCCCTGCAAGAACACCTAGTAGCAGCAGGCTCCACTAGGCTGCTAAGAAATATCCAGGCCTGAAAACATTTCCCTGTCACTCTCTGTATGCTGAGTGTAGGGCAACACACTGCACTCTTCCTTGGGAGATCTAGGTGTCCTCAGCACTCCAACAGCTCCAGGAAATCTGTTCTCTCACGTCCTACATGTCATGCAAATCTGCCTCATAGCCTTAGGCTGAGCGGCACTAAGGAACGAAAATTGCTTCGCATTCCTTGTACAGAGTCATATCTTACGACCCCATACTTACAGGAGAAAGTCGGCTTGCGTTCTGTCCTTAACCACAGCACAGATGTTCCTCTTACACTGCAGGGTTTTAGAAGAAGCTAAGCCCCGATAGCGTACTTAGAGCGTTCCTTGGAAGAGGCAGTTGGTTACACGGAGAACTCCGTGTCAAGGTAACGTTATTCAGGGAAGGGACCAGTGTGTAGCTACAGTGTATATTTACTTGGAGAAATCACCAGGAGGTAGGCTGCGTGTTCGCTGGAAACGGGGACCTGATGGCACAGGCCTTGCTTTCCCATTTTGAAAGCTCCATTCATGCTGCCTTGAAACTACCTAAAAAACAGTTTTAGGACGGGTCTCTAGTCGCTGTAGGCAGGGCTCTGGGAAGGGAACAAGTGTTCTCTACATCAACAGGGTGCTTTCATAGCCTGGGTGGGAGCTCCTCCTGAGACGCTCTAGAGCTAAAAGGAAACTTGACGTGAGTCCTTTCCTCAAGGTAAAGCCTCGAATAGCCTGCCGAAGCGGAAGCTTGGAGCAGAGTCCTTGAAGCATTAGCTTTAGGTGTGTTTTCTTTTAAGGTTGGTAAGCTTTCAGGACACCGAGGACCTCGCGTAGGCACCCTATTCCCTGCAAGAACACCTAGTACCGGCAGGCTGCACTAGGCTGCTAAGAAACATCCAGGCCCGGAAACCTTTCCCAGTCACTCTGTGTATGCTGAATGTAGGGCAACACACTGCACTCTTCCTTGGGAGAGCTGGATTTCCTCTGCACTCCAACATCTCCAGGAAATCTGTTCTCTCCCGTCCTACATGTCATGCAAATCTGCCTCATAGCCCTAGGCTGAGCGGCACTGAGAAACCAAAACTGCTTTGCATTCCTCATACAGAGTCATACCTTAAGACCCCATACTTACAGGAGAAAGTCGGCTTTCATTCCTGCCTTAACCACAGCACAGTTGTTCCTCTTACACTGCAGGGTTTTAAAAGAAGCTAAGCCCCGATAAGGTACCTAGAGCGTTCCTTGGGAGAGGCAGTTGGCTACACGGAGAACTCCGTGCCAAGGTAACGTTATTCATGTAAGGGACCAGTGTGTAGCTAGAGTGTATATTTACTTAGTAGAAATCACAAGGAGGTAGGCTGCGTGTTCGCTGCAAACGGGGACCTGATGTCACAGGCCTTGCCTTCCCATTTTGAATACTCAATTCATGCTGCCTTGAAACTACCTAAATAACAGTTTTAGGACTGGTCTTTGTCACTGTAGGCAGGGCTCTGGGAAGGGAACGAGTGTTCTCTACATCAACAGGGTGCTTCCATAGCCTGGGAGGGAGCTCCTCCTGAGACGCTCTAGAGTTAAAAGGAAACTTGACGTGAGTCCTTTCCTCAAGGTAAAGCCTCGAATAGCCTGCCGAAGCGGAAGCTTGGAGCAGAGTCCTTGAAGCATTAGCTTTAGGTCTGTTTTCTTTTAAGGTTAGTAAGCTTTCAAGACACCGAGGACCTCGCGTAGGCACCCTATTCCCTGCAAGAACACCTAGTACCGGCAGGCTGCACTAGGCTGCTAAGAAACATCCAGGCCCGGAAACCTTTCCCAGTCACTCTGTGTATGCTGAGTGTAGAGCAACACACTGCACTCTTCCTTGGGAGAGCTGGATTTCCTCTGCACTCCAACATCTCCAGGAAATCTGTTCTCTCACGTCCTACATGTCATGCAAATCTGCCTCATAGCCCTAGGCTGAGCGGCACTGAGAAACCAAAACTGCTTTGCATTCCTCGTACAGAGTCATACCTTAAGACCCCATACTTACAGGAGAAAGTCGGCTTTCATTCCTGCCTTAACCACAGCACAGATGTTCCTCTTACACTGCAGGGTTTTAAAAGAAGCTAAGCCCCGATAAGGTACCTAGAGCGTTCCTTGGGAGAGGCAGTTGGCTACACGGAGAACTCCGTGCCAAGAAAACTTTATTCAGGGAAGGGACCAGTGTGTAGCTAGAGTGTATATTTACTTAGTAGAAATCACAAGGAGGTAGGCTGCGTGTTCGCTGCAAACGGGGACCTGATGGCACAGGCCTTGCCTTCCCATTTTGAATACTCAATTCATGCTGCCTTGAAACGACCTAAATAACAGTTTTAGGACTGGTCTTTGTCACTGTAGGCAGGGCTCTGGGAAGGGAACGAGTGTTCTCTACATCAACAGGGTGCTTCCATAGCCTGGGAGGGAGCTCCTCCTGAGACGCTCTAGAGTTAAAAGGAAACTTGACGTGAGTCCTTTCCTCAAGGTAAAGCCTCGAATAGCCTGCCGAAGCGGAAGCTTGGAGCAGAGTCCTTGAAGCATTAGCTTTAGGTCTGTTTTCTTTTAAGGTTAGTAAGCTTTCAAGACACCGAGGACCTCGCGTAGGCACCCTATTCCCTGCAAGAACACCTAGTACCGGCAGGCTGCACTAGGCTGCTAAGAAACATCCAGGCCCGGAAACCTTTCCCAGTCACTCTGTGTATGCTGAATGTAGGGCAACACACTGCAATCTTCCTTGGGAGAGCTGGATTTCCTCTGCACTCCAACATCTCCAGGAAATCTGTTCTCTCCCGTCCTACATGTCATGCAAATCTGCCTCATAGCCCTAGGCTGAGCGGCACTGAGAAACCAAAACTGCTTTGCATTCCTCATACAGAGTCATACCTTAAGACCCCATACTTACAGGAGAAAGTCGGCTTTCATTCCTGCCTTAACCACAGCACAGTTGTTCCTCTTACACTGCAGGGTTTTAAAAGAAGCTAAGCCCCGATAAGGTACCTAGAGCGTTCCTTGGGAGAGGCAGTTGGCTACACGGAGAACTCCGTGCCAAGGTAACGTTATTCATGTAAGGGACCAGTGTGTAGCTAGAGTGTATATTTACTTAGTAGAAATCACAAGGAGGTAGGCTGCGTGTTCGCTGCAAACGGGGACCTGATGGCACAGGCCTTGCCTTCCCATTTTGAATACTCAATTCATGCTGCCTTGAAACTACCTAAATAACAGTTTTAGGACTGGTCTTTGTCACTGTAGGCAGGGCTCTGGGAAGGGCACGAGTGTTCTCTACATCAACAGGGTGCTTTCATAGCCTGGGTGGGAGCTCCTCCTGAGACGCTCTAGAGCTAAAAGGAAACTTGACGTGAGTCCTTTCCTCAAGGTAAAGCCTCGAATAGCCTGCCGAATCGGAAGATTGGAGCAGAGTGCTTGAAGCATTAGCTTTAGGTCTGTTTTCTTTTAAGGTTAGTAAGGTTTCAAGACACCGAGGACCTCGCGTGGGCACCCAATTCCCTGCAAGAACACCTAGTAGCAGCAGGCTGCACTAGGCTGCTAAGAAATATCCAGGCCTGAAAACATTTCCCAGTCACTCTGTGTATGCTGAGTGTAGGGCAACACACTGCACTCTTCCTTGGGAGATCTAGGTGTCCTCAGCACTCCAACAGCTCCAGGAAATCTGTTCTCTCACGTCCTACATGTCATGCAAATCTGCCTCATAGCCTTAGGCTGAGCGGCACTAAGGAACGAAAATTGCTTCGCATTCCTTGTACAGAGTCATATCTTACGACCCCATACTTACAGGAGAAAGTCGGCTTGCGTTCTGTCCTTAACCACAGCACAGATGTTCCTCTTACACTGCAGGGTTTTAGAAGAAGCTAAGCCCCGATAGCGTACTTAGAGCGTTCCTTGGAAGAGGCAGTTGGCTACACGGAGAACTCCGTGTCAAGGTAACGTTATTCAGGGAAGGGACCAGTGTGTAGCTACAGTGTATATTTACTTGGAGAAATCACCAGGAGGTAGGCTGCGTGTTCGCTGGAAACGGGGACCTGATGGCACAGGCCTTGCTTTCCCATTTTGAAAGCTCCATTCATGCTGCCTTGAAACTACCTAAAAAACAGTTTTAGGACGGGTCTCTAGTCGCTGTAGGCAGGGCTCTGGGAAGGGAACAAGTGTTCTCTACATCAACAGGGTGCTTTCATAGCCTGGGTGGGAGCTCCTCCTGAGACGCTCTAGAGCTAAAAGGAAACTTGACGTGAGTCCTTTCCTCAAGGTAAAGCCTCGAATAGCCTGCCGAAGCGGAAGCTTGGAGCAGAGTCCTTGAAGCATTAGCTTTAGGTGTGTTTTCTTTTAAGGTTGGTAAGCTTTCAGGACACCGAGGACCTCGCGTAGGCACCCTATTCCCTGCAAGAACACCTAGTACCGGCAGGCTGCACTAGGCTGCTAAGAAACATCCAGGCCCGGAAACCTTTCCCAGTCACTCTGTGTATGCTGAATGTAGGGCAACACACTGCACTCTTCCTTGGGAGAGCTGGATTTCCTCTGCACTCCAACATCTCCAGGAAATCTGTTCTCTCCCGTCCTACATGTCATGCAAATCTGCCTCATAGCCCTAGGCTGAGCGGCACTGAGAAACCAAAACTGCTTTGCATTCCTCATACAGAGTCATACCTTAAGACCCCATACTTACAGGAGAAAGTCGGCTTTCATTCCTGCCTTAACCACAGCACAGTTGTTCCTCTTACACTGCAGGGTTTTAAAAGAAGCTAAGCCCCGATAAGGTACCTAGAGCGTTCCTTGGGAGAGGCAGTTGGCTACACGGAGAACTCCGTGCCAAGGTAACGTTATTCATGTAAGGGACCAGTGTGTAGCTAGAGTGTATATTTACTTAGTAGAAATCACAAGGAGGTAGGCTGCGTGTTCGCTGCAAACGGGGACCTGATGGCACAGGCCTTGCCTTCCCATTTTGAATACTCAATTCATGCTGCCTTGAAACTACCTAAATAACAGTTTTAGGACTGGTCTTTGTCACTGTAGGCAGGGCTCTGGGAAGGGAACGAGTGTTCTCTACATCAACAGGGTGCTTTCATAGCCTGGGAAGGAGCTCCTCCTGAGACGCTCTAGAGCTAAAAGGAAACTTGACGTGAGTCCTTTCCTCAAGGTAAAGCCTCGAATAGCCTGCCGAAGCGGAAGCTTGGAGCAGAGTCTTTGAAGCATTAGCTTTAGGTCTGTTTTCTTTTAAGGTTGGTAAGCTTTCAGGACACCGAGGACCTCGCGTAGGCACCCTATTCCCTGCAAGAACACCTAGTACCGGCAGGCTGCACTAGGCTGCTAAGAAACATCCAGGCCCGGAAACCTTTCCCAGTCACTCTGTGTATGCTGAGTGTAGGGCAACACACTGCACTCTTCCTTGGGAGAGCTGGATTTCCTCTGCACTCCAACATCTCCAGGAAATCTGTTCTCTCACGTCCTACATGTCATGCAAATCTGCCACATAGCCCTAGGCTGAGCGGCACTGAGAAACCAAAACGGCTTTGCATTCCTCGTACAGAGTCATACCTTAAGACCCCATACTTACAGGAGAAAGTCGGCTTTCGTTCCTGCCTTAACTACAGCACAGTTGTTCCTCTTACACTGCAGGGTTTTAAAAGAAGCTAAGCCCCGATAAGGTACCTAGAGCGTTCCTTGGGAGAGGCAGTTGTCTACACGGAGAACTCCGTGCCAAGAAAACTTTATTCAGGGAAGGGACCAGTGTGTAGCTAGAGTGTATATTTACTTAGTAGAAATCACAAGGAGGTAGGCTGCGTGTTCGCTGGAAACGGGGACCTGATGGCACAGGCCTTGCCTTCCCATTTTGAATACTCAATTCATGCTGCCTTGAAACGACCTAAATAACAGTTTTAGGACTGGTCTCTTGTCACTGTAGGCAGGGCTTTGGGAAGGGCACGAGTGTTCTCTACATCAACAGGGTGCTTCCATAGCCTGGGAGGGAGCTCCTCCTGAGACGCTCTAGAGTTAAAAGGAAACTTGACGTGAGTCCTTTCCTCAAGGTAAAGCCTCGAATAGCCTGCCGAAGCGGAAGCTTGGAGCAGAGTCCTTGAAGCATTAGCTTTAGGTCTGTTTTCTTTTAAGGTTAGTAAGCTTTCAAGACACCGAGGACCTCGCGTAGGCACCCTATTCCCTGCAAGAACACCTAGTACCGGCAGGCTGCACTAGGCTGCTAAGAAACATCCAGGCCCGGAAACCTTTCCCAGTCACTCTGTGTATGCTGAGTGTAGGGCAACACACTGCACTCTTCCTTGGGAGAGCTGGATTTCCTCTGCACTCCAACATCTCCAGGAAATCTGTTCTCTCACGTCCTACATGTCATGCAAATCTGCCTCATAGCCCTAGGCTGAGCGGCACTGAGAAACCAAAACTGCTTTGCATTCCTCGTACAGAGTCATACCTTAAGACCCCATACTTACAGGAGAAAGTCGGCTTTCATTCCTGCCTTAACCACAGCACAGATGTTCCTCTTACACTGCAGGGTTTTAAAAGAAGCTAAGCCCCGATAAGGTACCTAGAGCGTTCCTTGGGAGAGGCAGTTGGCTACACGGAGAACTCCGTGCCAAGAAAACTTTATTCAGGGAAGGGACCAGTGTGTAGCTAGAGTGTATATTTACTTAGTAGAAATCACAAGGAGGTAGGCTGCGTGTTCGCTGCAAACGGGGACCTGATGGCACAGGCCTTGCCTTCCCATTTTGAATACTCAATTCATGCTGCCTTGAAACGACCTAAATAACAGTTTTAGGACTGGTCTTTGTCACTGTAGGCAGGGCTCTGGGAAGGGCACGAGTGTTCTCTACATCAACAGGGTGCTTTCATAGCCTGGGTGGGAGCTCCTCCTGAGACGCTCTAGAGCTAAAAGGAAACTTGACGTGAGTCCTTTCCTCAAGGTAAAGCCTCGAATAGCCTGCCGAAGCGGAAGATTGGAGCAGAGTGCTTGAAGCATTAGCTTTAGGTCTGTTTTCTTTTAAGGTTAGTAAGGTTTCAAGACACCGAGGACCTCGCGTGGGCACCCAATTCCCTGCAAGAACACCTAGTAGCAGCAGGCTCCACTAGGCTGCTAAGAAATATCCAGGCCTGAAAACATTTCCCAGTCACTCTGTGTATGCTGAGTGTAGGGCAACACACTGCACTCTTCCTTGGGAGATCTAGGTGTCCTCAGCACTCCAACAGCTCCAGGAAATCTGTTCTCTCACGTCCTACATGTCATGCAAATCTGCCTCATAGCCTTAGGCTGAGCGGCACTAAGGAACGAAAATTGCTTCGCATTCCTTGTACAGAGTCATATCTTACGACCCCATACTTACAGGAGAAAGTCGGCTTGCGTTCTGTCCTTAACCACAGCACAGATGTTCCTCTTACACTGCAGGGTTTTAGAAGAAGCTAAGCCCCGATAGCGTACTTAGAGCGTTCCTTGGAAGAGGCAGTTGGTTACACGGAGAACTCCGTGTCAAGGTAACGTTATTCAGGGAAGGGACCAGTGTGTAGCTACAGTGTATATTTACTTGGAGAAATCACCAGGAGGTAGGCTGCGTGTTCGCTGGAAACGGGGACCTGATGGCACAGGCCTTGCTTTCCCATTTTGAAAGCTCCATTCATGCTGCCTTGAAACTACCTAAAAAACAGTTTTAGGACGGGTCTCTAGTCGCTGTAGGCAGGGCTCTGGGAAGGGAACAAGTGTTCTCTACATCAACAGGGTGCTTTCATAGCCTGGGTGGGAGCTCCTCCTGAGACGCTCTAGAGCTAAAAGGAAACTTGACGTGAGTCCTTTCCTCAAGGTAAAGCCTCGAATAGCCTGCCGAAGCGGAAGCTTGGAGCAGAGTCCTTGAAGCATTAGCTTTAGGTGTGTTTTCTTTTAAGGTTGGTAAGCTTTCAGGACACCGAGGACCTCGCGTAGGCACCCTATTCCCTGCAAGAACACCTAGTACCGGCAGGCTGCACTAGGCTGCTAAGAAACATCCAGGCCCGGAAACCTTTCCCAGTCACTCTGTGTATGCTGAATGTAGGGCAACACACTGCACTCTTCCTTGGGAGAGCTGGATTTCCTCTGCACTCCAACATCTCCAGGAAATCTGTTCTCTCCCGTCCTACATGTCATGCAAATCTGCCTCATAGCCCTAGGCTGAGCGGCACTGAGAAACCAAAACTGCTTTGCATTCCTCATACAGAGTCATACCTTAAGACCCCATACTTACAGGAGAAAGTCGGCTTTCATTCCTGCCTTAACCACAGCACAGTTGTTCCTCTTACACTGCAGGGTTTTAAAAGAAGCTAAGCCCCGATAAGGTACCTAGAGCGTTCCTTGGGAGAGGCAGTTGGCTACACGGAGAACTCCGTGCCAAGGTAACGTTATTCATGTAAGGGACCAGTGTGTAGCTAGAGTGTATATTTACTTAGTAGAAATCACAAGGAGGTAGGCTGCGTGTTCGCTGCAAACGGGGACCTGATGGCACAGGCCTTGCCTTCCCATTTTGAATACTCAATTCATGCTGCCTTGAAACTACCTAAATAACAGTTTTAGGACTGGTCTTTGTCACTGTAGGCAGGGCTCTGGGAAGGGAACGAGTGTTCTCTACATCAACAGGGTGCTTCCATAGCCTGGGAGGGAGCTCCTCCTGAGACGCTCTAGAGTTAAAAGGAAACTTGACGTGAGTCCTTTCCTCAAGGTAAAGCCTCGAATAGCCTGCCGAAGCGGAAGCTTGGAGCAGAGTCCTTGAAGCATTAGCTTTAGGTCTGTTTTCTTTTAAGGTTAGTAAGCTTTCAAGACACCGAGGACCTCGCGTAGGCACCCTATTCCCTGCAAGAACACCTAGTACCGGCAGGCTGCACTAGGCTGCTAAGAAACATCCAGGCCCGGAAACCTTTCCCAGTCACTCTGTGTATGCTGAGTGTAGAGCAACACACTGCACTCTTCCTTGGGAGAGCTGGATTTCCTCTGCACTCCAACATCTCCAGGAAATCTGTTCTCTCACGTCCTACATGTCATGCAAATCTGCCTCATAGCCCTAGGCTGAGCGGCACTGAGAAACCAAAACTGCTTTGCATTCCTCGTACAGAGTCATACCTTAAGACCCCATACTTACAGGAGAAAGTCGGCTTTCATTCCTGCCTTAACCACAGCACAGATGTTCCTCTTACACTGCAGGGTTTTAAAAGAAGCTAAGCCCCGATAAGGTACCTAGAGCGTTCCTTGGGAGAGGCAGTTGGCTACACGGAGAACTCCGTGCCAAGAAAACTTTATTCAGGGAAGGGACCAGTGTGTAGCTAGAGTGTATATATACTTAGTAGAAATCTCAAGGAGGTAGGCTGCGTGTTCGCCGGGAAAGGGGACCTAGTGGCCCAGGCCTTGCCTTCCCATTTTGAATGCTCCATTTATGCTGCTTTAGGACGGGTCTCTAGTCACTGTAGGCAGGGCATTGGGAAGTGCACGAGTGTTCTCTACATCAACAGGGTGCTTTCATAGCCTGGGAGGGAGCTCCTCCTGAGACGCTCTAGAGCTAAAAGGAAACTTGACGTGAGTCCTTTCCTCAAGGTAAAGCCTCGAATAGCCTGCCGAAGCGGAAGATTGGAGCAGAGTGCTTGAAGCATTAGCTTTAGGTCTGTTTTCTTTTAAGGTTAGTAAGCTTTCAAGACACCGAGGACCTCGCGTGGGCACCCTATTCCCTGCAAGAACACCTAGTACCGGCAGGCTGCACTAGGCTGCTAAGAAACATCCAGGCCCGGAAACCTTTCCCAGTCACTCTGTGTATGCTGAATGTAGGGCAACACACTGCACTCTTCCTTGGGAGAGCTGGATTTCCTCTGCACTCCAACATCTCCAGGAAATCTGTTCTCTCCCGTCCTACATGTCATGCAAATCTGCCTCATAGCCCTAGGCTGAGCGGCACTGAGAAACCAAAACTGCTTTGCATTCCTCATACAGAGTCATACCTTAAGACCCCATACTTACAGGAGAAAGTCGGCTTTCATTCCTGCCTTAACCACAGCACAGTTGTTCCTCTTACACTGCAGGGTTTTAAAAGAAGCTAAGCCCCGATAAGGTACCTAGAGCGTTCCTTGGGAGAGGCAGTTGGCTACACGGAGAACTCCGTGCCAAGGTAACGTTATTCATGTAAGGGACCAGTGTGTAGCTAGAGTGTATATTTACTTAGTAGAAATCACAAGGAGGTAGGCTGCGTGTTCGCTGCAAACGGGGACCTGATGGCACAGGCCTTGCCTTCCCATTTTGAATACTCAATTCATGCTGCCTTGAAACTACCTAAATAACAGTTTTAGGACTGGTCTTTGTCACTGTAGGCAGGGCTCTGGGTAGGGAACGAGTGTTCTCTACATCAACAGGGTGCTTTCATAGCCTGGGAAGGAGCTCCTCCTGAGACGCTCTAGAGCTAAAAGGAAACTTGACGTGAGTCCTTTCCTCAAGGTAAAGCCTCGAATAGCCTGCCGAAGCGGAAGATTGGAGCAGAGTGCTTGAAGCATTAGCTTTAGGTCTGTTTTCTTTTAAGGTTAGTAAGCTTTCAAGACACCGAGGACCTCGCGTGGGCACCCTATTCCCTGCAAGAACACCTAGTTCCGGCAGGCTCCACAAGGCTGCTAAGAAACATCCATTCCCGGAAACCTTTCCCAGTCACTCTGTGTATGCTGAGTGTAGAGCAACACAGTGCACTCTTCCTTGGGAGACCTAGGTTTCCTCAGCACTCCAACTTCTCCTGGAAATCTGTTCTCTCACGTCCTACATATCATGCAAATCTGCCACATAGCCCTAGGCTGAGCGGCACTGAGAAACCAAAACTGCTTTGCATTCCTCGTACAGAGTCATACCTTAAGACCCCATACTTTCAGGAGAAAGTCGGCTTTCATTCCTGCCTTAACCACAGCACAGTTGTTCCTCTTACACTGCAGGGTTTTAAAAGAAGCTAAGCCCCGATAAGGTACCTAGAGCGTTCCTTGGGAGAGGCAGTTTTCTACACGGAGAACTCCGTGCCAAGAAAACTTTATTCAGGGCAGGGACCAGTGTGTAGCTAGAGTGTATATTTACTTAGTAGAAATCACAAGGAGGTAGGCTGCGTGTTCGCTGGAAACGGGGACCTGATGGCACAGGACTTGCCTTCCCATTTTGAATACTCAATTCATGCTGCCTTGAAACTACCTAAATAACAGTTTTAAGACAGGTCTCTTGTCACTGTAGGCAGGGCTTTGGGAAGGGCACGAGCGTTCTCTACATCAACAGGGTGCTTTCATAGCCTGGGAGGGAGCTCCTCCTGAGACGCTCTAGAGCTAAAAGGAAACTTGACGTGAGTCCTTTCTTCAAGGTAAAGCCGCGAATAGCCTGCCGAATCGGAAGATTGGAGCAGAGTGCTTGAAGCATTAGCTTTAGGTCTGTTTTCTTTTAAGGTTAGTAAGCTTTCAAGACACCGAGGACCTCGCGTGGGCACCCTATTCCCTGCAAGAACACCTAGTTCCGGCAGGCTCCACAAGGCTGCTAAGAAACATCCAGACCCGGAAACCATTCCCAGTCACTCTGTGTATGCTGAGTGTAGAGCAACACACTGCACTCTTCCTTGGGAGACCTAGGTTTCCTCAGCACTCCAATATCTCCAGGAAATCTGTTCTCTCACGTCCTACATGTCATGCAAATCTGCCACATAGCCCTAGGCTGAGCGGCACTGAGAAACCAAAACTGCTTTGCATTCCTCGTACAGAGTCATACCTTAAGACCCCATACTTACAGGAGAAAGTCGGCTTTCGTTCCTGCCTTAACTACAGCACAGTTGTTCCTCTTACACTGCAGGGTTTTAAAAGAAGCTAAGCCCCGATAAGGTACCTAGAGCGTTCCTTGGGAGAGGCAGTTGTCTACACGGAGAACTCCGTGCCAAGAAAACTTTATTCAGGGAAGGGACCAGTGTGTAGCTAGAGTGTATATTTACTTAGTAGAAATCACAAGGAGGTAGGCTGCGTGTTCGCTGCAAACGGGGACCTGATGGCACAGGCCTTGCCTTCCCATTTTGAATACTCAATTCATGCTGCCTTGAAACGACCTAAATAACAGTTTTAGGACTGGTCTCTTGTCACTGTAGGCAGGGCTTTGGGAAGGGCACGAGTGTTCTCTACATCAACAGGGTGCTTCCATAGCCTGGGAGGGAGCTCCTCCTGAGACGCTCTAGAGTTAAAAGGAAACTTGACGTGAGTCCTTTCCTCAAGGTAAAGCCTCGAATAGCCTGCCGAAGCGGAAGCTTGGAGCAGAGTCCTTGAAGCATTAGCTTTAGGTCTGTTTTCTTTTAAGGTTGGTAAGCTTTCAGGACACCGAGGACCTCGCGTAGGCACCCTATTCCCTGCAAGAACACCTAGTACCGGCAGGCTGCACTAGGCTGCTAAGAAACATCCAGGCCCGGAAACCTTTCCCAGTCACTCTGTGTATGCTGAGTGTAGGGCAACACACTGCACTCTTCCTTGGGAGAGCTGGATTTCCTCTGCACTCCAACATCTCCAGGAAATTTGTTCTCTCACGTCCTACATGTCATGCAAATCTGCCTCATAGCCCTAGGCTGAGCGGCACTGAGAAACCAAAACTGCTTTGCATTCCTCGTACAGAGTCATACCTTAAGACCCCATACTTACAGGAGAAAGTCGGCTTTCATTCCTGCCTTAACCACAGCACAGATATTCCTCTTAAACTGCAGGGTTTTAAAAGAAGCTAAGCCCCGATAAGGTACCTAGAGCGTTCCTTGGGAGAGGCAGTTGGCTACACGGAGAACTCCGTGCCAAGAAAACTTTATTCAGGGAAGGGACCAGTGTGTAGCTAGAGTGTATATATACTTAGTAGAAATCTCAAGGAGGTAGGCTGCGTGTTCGCCGGGAAAGGGGACCTAGTGGCCCAGGCCTTGCCTTCCCATTTTGAATGCTCCATTTATGCTGCTTTAGGACGGGTCTCTAGTCACTGTAGGCAGGGCATTGGGAAGTGCACGAGTGTTCTCTACATCAACAGGGTGCTTTCATAGCCTGGGAGGGAGCTCCTCCTGAGACGCTCTAGAGCTAAAAGGAAACTTGACGTGAGTCCTTTCCTCAAGGTAAAGCCTCGAATAGCCTGCCGAAGCGGAAGATTGGAGCAGAGTGCTTGAAGCATTAGCTTTAGGTCTGTTTTCTTTTAAGGTTAGTAAGCTTTCAAGACACCGAGGACCTCGCGTGGGCACCCTATTCCCTGCAAGAACACCTAGTACCGGCAGGCTGCACTAGGCTGCTAAGAAACATCCAGGCCCGGAAACCTTTCCCAGTCACTCTGTGTATGCTGAATGTAGGGCAACACACTGCACTCTTCCTTGGGAGAGCTGGATTTCCTCTGCACTCCAACATCTCCAGGAAATCTGTTCTCTCCCGTCCTACATGTCATGCAAATCTGCCTCATAGCCCTAGGCTGAGCGGCACTGAGAAACCAAAACTGCTTTGCATTCCTCATACAGAGTCATACCTTAAGACCCCATACTTACAGGAGAAAGTCGGCTTTCATTCCTGCCTTAACCACAGCACAGTTGTTCCTCTTACACTGCAGGGTTTTAAAAGAAGCTAAGCCCCGATAAGGTACCTAGAGCGTTCCTTGGGAGAGGCAGTTGGCTACACGGAGAACTCCGTGCCAAGGTAACGTTATTCATGTAAGGGACCAGTGTGTAGCTAGAGTGTATATTTACTTAGTAGAAATCACAAGGAGGTAGGCTGCGTGTTCGCTGCAAACGGGGACCTGATGGCACAGGCCTTGCCTTCCCATTTTGAATACTCAATTCATGCTGCCTTGAAACTACCTAAATAACAGTTTTAGGACTGGTCTTTGTCACTGTAGGCAGGGCTCTGGGTAGGGAACGAGTGTTCTCTACATCAACAGGGTGCTTTCATAGCCTGGGAAGGAGCTCCTCCTGAGACGCTCTAGAGCTAAAAGGAAACTTGACGTGAGTCCTTTCCTCAAGGTAAAGCCTCGAATAGCCTGCCGAAGCGGAAGATTGGAGCAGAGTGCTTGAAGCATTAGCTTTAGGTCTGTTTTCTTTTAAGGTTAGTAAGCTTTCAAGACACCGAGGACCTCGCGTGGGCACCCTATTCCCTGCAAGAACACCTAGTTCCGGCAGGCTCCACAAGGCTGCTAAGAAACATCCATTCCCGGAAACCTTTCCCAGTCACTCTGTGTATGCTGAGTGTAGAGCAACACAGTGCACTCTTCCTTGGGAGACCTAGGTTTCCTCAGCACTCCAACTTCTCCTGGAAATCTGTTCTCTCACGTCCTACATATCATGCAAATCTGCCACATAGCCCTAGGCTGAGCGGCACTGAGAAACCAAAACTGCTTTGCATTCCTCGTACAGAGTCATACCTTAAGACCCCATACTTTCAGGAGAAAGTCGGCTTTCATTCCTGCCTTAACCACAGCACAGTTGTTCCTCTTACACTGCAGGGTTTTAAAAGAAGCTAAGCCCCGATAAGGTACCTAGAGCGTTCCTTGGGAGAGGCAGTTTTCTACACGGAGAACTCCGTGCCAAGAAAACTTTATTCAGGGCAGGGACCAGTGTGTAGCTAGAGTGTATATTTACTTAGTAGAAATCACAAGGAGGTAGGCTGCGTGTTCGCTGGAAACGGGGACCTGATGGCACAGGACTTGCCTTCCCATTTTGAATACTCAATTCATGCTGCCTTGAAACTACCTAAATAACAGTTTTAAGACAGGTCTCTTGTCACTGTAGGCAGGGCTTTGGGAAGGGCACGAGCGTTCTCTACATCAACAGGGTGCTTTCATAGCCTGGGAGGGAGCTCCTCCTGAGACGCTCTAGAGCTAAAAGGAAACTTGACGTGAGTCCTTTCTTCAAGGTAAAGCCGCGAATAGCCTGCCGAATCGGAAGATTGGAGCAGAGTGCTTGAAGCATTAGCTTTAGGTCTGTTTTCTTTTAAGGTTAGTAAGCTTTCAAGACACCGAGGACCTCGCGTGGGCACCCTATTCCCTGCAAGAACACCTAGTTCCGGCAGGCTCCACAAGGCTGCTAAGAAACATCCAGGCCCGGAAACCATTCCCAGTCACTCTGTGTATGCTGAGTGTAGAGCAACACACTGCACTCTTCCTTGGGAGACCTAGGTTTCCTCAGCACTCCAATATCTCCAGGAAATCTGTTCTCTCACGTCCTACATGTCATGCAAATCTGCCACATAGCCCTAGGCTGAGCGGCACTGAGAAACCAAAACTGCTTTGCATTCCTCGTACAGAGTCATACCTTAAGACCCCATACTTACAGGAGAAAGTCGGCTTTCGTTCCTGCCTTAACTACAGCACAGTTGTTCCTCTTACACTGCAGGGTTTTAAAAGAAGCTAAGCCCCGATAAGGTACCTAGAGCGTTCCTTGGGAGAGGCAGTTGTCTACACGGAGAACTCCGTGCCAAGAAAACTTTATTCAGGGAAGGGACCAGTGTGTAGCTAGAGTGTATATTTACTTAGTAGAAATCACAAGGAGGTAGGCTGCGTGTTCGCTGGAAACGGGGACCTGATGGCACAGGCCTTGCCTTCCCATTTTGAATACTCAATTCATGCTGCCTTGAAACGACCTAAATAACAGTTTTAGGACTGGTCTCTTGTCACTGTAGGCAGGGCTTTGGGAAGGGCACGAGTGTTCTCTACATCAACAGGGTGCTTCCATAGCCTGGGAGGGAGCTCCTCCTGAGACGCTCTAGAGTTAAAAGGAAACTTGACGTGAGTCCTTTCCTCAAGGTAAAGCCTCGAATAGCCTGCCGAAGCGGAAGCTTGGAGCAGAGTCCTTGAAGCATTAGCTTTAGGTCTGTTTTCTTTTAAGGTTGGTAAGCTTTCAGGACACCGAGGACCTCGCGTAGGCACCCTATTCCCTGCAAGAACACCTAGTACCGGCAGGCTGCACTAGGCTGCTAAGAAACATCCAGGCCCGGAAACCTTTCCCAGTCACTCTGTGTATGCTGAGTGTAGGGCAACACACTGCACTCTTCCTTGGGAGAGCTGGATTTCCTCTGCACTCCAACATCTCCAGGAAATCTGTTCTCTCACGTCCTACATGTCATGCAAATCTGCCTCATAGCCCTAGGCTGAGCGGCACTGAGAAACCAAAACTGCTTTGCATTCCTCGTACAGAGTCATACCTTAAGACCCCATACTTACAGGAGAAAGTCGGCTTTCATTCCTGCCTTAACCACAGCACAGATGTTCCTCTTACACTGCAGGGTTTTAAAAGAAGCTAAGCCCCGATAAGGTACCTAGAGCGTTCCTTGGGAGAGGCAGTTGGCTACACGGAGAACTCCGTGCCAAGAAAACTTTATTCAGGGAAGGGACCAGTGTGTAGCTAGAGTGTATATATACTTAGTAGAAATCTCAAGGAGGTAGGCTGCGTGTTCGCCGGGAAAGGGGACCTAGTGGCCCAGGCCTTGCCTTCCCATTTTGAATGCTCCATTTATGCTGCTTTAGGACGGGTCTCTAGTCACTGTAGGCAGGGCATTGGGAAGTGCACGAGTGTTCTCTACATCAACAGGGTGCTTTCATAGCCTGGGAGGGAGCTCCTCCTGAGACGCTCTAGAGCTAAAAGGAAACTTGACGTGAGTCCTTTCCTCAAGGTAAAGCCTCGAATAGCCTGCCGAAGCGGAAGATTGGAGCAGAGTGCTTGAAGCATTAGCTTTAGGTCTGTTTTCTTTTAAGGTTAGTAAGCTTTCAAGACACCGAGGACCTCGCGTGGGCACCCTATTCCCTGCAAGAACACCTAGTTCCGGCAGGCTCCACAAGGCTGCTAAGAAACATCCAGGCCCGGAAACCTTTCCCAGTCACTCTGTGTATGCTGAGTGTAGAACAACACACTGCACTCTTCCTTGGGAGACCTACGTTTCCTCAGCACTCCAACATCTCCAGGAAATCTGTTCTCTCACGTCCTACATGTCATGCAATTCTGCCACATAGCCCTAGGCTGAGCGGCACTGAGAAACCAAAACTGCTTTGCATTCCTCGTACAGAGTCATACCTTAAGACCCCATACTTACAGGAGAAAGTCGGCTTTCATTCCTGCCTTAACCACAGCACAGTTGTTCCTCTTACACTGCAGGGTTTTAAAAGAAGCTAAGCCCCGATAAGGTACCTAGAGCGTTCCTTGGGAGAGGCAGTTGGCTACACGGAGAACTCCGTGCCAAGGTAACGTTATTCATGTAAGGGACCAGTGTGTAGCTAGAGTGTATATTTACTTAGTAGAAATCACAAGGAGGTAGGCTGCGTGTTCGCTGCAAACGGGGACCTGATGGCACAGGCCTTGCCTTCCCATTTTGAATACTCAATTCATGCTGCCTTGAAACTACCTAAATAACAGTTTTAGGACTGGTCTTTGTCACTGTAGGCAGGGCTCTGGGAAGGGCACGAGTGTTCTCTACATCAACAGGGTGCTTTCATAGCCTGGGTGGGAGCTCCTCCTGAGACGCTCTAGAGCTAAAAGGAAACTTGACGTGAGTCCTTTCCTCAAGGTAAAGCCTCGAATAGCCTGCCGAAGCGGAAGATTGGAGCAGAGTGCTTGAAGCATTAGCTTTAGGTCTGTTTTCTTTTAAGGTTAGTAAGGTTTCAAGACACCGAGGACCTCGCGTGGGCACCCAATTCCCTGCAAGAACACCTAGTAGCAGCAGGCTCCACTAGGCTGCTAAGAAATATCCAGGCCTGAAAACATTTCCCAGTCACTCTGTGTATGCTGAGTGTAGGGCAACACACTGCACTCTTCCTTGGGAGATCTAGGTGTCCTCAGCACTCCAACAGCTCCAGGAAATCTGTTCTCTCACGTCCTACATGTCATGCAAATCTGCCTCATAGCCTTAGGCTGAGCGGCACTAAGGAACGAAAATTGCTTCGCATTCCTTGTACAGAGTCATATCTTACGACCCCATACTTACAGGAGAAAGTCGGCTTGCGTTCTGTCCTTAACCACAGCACAGATGTTCCTCTTACACTGCAGGGTTTTAGAAGAAGCTAAGCCCCGATAGCGTACTTAGAGCGTTCCTTGGAAGAGGCAGTTGGCTACACGGAGAACTCCGTGTCAAGGTAACGTTATTCAGGGAAGGGACCAGTGTGTAGCTACAGTGTATATTTACTTGGAGAAATCACCAGGAGGTAGGCTGCGTGTTCGCTGGAAACGGGGACCTGATGGCACAGGCCTTGCTTTCCCATTTTGAAAGCTCCATTCATGCTGCCTTGAAACTACCTAAAAAACAGTTTTAGGACGGGTCTCTAGTCGCTGTAGGCAGGGCTCTGGGAAGGGAACAAGTGTTCTCTACATCAACAGGGTGCTTTCATAGCCTGGGTGGGAGCTCCTCCTGAGACGCTCTAGAGCTAAAAGGAAACTTGACGTGAGTCCTTTCCTCAAGGTAAAGCCTCGAATAGCCTGCCGAAGCGGAAGCTTGGAGCAGAGTCCTTGAAGCATTAGCTTTAGGTCTGTTTTCTTTTAAGGTTGGTAAGCTTTCAGGACACCGAGGACCTCGCGTAGGCACCCTATTCCCTGCAAGAACACCTAGTACCGGCAGGCTGCACTAGGCTGCTAAGAAACATCCAGGCCCGGAAACCTTTCCCAGTCACTCTGTGTATGCTGAAAGTAGGGCAACACACTGCACTCTTCCTTGGGAGAGCTGGATTTCCTCTGCACTCCAACATCTCCAGGAAATCTGTTCTCTCCCGTCCTACATGTCATGCAAATCTGCCTCATAGCCCTAGGCTGAGCGGCACTGAGAAACCAAAACTGCTTTGCATTCCTCGTACAGAGTCATACCTTAAGACCCCATACTTACAGGAGAAAGTCGGCTTTCGTTCCTGCCTTAACTACAGCACAGTTGTTCCTCTTACACTGCAGGGTTTTAAAAGAAGCTAAGCCCCGATAAGGTACCTAGAGCGTTCCTTGGGAGAGGCAGTTGTCTACACGGAGAACTCCGTGCCAAGAAAACTTTATTCAGGGAAGGGACCAGTGTGTAGCTAGAGTGTATATTTACTTAGTAGAAATCACAAGGAGGTAGGCTGCGTGTTCGCTGCAAACGGGGACCTGATGGCACAGGCCTTGCCTTCCCATTTTGAATACTCAATTCATGCTGCCTTGAAACGACCTAAATAACAGTTTTAGGACTGGTCTCTTGTCACTGTAGGCAGGGCTTTGGGAAGGGCACGAGTGTTCTCTACATCAACAGGGTGCTTCCATAGCCTGGGAGGGAGCTCCTCCTGAGACGCTCTAGAGTTAAAAGGAAACTTGACGTGAGTCCTTTCCTCAAGGTAAAGCCTCGAATAGCCTGCCGAAGCGGAAGCTTGGAGCAGAGTCCTTGAAGCATTAGCTTTAGGTCTGTTTTCTTTTAAGGTTAGTAAGCTTTCAAGACACCGAGGACCTCGCGTAGGCACCCTATTCCCTGCAAGAACACCTAGTACCGGCAGGCTGCACTAGGCTGCTAAGAAACATCCAGGCCCGGAAACCTTTCCCAGTCACTCTGTGTATGCTGAGTGTAGGGCAACACACTGCACTCTTCCTTGGGAGAGCTGGATTTCCTCTGCACTCCAACATCTCCAGGAAATCTGTTCTCTCACGTCCTACATGTCATGCAAATCTGCCTCATAGCCCTAGGCTGAGCGGCACTGAGAAACCAAAACTGCTTTGCATTCCTCGTACAGAGTCATACCTTAAGACCCCATACTTACAGGAGAAAGTCGGCTTTCATTCCTGCCTTAACCACAGCACAGATGTTCCTCTTACACTGCAGGGTTTTAAAAGAAGCTAAGCCCCGATAAGGTACCTAGAGCGTTCCTTGGGAGAGGCAGTTGGCTACACGGAGAACTCCGTGCCAAGAAAACTTTATTCAGGGAAGGGACCAGTGTGTAGCTAGAGTGTATATATACTTAGTAGAAATCTCAAGGAGGTAGGCTGCGTGTTCGCCGGGAAAGGGGACCTAGTGGCCCAGGCCTTGTCTTCCCATTTTGAATGCTCCATTTATGCTGCTTTAGGACGGGTCTCTAGTCACTGTAGGCAGGGCATTGGGAAGTGCACGAGTGTTCTCTACATCAACAGGGTGCTTTCATAGCCTGGGAGGGAGCTCCTCCTGAGACGCTCTAGAGCTAAAAGGAAACTTGACGTGAGTCCTTTCCTCAAGGTAAAGCCTCGAATAGCCTGCCGAAGCGGAAGATTGGAGCAGAGTGCTTGAAGCATTAGCTTTAGGTCTGTTTTCTTTTAAGGTTAGTAAGCTTTCAAGACACCGAGGACCTCGCGTGGGCACCCTATTCCCTGCAAGAACACCTAGTACCGCCAGGCTGCACTAGGCTGCTAAGAAACATCCAGGCCCGGAAACCTTTCCCAGTCACTCTGTGTATGCTGAGTGTAGAGCAACACACTGCACTCTTCCTTGGGAGACCTAGGTTTCCTCAGCACTCCAATATCTCCAGGAAATCTGTTCTCTCACGTCCTACATGTCATGCAAATCTGCCACATAGCCCTAGGCTGAGCGGCACTGAGAAACCAAAACGGCTTTGCATTCCTCGTACAGAGTCATACCTTAAGACCCCATACTTACAGGAGAAAGTCGGCTTTCGTTCCTGCCTTAACTACAGCACAGTTGTTCCTCTTACACTGCAGGGTTTTAAAAGAAGCTAAGCCCCGATAAGGTACCTAGAGCGTTCCTTGGGAGAGGCAGTTGTCTACACGGAGAACTCCGTGCCAAGAAAACTTTATTCAGGGAAGGGACCAGTGTGTAGCTAGAGTGTATATTTACTTAGTAGAAATCACAAGGAGGTAGGCTGCGTGTTCGCTGGAAACGGGGACCTGATGGCACAGGCCTTGCCTTCCCATTTTGAATACTCAATTCATGCTGCCTTGAAACGACCTAAATAACAGTTTTAGGACTGGTCTCTTGTCACTGTAGGCAGGGCTTTGGGAAGGGCACGAGTGTTCTCTACATCAACAGGGTGCTTCCATAGCCTGGGAGGGAGCTCCTCCTGAGACGCTCTAGAGTTAAAAGGAAACTTGACGTGAGTCCTTTCCTCAAGGTAAAGCCTCGAATAGCCTGCCGAAGCGGAAGCTTGGAGCAGAGTCCTTGAAGCATTAGCTTTAGGTCTGTTTTCTTTTAAGGTTAGTAAGCTTTCAAGACACCGAGGACCTCGCGTAGGCACCCTATTCCCTGCAAGAACACCTAGTACCGGCAGGCTGCACTAGGCTGCTAAGAAACATCCAGGCCCGGAAACCTCTCCCAGTCACTCTGTGTATGCTGAGTGTAGGGCAACACACTGCACTCTTCCTTGGGAGAGCTGGATTTCCTCTGCACTCCAACATCTCCAGGAAATCTGTTCTCTCACGTCCTACATGTCATGCAAATCTGCCTCATAGCCCTAGGCTGAGCGGCACTGAGAAACCAAAACTGCTTTGCATTCCTCGTACAGAGTCATACCTTAAGACCCCATACTTACAGGAGAAAGTCGGCTTTCATTCCTGCCTTAACCACAGCACAGATGTTCCTCTTACACTGCAGGGTTTTAAAAGAAGCTAAGCCCCGATAAGGTACCTAGAGCGTTCCTTGGGAGAGGCAGTTGGCTACACGGAGAACTCCGTGCCAAGAAAACTTTATTCAGGGAAGGGACCAGTGTGTAGCTAGAGTGTATATTTACTTAGTAGAAATCACAAGGAGGTAGGCTGCGTGTTCGCTGCAAACGGGGACCTGATGGCACAGGCCTTGCCTTCCCATTTTGAATACTCAATTCATGCTGCCTTGAAACGACCTAAATAACAGTTTTAGGACTGGTCTTTGTCACTGTAGGCAGGGCTCTGGGAAGGGCACGAGTGTTCTCTACATCAACAGGGTGCTTTCATAGCCTGGGTGGGAGCTCCTCCTGAGACGCTCTAGAGCTAAAAGGAAACTTGACGTGAGTCCTTTCCTCAAGGTAAAGCCTCGAATAGCCTGCCGAAGCGGAAGATTGGAGCAGAGTGCTTGAAGCATTAGCTTTAGGTCTGTTTTCTTTTAAGGTTAGTAAGGTTTCAAGACACCGAGGACCTCGCGTGGGCACCCAATTCCCTGCAAGAACACCTAGTAGCAGCAGGCTCCACTAGGCTGCTAAGAAATATCCAGGCCTGAAAACATTTCCCAGTCACTCTGTGTATGCTGAGTGTAGGGCAACACACTGCACTCTTCCTTGGGAGATCTAGGTGTCCTCAGCACTCCAACAGCTCCAGGAAATCTGTTCTCTCACGTCCTACATGTCATGCAAATCTGCCTCATAGCCTTAGGCTGAGCGGCACTAAGGAACGAAAATTGCTTCGCATTCCTTGTACAGAGTCATATCTTACGACCCCATACTTACAGGAGAAAGTCGGCTTGCGTTCTGTCCTTAACCACAGCACAGATGTTCCTCTTACACTGCAGGGTTTTAGAAGAAGGTAAGCCCCGATAGCGTACTTAGAGCGTTCCTTGGAAGAGGCAGTTGGTTACACGGAGAACTCCGTGTCAAGGTAACGTTATTCAGGGAAGGGACCAGTGTGTAGCTACAGTGTATATTTACTTGGAGAAATCACCAGGAGGTAGGCTGCGTGTTCGCTGGAAACGGGGACCTGATGGCACAGGCCTTGCTTTCCCATTTTGAAAGCTCCATTCATGCTGCCTTGAAACTACCTAAAAAACAGTTTTAGGACGGGTCTCTAGTCGCTGTAGGCAGGGCTCTGGGAAGGGAACAAGTGTTCTCTACATCAACAGGGTGCTTTCATAGCCTGGGTGGGAGCTCCTCCTGAGACGCTCTAGAGCTAAAAGGAAACTTGACGTGAGTCCTTTCCTCAAGGTAAAGCCTCGAATAGCCTGCCGAAGCGGAAGCTTGGAGCAGAGTCCTTGAAGCATTAGCTTTAGGTGTGTTTTCTTTTAAGGTTGGTAAGCTTTCAGGACACCGAGGACCTCGCGTAGGCACCCTATTCCCTGCAAGAACACCTAGTACCGGCAGGCTGCACTAGGCTGCTAAGAAACATCCAGGCCCGGAAACCTTTCCCAGTCACTCTGTGTATGCTGAATGTAGGGCAACACACTGCACTCTTCCTTGGGAGAGCTGGATTTCCTCTGCACTCCAACATCTCCAGGAAATCTGTTCTCTCCCGTCCTACATGTCATGCAAATCTGCCTCATAGCCCTAGGCTGAGCGGCACTGAGAAACCAAAACTGCTTTGCATTCCTCATACAGAGTCATACCTTAAGACCCCATACTTACAGGAGAAAGTCGGCTTTCATTCCTGCCTTAACCACAGCACAGTTGTTCCTCTTACACTGCAGGGTTTTAAAAGAAGCTAAGCCCCGATAAGGTACCTAGAGCGTTCCTTGGGAGAGGCAGTTGGCTACACGGAGAACTCCGTGCCAAGGTAACGTTATTCATGTAAGGGACCAGTGTGTAGCTAGAGTGTATATTTACTTAGTAGAAATCACAAGGAGGTAGGCTGCGTGTTCGCTGCAAACGGGGACCTGATGGCACAGGCCTTGCCTTCCCATTTTGAATACTCAATTCATGCTGCCTTGAAACTACCTAAATAACAGTTTTAGGACTGGTCTTTGTCACTGTAGGCAGGGCTCTGGGAAGGGAACGAGTGTTCTCTACATCAACAGGGTGCTTCCATAGCCTGGGAGGGAGCTCCTCCTGAGACGCTCTAGAGTTAAAAGGAAACTTGACGTGAGTCCTTTCCTCAAGGTAAAGCCTCGAATAGCCTGCCGAAGCGGAAGCTTGGAGCAGAGTCCTTGAAGCATTAGCTTTAGGTCTGTTTTCTTTTAAGGTTAGTAAGCTTTCAAGACACCGAGGACCTCGCGTAGGCACCCTATTCCCTGCAAGAACACCTAGTACCGGCAGGCTGCACTAGGCTGCTAAGAAACATCCAGGCCCGGAAACCTTTCCCAGTCACTCTGTGTATGCTGAGTGTAGAGCAACACACTGCACTCTTCCTTGGGAGAGCTGGATTTCCTCTGCACTCCAACATCTCCAGGAAATCTGTTCTCTCACGTCCTACATGTCATGCAAATCTGCCTCATAGCCCTAGGCTGAGCGGCACTGAGAAACCAAAACTGCTTTGCATTCCTCGTACAGAGTCATACCTTAAGACCCCATACTTACAGGAGAAAGTCGGCTTTCATTCCTGCCTTAACCACAGCACAGATGTTCCTCTTACACTGCAGGGTTTTAAAAGAAGCTAAGCCCCGATAAGGTACCTAGAGCGTTCCTTGGGAGAGGCAGTTGGCTACACGGAGAACTCCGTGCCAAGAAAACTTTATTCAGGGAAGGGACCAGTGTGTAGCTAGAGTGTATATATACTTAGTAGAAATCTCAAGGAGGTAGGCTGCGTGTTCGCCGGGAAAGGGGACCTAGTGGCCCAGGCCTTGCCTTCCCATTTTGAATGCTCCATTTATGCTGCTTTAGGACGGGTCTCTAGTCACTGTAGGCAGGGCATTGGGAAGTGCACGAGTGTTCTCTACATCAACAGGGTGCTTTCATAGCCTGGGAGGGAGCTCCTCCTGAGACGCTCTAGAGCTAAAAGGAAACTTGACGTGAGTCCTTTCCTCAAGGTAAAGCCTCGAATAGCCTGCCGAAGCGGAAGATTGGAGCAGAGTCCTTGAAGCATTAGCTTTAGGTCTGTTTTCTTTTAAGGTTAGTAAGCTTTCAAGACACCGAGGACCTCGCGTGGGCACCCTATTCCCTGCAAGAACACCTAGTACCGGCAGGCTGCACTAGGCTGCTAAGAAACATCCAGGCCCGGAAACCTTTCCCAGTCACTCTGTGTATGCTGAATGTAGGGCAACACACTGCACTCTTCCTTGGGAGAGCTGGATTTCCTCTGCACTCCAACATCTCCAGGAAATCTGTTCTCTCCCGTCCTACATGTCATGCAAATCTGCCTCATAGCCCTAGGCTGAGCGGCACTGAGAAACCAAAACTGCTTTGCATTCCTCATACAGAGTCATACCTTAAGACCCCATACTTACAGGAGAAAGTCGGCTTTCATTCCTGCCTTAACCACAGCACAGTTGTTCCTCTTACACTGCAGGGTTTTAAAAGAAGCTAAGCCCCGATAAGGTACCTAGAGCGTTCCTTGGGAGAGGCAGTTGGCTACACGGAGAACTCCGTGCCAAGGTAACGTTATTCATGTAAGGGACCAGTGTGTAGCTAGAGTGTATATTTACTTAGTAGAAATCACAAGGAGGTAGGCTGCGTGTTCGCTGCAAACGGGGACCTGATGGCACAGGCCTTGCCTTCCCATTTTGAATACTCAATTCATGCTGCCTTGAAACTACCTAAATAACAGTTTTAGGACTGGTCTTTGTCACTGTAGGCAGGGCTCTGGGTAGGGAACGAGTGTTCTCTACATCAACAGGGTGCTTTCATAGCCTGGGAAGGAGCTCCTCCTGAGACGCTCTAGAGCTAAAAGGAAACTTGACGTGAGTCCTTTCCTCAAGGTAAAGCCTCGAATAGCCTGCCGAAGCGGAAGATTGGAGCAGAGTGCTTGAAGCATTAGCTTTAGGTCTGTTTTCTTTTAAGGTTAGTAAGCTTTCAAGACACCGAGGACCTCGCGTGGGCACCCTATTCCCTGCAAGAACACCTAGTTCCGGCAGGCTCCACAAGGCTGCTAAGAAACATCCATTCCCGGAAACCTTTCCCAGTCACTCTGTGTATGCTGAGTGTAGAGCAACACAGTGCACTCTTCCTTGGGAGACCTAGGTTTCCTCAGCACTCCAACTTCTCCTGGAAATCTGTTCTCTTACGTCCTACATATCATGCAAATCTGCCACATAGCCCTAGGCTGAGCGGCACTGAGAAACCAAAACTGCTTTGCATTCCTCGTACAGAGTCATACCTTAAGACCCCATACTTTCAGGAGAAAGTCGGCTTTCATTCCTGCCTTAACCACAGCACAGTTGTTCCTCTTACACTGCAGGGTTTTAAAAGAAGCTAAGCCCCGATAAGGTACCTAGAGCGTTCCTTGGGAGAGGCAGTTTTCTACACGGAGAACTCCGTGCCAAGAAAACTTTATTCAGGGCAGGGACCAGTGTGTAGCTAGAGTGTATATTTACTTAGTAGAAATCACAAGGAGGTAGGCTGCGTGTTCGCTGGAAACGGGGACCTGATGGCACAGGACTTGCCTTCCCATTTTGAATACTCAATTCATGCTGCCTTGAAACTACCTAAATAACAGTTTTAAGACTGGTCTCTTGTCACTGTAGGCAGGGCTTTGGGAAGGGCACGAGCGTTCTCTACATCAACAGGGTGCTTTCATAGCCTGGGAGGGAGCTCCTCCTGAGACGCTCTAGAGCTAAAAGGAAACTTGACGTGAGTCCTTTCTTCAAGGTAAAGCCGCGAATAGCCTGCCGAATCGGAAGATTGGAGCAGAGTGCTTGAAGCATTAGCTTTAGGTCTGTTTTCTTTTAAGGTTAGTAAGCTTTCAAGACACCGAGGACCTCGCGTGGGCACCCTATTCCCTGCAAGAACACCTAGTTCCGGCAGGCTCCACAAGGCTGCTAAGAAACATCCAGGCCCGGAAACCATTCCCAGTCACTCTGTGTATGCTGAGTGTAGAGCAACACACTGCACTCTTCCTTGGGAGACCTAGGTTTCTTCAGCACTCCAATATCTCCAGGAAATCTGTTCTCTCACGTCCTACATGTCATGCAAATCTGCCACATAGCCCTAGGCTGAGCGGCACTGAGAAACCAAAACTGCTTTGCATTCCTCGTACAGAGTCATACCTTAAGACCCCATACTTACAGGAGAAAGTCGGCTTTCGTTCCTGCCTTAACTACAGCACAGTTGTTCCTCTTACACTGCAGGGTTTTAAAAGAAGCTAAGCCCCGATAAGGTACCTAGAGCGTTCCTATGGAGAGGCAGTTGTCTACACGGAGAACTCCGTGCCAAGAAAACTTTATTCAGGGAAGGGACCAGTGTGTAGCTAGAGTGTATATTTACTTAGTAGAAATCACAAGGAGGTAGGCTGCGTGTTCGCTGGAAACGGGGACCTGATGGCACAGGCCTTGCCTTCCCATTTCGAATACTCAATTCATGCTGCCTTGAAACGACCTAAATAACAGTTTTAGGACTGGTCTCTTGTCACTGTAGGCAGGGCTTTGGGAAGGGCACGAGCGTTCTCTACATCAACAGGGTGCTTTCATAGCCTGGGAGGGAGCTCCTCCTGAGACGCTCTAGAGCTAAAAGGAAACTTGACGTGAGTCCTTTCTTCAAGGTAAAGCCGCGAATAGCCTGCCGAATCGGAAGATTGGAGCAGAGTGCTTGAAGCATTAGCTTTAGGTCTGTTTTCTTTTAAGGTTAGTAAGCTTTCAAGACACCGAGGACCTCGCGTGGGCACCCTATTCCCTGCAAGAACACCTAGTTCCGGCAGGCTCCACAAGGCTGCTAAGAAACATCCAGGCCCGGAAACCATTCCCAGTCACTCTGTGTATGCTGAGTGTAGAGCAACACACTGCACTCTTCCTTGGGAGACCTAGGTTTCTTCAGCACTCCAATATCTCCAGGAAATCTGTTCTCTCACGTCCTACATGTCATGCAAATCTGCCACATAGCCCTAGGCTGAGCGGCACTGAGAAACCAAAACTGCTTTGCATTCCTCGTACAGAGTCATACCTTAAGACCCCATACTTACAGGAGAAAGTCGGCTTTCGTTCCTGCCTTAACTACAGCACAGTTGTTCCTCTTACACTGCAGGGTTTTAAAAGAAGCTAAGCCCCGATAAGGTACCTAGAGCGTTCCTTGGGAGAGGCAGTTGTCTACACGGAGAACTCCGTGCCAAGAAAACTTTATTCAGGGAAGGGACCAGTGTGTAGCTAGAGTGTATATTTACTTAGTAGAAATCACAAGGAGGTAGGCTGCGTGTTCGCTGGAAACGGGGACCTGATGGCACAGGCCTTGCCTTCCCATTTCGAATACTCAATTCATGCTGCCTTGAAACGACCTAAATAACAGTTTTAGGACTGGTCTCTTGTCACTGTAGGCAGGGCTTTGGGAAGGGCACGAGTGTTCTCTACATCAACAGGGTGCTTCCATAGCCTGGGAGGGAGCTCCTCCTGAGACGCTCTAGAGTTAAAAGGAAACTTGACGTGAGTCCTTTCCTCAAGGTAAAGCCTCGAATAGCCTGCCGAAGCGGAAGCTTGGAGCAGAGTCCTTGAAGCATTAGCTTTAGGTCTGTTTTCTTTTAAGGTTAGTAAGCTTTCAAGACACCGAGGACCTCGCGTAGGCACCCTATTCCCTGCAAGAACACCTAGTACCGGCAGGCTGCACTAGGCTGCTAAGAAACATCCAGGCCCGGAAACCTTTCCCAGTCACTCTGTGTATGCTGAGTGTAGGGCAACACACTGCACTCTTCCTTGGGAGAGCTGGATTTCCTCTGCACTCCAACATCTCCAGGAAATCTGTTCTCTCACGTCCTACATGTCATGCAAATCTGCCTCATAGCCCTAGGCTGAGCGGCACTGAGAAACCAAAACTGCTTTGCATTCCTCGTACAGAGTCATACCTTAAGACCCCATACTTACAGGAGAAAGTCGGCTTTCATTCCTGCCTTAACCACAGCACAGATGTTCCTCTTACACTGCAGGGTTTTAAAAGAAGCTAAGCCCCGATAAGGTACCTAGAGCGTTCCTTGGGAGAGGCAGTTGGCTACACGGAGAACTCCGTGCCAAGAAAACTTTATTCAGGGAAGGGACCAGTGTGTAGCTAGAGTGTATATTTACTTAGTAGAAATCACAAGGAGGTAGGCTGCGTGTTCGCTGCAAACGGGGACCTGATGGCACAGGCCTTGCCTTCCCATTTTGAATACTCAATTCATGCTGCCTTGAAACGACCTAAATAACAGTTTTAGGACTGGTCTTTGTCACTGTAGGCAGGGCTCTGGGAAGGGCACGAGTGTTCTCTACATCAACAGGGTGCTTTCATAGCCTGGGTGGGAGCTCCTCCTGAGACGCTCTAGAGCTAAAAGGAAACTTGACGTGAGTCCTTTCCTCAAGGTAAAGCCTCGAATAGCCTGCCGAAGCGGAAGATTGGAGCAGAGTGCTTGAAGCATTAGCTTTAGGTCTGTTTTCTTTTAAGGTTAGTAAGGTTTCAAGACACCGAGGACCTCGCGTGGGCACCCAATTCCCTGCAAGAACACCTAGTAGCAGCAGGCTCCACTAGGCTGCTAAGAAATATCCAGGCCTGAAAACATTTCCCTGTCACTCTCTGTATGCTGAGTGTAGGGCAACACACTGCACTCTTCCTTGGGAGATCTAGGTGTCCTCAGCACTCCAACAGCTCCAGGAAATCTGTTCTCTCACGTCCTACATGTCATGCAAATCTGCCTCATAGCCTTAGGCTGAGCGGCACTAAGGAACGAAAATTGCTTCGCATTCCTTGTACAGAGTCATATCTTACGACCCCATACTTACAGGAGAAAGTCGGCTTGCGTTCTGTCCTTAACCACAGCACAGATGTTCCTCTTACACTGCAGGGTTTTAGAAGAAGCTAAGCCCCGATAGCGTACTTAGAGCGTTCCTTGGAAGAGGCAGTTGGTTACACGGAGAACTCCGTGTCAAGATAACGTTATTCAGGGAAGGGACCAGTGTGTAGCTACAGTGTATATTTACTTGGAGAAATCACCAGGAGGTAGGCTGCGTGTTCGCTGGAAACGGGGACCTGATGGCACAGGCCTTGCTTTCCCATTTTGAAAGCTCCATTCATGCTGCCTTGAAACTACCTAAAAAACAGTTTTAGGACGGGTCTCTAGTCGCTGTAGGCAGGGCTCTGGGAAGGGAACAAGTGTTCTCTACATCAACAGGGTGCTTTCATAGCCTGGGTGGGAGCTCCTCCTGAGACGCTCTAGAGCTAAAAGGAAACTTGACGTGAGTCCTTTCCTCAAGGTAAAGCCTCGAATAGCCTGCCGAAGCGGAAGCTTGGAGCAGAGTCCTTGAAGCATTAGCTTTAGGTGTGTTTTCTTTTAAGGTTGGTAAGCTTTCAGGACACCGAGGACCTCGCGTAGGCACCCTATTCCCTGCAAGAACACCTAGTACCGGCAGGCTGCACTAGGCTGCTAAGAAACATCCAGGCCCGGAAACCTTTCCCAGTCACTCTGTGTATGCTGAATGTAGGGCAACACACTGCACTCTTCCTTGGGAGAGCTGGATTTCCTCTGCACTCCAACATCTCCAGGAAATCTGTTCTCTCCCGTCCTACATGTCATGCAAATCTGCCTCATAGCCCTAGGCTGAGCGGCACTGAGAAACCAAAACTGCTTTGCATTCCTCATACAGAGTCATACCTTAAGACCCCATACTTACAGGAGAAAGTCGGCTTTCATTCCTGCCTTAACCACAGCACAGTTGTTCCTCTTACACTGCAGGGTTTTAAAAGAAGCTAAGCCCCGATAAGGTACCTAGAGCGTTCCTTGGGAGAGGCAGTTGGCTACACGGAGAACTCCGTGCCAAGGTAACGTTATTCATGTAAGGGACCAGTGTGTAGCTAGAGTGTATATTTACTTAGTAGAAATCACAAGGAGGTAGGCTGCGTGTTCGCTGCAAACGGGGACCTGATGGCACAGGCCTTGCCTTCCCATTTTGAATACTCAATTCATGCTGCCTTGAAACTACCTAAATAACAGTTTTAGGACTGGTCTTTGTCACTGTAGGCAGGGCTCTGGGAAGGGAACGAGTGTTCTCTACATCAACAGGGTGCTTCCATAGCCTGGGAGGGAGCTCCTCCTGAGACGCTCTAGAGTTAAAAGGAAACTTGACGTGAGTCCTTTCCTCAAGGTAAAGCCTCGAATAGCCTGCCGAAGCGGAAGCTTGGAGCAGAGTCCTTGAAGCATTAGCTTTAGGTCTGTTTTCTTTTAAGGTTAGTAAGCTTTCAAGACACCGAGGACCTCGCGTAGGCACCCTATTCCCTGCAAGAACACCTAGTACCGGCAGGCTGCACTAGGCTGCTAAGAAACATCCAGGCCCGGAAACCTTTCCCAGTCACTCTGTGTATGCTGAGTGTAGAGCAACACACTGCACTCTTCCTTGGGAGAGCTGGATTTCCTCTGCACTCCAACATCTCCAGGAAATCTGTTCTCTCACGTCCTACATGTCATGCAAATCTGCCTCATAGCCCTAGGCTGAGCGGCACTGAGAAACCAAAACTGCTTTGCATTCCTCGTACAGAGTCATACCTTAAGACCCCATACTTACAGGAGAAAGTCGGCTTTCATTCCTGCCTTAACCACAGCACAGATGTTCCTCTTACACTGCAGGGTTTTAAAAGAAGCTAAGCCCCGATAAGGTACCTAGAGCGTTCCTTGGGAGAGGCAGTTGGCTACACGGAGAACTCCGTGCCAAGAAAACTTTATTCAGGGAAGGGACCAGTGTGTAGCTAGAGTGTATATATACTTAGTAGAAATCTCAAGGAGGTAGGCTGCGTGTTCGCCGGGAAAGGGGACCTAGTGGCCCAGGCCTTGCCTTCCCATTTTGAATGCTCCATTTATGCTGCTTTAGGACGGGTCTCTAGTCACTGTAGGCAGGGCATTGGGAAGTGCACGAGTGTTCTCTACATCAACAGGGTGCTTTCATAGCCTGGGAGGGAGCTCCTCCTGAGACGCTCTAGAGCTAAAAGGAAACTTGACGTGAGTCCTTTCCTCAAGGTAAAGCCTCGAATAGCCTGCCGAAGCGGAAGATTGGAGCAGAGTGCTTGAAGCATTAGCTTTAGGTCTGTTTTCTTTTAAGGTTAGTAAGCTTTCAAGACACCGAGGACCTCGCGTGGGCACCCTATTCCCTGCAAGAACACCTAGTACCGGCAGGCTGCACTAGGCTGCTAAGAAACATCCAGGCCCGGAAACCTTTCCCAGTCACTCTGTGTATGCTGAATGTAGGGCAACACACTGCACTCTTCCTTGGGAGAGCTGGATTTCCTCTGCACTCCAACATCTCCAGGAAATCTGTTCTCTCCCGTCCTACATGTCATGCAAATCTGCCTCATAGCCCTAGGCTGAGCGACACTGAGAAACCAAAACTGCTTTGCATTCCTCATACAGAGTCATACCTTAAGACCCCATACTTACAGGAGAAAGTCGGCTTTCATTCCTGCCTTAACCACAGCACAGTTGTTCCTCTTACACTGCAGGGTTTTAAAAGAAGCTAAGCCCCGATAAGGTACCTAGAGCGTTCCTTGGGAGAGGCAGTTGGCTACACGGAGAACTCCGTGCCAAGGTAACGTTATTCATGTAAGGGACCAGTGTGTAGCTAGAGTGTATATTTACTTAGTAGAAATCACAAGGAGGTAGGCTGCGTGTTCGCTGCAAACGGGGACCTGATGGCACAGGCCTTGCCTTCCCATTTTGAATACTCAATTCATGCTGCCTTGAAACTACCTAAATAACAGTTTTAGGACTGGTCTTTGTCACTGTAGGCAGGGCTCTGGGTAGGGAACGAGTGTTCTCTACATCAACAGGGTGCTTTCATAGCCTGGGAAGGAGCTCCTCCTGAGACGCTCTAGAGCTAAAAGGAAACTTGACGTGAGTCCTTTCCTCAAGGTAAAGCCTCGAATAGCCTGCCGAAGCGGAAGATTGGAGCAGAGTGCTTGAAGCATTAGCTTTAGGTCTGTTTTCTTTTAAGGTTAGTAAGCTTTCAAGACACCGAGGACCTCGCGTGGGCACCCTATTCCCTGCAAGAACACCTAGTTCCGGCAGGCTCCACAAGGCTGCTAAGAAACATCCATTCCCGGAAACCTTTCCCAGTCACTCTGTGTATGCTGAGTGTAGAGCAACACAGTGCACTCTTCCTTGGGAGACCTAGGTTTCCTCAGCACTCCAACTTCTCCTGGAAATCTGTTCTCTCACGTCCTACATATCATGCAAATCTGCCACATAGCCCTAGGCTGAGCGGCACTGAGAAACCAAAACTGCTTTGCATTCCTCGTACAGAGTCATACCTTAAGACCCCATACTTTCAGGAGAAAGTCGGCTTTCATTCCTGCCTTAACCACAGCACAGTTGTTCCTCTTACACTGCAGGGTTTTAAAAGAAGCTAAGCCCCGATAAGGTACCTAGAGCGTTCCTTGGGAGAGGCAGTTGTCTACACGGAGAACTCCGTGCCAAGAAAACTTTATTCAGGGAAGGGACCAGTGTGTAGCTAGAGTGTATATTTACTTAGTAGAAATCACAAGGAGGTAGGCTGCGTGTTCGCTGGAAACGGGGACCTGATGGCACAGGCCTTGCCTTCCCATTTCGAATACTCAATTCATGCTGCCTTGAAACGACCTAAATAACAGTTTTAGGACTGGTCTCTTGTCACTGTAGGCAGGGCTTTGGGAAGGGCACGAGTGTTCTCTACATCAACAGGGTGCTTCCATAGCCTGGGAGGGAGCTCCTCCTGAGACGCTCTAGAGTTAAAAGGAAACTTGACGTGAGTCCTTTCCTCAAGGTAAAGCCTCGAATAGCCTGCCGAAGCGGAAGCTTGGAGCAGAGTCCTTGAAGCATTAGCTTTAGGTCTGTTTTCTTTTAAGGTTAGTAAGCTTTCAAGACACCGAGGACCTCGCGTAGGCACCCTATTCCCTGCAAGAACACCTAGTACCGGCAGGCTGCACTAGGCTGCTAAGAAACATCCAGGCCCGGAAACCTTTCCCAGTCACTCTGTGTATGCTGAGTGTAGGGCAACACACTGCACTCTTCCTTGGGAGAGCTGGATTTCCTCTGCACTCCAACATCTCCAGGAAATCTGTTCTCTCACGTCCTACATGTCATGCAAATCTGCCTCATAGCCCTAGGCTGAGCGGCACTGAGAAACCAAAACTGCTTTGCATTCCTCGTACAGAGTCATACCTTAAGACCCCATACTTACAGGAGAAAGTCGGCTTTCATTCCTGCCTTAACCACAGCACAGATGTTCCTCTTACACTGCAGGGTTTTAAAAGAAGCTAAGCCCCGATAAGGTACCTAGAGCGTTCCTTGGGAGAGGCAGTTGGCTACACGGAGAACTCCGTGCCAAGAAAACTTTATTCAGGGAAGGGACCAGTGTGTAGCTAGAGTGTATATTTACTTAGTAGAAATCACAAGGAGGTAGGCTGCGTGTTCGCTGCAAACGGGGACCTGATGGCACAGGCCTTGCCTTCCCATTTTGAATACTCAATTCATGCTGCCTTGAAACGACCTAAATAACAGTTTTAGGACTGGTCTTTGTCACTGTAGGCAGGGCTCTGGGAAGGGCACGAGTGTTCTCTACATCAACAGGGTGCTTTCATAGCCTGGGTGGGAGCTCCTCCTGAGACGCTCTAGAGCTAAAAGGAAACTTGACGTGAGTCCTTTCCTCAAGGTAAAGCCTCGAATAGCCTGCCGAAGCGGAAGATTGGAGCAGAGTGCTTGAAGCATTAGCTTTAGGTCTGTTTTCTTTTAAGGTTAGTAAGGTTTCAAGACACCGAGGACCTCGCGTGGGCACCCAATTCCCTGCAAGAACACCTAGTAGCAGCAGGCTCCACTAGGCTGCTAAGAAATATCCAGGCCTGAAAACATTTCCCTGTCACTCTCTGTATGCTGAGTGTAGGGCAACACACTGCACTCTTCCTTGGGAGATCTAGGTGTCCTCAGCACTCCAACAGCTCCAGGAAATCTGTTCTCTCACGTCCTACATGTCATGCAAATCTGCCTCATAGCCTTAGGCTGAGCGGCACTAAGGAACGAAAATTGCTTCGCATTCCTTGTACAGAGTCATATCTTACGACCCCATACTTACAGGAGAAAGTCGGCTTGCGTTCTGTCCTTAACCACAGCACAGATGTTCCTCTTACACTGCAGGGTTTTAGAAGAAGCTAAGCCCCGATAGCGTACTTAGAGCGTTCCTTGGAAGAGGCAGTTGGTTACACGGAGAACTCCGTGTCAAGGTAACGTTATTCAGGGAAGGGACCAGTGTGTAGCTACAGTGTATATTTACTTGGAGAAATCACCAGGAGGTAGGCTGCGTGTTCGCTGGAAACGGGGACCTGATGGCACAGGCCTTGCTTTCCCATTTTGAAAGCTCCATTCATGCTGCCTTGAAACTACCTAAAAAACAGTTTTAGGACGGGTCTCTAGTCGCTGTAGGCAGGGCTCTGGGAAGGGAACAAGTGTTCTCTACATCAACAGGGTGCTTTCATAGCCTGGGTGGGAGCTCCTCCTGAGACGCTCTAGAGCTAAAAGGAAACTTGACGTGAGTCCTTTCCTCAAGGTAAAGCCTCGAATAGCCTGCCGAAGCGGAAGCTTGGAGCAGAGTCCTTGAAGCATTAGCTTTAGGTGTGTTTTCTTTTAAGGTTGGTAAGCTTTCAGGACACCGAGGACCTCGCGTAGGCACCCTATTCCCTGCAAGAACACCTAGTACCGGCAGGCTGCACTAGGCTGCTAAGAAACATCCAGGCCCGGAAACCTTTCCCAGTCACTCTGTGTATGCTGAATGTAGGGCAACACACTGCACTCTTCCTTGGGAGAGCTGGATTTCCTCTGCACTCCAACATCTCCAGGAAATCTGTTCTCTCCCGTCCTACATGTCATGCAAATCTGCCTCATAGCCCTAGGCTGAGCGGCACTGAGAAACCAAAACTGCTTTGCATTCCTCATACAGAGTCATACCTTAAGACCCCATACTTACAGGAGAAAGTCGGCTTTCATTCCTGCCTTAACCACAGCACAGTTGTTCCTCTTACACTGCAGGGTTTTAAAAGAAGCTAAGCCCCGATAAGGTACCTAGAGCGTTCCTTGGGAGAGGCAGTTGGCTACACGGAGAACTCCGTGCCAAGGTAACGTTATTCATGTAAGGGACCAGTGTGTAGCTAGAGTGTATATTTACTTAGTAGAAATCACAAGGAGGTAGGCTGCGTGTTCGCTGCAAACGGGGACCTGATGGCACAGGCCTTGCCTTCCCATTTTGAATACTCAATTCATGCTGCCTTGAAACTACCTAAATAACAGTTTTAGGACTGGTCTTTGTCACTGTAGGCAGGGCTCTGGGAAGGGAACGAGTGTTCTCTACATCAACAGGGTGCTTTCATAGCCTGGGAAGGAGCTCCTCCTGAGACGCTCTAGAGCTAAAAGGAAACTTGACGTGAGTCCTTTCCTCAAGGTAAAGCCTCGAATAGCCTGCCGAAGCGGAAGCTTGGAGCAGAGTCCTTGAAGCATTAGCTTTAGGTCTGTTTTCTTTTAAGGTTGGTAAGCTTTCAGGACACCGAGGACCTCGCGTAGGCACCCTATTCCCTGCAAGAACACCTAGTACCGGCAGGCTGCACTAGGCTGCTAAGAAACATCCAGGCCCGGAAACCTTTCCCAGTCACTCTGTGTATGCTGAGTGTAGAGCAACACACTGCACTCTTCCTTGGGAGAGCTGGATTTCCTCTGCACTCCAACATCTCCAGGAAATCTGTTCTCTCACGTCCTACATGTCATGCAAATCTGCCTCATAGCCCTAGGCTGAGCGGCACTGAGAAACCAAAACTACTTTGCATTCCTCGTACAGAGTCATACCTTAAGACCCCATACTTACAGGAGAAAGTCGGCTTTCGTTCCTGCCTTAACCACAGCACAGTTGTTCCTCTTACACTGCAGGGTTTTAAAAGAAGCTAAGCCCCGATAAGGTACCTAGAGCGTTCCTTGGGAGAGGCAGTTGGCTACACGGAGAACTCCGTGCCAAGGTAACGTTATTCATGTAAGGGACCAGTGTGTAGCTAGAGTGTATATTTACTTAGTAGAAATCACAAGGAGGTAGGCTGCGTGTTCGCTGCAAACGGGGACCTGATGGCACAGGCCTTGCCTTCCCATTTTGAATACTCAATTCATGCTGCCTTGAAACTACCTAAATAACAGTTTTAGGACTGGTCTTTGTCACTGTAGGCAGGGCTCTGGGAAGGGAACGAGTGTTCTCTACATCAACAGGGTGCTTCCATAGCCTGGGAGGGAGCTCCTCCTGAGACGCTCTAGAGTTAAAAGGAAACTTGACGTGAGTCCTTTCCTCAAGGTAAAGCCTCGAATAGCCTGCCGAAGCGGAAGCTTGGAGCAGAGTCCTTGAAGCATTAGCTTTAGGTCTGTTTTCTTTTAAGGTTAGTAAGCTTTCAAGACACCGAGGACCTCGCGTAGGCACCCTATTCCCTGCAAGAACACCTAGTACCGGCAGGCTGCACTAGGCTGCTAAGAAACATCCAGGCCCGGAAACCTTTCCCAGTCACTCTGTGTATGCTGAGTGTAGAGCAACACACTGCACTCTTCCTTGGGAGAGCTGGATTTCCTCTGCACTCCAACATCTCCAGGAAATCTGTTCTCTCCCGTCCTACATGTCATGCAAATCTGCCTCATAGCCCTAGGCTGAGCGGCACTGAGAAACCAAAACTGCTTTGCATTCCTCGTACAGAGTCATACCTTAAGACCCCATACTTACAGGAGAAAGTCGGCTTTCATTCCTGCCTTAACCACAGCACAGATGTTCCTCTTACACTGCAGGGTTTTAAAAGAAGCTAAGCCCCGATAAGGTACCTAGAGCGTTCCTTGGGAGAGGCAGTTGGCTACACGGAGAACTCCGTGCCAAGAAAACTTTATTCAGGGAAGGGACCAGTGTGTAGCTAGAGTGTATATATACTTAGTAGAAATCTCAAGGAGGTAGGCTGCGTGTTCGCCGGGAAAGGGGACCTAGTGGCCCAGGCCTTGCCTTCCCATTTTGAATGCTCCATTTATGCTGCTTTAGGACGGGTCTCTAGTCACTGTAGGCAGGGCATTGGGAAGTGCACGAGTGTTCTCTACATCAACAGGGTGCTTTCATAGCCTGGGAGGGAGCTCCTCCTGAGACGCTCTAGAGCTAAAAGGAAACTTGACGTGAGTCCTTTCCTCAAGGTAAAGCCTCGAATAGCCTGCCGAAGCGGAAGATTGGAGCAGAGTGCTTGAAGCATTAGCTTTAGGTCTGTTTTCTTTTAAGGTTAGTAAGCTTTCAAGACACCGAGGACCTCGCGTGGGCACCCTATTCCCTGCAAGAACACCTAGTACCGGCAGGCTGCACTAGGCTGCTAAGAAACATCCAGGCCCGGAAACCTTTCCCAGTCACTCTGTGTATGCTGAATGTAGGGCAACACACTGCACTCTTCCTTGGGAGAGCTGGATTTCCTCTGCACTCCAACATCTCCAGGAAATCTGTTCTCTCCCGTCCTACATGTCATGCAAATCTGCCTCATAGCCCTAGGCTGAGCGACACTGAGAAACCAAAACTGCTTTGCATTCCTCATACAGAGTCATACCTTAAGACCCCATACTTACAGGAGAAAGTCGGCTTTCATTCCTGCCTTAACCACAGCACAGTTGTTCCTCTTACACTGCAGGGTTTTAAAAGAAGCTAAGCCCCGATAAGGTACCTAGAGCGTTCCTTGGGAGAGGCAGTTGGCTACACGGAGAACTCCGTGCCAAGGTAACGTTATTCATGTAAGGGACCAGTGTGTAGCTAGAGTGTATATTTACTTAGTAGAAATCACAAGGAGGTAGGCTGCGTGTTCGCTGCAAACGGGGACCTGATGGCACAGGCCTTGCCTTCCCATTTTGAATACTCAATTCATGCTGCCTTGAAACTACCTAAATAACAGTTTTAGGACTGGTCTTTGTCACTGTAGGCAGGGCTCTGGGTAGGGAACGAGTGTTCTCTACATCAACAGGGTGCTTTCATAGCCTGGGAAGGAGCTCCTCCTGAGACGCTCTAGAGCTAAAAGGAAACTTGACGTGAGTCCTTTCCTCAAGGTAAAGCCTCGAATAGCCTGCCGAAGCGGAAGATTGGAGCAGAGTGCTTGAAGCATTAGCTTTAGGTCTGTTTTCTTTTAAGGTTAGTAAGCTTTCAAGACACCGAGGACCTCGCGTGGGCACCCTATTCCCTGCAAGAACACCTAGTTCCGGCAGGCTCCACAAGGCTGCTAAGAAACATCCATTCCCGGAAACCTTTCCCAGTCACTCTGTGTATGCTGAGTGTAGAGCAACACAGTGCACTCTTCCTTGGGAGACCTAGGTTTCCTCAGCACTCCAACTTCTCCTGGAAATCTGTTCTCTCACGTCCTACATATCATGCAAATCTGCCACATAGCCCTAGGCTGAGCGGCACTGAGAAACCAAAACTGCTTTGCATTCCTCGTACAGAGTCATACCTTAAGACCCCATACTTTCAGGAGAAAGTCGGCTTTCATTCCTGCCTTAACCACAGCACAGTTGTTCCTCTTACACTGCAGGGTTTTAAAAGAAGCTAAGCCCCGATAAGGTACCTAGAGCGTTCCTTGGGAGAGGCAGTTTTCTACACGGAGAACTCCGTGCCAAGAAAACTTTATTCAGGGCAGGGACCAGTGTGTAGCTAGAGTGTATATTTACTTAGTAGAAATCACAAGGAGGTAGGCTGCGTGTTCGCTGGAAACGGGGACCTGATGGCACAGGACTTGCCTTCCCAGTTTGAATACTCAATTCATGCTGCCTTGAAACTACCTAAATAACAGTTTTAAGACAGGTCTCTTGTCACTGTAGGCAGGGCTTTGGGAAGGGCACGAGCGTTCTCTACATCAACAGGGTGCTTTCATAGCCTGGGAGGGAGCTCCTCCTGAGACGCTCTAGAGCTAAAAGGAAACTTGACGTGAGTCCTTTCTTCAAGGTAAAGCCGCGAATAGCCTGCCGAATCGGAAGATTGGAGCAGAGTGCTTGAAGCATTAGCTTTAGGTCTGTTTTCTTTTAAGGTTAGTAAGCTTTCAAGACACCGAGGACCTCGCGTGGGCACCCTATTCCCTGCAAGAACACCTAGTTCCGGCAGGCTCCACAAGGCTGCTAAGAAACATCCAGGCCCGGAAACCATTCCCAGTCACTCTGTGTATGCTGAGTGTAGAGCAACACACTGCACTCTTCCTTGGGAGACCTAGGTTTCCTCAGCACTCCAATATCTCCAGGAAATCTGTTCTCTCACGTCCTACATGTCATGCAAATCTGCCACATAGCCCTAGGCTGAGCGGCACTGAGAAACCAAAACTGCTTTGCATTCCTCGTACAGAGTCATACCTTAAGACCCCATACTTACAGGAGAAAGTCGGCTTTCGTTCCTGCCTTAACTACAGCACAGTTGTTCCTCTTACACTGCAGGGTTTTAAAAGAAGCTAAGCCCCGATAAGGTACCTAGAGCGTTCCTTGGGAGAGGCAGTTGTCTACACGGAGAACTCCGTGCCAAGAAAACTTTATTCAGGGAAGGGACCAGTGTGTAGCTAGAGTGTATATTTACTTAGTAGAAATCACAAGGAGGTAGGCTGCGTGTTCGCTGGAAACGGGGACCTGATGGCACAGGCCTTGCCTTCCCATTTTGAATACTCAATTCATGCTGCCTTGAAACGACCTAAATAACAGTTTTAGGACTGGTCTCTTGTCACTGTAGGCAGGGCTTTGGGAAGGGCACGAGTGTTCTCTACATCAACAGGGTGCTTCCATAGCCTGGGAGGGAGCTCCTCCTGAGACGCTCTAGAGTTAAAAGGAAACTTGACGTGAGTCCTTTCCTCAAGGTAAAGCCTCGAATAGCCTGCCGAAGCGGAAGCTTGGAGCAGAGTCCTTGAAGCATTAGCTTTAGGTCTGTTTTCTTTTAAGGTTGGTAAGCTTTCAGGACACCGAGGACCTCGCGTAGGCACCCTATTCCCTGCAAGAACACCTAGTACCGGCAGGCTGCACTAGGCTGCTAAGAAACATCCAGGCCCGGAAACCTTTCCCAGTCACTCTGTGTATGCTGAGTGTAGGGCAACACACTGCACTCTTCCTTGGGAGAGCTGGATTTCCTCTGCACTCCAAGATCTCCAGGAAATCTGTTCTCTCACGTCCTACATGTCATGCAAATCTGCCTCATAGCCCTAGGCTGAGCGGCACTGAGAAACCAAAACTGCTTTGCATTCCTCGTACAGAGTCATACCTTAAGACCCCATACTTACAGGAGAAAGTCGGCTTTCATTCCTGCCTTAACCACAGCACAGATGTTCCTCTTACACTGCAGGGTTTTAAAAGAAGCTAAGCCCCGATAAGGTACCTAGAGCGTTCCTTGGGAGAGGCAGTTGGCTACACGGAGAACTCCGTGCCAAGAAAACTTTATTCAGGGAAGGGACCAGTGTGTAGCTAGAGTGTATATATACTTAGTAGAAATCTCAAGGAGGTAGGCTGCGTGTTCGCCGGGAAAGGGGACCTAGTGGCCCAGGCCTTGCCTTCCCATTTTGAATGCTCCATTTATGCTGCTTTAGGACGGGTCTCTAGTCACTGTAGGCAGGGCATTGGGAAGTGCACGAGTGTTCTCTACATCAACAGGGTGCTTTCATAGCCTGGGAGGGAGCTCCTCCTGAGACGCTCTAGAGCTAAAAGGAAACTTGACGTGAGTCCTTTCCTCAAGGTAAAGCCTCGAATAGCCTGCCGAAGCGGAAGATTGGAGCAGAGTGCTTGAAGCATTAGCTTTAGGTCTGTTTTCTTTTAAGGTTAGTAAGCTTTCAAGACACCGAGGACCTCGCGTGGGCACCCTATTCCCTGCAAGAACACCTAGTTCCGGCAGGCTCCACAAGGCTGCTAAGAAACATCCAGGCCCGGAAACCTTTCCCAGTCACTCTGTGTATGCTGAGTGTAGAACAACACACTGCACTCTTCCTTGGGAGACCTACGTTTCCTCAGCACTCCAACATCTCCAGGAAATCTGTTCTCCCACGTCCTACATGTCATGCAATTCTGCCACATAGCCCTAGGCTGAGCGGCACTGAGAAACCAAAACTGCTTTGCATTCCTCGTACAGAGTCATACCTTAAGACCCCATACTTACAGGAGAAAGTCGGCTTTCATTCCTGCCTTAACCACAGCACAGTTGTTCCTCTTACACTGCAGGGTTTTAAAAGAAGCTAAGCCCCGATAAGGTACCTAGAGCGTTCCTTGGGAGAGGCAGTTGGCTACACGGAGAACTCCGTGCCAAGGTAACGTTATTCATGTAAGGGACCAGTGTGTAGCTAGAGTGTATATTTACTTAGTAGAAATCACAAGGAGGTAGGCTGCGTGTTCGCTGCAAACGGGGACCTGATGGCACAGGCCTTGCCTTCCCATTTTGAATACTCAATTCATGCTGCCTTGAAACTACCTAAATAACAGTTTTAGGACTGGTCTTTGTCACTGTAGGCAGGGCTCTGGGAAGGGCACGAGTGTTCTCTACATCAACAGGGTGCTTTCATAGCCTGGGTGGGAGCTCCTCCTGAGACGCTCTAGAGCTAAAAGGAAACTTGACGTGAGTCCTTTCCTCAAGGTAAAGCCTCGAATAGCCTGCCGAAGCGGAAGATTGGAGCAGAGTGCTTGAAGCATTAGCTTTAGGTCTGTTTTCTTTTAAGGTTAGTAAGGTTTCAAGACACCGAGGACCTCGCGTGGGCACCCAATTCCCTGCAAGAACACCTAGTAGCAGCAGGCTCCACTAGGCTGCTAAGAAATATCCAGGCCTGAAAACATTTCCCAGTCACTCTGTGTATGCTGAGTGTAGGGCAACACACTGCACTCTTCCTTGGGAGATCTAGGTGTCCTCAGCACTCCAACAGCTCCAGGAAATCTGTTCTCTCACGTCCTACATGTCATGCAAATCTGCCTCATAGCCTTAGGCTGAGCGGCACTAAGGAACGAAAATTGCTTCGCATTCCTTGTACAGAGTCATATCTTACGACCCCATACTTACAGGAGAAAGTCGGCTTGCGTTCTGTCCTTAACCACAGCACAGATGTTCCTCTTACACTGCAGGGTTTTAGAAGAAGCTAAGCCCCGATAGCGTACTTAGAGCGTTCCTTGGAAGAGGCAGTTGGCTACACGGAGAACTCCGTGTCAAGGTAACGTTATTCAGGGAAGGGACCAGTGTGTAGCTACAGTGTATATTTACTTGGAGAAATCACCAGGAGGTAGGCTGCGTGTTCGCTGGAAACGGGGACCTGATGGCACAGGCCTTGCTTTCCCATTTTGAAAGCTCCATTCATGCTGCCTTGAAACTACCTAAAAAACAGTTTTAGGACGGGTCTCTAGTCGCTGTAGGCAGGGCTCTGGGAAGGGAACAAGTGTTCTCTACATCAACAGGGTGCTTTCATAGCCTGGGTGGGAGCTCCTCCTGAGACGCTCTAGAGCTAAAAGGAAACTTGACGTGAGTCCTTTCCTCAAGGTAAAGCCTCGAATAGCCTGCCGAAGCGGAAGCTTGGAGCAGAGTCCTTGAAGCATTAGCTTTAGGTCTGTTTTCTTTTAAGGTTGGTAAGCTTTCAGGACACCGAGGACCTCGCGTAGGCACCCTATTCCCTGCAAGAACACCTAGTACCGGCAGGCTGCACTAGGCTGCTAAGAAACATCCAGGCCCGGAAACCTTTCCCAGTCACTCTGTGTATGCTGAAAGTAGGGCAACACACTGCACTCTTCCTTGGGAGAGCTGGATTTCCTCTGCACTCCAACATCTCCAGGAAATCTGTTCTCTCCCGTCCTACATGTCATGCAAATCTGCCTCATAGCCCTAGGCTGAGCGGCACTGAGAAACCAAAACTGCTTTGCATTCCTCATACAGAGTCATACCTTAAGACCCCATACTTACAGGAGAAAGTCGGCTTTCATTCCTGCCTTAACCACAGCACAGTTGTTCCTCTTACACTGCAGGGTTTTAAAAGAAGCTAAGCCCCGATAAGGTACCTAGAGCGTTCCTTGGGAGAGGCAGTTGGCTACACGGAGAACTCCGTGCCAAGGTAACGTTATTCATGTAAGGGACCAGTGTGTAGCTAGAGTGTATATTTACTTAGTAGAAATCACAAGGAGGTAGGCTGCGTGTTCGCTGCAAACGGGGACCTGATGGCACAGGCCTTGCCTTCCCATTTTGAATACTCAATTCATGCTGCCTTGAAACTACCTAAATAACAGTTTTGGGACTGGTCTTTGTCACTGTAGGCAGGTCTCTGGGAAGGGAACGAGTGTTCTCTACATCAACAGGGTGCTTTCATAGCCTGGGAGGGAGCTCCTCCTGAGACGCTCTAGAGCTAAAAGGAAACTTGACGTGAGTCCTTTCCTCAAGGTAAAGCCTCGAATAGCCTTCCGAAGCGGAAGCTTGGAGCAGAGTCCTTGAAGCATTAGCTTTAGGTCTGTTTTCTTTTAAGGTTGGTAAGCTTTCAGGACACCGAGGACCTCGCGTAGGCACCCTATTCCCTGCAAGAACACCTAGTACCGGCAGGCTGCACTAGGCTGCTAAGAAACATCCAGGCCCGGAAACCTTTCCCAGTCACTCTGTGTATGCTGAGTGTAGGGCAACACACTGCACTCTTCCTTGGGAGTGCTGGATTTCCTCTGCACTCCAACATCTCCAGGAAATCTGTTCTCTCACGTCCTACATGTCATGCAAATCTGCCTCATAGCCCTAGGCTGAGCGGCACTGAGAAACCAAAACTGCTTTGCATTCCTCGTACAGAGTCATACCTTAAGACCCCATACTTACAGGAGAAAGTCGGCTTTCGTTCCTGCCTTAACTACAGCACAGTTGTTCCTCTTACACTGCAGGGTTTTAAAAGAAGCTAAGCCCCGATAAGGTACCTAGAGCGTTCCTTGGGAGAGGCAGTTGTCTACACGGAGAACTCCGTGCCAAGAAAACTTTATTCAGGGAAGGGACCAGTGTGTAGCTAGAGTGTATATTTACTTAGTAGAAATCACAAGGAGGTAGGCTGCGTGTTCGCTGCAAACGGGGACCTGATGGCACAGGCCTTGCCTTCCCATTTTGAATACTCAATTCATGCTGCCTTGAAACGACCTAAATAACAGTTTTAGGACTGGTCTCTTGTCACTGTAGGCAGGGCTTTGGGAAGGGCACGAGTGTTCTCTACATCAACAGGGTGCTTCCATAGCCTGGGAGGGAGCTCCTCCTGAGACGCTCTAGAGTTAAAAGGAAACTTGACGTGAGTCCTTTCCTCAAGGTAAAGCCTCGAATAGCCTGCCGAAGCGGAAGCTTGGAGCAGAGTCCTTGAAGCATTAGCTTTAGGTCTGTTTTCTTTTAAGGTTAGTAAGCTTTCAAGACACCGAGGACCTCGCGTAGGCACCCTATTCCCTGCAAGAACACCTAGTACCGGCAGGCTGCACTAGGCTGCTAAGAAACATCCAGGCCCGGAAACCTTTCCCAGTCACTCTGTGTATGCTGAGTGTAGGGCAACACACTGCACTCTTCCTTGGGAGAGCTGGATTTCCTCTGCACTCCAACATCTCCAGGAAATCTGTTCTCTCACGTCCTACATGTCATGCAAATCTGCCTCATAGCCCTAGGCTGAGCGGCACTGAGAAACCAAAACTGCTTTGCATTCCTCGTACAGAGTCATACCTTAAGACCCCATACTTACAGGAGAAAGTCGGCTTTCATTCCTGCCTTAACCACAGCACAGATGTTCCTCTTACACTGCAGGGTTTTAAAAGAAGCTAAGCCCCGATAAGGTACCTAGAGCGTTCCTTGGGAGAGGCAGTTGGCTACACGGAGAACTCCGTGCCAAGAAAACTTTATTCAGGGAAGGGACCAGTGTGTAGCTAGAGTGTATATATACTTAGTAGAAATCTCAAGGAGGTAGGCTGCGTGTTCGCCGGGAAAGGGGACCTAGTGGCCCAGGCCTTGTCTTCCCATTTTGAATGCTCCATTTATGCTGCTTTAGGACGGGTCTCTAGTCACTGTAGGCAGGGCATTGGGAAGTGCACGAGTGTTCTCTACATCAACAGGGTGCTTTCATAGCCTGGGAGGGAGCTCCTCCTGAGACGCTCTAGAGCTAAAAGGAAACTTGACGTGAGTCCTTTCCTCAAGGTAAAGCCTCGAATAGCCTGCCGAAGCGGAAGATTGGAGCAGAGTGCTTGAAGCATTAGCTTTAGGTCTGTTTTCTTTTAAGGTTAGTAAGCTTTCAAGACACCGAGGACCTCGCGTGGGCACCCTATTCCCTGCAAGAACACCTAGTACCGGCAGGCTGCACTAGGCTGCTAAGAAACATCCAGGCCCGGAAACCTTTCCCAGTCACTCTGTGTATGCTGAGTGTAGAGCAACACACTGCACTCTTCCTTGGGAGACCTAGGTTTCCTCAGCACTCCAATATCTCCAGGAAATCTGTTCTCTCACGTCCTACATGTCATGCAAATCTGCCACATAGCCCTAGGCTGAGCGGCACTGAGAAACCAAAACGGCTTTGCATTCCTCGTACAGAGTCATACCTTAAGACCCCATACTTACAGGAGAAAGTCGGCTTTCGTTCCTGCCTTAACTACAGCACAGTTGTTCCTCTTACACTGCAGGGTTTTAAAAGAAGCTAAGCCCCGATAAGGTACCTAGAGCGTTCCTTGGGAGAGGCAGTTGTCTACACGGAGAACTCCGTGCCAAGAAAACTTTATTCAGGGAAGGGACCAGTGTGTAGCTAGAGTGTATATTTACTTAGTAGAAATCACAAGGAGGTAGGCTGCGTGTTCGCTGGAAACGGGGACCTGATGGCACAGGCCTTGCCTTCCCATTTTGAATACTCAATTCATGCTGCCTTGAAACGACCTAAATAACAGTTTTAGGACTGGTCTCTTGTCACTGTAGGCAGGGCTTTGGGAAGGGCACGAGTGTTCTCTACATCAACAGGGTGCTTCCATAGCCTGGGAGGGAGCTCCTCCTGAGACGCTCTAGAGTTAAAAGGAAACTTGACGTGAGTCCTTTCCTCAAGGTAAAGCCTCGAATAGCCTGCCGAAGCGGAAGCTTGGAGCAGAGTCCTTGAAGCATTAGCTTTAGGTCTGTTTTCTTTTAAGGTTAGTAAGCTTTCAAGACACCGAGGACCTCGCGTAGGCACCCTATTCCCTGCAAGAACACCTAGTACCGGCAGGCTGCACTAGGCTGCTAAGAAACATCCAGGCCCGGAAACCTTTCCCAGTCACTCTGTGTATGCTGAGTGTAGGGCAACACACTGCACTCTTCCTTGGGAGAGCTGGATTTCCTCTGCACTCCAACATCTCCAGGAAATCTGTTCTCTCACGTCCTACATGTCATGCAAATCTGCCTCATAGCCCTAGGCTGAGCGGCACTGAGAAACCAAAACTGCTTTGCATTCCTCGTACAGAGTCATACCTTAAGACCCCATACTTACAGGAGAAAGTCGGCTTTCATTCCTGCCTTAACCACAGCACAGATGTTCCTCTTACACTGCAGGGTTTTAAAAGAAGCTAAGCCCCGATAAGGTACCTAGAGCGTTCCTTGGGAGAGGCAGTTGGCTACACGGAGAACTCCGTGCCAAGAAAACTTTATTCAGGGAAGGGACCAGTGTGTAGCTAGAGTGTATATATACTTAGTAGAAATCTCAAGGAGGTAGGCTGCGTGTTCGCCGGGAAAGGGGACCTAGTGGCCCAGGCCTTGCCTTCCCATTTTGAATGCTCCATTTATGCTGCTTTAGGACGGGTCTCTAGTCACTGTAGGCAGGGCATTGGGAAGTGCACGAGTGTTCTCTACATCAACAGGGTGCTTTCATAGCCTGGGAGGGAGCTCCTCCTGAGACGCTCTAGAGCTAAAAGGAAACTTGACGTGAGTCCTTTCCTCAAGGTAAAGCCTCGAATAGCCTGCCGAAGCGGAAGATTGGAGCAGAGTGCTTGAAGCATTAGCTTTAGGTCTGTTTTCTTTTAAGGTTAGTAAGCTTTCAAGACACCGAGGACCTCGCGTGGGCACCCTATTCCCTGCAAGAACACCTAGTTCCGGCAGGCTCCACAAGGCTGCTAAGAAACATCCAGGCCCGGAAACCTTTCCCAGTCACTCTGTGTATGCTGAGTGTAGAACAACACACTGCACTCTTCCTTGGGAGACCTACGTTTCCTCAGCACTCCAACATCTCCAGGAAATCTGTTCTCTCACGTCCTACATGTCATGCAATTCTGCCACATAGCCCTAGGCTGAGCGGCACTGAGAAACCAAAACTGCTTTGCATTCCTCGTACAGAGTCATACCTTAAGACCCCATACTTACAGGAGAAAGTCGGCTTTCATTCCTGCCTTAACCACAGCACAGTTGTTCCTCTTACACTGCAGGGTTTTAAAAGAAGCTAAGCCCCGATAAGGTACCTAGAGCGTTCCTTGGGAGAGGCAGTTGGCTACACGGAGAACTCCGTGCCAAGGTAACGTTATTCATGTAAGGGACCAGTGTGTAGCTAGAGTGTATATTTACTTAGTAGAAATCACAAGGAGGTAGGCTGCGTGTTCGCTGCAAACGGGGACCTGATGGCACAGGCCTTGCCTTCCCATTTTGAATACTCAATTCATGCTGCCTTGAAACTACCTAAATAACAGTTTTAGGACTGGTCTTTGTCACTGTAGGCAGGGCTCTGGGAAGGGCACGAGTGTTCTCTACATCAACAGGGTGCTTTCATAGCCTGGGTGGGAGCTCCTCCTGAGACGCTCTAGAGCTAAAAGGAAACTTGACGTGAGTCCTTTCCTCAAGGTAAAGCCTCGAATAGCCTGCCGAAGCGGAAGATTGGAGCAGAGTGCTTGAAGCATTAGCTTTAGGTCTGTTTTCTTTTAAGGTTAGTAAGGTTTCAAGACACCGAGGACCTCGCGTGGGCACCCAATTCCCTGCAAGAACACCTAGTAGCAGCAGGCTCCACTAGGCTGCTAAGAAATATCCAGGCCTGAAAACATTTCCCAGTCACTCTGTGTATGCTGAGTGTAGGGCAACACACTGCACTCTTCCTTGGGAGATCTAGGTGTCCTCAGCACTCCAACAGCTCCAGGAAATCTGTTCTCTCACGTCCTACATGTCATGCAAATCTGCCTCATAGCCTTAGGCTGAGCGGCACTAAGGAACGAAAATTGCTTCGCATTCCTTGTACAGAGTCATATCTTACGACCCCATACTTACAGGAGAAAGTCGGCTTGCGTTCTGTCCTTAACCACAGCACAGATGTTCCTCTTACACTGCAGGGTTTTAGAAGAAGCTAAGCCCCGATAGCGTACTTAGAGCGTTCCTTGGAAGAGGCAGTTGGCTACACGGAGAACTCCGTGTCAAGGTAACGTTATTCAGGGAAGGGACCAGTGTGTAGCTACAGTGTATATTTACTTGGAGAAATCACCAGGAGGTAGGTTGCGTGTTCGCTGGAAACGGGGACCTGATGGCACAGGCCTTGCTTTCCCATTTTGAAAGCTCCATTCATGCTGCCTTGAAACTACCTAAAAAACAGTTTTAGGACGGGTCTCTAGTCGCTGTAGGCAGGGCTCTGGGAAGGGAACAAGTGTTCTCTACATCAACAGGGTGCTTTCATAGCCTGGGTGGGAGCTCCTCCTGAGACGCTCTAGAGCTAAAAGGAAACTTGACGTGAGTCCTTTCCTCAAGGTAAAGCCTCGAATAGCCTGCCGAAGCGGAAGCTTGGAGCAGAGTCCTTGAAGCATTAGCTTTAGGTCTGTTTTCTTTTAAGGTTGGTAAGCTTTCAGGACACCGAGGACCTCGCGTAGGCACCCTATTCCCTGCAAGAACACCTAGTACCGGCAGGCTGCACTAGGCTGCTAAGAAACATCCAGGCCCGGAAACCTTTCCCAGTCACTCTGTGTATGCTGAAAGTAGGGCAACACACTGCACTCTTCCTTGGGAGAGCTGGATTTCCTCTGCACTCCAACATCTCCAGGAAATCTGTTCTCTCCCGTCCTACATGTCATGCAAATCTGCCTCATAGCCCTAGGCTGAGCGGCACTGAGAAACCAAAACTGCTTTGCATTCCTCATACAGAGTCATACCTTAAGACCCCATACTTACAGGAGAAAGTCGGCTTTCATTCCTGCCTTAACCACAGCACAGTTGTTCCTCTTACACTGCAGGGTTTTAAAAGAAGCTAAGCCCCGATAAGGTACCTAGAGCGTTCCTTGGGAGAGGCAGTTGGCTACACGGAGAACTCCGTGCCAAGGTAACGTTATTCATGTAAGGGACCAGTGTGTAGCTAGAGTGTATATTTACTTAGTAGAAATCACAAGGAGGTAGGCTGCGTGTTCGCTGCAAACGGGGACCTGATGGCACAGGCCTTGCCTTCCCATTTTGAATACTCAATTCATGCTGCCTTGAAACTACCTAAATAACAGTTTTGGGACTGGTCTTTGTCACTGTAGGCAGGTCTCTGGGAAGGGAACGAGTGTTCTCTACATCAACAGGGTGCTTTCATAGCCTGGGAGGGAGCTCCTCCTGAGACGCTCTAGAGCTAAAAGGAAACTTGACGTGAGTCCTTTCCTCAAGGTAAAGCCTCGAATAGCCTTCCGAAGCGGAAGCTTGGAGCAGAGTCCTTGAAGCATTAGCTTTAGGTCTGTTTTCTTTTAAGGTTGGTAAGCTTTCAGGACACCGAGGACCTCGCGTAGGCACCCTATTCCCTGCAAGAACACCTAGTACCGGCAGGCTGCACTAGGCTGCTAAGAAACATCCAGGCCCGGAAACCTTTCCCAGTCACTCTGTGTATGCTGAGTGTAGGGCAACACACTGCACTCTTCCTTGGGAGAGCTGGATTTCCTCTGCACTCCAACATCTCGAGGAAATCTGTTCTCTCACGTCCTACATGTCATGCAAATCTGCCTCATAGCCCTAGGCTGAGCGGCACTGAGAAACCAAAACTGCTTTGCATTCCTCGTACAGAGTCATACCTTAAGACCCCATACTTACAGGAGAAAGTCGGCTTTCGTTCCTGCCTTAACTACAGCACAGTTGTTCCTCTTACACTGCAGGGTTTTAAAAGAAGCTAAGCCCCGATAAGGTACCTAGAGCGTTCCTTGGGAGAGGCAGTTGTCTACACGGAGAACTCCGTGCCAAGAAAACTTTATTCAGGGAAGGGACCAGTGTGTAGCTAGAGTGTATATTTACTTAGTAGAAATCACAAGGAGGTAGGTTGCGTGTTCGCTGCAAACGGGGACCTGATGGCACAGGCCTTGCCTTCCCATTTTGAATACTCAATTCATGCTGCCTTGAAACGACCTAAATAACAGTTTTAGGACTGGTCTCTTGTCACTGTAGGCAGGGCTTTGGGAAGGGCACGAGTGTTCTCTACATCAACAGGGTGCTTCCATAGCCTGGGAGGGAGCTCCTCCTGAGACGCTCTAGAGTTAAAAGGAAACTTGACGTGAGTCCTTTCCTCAAGGTAAAGCTTCGAATAGCTTGCCGAAGCGGAAGCTTGGAGCAGAGTCCTTGAAGCATTAGCTTTAGGTCTGTTTTCTTTTAAGGTTAGTAAGCTTTCAAGACACCGAGGACCTCGCGTAGGCACCCTATTCCCTGCAAGAACACCTAGTACCGGCAGGCTGCACTAGGCTGCTAAGAAACATCCAGGCCCGGAAACCTTTCCCAGTCACTCTGTGTATGCTGAGTGTAGGGCAACACACTGCACTCTTCCTTGGGAGAGCTGGATTTCCTCTGCACTCCAACATCTCCAGGAAATCTGTTCTCTCACGTCCTACATGTCATGCAAATCTGCCTCATAGCCCTAGGCTGAGCGGCACTGAGAAACCAAAACTGCTTTGCATTCCTCGTACAGAGTCATACCTTAAGACCCCATACTTACAGGAGAAAGTCGGCTTTCATTCCTGCCTTAACCACAGCACAGATGTTCCTCTTACACTGCAGGGTTTTAAAAGAAGCTAAGCCCCGATAAGGTACCTAGAGCGTTCCTTGGGAGAGGCAGTTGGCTACACGGAGAACTCCGTGCCAAGAAAACTTTATTCAGGGAAGGGACCAGTGTGTAGCTAGAGTGTATATATACTTAGTAGAAATCTCAAGGAGGTAGGCTGCGTGTTCGCCGGGAAAGGGGACCTAGTGGCCCAGGCCTTGCCTTCCCATTTTGAATGCTCCATTTATGCTGCTTTAGGACGGGTCTCTAGTCACTGTAGGCAGGGCATTGGGAAGTGCACGAGTGTTCTCTACATCAACAGGGTGCTTTCATAGCCTGGGAGGGAGCTCCTCCTGAGACGCTCTAGAGCTAAAAGGAAACTTGACGTGAGTCCTTTCCTCAAGGTAAAGCCTCGAATAGCCTGCCGAAGCGGAAGATTGGAGCAGAGTGCTTGAAGCATTAGCTTTAGGTCTGTTTTCTTTTAAGGTTAGTAAGCTTTCAAGACACCGAGGACCTCGCGTGGGCACCCTATTCCCTGCAAGAACACCTAGTTCCGGCAGGCTCCACAAGGCTGCTAAGAAACATCCAGGCCCGGAAACCTTTCCCAGTCACTCTGTGTATGCTGAGTGTAGAACAACACACTGCACTCTTCCTTGGGAGACCTACGTTTCCTCAGCACTCCAACATCTCCAGGAAATCTGTTCTCCCACGTCCTACATGTCATGCAATTCTGCCACATAGCCCTAGGCTGAGCGGCACTGAGAAACCAAAACTGCTTTGCATTCCTCGTACAGAGTCATACCTTAAGACCCCATACTTACAGGAGAAAGTCGGCTTTCATTCCTGCCTTAACCACAGCACAGTTGTTCCTCTTACACTGCAGGGTTTTAAAAGAAGCTAAGCCCCGATAAGGTACCTAGAGCGTTCCTTGGGAGAGGCAGTTGGCTACACGGAGAACTCCGTGCCAAGGTAACGTTATTCATGTAAGGGACCAGTGTGTAGCTAGAGTGTATATTTACTTAGTAGAAATCACAAGGAGGTAGGCTGCGTGTTCGCTGCAAACGGGGACCTGATGGCACAGGCCTTGCCTTCCCATTTTGAATACTCAATTCATGCTGCCTTGAAACTACCTAAATAACAGTTTTAGGACTGGTCTTTGTCACTGTAGGCAGGGCTCTGGGAAGGGCACGAGTGTTCTCTACATCAACAGGGTGCTTTCATAGCCTGGGTGGGAGCTCCTCCTGAGACGCTCTAGAGCTAAAAGGAAACTTGACGTGAGTCCTTTCCTCAAGGTAAAGCCTCGAATAGCCTGCCGAAGCGGAAGATTGGAGCAGAGTGCTTGAAGCATTAGCTTTAGGTCTGTTTTCTTTTAAGGTTAGTAAGGTTTCAAGACACCGAGGACCTCGCGTGGGCACCCAATTCCCTGCAAGAACACCTAGTAGCAGCAGGCTCCACTAGGCTGCTAAGAAATATCCAGGCCTGAAAACATTTCCCAGTCACTCTGTGTATGCTGAGTGTAGGGCAACACACTGCACTCTTCCTTGGGAGATCTAGGTGTCCTCAGCACTCCAACAGCTCCAGGAAATCTGTTCTCTCACGTCCTACATGTCATGCAAATCTGCCTCATAGCCTTAGGCTGAGCGGCACTAAGGAACGAAAATTGCTTCGCATTCCTTGTACAGAGTCATATCTTACGACCCCATACTTACAGGAGAAAGTCGGCTTGCGTTCTGTCCTTAACCACAGCACAGATGTTCCTCTTACACTGCAGGGTTTTAGAAGAAGCTAAGCCCCGATAGCGTACTTAGAGCGTTCCTTGGAAGAGGCAGTTGGCTACACGGAGAACTCCGTGTCAAGGTAACGTTATTCAGGGAAGGGACCAGTGTGTAGCTACAGTGTATATTTACTTGGAGAAATCACCAGGAGGTAGGCTGCGTGTTCGCTGGAAACGGGGACCTGATGGCACAGGCCTTGCTTTCCCATTTTGAAAGCTCCATTCATGCTGCCTTGAAACTACCTAAAAAACAGTTTTAGGACGGGTCTCTAGTCGCTGTAGGCAGGGCTCTGGGAAGGGAACAAGTGTTCTCTACATCAACAGGGTGCTTTCATAGCCTGGGTGGGAGCTCCTCCTGAGACGCTCTAGAGCTAAAAGGAAACTTGACGTGAGTCCTTTCCTCAAGGTAAAGCCTCGAATAGCCTGCCGAAGCGGAAGCTTGGAGCAGAGTCCTTGAAGCATTAGCTTTAGGTCTGTTTTCTTTTAAGGTTGGTAAGCTTTCAGGACACCGAGGACCTCGCGTAGGCACCCTATTCCCTGCAAGAACACCTAGTACCGGCAGGCTGCACTAGGCTGCTAAGAAACATCCAGGCCCGGAAACCTTTCCCAGTCACTCTGTGTATGCTGAAAGTAGGGCAACACACTGCACTCTTCCTTGGGAGAGCTGGATTTCCTCTGCACTCCAACATCTCCAGGAAATCTGTTCTCTCCCGTCCTACATGTCATGCAAATCTGCCTCATAGCCCTAGGCTGAGCGGCACTGAGAAACCAAAACTGCTTTGCATTCCTCATACAGAGTCATACCTTAAGACCCCATACTTACAGGAGAAAGTCGGCTTTCATTCCTGCCTTAACCACAGCACAGTTGTTCCTCTTACACTGCAGGGTTTTAAAAGAAGCTAAGCCCCGATAAGGTACCTAGAGCGTTCCTTGGGAGAGGCAGTTGGCTACACGGAGAACTCCGTGCCAAGGTAACGTTATTCATGTAAGGGACCAGTGTGTAGCTAGAGTGTATATTTACTTAGTAGAAATCACAAGGAGGTAGGCTGCGTGTTCGCTGCAAACGGGGACCTGATGGCACAGGCCTTGCCTTCCCATTTTGAATACTCAATTCATGCTGCCTTGAAACTACCTAAATAACAGTTTTGGGACTGGTCTTTGTCACTGTAGGCAGGTCTCTGGGAAGGGAACGAGTGTTCTCTACATCAACAGGGTGCTTTCATAGCCTGGGAGGGAGCTCCTCCTGAGACGCTCTAGAGCTAAAAGGAAACTTGACGTGAGTCCTTTCCTCAAGGTAAAGCCTCGAATAGCCTTCCGAAGCGGAAGCTTGGAGCAGAGTCCTTGAAGCATTAGCTTTAGGTCTGTTTTCTTTTAAGGTTGGTAAGCTTTCAGGACACCGAGGACCTCGCGTAGGCACCCTATTCCCTGCAAGAACACCTAGTACCGGCAGGCTGCACTAGGCTGCTAAGAAACATCCAGGCCCGGAAACCTTTCCCAGTCACTCTGTGTATGCTGAGTGTAGGGCAACACACTGCACTCTTCCTTGGGAGTGCTGGATTTCCTCTGCACTCCAACATCTCCAGGAAATCTGTTCTCTCACGTCCTACATGTCATGCAAATCTGCCTCATAGCCCTAGGCTGAGCGGCACTGAGAAACCAAAACTGCTTTGCATTCCTCGTACAGAGTCATACCTTAAGACCCCATACTTACAGGAGAAAGTCGGCTTTCGTTCCTGCCTTAACTACAGCACAGTTGTTCCTCTTACACTGCAGGGTTTTAAAAGAAGCTAAGCCCCGATAAGGTACCTAGAGCGTTCCTTGGGAGAGGCAGTTGTCTACACGGAGAACTCCGTGCCAAGAAAACTTTATTCAGGGAAGGGACCAGTGTGTAGCTAGAGTGTATATTTACTTAGTAGAAATCACAAGGAGGTAGGCTGCGTGTTCGCTGCAAACGGGGACCTGATGGCACAGGCCTTGCCTTCCCATTTTGAATACTCAATTCATGCTGCCTTGAAACGACCTAAATAACAGTTTTAGGACTGGTCTCTTGTCACTGTAGGCAGGGCTTTGGGAAGGGCACGAGTGTTCTCTACATCAACAGGGTGCTTCCATAGCCTGGGAGGGAGCTCCTCCTGAGACGCTCTAGAGTTAAAAGGAAACTTGACGTGAGTCCTTTCCTCAAGGTAAAGCCTCGAATAGCCTGCCGAAGCGGAAGCTTGGAGCAGAGTCCTTGAAGCATTAGCTTTAGGTCTGTTTTCTTTTAAGGTTAGTAAGCTTTCAAGACACCGAGGACCTCGCGTAGGCACCCTATTCCCTGCAAGAACACCTAGTACCGGCAGGCTGCACTAGGCTGCTAAGAAACATCCAGGCCCGGAAACCTTTCCCAGTCACTCTGTGTATGCTGAGTGTAGGGCAACACACTGCACTCTTCCTTGGGAGAGCTGGATTTCCTCTGCACTCCAACATCTCCAGGAAATCTGTTCTCTCACGTCCTACATGTCATGCAAATCTGCCTCATAGCCCTAGGCTGAGCGGCACTGAGAAACCAAAACTGCTTTGCATTCCTCGTACAGAGTCATACCTTAAGACCCCATACTTACAGGAGAAAGTCGGCTTTCATTCCTGCCTTAACCACAGCACAGATGTTCCTCTTACACTGCAGGGTTTTAAAAGAAGCTAAGCCCCGATAAGGTACCTAGAGCGTTCCTTGGGAGAGGCAGTTGGCTACACGGAGAACTCCGTGCCAAGAAAACTTTATTCAGGGAAGGGACCAGTGTGTAGCTAGAGTGTATATATACTTAGTAGAAATCTCAAGGAGGTAGGCTGCGTGTTCGCCGGGAAAGGGGACCTAGTGGCCCAGGCCTTGTCTTCCCATTTTGAATGCTCCATTTATGCTGCTTTAGGACGGGTCTCTAGTCACTGTAGGCAGGGCATTGGGAAGTGCACGAGTGTTCTCTACATCAACAGGGTGCTTTCATAGCCTGGGAGGGAGCTCCTCCTGAGACGCTCTAGAGCTAAAAGGAAACTTGACGTGAGTCCTTTCCTCAAGGTAAAGCCTCGAATAGCCTGCCGAAGCGGAAGATTGGAGCAGAGTGCTTGAAGCATTAGCTTTAGGTCTGTTTTCTTTTAAGGTTAGTAAGCTTTCAAGACACCGAGGACCTCGCGTGGGAACCCTATTCCCTGCAAGAACACCTAGTACCGGCAGGCTGCACTAGGCTGCTAAGAAACATCCAGGCCCGGAAACCTTTCCCAGTCACTCTGTGTATGCTGAGTGTAGAGCAACACACTGCACTCTTCCTTGGGAGACCTAGGTTTCCTCAGCACTCCAATATCTCCAGGAAATCTGTTCTCTCACGTCCTACATGTCATGCAAATCTGCCACATAGCCCTAGGCTGAGCGGCACTGAGAAACCAAAACGGCTTTGCATTCCTCGTACAGAGTCATACCTTAAGACCCCATACTTACAGGAGAAAGTCGGCTTTCGTTCCTGCCTTAACTACAGCACAGTTGTTCCTCTTACACTGCAGGGTTTTAAAAGAAGCTAAGCCCCGATAAGGTACCTAGAGCGTTCCTTGGGAGAGGCAGTTGTCTACACGGAGAACTCCGTGCCAAGAAAACTTTATTCAGGGAAGGGACCAGTGTGTAGCTAGAGTGTATATTTACTTAGTAGAAATCACAAGGAGGTAGGCTGCGTGTTCGCTGGAAACGGGGACCTGATGGCACAGGCCTTGCCTTCCCATTTTGAATACTCAATTCATGCTGCCTTGAAACGACCTAAATAACAGTTTTAGGACTGGTCTCTTGTCACTGTAGGCAGGGCTTTGGGAAGGGCACGAGTGTTCTCTACATCAACAGGGTGCTTCCATAGCCTGGGAGGGAGCTCCTCCTGAGACGCTCTAGAGTTAAAAGGAAACTTGACGTGAGTCCTTTCCTCAAGGTAAAGCCTCGAATAGCCTGCCGAAGCGGAAGCTTGGAGCAGAGTCCTTGAAGCATTAGCTTTAGGTCTGTTTTCTTTTAAGGTTAGTAAGCTTTCAAGACACCGAGGACCTCGCGTAGGCACCCTATTCCCTGCAAGAACACCTAGTACCGGCAGGCTGCACTAGGCTGCTAAGAAACATCCAGGCCCGGAAACCTTTCCCAGTCACTCTGTGTATGCTGAGTGTAGGGCAACACACTGCACTCTTCCTTGGGAGAGCTGGATTTCCTCTGCACTCCAACATCTCCAGGAAATCTGTTCTCTCCCGTCCTACATGTCATGCAAATCTGCCTCATAGCCCTAGGCTGAGCGGCACTGAGAAACCAAAACTGCTTTGCATTCCTCGTACAGAGTCATACCTTAAGACCCCATACTTACAGGAGAAAGTCGGCTTTCATTCCTGCCTTAACCACAGCACAGATGTTCCTCTTACACTGCAGGGTTTTAAAAGAAGCTAAGCCCCGATAAGGTACCTAGAGCGTTCCTTGGGAGAGGCAGTTGGCTACACGGAGAACTCCGTGCCAAGAAAACTTTATTCAGGGAAGGGACCAGTGTGTAGCTAGAGTGTATATATACTTAGTAGAAATCTCAAGGAGGTAGGCTGCGTGTTCGCCGGGAAAGGGGACCTAGTGGCCCAGGCCTTGCCTTCCCATTTTGAATGCTCCATTTATGCTGCTTTAGGACGGGTCTCTAGTCACTGTAGGCAGGGCATTGGGAAGTGCACGAGTGTTCTCTACATCAACAGGGTGCTTTCATAGCCTGGGAGGGAGCTCCTCCTGAGACGCTCTAGAGCTAAAAGGAAACTTGACGTGAGTCCTTTCCTCAAGGTAAAGCCTCGAATAGCCTGCCGAAGCGGAAGATTGGAGCAGAGTGCTTGAAGCATTAGCTTTAGGTCTGTTTTCTTTTAAGGTTAGTAAGCTTTCAAGACACCGAGGACCTCGCGTGGGCACCCTATTCCCTGCAAGAACACCTAGTTCCGGCAGGCTCCACAAGGCTGCTAAGAAACATCCAGGCCCGGAAACCTTTCCCAGTCACTCTGTGTATGCTGAGTGTAGAACAACACACTGCACTCTTCCTTGGGAGACCTACGTTTCCTCAGCACTCCAACATCTCCAGGAAATCTGTTCTCTCACGTCCTACATGTCATGCAATTCTGCCACATAGCCCTAGGCTGAGCGGCACTGAGAAACCAAAACTGCTTTGCATTCCTCGTACAGAGTCATACCTTAAGACCCCATACTTACAGGAGAAAGTCGGCTTTCATTCCTGCCTTAACCACAGCACAGTTGTTCCTCTTACACTGCAGGGTTTTAAAAGAAGCTAAGCCCCGATAAGGTACCTAGAGCGTTCCTTGGGAGAGGCAGTTGGCTACACGGAGAACTCCGTGCCAAGGTAACGTTATTCATGTAAGGGACCAGTGTGTAGCTAGAGTGTATATTTACTTAGTAGAAATCACAAGGAGGTAGGCTGCGTGTTCGCTGCAAACGGGGACCTGATGGCACAGGCCTTGCCTTCCCATTTTGAATACTCAATTCATGCTGCCTTGAAACTACCTAAATAACAGTTTTAGGACTGGTCTTTGTCACTGTAGGCAGGGCTCTGGGAAGGGCACGAGTGTTCTCTACATCAACAGGGTGCTTTCATAGCCTGGGTGGGAGCTCCTCCTGAGACGCTCTAGAGCTAAAAGGAAACTTGACGTGAGTCCTTTCCTCAAGGTAAAGCCTCGAATAGCCTGCCGAAGCGGAAGATTGGAGCAGAGTGCTTGAAGCATTAGCTTTAGGTCTGTTTTCTTTTAAGGTTAGTAAGGTTTCAAGACACCGAGGACCTCGCGTGGGCACCCAATTCCCTGCAAGAACACCTAGTAGCAGCAGGCTCCACTAGGCTGCTAAGAAATATCCAGGCCTGAAAACATTTCCCAGTCACTCTGTGTATGCTGAGTGTAGGGCAACACACTGCACTCTTCCTTGGGAGATCTAGGTGTCCTCAGCACTCCAACAGCTCCAGGAAATCTGTTCTCTCACGTCCTACATGTCATGCAAATCTGCCTCATAGCCTTAGGCTGAGCGGCACTAAGGAACGAAAATTGCTTCGCATTCCTTGTACAGAGTCATATCTTACGACCCCATACTTACAGGAGAAAGTCGGCTTGCGTTCTGTCCTTAACCACAGCACAGATGTTCCTCTTACACTGCAGGGTTTTAGAAGAAGCTAAGCCCCGATAGCGTACTTAGAGCGTTCCTTGGAAGAGGCAGTTGGCTACACGGAGAACTCCGTGTCAAGGTAACGTTATTCAGGGAAGGGACCAGTGTGTAGCTACAGTGTATATTTACTTGGAGAAATCACCAGGAGGTAGGTTGCGTGTTCGCTGGAAACGGGGACCTGATGGCACAGGCCTTGCTTTCCCATTTTGAAAGCTCCATTCATGCTGCCTTGAAACTACCTAAAAAACAGTTTTAGGACGGGTCTCTAGTCGCTGTAGGCAGGGCTCTGGGAAGGGAACAAGTGTTCTCTACATCAACAGGGTGCTTTCATAGCCTGGGTGGGAGCTCCTCCTGAGACGCTCTAGAGCTAAAAGGAAACTTGACGTGAGTCCTTTCCTCAAGGTAAAGCCTCGAATAGCCTGCCGAAGCGGAAGCTTGGAGCAGAGTCCTTGAAGCATTAGCTTTAGGTCTGTTTTCTTTTAAGGTTGGTAAGCTTTCAGGACACCGAGGACCTCGCGTAGGCACCCTATTCCCTGCAAGAACACCTAGTACCGGCAGGCTGCACTAGGCTGCTAAGAAACATCCAGGCCCGGAAACCTTTCCCAGTCACTCTGTGTATGCTGAAAGTAGGGCAACACACTGCACTCTTCCTTGGGAGAGCTGGATTTCCTCTGCACTCCAACATCTCCAGGAAATCTGTTCTCTCCCGTCCTACATGTCATGCAAATCTGCCTCATAGCCCTAGGCTGAGCGGCACTGAGAAACCAAAACTGCTTTGCATTCCTCATACAGAGTCATACCTTAAGACCCCATACTTACAGGAGAAAGTCGGCTTTCATTCCTGCCTTAACCACAGCACAGTTGTTCCTCTTACACTGCAGGGTTTTAAAAGAAGCTAAGCCCCGATAAGGTACCTAGAGCGTTCCTTGGGAGAGGCAGTTGGCTACACGGAGAACTCCGTGCCAAGGTAACGTTATTCATGTAAGGGACCAGTGTGTAGCTAGAGTGTATATTTACTTAGTAGAAATCACAAGGAGGTAGGCTGCGTGTTCGCTGCAAACGGGGACCTGATGGCACAGGCCTTGCCTTCCCATTTTGAATACTCAATTCATGCTGCCTTGAAACTACCTAAATAACAGTTTTGGGACTGGTCTTTGTCACTGTAGGCAGGTCTCTGGGAAGGGAACGAGTGTTCTCTACATCAACAGGGTGCTTTCATAGCCTGGGAGGGAGCTCCTCCTGAGACGCTCTAGAGCTAAAAGGAAACTTGACGTGAGTCCTTTCCTCAAGGTAAAGCCTCGAATAGCCTTCCGAAGCGGAAGCTTGGAGCAGAGTCCTTGAAGCATTAGCTTTAGGTCTGTTTTCTTTTAAGGTTGGTAAGCTTTCAGGACACCGAGGACCTCGCGTAGGCACCCTATTCCCTGCAAGAACACCTAGTACCGGCAGGCTGCACTAGGCTGCTAAGAAACATCCAGGCCCGGAAACCTTTCCCAGTCACTCTGTGTATGCTGAGTGTAGGGCAACACACTGCACTCTTCCTTGGGAGAGCTGGATTTCCTCTGCACTCCAACATCTCGAGGAAATCTGTTCTCTCACGTCCTACATGTCATGCAAATCTGCCTCATAGCCCTAGGCTGAGCGGCACTGAGAAACCAAAACTGCTTTGCATTCCTCGTACAGAGTCATACCTTAAGACCCCATACTTACAGGAGAAAGTCGGCTTTCGTTCCTGCCTTAACTACAGCACAGTTGTTCCTCTTACACTGCAGGGTTTTAAAAGAAGCTAAGCCCCGATAAGGTACCTAGAGCGTTCCTTGGGAGAGGCAGTTGTCTACACGGAGAACTCCGTGCCAAGAAAACTTTATTCAGGGAAGGGACCAGTGTGTAGCTAGAGTGTATATTTACTTAGTAGAAATCACAAGGAGGTAGGTTGCGTGTTCGCTGCAAACGGGGACCTGATGGCACAGGCCTTGCCTTCCCATTTTGAATACTCAATTCATGCTGCCTTGAAACGACCTAAATAACAGTTTTAGGACTGGTCTCTTGTCACTGTAGGCAGGGCTTTGGGAAGGGCACGAGTGTTCTCTACATCAACAGGGTGCTTCCATAGCCTGGGAGGGAGCTCCTCCTGAGACGCTCTAGAGTTAAAAGGAAACTTGACGTGAGTCCTTTCCTCAAGGTAAAGCTTCGAATAGCTTGCCGAAGCGGAAGCTTGGAGCAGAGTCCTTGAAGCATTAGCTTTAGGTCTGTTTTCTTTTAAGGTTAGTAAGCTTTCAAGACACCGAGGACCTCGCGTAGGCACCCTATTCCCTGCAAGAACACCTAGTACCGGCAGGCTGCACTAGGCTGCTAAGAAACATCCAGGCCCGGAAACCTTTCCCAGTCACTCTGTGTATGCTGAGTGTAGGGCAACACACTGCACTCTTCCTTGGGAGAGCTGGATTTCCTCTGCACTCCAACATCTCCAGGAAATCTGTTCTCTCACGTCCTACATGTCATGCAAATCTGCCTCATAGCCCTAGGCTGAGCGGCACTGAGAAACCAAAACTGCTTTGCATTCCTCGTACAGAGTCATACCTTAAGACCCCATACTTACAGGAGAAAGTCGGCTTTCATTCCTGCCTTAACCACAGCACAGATGTTCCTCTTACACTGCAGGGTTTTAGAAGAAGCTAAGCCCCGATAAGGTACCTAGAGCGTTCCTTGGGAGAGGCAGTTGGCTACACGGAGAACTCCGTGCCAAGAAAACTTTATTCAGGGAAGGGACCAGTGTGTAGCTAGAGTGTATATATACTTAGTAGAAATCTCAAGGAGGTAGGCTGCGTGTTCGCCGGGAAAGGGGACCTAGTGGCCCAGGCCTTGTCTTCCCATTTTGAATGCTCCATTTATGCTGCTTTAGGACGGGTCTCTAGTCACTGTAGGCAGGGCATTGGGAAGTGCACGAGTGTTCTCTACATCAACAGGGTGCTTTCATAGCCTGGGAGGGAGCTCCTCCTGAGACGCTCTAGAGCTAAAAGGAAACTTGACGTGAGTCCTTTCCTCAAGGTAAAGCCTCGAATATCCTGCCGAAGCGGAAGATTGGAGCAGAGTGCTTGAAGCATTAGCTTTAGGTCTGTTTTCTTTTAAGGTTAGTAAGCTTTCAAGACACCGAGGACCTCGCGTGGGCACCCTATTCCCTGCAAGAACACCTAGTACCGGCAGGCTGCACTAGGCTGCTAAGAAACATCCAGGCCCGGAAACCTTTCCCAGTCACTCTGTGTATGCTGAGTGTAGAGCAACACACTGCACTCTTCCTTGGGAGACCTAGGTTTCCTCAGCACTCCAATATCTCCAGGAAATCTGTTCTCTCACGTCCTACATGTCATGCAAATCTGCCACATAGCCCTAGGCTGAGCGGCACTGAGAAACCAAAACGGCTTTGCATTCCTCGTACAGAGTCATACCTTAAGACCCCATACTTACAGGAGAAAGTCGGCTTTCGTTCCTGCCTTAACTACAGCACAGTTGTTCCTCTTACACTGCAGGGTTTTAAAAGAAGCTAAGCCCCGATAAGGTACCTAGAGCGTTCCTTGGGAGAGGCAGTTGTCTACACGGAGAACTCCGTGCCAAGAAAACTTTATTCAGGGAAGGGACCAGTGTGTAGCTAGAGTGTATATTTACTTAGTAGAAATCACAAGGAGGTAGGCTGCGTGTTCGCTGGAAACGGGGACCTGATGGCACAGGCCTTGCCTTCCCATTTTGAATACTCAATTCATGCTGCCTTGAAACGACCTAAATAACAGTTTTAGGACTGGTCTCTTGTCACTGTAGGCAGGGCTTTGGGAAGGGCACGAGTGTTCTCTACATCAACAGGGTGCTTCCATAGCCTGGGAGGGAGCTCCTCCTGAGACGCTCTAGAGTTAAAAGGAAACTTGACGTGAGTCCTTTCCTCAAGGTAAAGCCTCGAATAGCCTGCCGAAGCGGAAGCTTGGAGCAGAGTCCTTGAAGCATTAGCTTTAGGTCTGTTTTCTTTTAAGGTTAGTAAGCTTTCAAGACACCGAGGACCTCGCGTAGGCACCCTATTCCCTGCAAGAACACCTAGTACCGGCAGGCTGCACTAGGCTGCTAAGAAACATCCAGGCCCGGAAAACTTTCCCAGTCACTCTGTGTATGCTGAGTGTAGGGCAACACACTGCACTCTTCCTTGGGAGAGCTGGATTTCCTCTGCACTCCAACATCTCCAGGAAATCTGTTCTCTCACGTCCTACATGTCATGCAAATCTGCCTCATAGCCCTAGGCTGAGCGGCACTGAGAAACCAAAACTGCTTTGCATTCCTCGTACAGAGTCATACCTTAAGACCCCATACTTACAGGAGAAAGTCGGCTTTCATTCCTGCCTTAACCACAGCACAGATGTTCCTCTTACACTGCAGGGTTTTAAAAGAAGCTAAGCCCCGATAAGGTACCTAGAGCGTTCCTTGGGAGAGGCAGTTGGCTACACGGAGAACTCCGTGACAAGAAAACTTTATTCAGGGAAGGGACCAGTGTGTAGCTAGAGTGTATATATACTTAGTAGAAATCTCAAGGAGGTAGGCTGCGTGTTCGCCGGGAAAGGGGACCTAGTGGCCCAGGCCTTGTCTTCCCATTTTGAATGCTCCATTTATGCTGCTTTAGGACGGGTCTCTAGTCACTGTAGGCAGGGCATTGGGAAGTGCACGAGTGTTCTCTACATCAACAGGGTGCTTTCATAGCCTGGGAGGGAGCTCCTCCTGAGACGCTCTAGAGCTTAAAGGAAACTTGACGTGAGTCCTTTCCTCAAGGTAAAGCCTCGAATAGCCTGCCGAAGCGGAAGATTGGAGCAGAGTGCTTGAAGCATTAGCTTTAGGTCTGTTTTCTTTTAAGGTTAGTAAGCTTTCAAGACACCGAGGACCTCGCGTGGGCACCCTATTCCCTGCAAGAACACCTAGTACCGGCAGGCTGCACTAGGCTGCTAAGAAACATCCAGGCCCGGAAACCTTTCCCAGTCACTCTGTGTATGCTGAGTGTAGAGCAACACACTGCACTCTTCCTTGGGAGACCTAGGTTTCCTCAGCACTCCAATATCTCCAGGAAATCTGTTCTCTCACGTCCTACATGTCATGCAAATCTGCCACATAGCCCTAGGCTGAGCGGCACTGAGAAACCAAAACGGCTTTGCATTCCTCGTACAGAGTCATACCTTAAGACCCCATACTTACAGGAGAAAGTCGGCTTTCGTTCCTGCCTTAACTACAGCACAGTTGTTCCTCTTACACTGCAGGGTTTTAAAAGAAGCTAAGCCCCGATAAGGTACCTAGAGCGTTCCTTGGGAGAGGCAGTTGTCTACACGGAGAACTCCGTGCCAAGAAAACTTTATTCAGGGAAGGGACCAGTGTGTAGCTAGAGTGTATATTTACTTAGTAGAAATCACAAGGAGGTAGGCTGCGTGTTCGCTGGAAACGGGGACCTGATGGCACAGGCCTTGCCTTCCCATTTTGAATACTCAATTCATGCTGCCTTGAAACGACCTAAATAACAGTTTTAGGACTGGTCTCTTGTCACTGTAGGCAGGGCTTTGGGAAGGGCACGAGTGTTCTCTACATCAACAGGGTGCTTCCATAGCCTGGGAGGGAGCTCCTCCTGAGACGCTCTAGAGTTAAAAGGAAACTTGACGTGAGTCCTTTCCTCAAGGTAAAGCCTCGAATAGCCTGCCGAAGCGGAAGCTTGGAGCAGAGTCCTTGAAGCATTAGCTTTAGGTCTGTTTTCTTTTAAGGTTAGTAAGCTTTCAAGACACCGAGGACCTCGCGTAGGCACCCTATTCCCTGCAAGAACACCTAGTACCGGCAGGCTGCACTAGGCTGCTAAGAAACATCCAGGCCCGGAAACCTTTCCCAGTCACTCTGTGTATGCTGAGTGTAGGGCAACACACTGCACTCTTCCTTGGGAGAGCTGGATTTCCTCTGCACTCCAACATCTCCAGGAAATCTGTTCTCTCACGTCCTACATGTCATGCAAATCTGCCTCATAGCCCTAGGCTGAGCGGCACTGAGAAACCAAAACTGCTTTGCATTCCTCGTACAGAGTCATACCTTAAGACCCCATACTTACAGGAGAAAGTCGGCTTTCATTCCTGCCTTAACCACAGCACAGATGTTCCTCTTACACTGCAGGGTTTTAAAAGAAGCTAAGCCCCGATAAGGTACCTAGAGCGTTCCTTGGGAGAGGCAGTTGGCTACACGGAGAACTCCGTGCCAAGAAAACTTTATTCAGGGAAGGGACCAGTGTGTAGCTAGAGTGTATATTTACTTAGTAGAAATCACAAGGAGGTAGGCTGCGTGTTCGCTGCAAACGGGGACCTGATGGCACAGGCCTTGCCTTCCCATTTTGAATACTCAATTCATGCTGCCTTGAAACGACCTAAATAACAGTTTTAGGACTGGTCTTTGTCACTGTAGGCAGGGCTCTGGGAAGGGCACGAGTGTTCTCTACATCAACAGGGTGCTTTCATAGCCTGGGTGGGAGCTCCTCCTGAGACGCTCTAGAGCTAAAAGGAAACTTGACGTGAGTCCTTTCCTCAAGGTAAAGCCTCGAATAGCCTGCCGAAGCGGAAGATTGGAGCAGAGTGCTTGAAGCATTAGCTTTAGGTCTGTTTTCTTTTAAGGTTAGTAAGGTTTCAAGACACCGAGGACCTCGCGTGGGCACCCAATTCCCTGCAAGAACACCTAGTAGCAGCAGGCTCCACTAGGCTGCTAAGAAATATCCAGGCCTGAAAACATTTCCCAGTCACTCTGTGTATGCTGAGTGTAGGGCAACACACTGCACTCTTCCTTGGGAGATCTAGGTGTCCTCAGCACTCCAACAGCTCCAGGAAATCTGTTCTCTCACGTCCTACATGTCATGCAAATCTGCCTCATAGCCTTAGGCTGAGCGGCACTAAGGAACGAAAATTGCTTCGCATTCCTTGTACAGAGTCATATCTTACGACCCCATACTTACAGGAGAAAGTCGGCTTGCGTTCTGTCCTTAACCACAGCACAGATGTTCCTCTTACACTGCAGGGTTTTAGAAGAAGCTAAGCCCCGATAGCGTACTTAGAGCGTTCCTTGGAAGAGGCAGTTGGTTACACGGAGAACTCCGTGTCAAGGTAACGTTATTCAGGGAAGGGACCAGTGTGTAGCTACAGTGTATATTTACTTGGAGAAATCACCAGGAGGTAGGCTGCGTGTTCGCTGGAAACGGGGACCTGATGGCACAGGCCTTGCTTTCCCATTTTGAAAGCTCCATTCATGCTGCCTTGAAACTACCTAAAAAACAGTTTTAGGACGGGTCTCTAGTCGCTGTAGGCAGGGCTCTGGGAAGGGAACAAGTGTTCTCTACATCAACAGGGTGCTTTCATAGCCTGGGTGGGAGCTCCTCCTGAGACGCTCTAGAGCTAAAAGGAAACTTGACGTGAGTCCTTTCCTCAAGGTAAAGCCTCGAATAGCCTGCCGAAGCGGAAGCTTGGAGCAGAGTCCTTGAAGCATTAGCTTTAGGTGTGTTTTCTTTTAAGGTTGGTAAGCTTTCAGGACACCGAGGACCTCGCGTAGGCACCCTATTCCCTGCAAGAACACCTAGTACCGGCAGGCTGCACTAGGCTGCTAAGAAACATCCAGGCCCGGAAACCTTTCCCAGTCACTCTGTGTATGCTGAATGTAGGGCAACACACTGCACTCTTCCTTGGGAGAGCTGGATTTCCTCTGCACTCCAACATCTCCAGGAAATCTGTTCTCTCCCGTCCTACATGTCATGCAAATCTGCCTCATAGCCCTAGGCTGAGCGGCACTGAGAAACCAAAACTGCTTTGCATTCCTCATACAGAGTCATACCTTAAGACCCCATACTTACAGGAGAAAGTCGGCTTTCATTCCTGCCTTAACCACAGCACAGTTGTTCCTCTTACACTGCAGGGTTTTAAAAGAAGCTAAGCCCCGATAAGGTACCTAGAGCGTTCCTTGGGAGAGGCAGTTGGCTACACGGAGAACTCCGTGCCAAGGTAACGTTATTCATGTAAGGGACCAGTGTGTAGCTAGAGTGTATATTTACTTAGTAGAAATCACAAGGAGGTAGGCTGCGTGTTCGCTGCAAACGGGGACCTGATGGCACAGGCCTTGCCTTCCCATTTTGAATACTCAATTCATGCTGCCTTGAAACTACCTAAATAACAGTTTTAGGACTGGTCTTTGTCACTGTAGGCAGGGCTCTGGGAAGGGAACGAGTGTTCTCTACATCAACAGGGTGCTTCCATAGCCTGGGAGGGAGCTCCTCCTGAGACGCTCTAGAGTTAAAAGGAAACTTGACGTGAGTCCTTTCCTCAAGGTAAAGCCTCGAATAGCCTGCCGAAGCGGAAGCTTGGAGCAGAGTCCTTGAAGCATTAGCTTTAGGTCTGTTTTCTTTTAAGGTTAGTAAGCTTTCAAGACACCGAGGACCTCGCGTAGGCACCCTATTCCCTGCAAGAACACCTAGTACCGGCAGGCTGCACTAGGCTGCTAAGAAACATCCAGGCCCGGAAACCTTTCCCAGTCACTCTGTGTATGCTGAGTGTAGAGCAACACACTGCACTCTTCCTTGGGAGAGCTGGATTTCCTCTGCACTCCAACATCTCCAGGAAATCTGTTCTCTCACGTCCTACATGTCATGCAAATCTGCCTCATAGCCCTAGGCTGAGCGGCACTGAGAAACCAAAACTGCTTTGCATTCCTCGTACAGAGTCATACCTTAAGACCCCATACTTACAGGAGAAAGTCGGCTTTCATTCCTGCCTTAACCACAGCACAGATGTTCCTCTTACACTGCAGGGTTTTAAAAGAAGCTAAGCCCCGATAAGGTACCTAGAGCGTTCCTTGGGAGAGGCAGTTGGCTACACGGAGAACTCCGTGCCAAGAAAACTTTATTCAGGGAAGGGACCAGTGTGTAGCTAGAGTGTATATATACTTAGTAGAAATCTCAAGGAGGTAGGCTGCGTGTTCGCCGGGAAAGGGGACCTAGTGGCCCAGGCCTTGCCTTCCCATTTTGAATGCTCCATTTATGCTGCTTTAGGACGGGTCTCTAGTCACTGTAGGCAGGGCATTGGGAAGTGCACGAGTGTTCTCTACATCAACAGGGTGCTTTCATAGCCTGGGAGGGAGCTCCTCCTGAGACGCTCTAGAGCTAAAAGGAAACTTGACGTGAGTCCTTTCCTCAAGGTAAAGCCTCGAATAGCCTGCCGAAGCGGAAGATTGGAGCAGAGTCCTTGAAGCATTAGCTTTAGGTCTGTTTTCTTTTAAGGTTAGTAAGCTTTCAAGACACCGAGGACCTCGCGTGGGCACCCTATTCCCTGCAAGAACACCTAGTACCGGCAGGCTGCACTAGGCTGCTAAGAAACATCCAGGCCCGGAAACCTTTCCCAGTCACTCTGTGTATGCTGAATGTAGGGCAACACACTGCACTCTTCCTTGGGAGAGCTGGATTTCCTCTGCACTCCAACATCTCCAGGAAATCTGTTCTCTCCCGTCCTACATGTCATGCAAATCTGCCTCATAGCCCTAGGCTGAGCGGCACTGAGAAACCAAAACTGCTTTGCATTCCTCATACAGAGTCATACCTTAAGACCCCATACTTACAGGAGAAAGTCGGCTTTCATTCCTGCCTTAACCACAGCACAGTTGTTCCTCTTACACTGCAGGGTTTTAAAAGAAGCTAAGCCCCGATAAGGTACCTAGAGCGTTCCTTGGGAGAGGCAGTTGGCTACACGGAGAACTCCGTGCCAAGGTAACGTTATTCATGTAAGGGACCAGTGTGTAGCTAGAGTGTATATTTACTTAGTAGAAATCACAAGGAGGTAGGCTGCGTGTTCGCTGCAAACGGGGACCTGATGGCACAGGCCTTGCCTTCCCATTTTGAATACTCAATTCATGCTGCCTTGAAACTACCTAAATAACAGTTTTAGGACTGGTCTTTGTCACTGTAGGCAGGGCTCTGGGTAGGGAACGAGTGTTCTCTACATCAACAGGGTGCTTTCATAGCCTGGGAAGGAGCTCCTCCTGAGACGCTCTAGAGCTAAAAGGAAACTTGACGTGAGTCCTTTCCTCAAGGTAAAGCCTCGAATAGCCTGCCGAAGCGGAAGATTGGAGCAGAGTGCTTGAAGCATTAGCTTTAGGTCTGTTTTCTTTTAAGGTTAGTAAGCTTTCAAGACACCGAGGACCTCGCGTAGGCACCCTATTCCCTGCAAGAACACCTAGTTCCGGCAGGCTCCACAAGGCTGCTAAGAAACATCCATTCCCGGAAACCTTTCCCAGTCACTCTGTGTATGCTGAGTGTAGAGCAACACAGTGCACTCTTCCTTGGGAGACCTAGGTTTCCTCAGCACTCCAACTTCTCCTGGAAATCTGTTCTCTTACGTCCTACATATCATGCAAATCTGCCACATAGCCCTAGGCTGAGCGGCACTGAGAAACCAAAACTGCTTTGCATTCCTCGTACAGAGTCATACCTTAAGACCCCATACTTTCAGGAGAAAGTCGGCTTTCATTCCTGCCTTAACCACAGCACAGTTGTTCCTCTTACACTGCAGGGTTTTAAAAGAAGCTAAGCCCCGATAAGGTACCTAGAGCGTTCCTTGGGAGAGGCAGTTTTCTACACGGAGAACTCCGTGCCAAGAAAACTTTATTCAGGGCAGGGACCAGTGTGTAGCTAGAGTGTATATTTACTTAGTAGAAATCACAAGGAGGTAGGCTGCGTGTTCGCTGGAAACGGGGACCTGATGGCACAGGACTTGCCTTCCCATTTTGAATACTCAATTCATGCTGCCTTGAAACTACCTAAATAACAGTTTTAAGACTGGTCTCTTGTCACTGTAGGCAGGGCTTTGGGAAGGGCACGAGCGTTCTCTACATCAACAGGGTGCTTTCATAGCCTGGGAGGGAGCTCCTCCTGAGACGCTCTAGAGCTAAAAGGAAACTTGACGTGAGTCCTTTCTTCAAGGTAAAGCCGCGAATAGCCTGCCGAATCGGAAGATTGGAGCAGAGTGCTTGAAGCATTAGCTTTAGGTCTGTTTTCTTTTAAGGTTAGTAAGCTTTCAAGACACCGAGGACCTCGCGTGGGCACCCTATTCCCTGCAAGAACACCTAGTTCCGGCAGGCTCCACAAGGCTGCTAAGAAACATCCAGGCCCGGAAACCATTCCCAGTCACTCTGTGTATGCTGAGTGTAGAGCAACACACTGCACTCTTCCTTGGGAGACCTAGGTTTCCTCAGCACTCCAATATCTCCAGGAAATCTGTTCTCTCACGTCCTACATGTCATGCAAATCTGCCACATAGCCCTAGGCTGAGCGGCACTGAGAAACCAAAACTGCTTTGCATTCCTCGTACAGAGTCATACCTTAAGACCCCATACTTACAGGAGAAAGTCGGCTTTCGTTCCTGCCTTAACTACAGCACAGTTGTTCCTCTTACACTGCAGGGTTTTAAAAGAAGCTAAGCCCCGATAAGGTACCTAGAGCGTTCCTTGGGAGAGGCAGTTGTCTACACGGAGAACTCCGTGCCAAGAAAACTTTATTCAGGGAAGGGACCAGTGTGTAGCTAGAGTGTATATTTACTTAGTAGAAATCACAAGGAGGTAGGCTGCGTGTTCGCTGGAAACGGGGACCTGATGGCACAGGCCTTGCCTTCCCATTTTGAATACTCAATTCATGCTGCCTTGAAACGACCTAAATAACAGTTTTAGGACTGGTCTCTTGTCACTGTAGGCAGGGCTTTGGGAAGGGCACGAGTGTTCTCTACATCAACAGGGTGCTTCCATAGCCTGGGAGGGAGCTCCTCCTGAGACGCTCTAGAGTTAAAAGGAAACTTGACGTGAGTCCTTTCCTCAAGGTAAAGCCTCGAATAGCCTGCCGAAGCGGAAGCTTGGAGCAGAGTCCTTGAAGCATTAGCTTTAGGTCTGTTTTCTTTTAAGGTTGGTAAGCTTTCAGGACACCGAGGACCTCGCGTAGGCACCCTATTCCCTGCAAGAACACCTAGTACCGGCAGGCTGCACTAGGCTGCTAAGAAACATCCAGGCCCGGAAACCTTTCCCAGTCACTCTGTGTATGCTGAGTGTAGGGCAACACACTGCACTCTTCCTTGGGAGAGCTGGATTTCCTCTGCACTCCAACATCTCCAGGAAATCTGTTCTCTCACGTCCTACATGTCATGCAAATCTGCCTCATAGCCCTAGGCTGAGCGGCACTGAGAAACCAAAACTGCTTTGCATTCCTCGTACAGAGTCATACCTTAAGACCCCATACTTACAGGAGAAAGTCGGCTTTCATTCCTGCCTTAACCACAGCACAGATGTTCCTCTTACACTGCAGGGTTTTAAAAGAAGCTAAGCCCCGATAAGGTACCTAGAGCGTTCCTTGGGAGAGGCAGTTGGCTACACGGAGAACTCCGTGCCAAGAAAACTTTATTCAGGGAAGGGACCAGTGTGTAGCTAGAGTGTATATATACTTAGTAGAAATCTCAAGGAGGTAGGCTGCGTGTTCGCCGGGAAAGGGGACCTAGTGGCCCAGGCCTTGCCTTCCCATTTTGAATGCTCCATTTATGCTGCTTTAGGACGGGTCTCTAGTCACTGTAGGCAGGGCATTGGGAAGTGCACGAGTGTTCTCTACATCAACAGGGTGCTTTCATAGCCTGGGAGGGAGCTCCTCCTGAGACGCTCTAGAGCTAAAAGGAAACTTGACGTGAGTCCTTTCCTCAAGGTAAAGCCTCGAATAGCCTGCCGAAGCGGAAGATTGGAGCAGAGTGCTTGAAGCATTAGCTTTAGGTCTGTTTTCTTTTAAGGTTAGTAAGCTTTCAAGACACCGAGGACCTCGCGTGGGCACCCTATTCCCTGCAAGAACACCTAGTTCCGGCAGGCTCCACAAGGCTGCTAAGAAACATCCAGGCCCGGAAACCTTTCCCAGTCACTCTGTGTATGCTGAGTGTAGAACAACACACTGCACTCTTCCTTGGGAGACCTACGTTTCCTCAGCACTCCAACATCTCCAGGAAATCTGTTCTCTCACGTCCTACATGTCATGCAATTCTGCCACATAGCCCTAGGCTGAGCGGCACTGAGAAACCAAAACTGCTTTGCATTCCTCGTACAGAGTCATACCTTAAGACCCCATACTTACAGGAGAAAGTCGGCTTTCATTCCTGCCTTAACCACAGCACAGTTGTTCCTCTTACACTGCAGGGTTTTAAAAGAAGCTAAGCCCCGATAAGGTACCTAGAGCGTTCCTTGGGAGAGGCAGTTGGCTACACGGAGAACTCCGTGCCAAGGTAACGTTATTCATGTAAGGGACCAGTGTGTAGCTAGAGTGTATATTTACTTAGTAGAAATCACAAGGAGGTAGGCTGCGTGTTCGCTGGAAACGGGGACCTGATGGCACAGGACTTGCCTTCCCATTTTGAATACTCAATTCATGCTGCCTTGAAACTACCTAAATAACAGTTTTAGGACTGGTCTTTGTCACTGTAGGCAGGGCTCTGGGAAGGGCACGAGTGTTCTCTACATCAACAGGGTGCTTTCATAGCCTGGGTGGGAGCTCCTCCTGAGACGCTCTAGAGCTAAAAGGAAACTTGACGTGAGTCCTTTCCTCAAGGTAAAGCCTCGAATAGCCTGCCGAAGCGGAAGATTGGAGCAGAGTGCTTGAAGCATTAGCTTTAGGTCTGTTTTCTTTTAAGGTTAGTAAGGTTTCAAGACACCGAGGACCTCGCGTGGGCACCCAATTCCCTGCAAGAACACCTAGTAGCAGCAGGCTCCACTAGGCTGCTAAGAAATATCCAGGCCTGAAAACATTTCCCAGTCACTCTGTGTATGCTGAGTGTAGGGCAACACACTGCACTCTTCCTTGGGAGATCTAGGTGTCCTCAGCACTCCAACAGCTCCAGGAAATCTGTTCTCTCACGTCCTACATGTCATGCAAATCTGCCTCATAGCCTTAGGCTGAGCGGCACTAAGGAACGAAATTGCTTCGCATTCCTTGTACAGAGTCATATCTTACGACCCCATACTTACAGGAGAAAGTCGGCTTGCGTTCTGTCCTTAACCACAGCACAGATGTTCCTCTTACACTGCAGGGTTTTAGAAGAAGCTAAGCCCCGAGAGCGTACTTAGAGCGTTCCTTGGAAGAGGCAGTTGGCTACACGGAGAACTCCGTGTCAAGGTAACGTTATTCAGGGAAGGGACCAGTGTGTAGCTACAGTGTATATTTACTTGGAGAAATCACCAGGAGGTAGGCTGCGTGTTCGCTGGAAACGGGGACCTGATGGCACAGGCCTTGCTTTCCCATTTTGAAAGCTCCATTCATGCTGCCTTGAAACTACCTAAAAAACAGTTTTAGGACGGGTCTCTAGTCGCTGTAGGCAGGGCTCTGGGAAGGGAACAAGTGTTCTCTACATCAACAGGGTGCTTTCATAGCCTGGGTGGGAGCTCCTCCTGAGACGCTCTAGAGCTAAAAGGAAACTTGACGTGAGTCCTTTCCTCAAGGTAAAGCCTCGAATAGCCTGCCGAAGCGGAAGCTTGGAGCAGAGTCCTTGAAGCATTAGCTTTAGGTCTGTTTTCTTTTAAGGTTGGTAAGCTTTCAGGACACCGAGGACCTCGCGTAGGCACCCTATTCCCTGCAAGAACACCTAGTACCGGCAGGCTGCACTAGGCTGCTAAGAAACATCCAGGCCCGGAAACCTTTCCCAGTCACTCTGTGTATGCTGAATGTAGGGCAACACACTGCACTCTTCCTTGGGAGAGCTGGATTTCCTCTGCACTCCAACATCTCCAGGAAATCTGTTCTCTCCCGTCCTACATGTCATGCAAATCTGCCTCATAGCCCTAGGCTGAGCGGCACTGAGAAACCAAAACTGCTTTGCATTCCTCATACAGAGTCATACCTTAAGACCCCATACTTACAGGAGAAAGTCGGCTTTCATTCCTGCCTTAACCACAGCACAGTTGTTCCTCTTACACTGCAGGGTTTTAAAAGAAGCTAAGCCCCGATAAGGTACCTAGAGCGTTCCTTGGGAGAGGCAGTTGGCTACACGGAGAACTCCGTGCCAAGGTAACGTTATTCAGGGAAGGGACCAGTGTGTAGCTACAGTGTATATTTACTTGGAGAAATCACCAGGAGGTAGGCTGCGTGTTCGCTGCAAACGGGGACCTGATGGCACAGGCCTTGCCTTCCCATTTTGAATACTCAATTCATGCTGCCTTGAAACTACCTAAATAACAGTTTTAGGACTGGTCTTTGTCACTGTAGGCAGGGCTCTGGGAAGGGAACGAGTGTTCTCTACATCAACAGGGTGCTTCCATAGCCTGGGAGGGAG